>NC_136065.1:1418683151-1419412317 GCF_964261635.1 Lissotriton helveticus
TCTCTTGGGAGATTGCTGCCACCAGTGGGAGCTAGCCCACTCATCTGCTGCTCTCTTGCCAGGGCAAGCTTCTCTTTGGCCAGGGCAATTTCTTCCCTTTCAATCCTCAGTTCAGCTTGTCTCATCCTAGCTTCATGCTCCTTTCTCTGAGGGGAAGTAAATCTCCTCTGTGGAGGATTCCTTCTCCCCTGAGAAGAGGCATTAGAGTGCAGAGATCTATTGGAGTCCCTAGAAAGAGATCTATCTCTCCTAACTCCAAGGTTAGGCCCACTTCGGGTCAGTACTGGGGGGCCCCCAGATCCTAGCCCAAGTAAGTCTAAGTTGGTCCTAGTTAGCCTTCTGACTACCTCAAGACCCTTGTCTACCTCATCCCCAGAGAGTACCTCCTGATCCTCCTCCTCAACTGCTGAATCAGTGTTGTGGAGATCTGGATCCCCAGAGGTTCCCTCTAAGGCTGGCATGTTCTCATGTAACTGAGAAAGCTTTCTGGCATCATATGTCTCTAGGAGACCTATCAGAAAGGAAGTGGTGGGGTTAGACCCCTGCTTCAGTTTTCTGGAGACACAGATCTGTCTCATCTCATGAAAGCTGAGAGCTGCATATCTTGAAGTGACCTGTGGAGGGTCAACACTGACCAGGGGAGTCTCAGTAGAGTCCTCCTGAGTCGACATGCTTTTCTAGTGAGGTGTAAGTGGTGCACTTACCTACACTATATGTTTGCCTACTGATCCCTTGCTAGAGTTGTAGCTTAGGGTGTGCTAGGCCCTAGGAGCTACAACAGCTGGTTCAGTAGAACTCAGAGTATTCTAAGCTAAGTTATATGTACCTTTAGTACTTATGTGATCTTTCACAAGATATTCTTAGGGCATGTGTGGCAAAACAACAGCAAGCTCAAATCCCAACCGCTGCTCACCAATGTGAGAAGTTGGCCTGATGTGCAGTGCTCACTATTCTAGTGATCACTATATATCAGTCCAAACAACCCTTATTGATGATTGGTTGTAAGTCAACCTTATAGACCAGCTATCCTAGTAGCGTGGATACGAGCAGTCTAAGGCTAAGACTCTAGAGGGCGTGTTAAGCCAGCTGTTTTACCATCACATTACCCCTTGAACACCCAGTGAAAGGACACCACACAAGTTGTTATGAAAATAAACAGTGTATTTATTTATAACAAGACTACCCTGGCTCTTTATGAGACAGGGAGCTAAGCACACAACAAAACTCTTACGAAAATACTTTAAGTTAGCACGTTATACACAAATGCCCGAGGGGCACGGAAAACCATATACTTTAAAAGTGGAATGCGAATTACTAGCAGGTAAGTAACAGTACTAATAGGCTTTGGAATCGCTAGGACTGGACTAGGGAATCGTTAGATTACTACTAGGAGACCCAGGGGACTCGGGTGCAGAGTGTGCACTCTCACGCGGGATGCGGGACAAAGTCTATGGAAGCTAGAATTCACAAAGTTAGTGTTCACGGGCGAACCCGACCTGGTAGGGAGAAAAAGACAGTGGATCCTGACCCTTGGATAGTGAGGCTATGCTGGGACACCGGAGTGCCGAAGTTACCTAGCCCAGGGGCTGCAGCTGCATAGGTCTGAAAAGACGTCGGGGATCTCGTTGCCGGACCAGGAGCCTGGAAGGAAGAAGTTGCTGGCAGGCGACCAGTGAAGGAAAGTTCGATGGATCCAAGCCTGGATCAAGGAAGAAGAAAACCTGAAAGCAGAGGGGACCAAGTTCTTGAATCACTAGCCAGTGATTAAGTGGGCACCAGGATGGCACCGGGCGAAGTCACCGCAGTCAGGTGAGTGGGCGCTGCTGGGCTCTGCAGTCTCTCGGACCAGGAGGCGTTGTCGGCGACCAGGATGGAGGTGCGAGCTGTCCCACGAAGGATGAAGTCGTTGGCGTCGAAGTTACCCAGGATTGGGCAACAAGCCTTGGCTAATTCAAGCCCACGCGGTGGACTCAAAATGGCGTCTTGAGTGGACCAGGAGGGTCCGGGGTGCTCCTCTTCTGGAAGGGAGCAAGGGCCAGTCTGGAGCAACCAGACCAGCAGCAGAAATGTCGTCGGGCGTCGTCAGGAAGGCCACAAGCCAACGGGCTAGTAGCCAAACAACGCGGTGAGCAGCAAAAAGCAGAAGGGCCCCACGCAGATCGTGGAGATGCTGGGGGGCTGCTCTTCGGTGCTGGAGCTGCTCAGGGTGGGGGCTTCTCGGACCCCAAAGCACTCACCAGGAATTCACTCGGCGGGCTTGCTGGAAAGAAGTCGTGCAGTCTTGAAGATGGCCGGTCCCTCGAGGTCTCGTCACACCCACGAATCTCAGCGTGACTGATGATGCAGGTAGAGGTCAGAGGTGCCAGGGAAGCCGGTTCTCGTCGAGCTGGGCAGTCGGGTTCCGGAGGAAGGACTTGCAGCAGACCGCAGTGTTCTTAGATGGTGCCTGCGGATGCAGGGTGACTACTCCTTAGTCACAAGGGAGAAATCTTAGGAAGAAGTCTTGAGTTCCTTTCGCAGAAAGTAGTTTCAGGATTCAAAGATGATCTGATTTGGAAGGGGGCCAGTCTCTACCTTTATCCTGTAAAAAGGGGCTGGCACGCGACTAAGTCCTGCCCTATGGGTGGGACTGGGAGGGGGGTGGTTACACCCACTTCCTTGGCGGGCTTTTCCCCAGCACAGGGTCTGGAGTGACCCTGGAACTGGTTCCAGCCAGCCTATGCACAGTGAGCACCGGGGTGCCACGTGCAGTCACCTTCCTCTAAAGCCCTGCCTACCTACAATACACAAAACCCTGTCTGGGACGGTGCTGGCACCGCCCCTGGCAGGAAACCCTTTGTCCTTATCTCCTGCCCTGGGAGGACTCCCAGCAGCAGGAGGGCAGACTTGTGTCTCGGTGGCAGCATCCATTTTGTGGATGCTAAGGCTCTGTCTGACTTTTAACCGGGTTATAGGTTACATGCATGTCGTGTCCCTCTAGAAGGGTGGAATGCTAACCCCGTCGCCAGAATTGGCGAGGGGTTAGTATTCCAATTCGTATGACACCTTACTCGACATGTTTTGATAAAGCGATACCAGAGTTGGCACATAACCGCGAGGATTATAATGCACTTAAGAGTATATGGTATGCGATATCATGGAAACGGCTAAGGGATGGGTCCCGAAAGCCGCAGACAGGCTCAGCTCATGCCAGAGCACCATCTCACACGATTCCAAGCACTCTGCCTTCAGGATTGTTAAGGCCTGCCATAGGAGTGACTGATAGGAGATCTGTGTGTCCATTTTTAGGGTTAGATATAGGTATACTATATCTAAAGCAAAGGGTGAGTACACCACCTTGCCCCAGCTGTCGTGCAGCCAGTTGTGTCAGTTTTAGTTAGTCAATCCAGGGGTGGCATAATACATGCTTCAGCCCCCGGGAGACTTCTGGGTGCACCTCAGCCCTGGGTACAGGGACTTGGAGAGGGCCCAGGGCCAATTCAGTACCTGAGTACAATTTGGATAGAGAGAACAGCTAGGCTGTGGGTCTGATTAGCAGGCCCACAGCCAGGGAAAGTCGTAAACCAGTGCAGCAAAAAGCAAAAATCTGGGTGATCATAGGATTGCAGACCCTACTCTCCTACAAATAGCGAGAATCAAGTTATTTTTCATCATTCTGCAGTTACTATCAAACCATTTCTGTACTGGCTTGACAGTTATCGGGCTCTTTTTACCTGGAACTACGAACAGTTTGCCAATCTGATCTATAGTATCAGTATAAATGGTTTCTGCCTCCGCAGGCCCAGCTGCGCCATTACATACTGCAGAAAGCCTTAAGGTCTGCTTACTAAGGATTCCATCCAGTGCACTTAATCTTGTTTCATCCATGCTAAACTTAGGCCACTTGAGGAATCTATTGCAATTAGATGGTACAACTCTCTTAGTTATTAATCCCACACTATTTGAAGGAGTATGCTCCTTTCTCTGCCACAAATCCACCAATGTGAGAGACAAAGGGTTATGGTCGCTCTCAACTGATGGTATAATGACCATGTCCACCACTGACTTCCATGCTCTCCTGTCCACCATTATATAATCAATTCTACTTTCACACGATACTCTGTTATATGTATTTGCCCCCTGAGCATCGGAGATGGTGCGACCATTTACAGCTCTTAGTCCTGATTCAATCATTAGGGCGTTCAATTGGATGACAACTGGAGACCATCTCCTCATGGGCGTGAGCAAGAGGGGCGGAATGCCCCATCGGGCATCTTCTTCATACACTCCAAGAATGTCATCTGCTGCCAAAGGCTCAAACGAACAATTAAGGTCCCCAGCAACCAGAACTAAGGAATCAGGAGAACACAATTTAAGCAAATCAGATAAAATAGCAATAGTGGAGGATTTGGCCCCCCCTTGGGTGCCTCTAGCATATACATTAAATAATTCCCAAGTGGAAATACCATTCATACCCCTGATGGAAAGTCTCATAACATCCAAAGATGAGCAAATGTGGTGAGTAATCTTGAGGTTAAGGTCAACCCTTACCCATGCCATAAGCCCTCCAGAGGGACGACCTCGCCCAACCGTGGTAGCAGGTACATAAAAACAAGAAAATCCCTGCTTGTATAAAGGTTCAAGGCACCATGTCTCCTGAAACAAACATATGTCATACCCGTCGATAAAATTATTCCAATCTGGTAGTGAAAGCTTGTTTCGCAGACCTGCCACATTCCACGAGACAAGTTTAAGGTTATTAATGTGAGCATTACCGGGGATTGGGACACATGAAGTTTGACATAAGTCCTGACTGGTAATGATATTAGTGATCCTCATAGGTTCCAGGGCTAAATTTGAAGACTCAGGACGCAAGGGCTGTGGTGATACAGAAGAGTGGGGAGAGCAAATCTCCAAAGGGGAAGAGGGACTGATCAATACTCTTACTCCATCATCGAGTCAATCAACAGCCTCCAAACAATCAAAACGGTTATGGTTGGAGATAGGGTCCAAGTGAAGAGAGGGCATGAGCCATGCCCCCTGAGGGGGTTCCCTCCTATTCCGCTGCACCAATGTCCAACCATCTGCCTATGAGGTAAAATGACCTGGTAGATAAAAGTAGGTCAGTGGAAGAGAGTGAATGGTCGCACCTGTGCTGGGGTATCTCCAATTACAGATATACTCAACAATTCTAGGGTTGTTAAAGTTGATCAAGATACAGTCGCCCCTTATATTTTTGGCCATATGGCCGACCCATGGTACCCTCCGAATCATAAGTATTTTGCCAACAAGGTGAGGGGGGCAGTGGTCTGTTCATGTTTAACGAGTGTACAACCCTATTCCGCAGTTTTGTGGGGGTTTCCACCTCGTGTTTGCCCAACTCTGGTACCCCAGCTAAGATTACCACAAATGGACAAACCTCAGGGGGTAAATTTAAGATATTTTTCCCTTTATTAGAATGGGCAATTGGAACCTCACCACCTATACTGTCCTGTGGTATATTATGCTTTTGTGATCTACTTATATTAGCAGGTGCTATGTCCTTAATAAGAGGTGCAACTGGAGGTGCCGGTGAAACCCTATGGGCTGTGTTTGATACTACTGTGTCCTTCTGGACGGCCGGAGCCTTTTTCCTACAGGTTTTGGCTAGTGATTTAGTGGCCATGGGAGTAATATCCCTTAAAGGGGGTTCTACAATTCCCTTGAGGTCGCGCTCAATCCATTTTAAATGGACCTCAATCTTACTCAGTCTATCTTCTAATGGAGCTAGAAGAACTCTAAGAGTCTCATAAATGACATTTGACTCAACCTCCGTCACCCCTTCCCTGTCGCCTTGACTGGGCAAACCACCTGTTACCGGGTGCACCCTACAAGACAGTAAAGGATCAACTAAGCCCGGGGCAGGGTTTACAGAGTCGCCCACAACGGGCTGCTCTAGAGTAGTTGGAATTTCTTTCATGTTTTTTAGGGCTTTCTTTTTCCTCCCACCAATGTTATTTGCCAGCCCTTGCTTATTTTTTGGAATTGCCCCCGGGTCTCTCCCACGCAGTTGTCTAGTATTGTGCACCTTAACTACATTGGGCACAATGGGCAACTTTTGGGGGGATAACAACAACGATTCTGAGGCCGTGGACTGACTATCAGGGGAAGCCTGTGATAAGTCACAAGAGGGGAGCTGTGGAATGGGGAGTTCTAGAATTGGTGAAGCACCTATACCACCATTAACACCTAAATTGACAGCAGTCCGCACATTCGCAATGTGTCCCATTGAAGACGTTCTTGCACTTGCCAGTTCCTGGGAAACACGTCGCTCCATTATTGTAATCCCCTCATGAACGACACAGTTCATCCTCGTTATGAACTGATCCATGGCTCCCGTAAAGTTGGCAGTATTCACTCTCCCCTTAGCCTCCGTAGGAGGCATTGCAGAAATCCCAGAAATCCCAAAAATACAACAATAATGTACATAGGCAGAGTACTCACAAGGGTAGGCCGTGTAGTGGATGAAAGGGGGGTGGCCCGACCCGGCCTTGAACGTGCTTAAACGGGCCCGCCCTTGGCCCGGCTTAGCCCGGCGCCGCCCGCGCGCGTCCCGCGACGCGGAGGAAGCCGCAGTGTTTTGTGTGCCTCCGAGCGGGTGAAAGGGCGTAGATGGGCGGAGCTAGCCCAGCCAGGGATTGTGGGGCCTGTAGTCCCCCCCGCTCGACGGCCGCGTCCGATGTGAAAAGTGGCAGCCGGGGGGACTAGCAAATCAAGGCAGCGGTGCTCACAATAGCGCTGACCCCAGCGGTAAAGCTCCCTCTGTCCCTGGAAATAGGCAGCAGTCTCAGCAAAAAATGGTAACAGGTCGTGGCAGGTAGGCAATGCTGTCTCCCACTCCTATGTGGAAGCCGCTGTGTTTTGTGTGCCTCCGGGCGGGTGAAAGGGCGTAGATGGGCGGAGCTAGCCCAGCCAGGGATTGTGGGGCCTGTAGTCCCCCCGCTCGCCGGCCGCGTCCGATGTGAATATCTAACTAGATAGCAGTGTTAAGAGGGATGAGTGAACTTTGCGAATTCGGGGATCTCAATGATTTCCTTATTAGAGACCAACTTGTTAGATGTTTAAACAACCCCAAAATTCAAGAGATGCTGTCACAGAAGCAACAAAATGTTCACGATGCTATTGAGTTAGCCAAGTCAATAGAACACACTGCTATATGCATAAAAGAAATGAGAACACCTACCAATAACAAACAGGTGTCAGAAATTGCCAATTTATCTATGGAAGATACAATTTGCAAAATAAAAGAAAAGAGTCCTGACCACTTATGCAATAACGAAACATGTAAGCTGAAATGTTACAGCTGTGGCAGTAGTAACAACTTAACTAACCATCCAAATTGTCAAGCCAGGACCTCTGCCTGCAGAAAGTGTAATACAAAAGGGCACTTAGTAAGAGTGTGCAATAGCATTCACATAAAACCTAATGATGTTAATGATGCCTCCAAAAATAAAACACAAAGTGTGAAGAAAATTGTTCTTCAGATACACAAACACAATGAAGTAAATCAGATTAAATACCCACAATGTGAAATTGGGTCAGATGGCAAAATTATTAAGATGTTTGCAGACTCATGCTCACCATTCACATTCCTCAACATCCCTGACTTCAAGAACATGAAGATTTGTGAAGAGAATGAACTACTGGTTGCGGACATTGCCCCTAAGAGCTATACCAGGGATTCTATCCTGGTAAGAGGGATGGCTAAATCTTGCATCACTTTCAAAGTCCGTTCCACCAAAGGCAAAGTCTACATTGATGATGAATGGTCTAATCTCCTTGGCTGGCAACACCAGAATGAGCTTGATATCACCCTTGCCCCAAATAATCCAGAACAAGTACTTGCCGTAGACTGCTCTGTGACAGTCAAATAGATTTGTGGTCAGTTCCCTGAAGTGTTTTCTGCCAAATTAGGGATCCTTCAACACTTCCAGCAATCCATTAAGTTAAAAACTAATGCAAATCCCATAGTACACAAAATTAGACCCATACCACACCTCCTGTGGGGACCACTTAAACAAGAATTAATCAAGTTACAAAATCTAGACATCATCCAACCAGTTGACTGTTCTGAATGGGTCGCCCCTATTGTCATTGCTAAGAAAGCACATGGGGAGGACATCACACTTTGCATTGATCTTAGAGATCTTAACGACAGTATCCTTATTGAGAGACACCCTTTGCCCAGCATACACAAAATCCTGAGCACCATGGGACAGGTTTAATGCCTTAGTGTTCTGGACCTTACTATGGCATACTACCAGGTGGAATTACACCCTGATTCTAGGGAACTTACTGAATTCCATTCACCACTCCCCTAGGATCATTCTGTTGTTTTTCAAAAAATCATGCAACACATTTTAGAGGGCATACCCAAGACTTTATGCTTCCAGGATGTCATTTTAATATATGGTGCCACCACAGAAGAACATAATAAATATCTTATGCAAGTTCTTTCAAAATTTAACGAGGCAGGTTTAGGTCTCAAAGGAGAAAAATGCCAAATAAGTGGAGGGGCAGTCGATTATCTTGGGAACACTATTTCAAAGGATGATTTCAAACCAAAAATGTGCCTTGTTGAGCAGTGAAGAATGCTCCTGCTCCCACCTCAAAACTAGAACTTTTGTCATTCTTAGGCCTTGCTAGACATAAGGCTAAATATGTCGAAAATTTTGCAGATTTGACAAACAATCTCAGGGAACTTACTAAAAAACACACACATTTCAAATGGCAAGAGGAGAAATAATTATATTTTGAAAAAGTCAAGTATGCCATACGCTCTACTCCTTACCTATGTAACTTTGATCCATGCAGAAAAACTATACTCACCACTGACCCTAGTAACAAGGGTCTAGGTACCACACTGTCCAAGATCATTAATGACAAGGAACTAATGGTGGCATTTGTCTCAAGCACCCTTAGTAATTCTGAAAAAAATTACTCTGTACTTGAGAAAGAGGCGCTCTCGTGCTTCTGGGCTATCAAGCACTTTAAATTCTATCTATGGGGTATCAAATTTACTGTGCGAACTGACCACAAGCCCCTCATTTTTATGTTCAACCCTAAGGGCACTTGCAATAGCACTCCTAGGGTGGCAAGATTGGTATTGGGATTAGAAGGTTTCTGTTTCAAACTTGAATACGTTGCAGGTGAACTCAACTCAGCTGCCGACTTCCTTTCAAGAGTGCCCTTAAGCGTGGAAGAACAATATGAAACCACAGAGTACCCCATTTTAGAAATCCACTCATCTACCATTAGCTCTACCGAATTGTCTGTTAGCCAAAGTCAAAACTCAGTTCTAACTCAATTGGAAAATTACACTATGAATGGTTGGCTAAATACACCTAATGAAGTCGACCAAGAAATAGGTAAATTGTGGGAGATCAGGCACAAAATTAATGTACACCAAGACCGTATATGGAGAAATGACAAAATAATACCTCCAGCAGGATTAAGAAACAAAATCATTGATCTTGTTCATGAAGGTCACCTGGGCCGAAGTCTAACCAAATCCAGACTCAGAGAGCGTTTTTGGTTTCCTGACATGGAATCACTAGTGGAAGCCATAGTAAAGTACTGTTACATGTGCGCCAATCGTGAAAAATATAAAGTGACCCAAAAAGCGCCATTATCACCAGCATCTATCCCATGCAAACCATGGGACAAACTACCTCTAGATATTAAAGGTCCTATCAACAGAATAGGAGTAACAAAACTTTTGCATTTGTACTAACTGATTACCAATCTCACTAGAATGGTTAACCAAACTACAACAGAGACACAACAATTTCTTAAGTGACACATTTGCATCAGAAGGCATCCCCTCAAGTATAGTAACAGACAACGGTGTGCAATTCACTTTAACAGCTATGGCATCTTTCCTTTCTAACTTAGGCATCACACAGCTCAAAACTGCCCTTTACTGTCTCCGGGCAATGGTGTGGTAGAATGGCTCAACCAAATTATCAAAGAAAACATACAACTTACATGCATCAACCACTTGCCAGTGGAAACAGTCCTTCAAGGCATGCTATGGGCCTACAATACTACACCCAACCAAGTCACGGGCATCTCCCCATTTTTGTTCCTCAAAGGGACAAAACCTGGTACTAAATTCTTTCCAAATTGGATTCGTGGGGGGGAAGCAGTTGAGCAGAATGTTAGAGTAACTAGCACCACAGTTACTGCATATCAAGACAAATACAAACGTTACTATGATGTCAAACACGGGACCAAACAACAGAAGTGGGATGTAGGAGACTGGGTATCCATAAAAAGACCCACCCAGGAAAGGGAATCCAAGTTCTTTGATCCAATGAAAATTGTGAAAGTAAAACAACACTGTAACCCTTGAAAAGGGTCAAACCAGGAGCATGGATAGATTATCGAGATCCCCTACTCCAGACTTGGAGCAAGTAGGAACCTTCTGCTCAACAAATATTGGAACTGCCTTTTATTATTCCTTCTCCTCTCCCACACCTCCTCCTTTTCTCCTTATGGTACAACTCTACTGTTGGCCGAGAGGCTACCTTAGAATGTTGGAGACAGAACTGGATTGATGGCAGAGCAGTTGCTGGTTGTGGAACTGTGGAGGTAGAAATAAAGAGTTCACTTACATATACCTGGTGTCCTCTACATCGTAACACTTTTCTTTTCAACACTTCTTCTTTTACAAGTAAATCACTTAGGGTTAAGTGCTGTCATCTTTAAACTTTCAATAAATAGTCTCTTATCAATTATAATTGTTACTCTTACTGTCACTTGACGACCAATGTTGTCAAGCCTATCAATCCTCTGGAATCTGTAATTTTCTCTGAACTCTGAACAGCTCTCATGATTGTGATTCATTAATTAACTCAAACTTTAGGGAAAAGACTTCCCTGGTGTGCACACTACTCTGCTATAAGCGGTGCCCTTTTCTAATTCAACCTGGCTCGGACCCCTCCGAGCAAGCGCAATGATGAGGACACAATGAATCGTTTCCAACACTGGGCAAGTGCCAAGTATCAATTCAGGAGAGTTCACCCACACGGAGCTGGAAGAAGGAAACACTTCTCTAACGCGTCTTCGTTATTTTGAGCAGGCACGATAACAATCTTTCTAAATTTTACTGAGCAGCAGAGAAATGCTGCTTCCTCAAGGATAATGTCAGTTGAAGTGAGCAGCTTCAATAGCCTTGTGCACTGTTGTGAAGCCAAACAGCGGTACAAGGTATAGACTAGAACGCTAACCTCTAACAACATGGCGGCCGCCAGGTTGAGTGTATGCGCTCTTAACCATAACCACATAAAGCAAGAAACACTTCAATAATCTCCAAAGGTGAGGATGTCTCTTAGACCAACATTGGTAAAATGCCTGCTGAAAGGCCTGCCGGCACATACATCAAAAGAGAAACCGGTCGCAAACAGGCAGATTCTCAGAATCTGCCCCTTTGCGACCGGTATTTTTGCATTTGGGATGCATTATCCCAAATGCAAAAATCGCAATTTAAATAATCGCTAAATTGCGATTACTTAAATTGCGATTGCATTTAAGGAATTGCAAATTGAGATTCCTTAAATGCATCACATTAAAGTAAACAAATCAGCGATTTCGCTACTAGGGGGCGCAAATTACCATTCAAAAACTTTGGTGCATTTTTCAAAGTTTCATGTTGTGCACACATGTGTGTGCGCAACATATGTGCACAGATCAATTGCAGGGGTGCAACAGGGTGCCCTTTTGACACTCTTGCACCCTGAAATTGCATGCGCAATTTGCGAGGACCTATTGGTACTAGCAAATTGCGCATGCAAGTTCCCATTCATTCCTATGGGCCTGTAGGCCAGTAGGAATGAATGGGAAGCCATTCCTTATTTGCGAGTAGCAATTTGCTAGTTAAGAAATTAAGGAATGTTTAGGAATCGCTATGCATAGGCTTTTGCGAGTCCTTAATTGCGATTCCTTAATTATCGCAATTAAGGATTCGCAAAATCCTACCTTGATGCATGTGCCTGCTGGTGATGCTTTTTACCCAAGGAGGAGCCTGAAGGGCAGAGGCAAGCAATCAACTTCCTGACAGACTTCATTTCAGCAACTGTCCCAATTCAAAACCTTACCACATAACCAGTTTTTGGTTTATGATTTATCCACCTCGAAGGAGCATTAGCAGTCTCAGACTCAGCTGCATGAAACATATCATGCTCCCATACAACACCACCATATTGTCCTGCCTATTTTTAATTATTTCTCTGATATTTTAAACAATCATTTTGTTATATCCAACAGTCAATTTTGATCTTGGTTTCCCTTCCACTTAATAATTCAAAAAGACCGTGGCCATCATTACAATTTCAGTCGGTCAGACCGCTGCCACCATCGTATCGGGCAGGTGGCTGTCTGACAATGTGTCCACTGAATCCCTATTAGGATAAGATTGCCGTGCAGGCAGTTGTAAAGTGCCTTTTTCTACTGCAGCTTGTGCTGCAGCCCAGGAAAAGGGCCAATTCTATATGCGCTTGTACCAGTTAGCTCTAATAATAATTTTACTCTTAATATCAAACTTTCCTAAACATGGTGTATCTCTTATTTCTCTATTTGCATTTTGACGCTATTGGTTACAGTTCTCCTCCCACGTAGACCTTTTTCTTTTTTAATGGTTCACATGTTTCTCGTTTTCATTGAAAAATTCCCTCCAACTTAGACTAGCATTCTAGCACAGCAAAATAGACCCTCAATTCATCTTCACTCTCTGGAATGTTAGGGTCTGATTTAGAGTGTGGCAAAAAGGGTAGTCCATTGCAAAGGCGATAGAGTACCCTTCTCACTATACTCATTTCACTCATCTAGAGCCGACTCCATCTCCAACGCTGATATACACATCCGATGGCCCGACAGAGTAAGAGATGTCAGAGGTTGTGTCTTTTGTCCGTCCACTCATTTAGAGTGAGCAAACACCTGGCAAGAGTTTACTTTTGCTCACTCGCGTCATCCAAAATGTGGTGGTAAGGGAAAGTAAAAACATTTCATTGACCCTCATGCTAGGGGAGAAACTTACCATTGAGTTTGGGTCCTTGCATTATTTTATTTTTCAATACCAAAATCACGCTTTGGGATTTTCTTTTTGAAAATAAAAATAAAAATTGAAAGTGTGTCATCTGGCTGCATCATATTGATAGAGCTCTACGGCACATTTTCAATGCATTGACTGCAACCGTCTTGACAGCAGTACCTTCCAATGCAAGAGATGTCCGCTGGGTCAGCGGACATCTCTAAATTTGGAGTGCAGTTAATCCCTCAGGGTGACGGAGTAAAATACTCTTATGCCCTGATTGAGCAACCACACTCTAAATCCGGCCCCTAATGGTTTGTATTGTATCTTCCATTGTGTCTCTTGATTTGATTCCATGATCATAAATGATATGACCCAAATACGTGACATTGTTCACTTAACCTTTGCAATTTCCATTTACTAATAACTTATGCAGCACTTTTTTTAATTGTGTTTCATGCTCCACTTCCGTGTCAGCAAGTATCAGAATGCCAACTGGAAAGGAACTTATTCCTTTTATCCCACCCTCGTTGTCAGTGCTGTATTAACGTCACCAACACAGATAATTTACAATGTATCGTGTTTTAGTAGCAGAGCTCCCAGGACATTAGTCATCAGGCATGCTTCCCTTCAACAACTGCTTCACAACACTACCACATAAACAATCACATAAACAATCTTTGGTTCCTGATGTATGCAACTTGATGGAGCATAGTTTACCGTCTCCGACAAAGTTCTGACCATTTTGTTACTATTATACTTAGTTAGTTGCCCGATTCCGATCTCGCTCAGAAGGGCACCGAATGTGATCAGGCCGGAAAAAGTACGAGCTTTACGTGTGTTTTCTGCCCGACTTGTACAGCTGTACGAGCGAGCAAGTACGATGCGAGCAAGGGGGGGGCGGAGCTTGCCGCGCTGGGAAATGTCCGCGCTGTAGGTGAGCTCTCCCAATCAAGCCATCTATCCTACCATCATCCTGGGCGACTGGTGCCTCACTGCCGCCGCCGCTGTGACCGGAATACATGGTGACTCGCTGGGACTAAGCTGCTCTGCAATCCGACACGGCGAGATGCAAAAACTGCACCACATAACCCTGGACCGAGACTTCCATGGCGCTGCAGTACGTGCTCACGTATGGACTAGCGGCCATTTTACACCGCGGAGCAATCTGCGGAGCTCAGACGACTACACGGGCTGAGTGGCGGGCCTGCGGATCTACAGGTGCCCCCCTCGACTGTGCGCGAGAACGGACCTGGTTGGATACCGCCGGAGACTCGTGATCATGAGCGGTGAGTGAGGGACCGTGCACTTGGGCCCTGCGGGTACCGCGTCTGTGCGACTGGGCTGCTGACGCTGTGCCTCGGAGTGGAGGGAACGCCTGGGGGAGTGTGAGACTGCTTGCCCACGGCTGAGCTCCTTTCCCCTGCTCCCTCCAGCTCTTGCGCTGCATATGCGGACCATCCCTGTCCATGCTCACTACGCCTCAGATCTGGGTGTGGGCGAGATTGCCCACAGCCGCGGGGTATAAACTGTCATAGTGCCACTGGGTGACGCACAGATTGCGGAAGCGCTGAGGCAAAAAGCGCCGAGTGAGGTTGGAACCGGCAGCCTACATCCTTAACACCTGTCTTTGGAGCCGCCGATTGCATATGCAGACATTGTGATTGGCGCCATTAGCTGGCTTGCGGCCTAGAAGTCTGCTGGACCTGCTCATAGGTTGTGGCAGCCACTGCTGGTTAACGTGTGCTTGAACTCTGCTGGGACTGCGAAGAACCACCCCAGAGTCCCCCTGGTGGGAGAATGGGAAAGCCAGATAGGAATCAGTCTAAACTGCAGTTCGAGCAGCAGCAAAAGCCCACTGAAATGCCCGAAGGCCAATCTAGCCGAGACCTGCAGACCGCGCCGATGGCCGCCACCCCATCAGGGACGGATGTCCAGGCAATGTTTGCGACCATACAATCGACCCTCACCAATATTGATGGGAAAATAGATTCCCTAGCCTATCGTGTGTATCGCATGTCTGAGAGACTGGACAAACACACAGAACGCATCGATATGGCGGAACGCAGGATTTCTGATGCTGAGGACACGGCCCAGCAGCTCGAGCTGAAACATAAGAAAGTGGACAAAGCCCTGCAAATTATCCAGGAAAAAACGGAGGATTTGGAGGCAAGGTCACGCCGCTGTAACCTACGCATTATGGGAGTTGCAGAGACAATGCGGACCGGAAACATGGAGAAATATGTGGAAGAATTGCTTATAACCATTCTTGGCAAAGAAACTTTCTCTCCTGTGTTTATTGTGGAGCGGGCTCACCGCTCTCTTGCGCCAAAGCCGGCTGTTGGTGCGTGACCCCGCCCTATCATAGCAAAAGTTTTAAATTACAGAGATAGGGACGCGGCCCTCCGCAGGGCCTGTGAACTGGGAGAACTAACGCATGAGGGAATGTCTATATCTATTTTCCCTGACTTTACCTCTCAGGTCCAGGAAGCCCAGAAACGATACATGGACGTGAAGAAAAAGCTGAGAGACAATAGTATTTCATATGCCATGCTTTATCCGGCCAGTCTAAAGATCACCATAGACGGGAAGAACACGATCTGTAACACCCCACAGGAAGCGCTGAAGTTCCTGCAACTGAATCATCCACACGTACTCCGGCGGAAATCCCCACGCAGTCAGCATGCTGATCAAGATCCCTCCTCGGATGCTGAGTAAAGTTATGCTCTCTATCATATCTGCCCCGGGCTGCTGATCTCGGCTAGGCCATTTTTTGCTGGACATTATGACTGTATCCTTCGTAGTTATGGCTAATGGCTGTATCCGTGATATGTGGACTCACTCTATGTTTGAGATATGAATCTATGGTTACTATAGATGCTCAGGCCCGGACTGGTGAGTCCGGGCACCGGGCAATCCCCCGGTCGTCTGGAGGGTTTTGGGGGCCGGTTTCCGAAAAGGGGGGCCGGTTTTGTGTCGGGGGCCGATTTTGCCCCGGGCCCCGGCAGCGTGCGTCACTCAATTTGCACTCGCACTCGCAGTCACTGTCTCGCTCGCACAACTGACTCTGTATAATGCATGTCCTGCAGGCCTGCACGAACGCTCCCCCCCCCCCCGCCACAAGCAAGCACTGCAAGCCTAATTGTTGTCAAGTTGCAAGCAAGCAACCACCGGGTCCGAGTCCGACCGTAACCGTTACGTTACAAGTGTAAACACATGACATAATAAACAAATGGATTATGGAGGAGGAGGGGAGGTGCCTGTGCGCAGCGCGCAGAATTATGCCTGCCCCCTCCTCTGCCGCGTCCCCGCATGCGCATTGGCAATTTACTGCGCGTGACGAGTCACGAGAGGAGAGCAGTCCAGTCGGTGCGCACGGAGTCGGAGTCCCGCCAGGCCCATAAATTAATTTTATTCTAGAGTGGGTGGCTGCTGGCTACTAGCGCCGGCGCCGCCTAGGCCGACCCCCCTGTGTCTCTAGCCACAGTGCCTGCCTGTGCCACCGTCCGGGACCGTGACCGACACTGACCAACAGCAGTCAGCAGACACTGGACGGTCGGCAGCCAGGCCTGAGTGAGGTGAGTGACTGAGTCAGTTTAATTTCTGCCCGGCCCCCGAGAAAGTAAAGAAGCAAGCAGCGCTGGCGCTGCGCTGCTTGCTTCTCCAGCGCAGCATGTAGCATGTCTCCACATAACATCGGAATAAAACAATGCTAAAATGCCGGAGTGACTTGAGTAAATCCCTATTACAAAACATTATTACAAGCTAGAAGTGGCCGGGCCGGTGGTGTACGGTATTGTCAATCTGCACCAAGAACGTGGCGGAACACCCGTGCAGAGTTTGGCTTGACAGGACTGCAGACTTTGGTTTTTCAAGTGTGTAAGGACGAGTAGCATCGCTCATTCACCCCCAGGAAGCCAGCCCCTTAATCTTAGATTTATGTCATCGTTTAGTGGGTCAGTGGATGTGGGACTGCAGTGCTGTGCCTTTGCCATACCCGCCACATCCGACCTGCCACATCTAGTATGCTGCCAGGCTGGCTGTGTTTTTGTCCAAAACAGTTCCTCTTACCTTCGTGACTGGGAAATTGTGTGGAAAAAAAATTACGTTGCATTTTGCACACACTCTTTGTCTCATTTTGCCCAGCATGTTAGGGTACTTTGTAGACGTTTGCTGTCCACTGCTACAGTACTTTACATGCTAGTCGCAGATGGGGATTTGGTGTCTGAGGGGCCTTTGGATGGATCCTGCAGGGACTTTCTACCCAGCAGCTTACTAAGCAACACTTTCCACCAGCAGAGCTGACCGTGGCTCCTTGTCAGGCAACCACTTCCCCAGACCTCTAATTCAGTGAGTTGCTGACGAGAGGTAGTTGGACATCCACCAATTTTCGGCATTTATTTTTTTACAGCCTGAGTAAAATGATGCCCTTCATCCACAAGAAAGAATAGGTGGGGAGCCGTGTCCAAAGGAAAGAGCCATGAAATCTGAATGCTCAAGTGTCACAAGTCAGGTGATAAACTACCGGTTTTATGGCAGTTTTAACTCCTACCGACCGATTCCTCTGGATAGTCCTGCGGCATTTTTTCTAAGGCCGAAGGTCAACCTACAGGTTATAGTGACTCTCCTCGAGAAAAGAGGCTGCAGCTGAGCTGGTCAGAACATAAATAAATAATTAGAAAACAGTGATTTTTTTTTGGTTTGTTGCAGTTTTATAAATTGGGAAGTCAAGCCGAAGGTATCGGAGCGCCTAACATAGGCACCTTTCACATTACAAAAAGGCTCTTTCATCTTTGTTTTTAGGCACGGGGAGATAAAGTGAGTTGCCCAGAATCACTGGATGTTAAGCAGACGCTGAGACTTGAACCTGCTTCCACAGTCTACAGCTCTGGCCCTTACACCGCACCCCCTTTCATAGATAATAGATACATCAGCTTTCCACGTCAGTCTGCACGCAGCAGTCGATTGAGCTAACAGTGGCATAGCCAATAGGTCTCGCTTTTGGGACCTTCCAAGTATTTAGTTATGCAGCACTATATCCTTGGTGCAACAACATCAACTGTTGCATGGCTAAACACTTAAAAGGTCCCAAAGGCGATACCTATTGGCTATGCCAATGCTTGTTTTAAGTGACAGAGACCGAGTCAGTGAAGTGTAATCACTTCTTGTGAAGGCCCCTTTGTAACACTTCGGTCTTGTGTGTGTAAAGGACCAGTACTGTAGGACTGGGACAGAGACAGCTGTTCTGCCTGGCATGTAGATTCTCTGCACACAACACCCATATCTGGCCATAGAAAACAAGCTAAAACAGCTTGTCTGGAGTCACAGTGCACATAATAATTCTTACAAATGGGTGCCAACATTTGAATATGAAAAATAGGATTAGACTATGCCACTGTACTTTGTTAGTATGATAACAAACATGCTCCTTGCCTTCTGAGGAGTCACCAGTTTGCATTTCTGCCATTTTTTCATTGCCAGGGCACATTATATGTTCATTTACTCTCCATATGGCCACCTTAAGTATGACGTTTATTTCTCAAAACTACATGGGAGAATTTTAACAGGTTTCCAACAGTTCTGGCTATGTTGTATGGGAGATTATTACGCCGGCCTCAGCCTGTGAGGATAATGGAAAAAGGTACTCAGCCTGTCCGCGCGTGAGTCAGCTCACTGACTCTGTGACAGGCAGCTGAGATACCGGGATCCCTGTGTAACTTGTCTTGTTCATATTGGAGCCTCACACATCCTTCCTGTTGGGCTGGGGGTCCCACGTCACGTGGACAGAGAGAGTCCCTGTAGTCCTGATGTTCACTTGATTGATTGCTGGCAGGTAGGGGGCCATAGGCTGCCAATGATTTCTGGTGCTTTGCTGCAGTTTTCAGATTTTCTTGGAGTTTCTTGTTGCTCAAATGGGTGTAATTTCAGATATTTATATGTTTCCCCCGTCTTCATTGCTTCATTTTGCTCGCGAGAAAGTGTCACTCATAGTCATTGAAATGTCACTCATAATTCCACAGAAATTATGAAAATGTTAGCAATCCGAAACCTTGGCATCTATGTCTTACTCACTAGTGAGCTGTACTGCTGCATCTGCTCCTTCTCACTGTCTCCTCGCTCCGTGGGGAAAAAAAATCTCAATGCTGGATAAATAATGCAGCAGCAGTTTCAGGGCCATTTTAGGAGGTGGTGACTGCTGAGACAAGGTTAGATAAGTCCCTGTTGGCCTCAGATTCCTCCAAATTAAAATCCAGTTTCATCTGCTTTATTACATCAAAAAAGCCATTTTTTTGGCTCTTAGGGCTCAGTGCACTTTACCACCACTAACCAGTGCTAAAGTGCTTGCGCTCTTTCCTTTCAAACATGGTAAAATTGGCTTACACCGAATTGGCTATTTTAATTTACTTGTAAGTCCCTAGAAATGTGGTTCTACATGTACCCATGGACTGTACATTAAATGCTTATTGTGCCACCCACTTAAGTAGGATATTTAAAGATGTGTCATGTCAAGGCCAGGGCCTGTGTGTTATTTGTTCATGCTTTCTGGCCAGGGTGCCATTTGAGACATTTCCATTCCTTCTGTCCGCCTAGGTGCTTATATGTGACGTTTCCATGCTTTCTGGCCTGGGTGCTTAATTATGTGTGCTATTTCCATAGTTTGTGGCCTCAGTGACCTGGAGCTGGGGGGGTCATGTGTGACATTTCCATGCTTGCTGCCCTGGGTGCTGATGTGTGACATTTGCATGCTTACTAGCCTGGTGGTGGGACCAGGCCTGGGTCAGTGCCTAGGTGCTTATGTGTGACATTTCCACAGTATTCTGGCCTCAGTCAGTGGCCTGTGTGTTCATGTGTGATAACATGAGTGACAATTTACTATGCTTTAAAAGTTAATACAATCTAATATGTAATGAAAAATGTGTTGACAAATGTTTTGTTTTGGCCTTTCTGTCTCTCAAATTTTCTTGGGGAGGATAAGTTCAACCCCCCAAACTCCCCCTAATCGTGGTTGCTCACTGCGCTTGCTCACTACACACCATGTGGGGGGCTGGTCTCACTTTTACTTTGTTCTCTCTGAGTCACTGAGTCTATTTTTTGTGCTCTCTGAAAGAATGTCTATGGGTACATATGACTGGGTGGGTAACCTGGTGCTCTTTCAGGTCATCATCTACTATTTACTGTGCTTTAAAAGTTGATACAATTGAATATGTAATGAAAAATGTGCTGTAAAATTCACCATTTTGGTCTGTCGTTTGCCAAAATTTTCTTTGGGGGAGAACCCCCCAAACCCCCAAGTTGCGGTCGGCCTCGCTCGCTGCGCGAGCTCGCTACGCGTTGGACGGGGGCTGGTTTGCAGAAATTTGCCGGGGCTGCTTTCAGTTCCCAGTCCGGCCCTGGAGATGCTTTAACTACTTTCAGGATCTCTAGTCACAGTCTGGGTGGTACAACTATACTGTAAGTAATTGTGATCTGGCTATCGCTATGGTTTATCTGCAGATGTTACCGTTATAATCTATATTACTATGCGCATGAGACGATAGGTTGCCCTTGCTATACTCCCTTCACGGCTATCCGTGAACCTAGCTTGATCCCCCAGACATACCTTTGCTGGGGTTACGAGCGGGCACTATCGCCCCCCCTTGTGTGTACCACACAGACTGTTCCTTTTTCTTTTGGTTGTCGTATCCGATTTTAGGATATTGGTGCGCTGCTGAGATATTTTCTCTCGCAGCTCCTTTTGTTCGGGTTTTCCTTTTGTAATGAGGGACTTGGGATTTAGGCTTTGTCATGATTGGGATGGCGAAGTGGGTGGGGGGAGGGTTGATTGTTTTTATTCTGTTTTTTTATGGTCACTACTTCCATATAGTTCGACACTTGGCAAAAGCGATGTGCACCCAAAGCCTGGGGTAGACATGTACTACACTAGTGTACCAACATGACTGCTGCTAGACCCCTACACCACCTAACATGGAATGTCCGTGGACTCAATAGCCCCAGGAAAATATGGCAGGTATTCGCATACCTGGATAGACATGCTGTAGACATAGCACTACTGCAAGAAACCCATCTTCTTCCTGGTAAGGCGGATAAACTAGGTTACAGATGGTCTGAACATACAGTGTCTGCTACATACTCGTCCTATGCACGTGGGGTTTCGATCCTGATTCGTAAGGGCACACAGTTTCTCCTCGAACATGCACATACTGACCCACACGGCAGATTTGTCATTGTAACGGGCCTCCTTAGAGGTACAAGTGTGGGCATAGTTAATGTGTATGGGCCGAATGTTGATGACCAGGACTTTTTTATAGCCCAGTTTGCGAAGATACGAAACATTCCGCCTATGGATATTATTTGGGGAGGCGACCTAAATGTAGCCCTTAACATTACCAGGGATAGATCCCACGATACAACAGAACATCACCAACGTGCACTCTCAACCATCCTGCATGGCATGACGGAATTCCGTCTTCATGATGTCTGGCGGGAGCGGAATCCTGATGCTCAAGAAAGCACACACTCCTCCACGGCACATAACAGCTGGTCCAGGCTGGACTATTGGTTACTATCCGAATATGCATCTACTTGGGTTCTAAACATAACACATCTACCCAAAACCCTGTCGGACCATAAACCAGTCTCTCTCCAGTTGCATATCCCGACATATGTCCCTCCACCATTTGTCTGGCGCTTTAACGCAACGGCCCTTCTAGATGCCATATATAAGGAGACGCTACATAAGGCGATAGAGGACTACTTCACACACAACAAACACTCTGTAGATAGTGCAGGACTGGTCTGGGAGGCGTTCAAGGCCACCATACAGGGAACCTGCATCAGCACCATGGCAGGCATCCTGCGGGATATCAGAACACAATTGGAAAACTGCGAAAAAGATATTCGTCTGTTGGAAGCAGAGTATGATGCCTCTCCTGATGCTGCCACCCTGGGAAACCTAAGTGCTGAGATGAATCGGTACAATGACTTAGCTGAGGACGAGATGAAATACACAACACAACGTCACAAGGCGCGGAGGCTAGGGGAGGGAGGTCGACCAGGCCATCTGCTTGTGCAGCGGATTCGAACGAAACACACACAATACACGCAAATGGAAGATGATACAGGACAAACACACTATGACACTCAAGGTATACTGAATACATTTGTAAAGACATATAGTGACTTCTACACCATACAACATACTGCCACTGAATCTGAGGTCCTACAATATATTGCTGACATAGAGCTGGTGTGGCTGTCGGATGCCCACCGTGAGTTCTTGGCACAACCGATCACAGAGGAGGAGACACTAGCTGCTATTAAAACCCTACCAAATGGTAAATTACCGGGGCCTGACGGGTTCACGAGTGAATTCTATAAGACATACTCGGAGCTGTTAATACCCCCTCTTCTTGAGATGTATGACGAAGCCTACAATAATAAGATCCTCCCCCCGACACTGCGTGAAGCGCTTATAGTAGCGCTCCTAAAACCAGATAAAAATCCCAACAAAGCAGACTCCTACCGCCCTTTGTCTCTGCTCAACACAGATGTCAAGATATTGGCGAAAATTATAGCCACAAGGATACAGCAGCCCCTTATGTCAACGATCGTTCTCCCTGATCAATCAAGTTTTATACCCGATAGATCTAGGACACATAATTTGCGTACTATCTTCTCCCTCCTACATCAGCTTAGTCCAAACCTGAAAGCGGTGGCAGTCCTCCTAGACGCTGCCAAGGCTTTTGATTCTGTGGAATGGGCCTATATGTTCACGATACTCTGACAAATTGGGTTTCCCCAGGGATTGTTGACCTGGATAACTCTACTGTACACTAAACCAACGGCTAGTGTAAAAGTAAATAGACACATATCAGATAGCATAAACATACAACGAGGCACCAGACAGGGCTGCCCTCTATCCCCGCTCCTATTCTCGATAGTATTGGAACCTCTCGCATGCAAAATACGCCAACACTATGCACACACAGCCTTACGGTTCCAGCTTCGCCCCATTAGCATATCATTATACGCGGATGATATGGTATTATATCTCCGAGATTCTGTAGACAACTTATCGCCACTACTGCGGGAATATGTGAAGTTCGGAAGACATTCAGGCTTGCAAATAAACTGGAGTAAATCCGCAGTCATGCCACTGACGGAGTGCACTACATCTCCACAGATGGACTTCCCTCTAATCTGGCAGGATGAGCCCATTAAATACCTGGGAATATGGATCCATAGAGACATTGAATTAGTGATTAGGATGAATTATGGTGTTGCAATGGATCACATAGAAACATGAATAGCTCGTTGGATAGCGCTCCCACTTTCGCTGGCGGACCGTATAAAAATGATCATATTGCCAAGTTACTGTATCTGTTTATTAATGTGCCAATAATGCCCCCATCTGCGATCTTTACTAGATTACGTGCGAACCAAGTGAAACTAATCTGGGCTGGCGGGCAAGCCCGTATCAGTCTCAACACCCTCTCGCTTCCTTATAGTGCAGGTGGTTTCGCGGTGCTGGATTTCTATCTATATTACTTGTGCGCCCAGGCACACTTTGCGTATTATTGGTACCATCCAGTGAAATACTTACCACACCTTGCAGTTGAGAATGGAGACGCCTGCCCGATTCCACTGTCTACATACTACTGCATACATGTACTCACTTGAAGCTAAAAGAAATAAACACGGTGAGGACCACCTCTCGAGCCTGGCAAAGTATTGGTCAATTAGCTCATAATACCCCGATTTATGCCCCCAGTTATCCACTGGCATTTCACCCTGAACTCTCTGTAACACTGGAAAAGAACAGTGTGGAATTAGTGGCTCAGGTGGGTCTCAGGCAATTTGGTGATTTATATTCTGAGGGTACTTTCATTACCCACGATGACCTATCATACATTAGTAATCAGTCACTACTGTTTCAGTTTCTATACCATAGACTGCGGGCAGCTGTAGTGCGCTATATCCGAATTTCCCTTCAGAACCCCCTTGTCTACAAAGCTTAATAACCGCCACCACTCACTCACACTTAATCTCACGCTTATACAGATCAGAACAGGCGGAAATAGGGGCTGACACTACGAAAACGCGAGCCAAGTGGGATGTGTTGCTGTAACACCCCCTCACAGACGATGACTGGACATGCTGCTGCACACTGATCACACTACTCACGCCAAATGGTAACCTTCGCCTTATTCACTATAAATACATGCACCAGGTCTACCATACTCCAGCCCGTTTATTTAAACACGGAATGAGGGACAATGCATATTGTAGAAGGTGCGGTACTGACCAGGCAGACTTCCCGCACTTGGCATGGGGCTGCAAGAAGGTGCAAGAAATCTGGGTGAAGGTGATCAATATCCTAGGCTTGATGATGTTATGTGAATTGCCATGCACACCACGTGTATGTTTGCTGGGCCTTGATGTACCTCTAAGATCTGTAAAAAAAAACTGATAGCTATAAAGTTATTACTCGCTAAGCGTAGAGTGGCTATGCACTGGGACAGCAGACGATCACCCACAGTGGACCGCTGGTTGCTAGATGCGGTCTACCGCAGAGATAACTTTCTGCTGTATGCGGAAGAACTCCCCACTGCGTCCAAGCCATCCGATACATGGGGACACCTAATTGACTTTCTATGTGAGCATCCGAACCTACTCCAGGTGAACAAGTGATAGTTTGTACTATATGTTGATAGGTTACTGATTGCAATGCAATGGGTTTGAACACTGTCATCTAATCTTTGAATGTAACAGATGAGCAATGTGTAACTGATATTATTGTACTGCCCTACTTGTGTCTTATGTAGAAGTGACCGCTGTTTGTATTTGTATGATGAAAATCAATAAAAAAATAAAATAAAAAAGTACGATGCGAGCAACGTGAAATTCACCAACCGAACCGCTCCGTACGTCTCGTCGGTAAGCTAACTGTGCCATGCAATGGATGCGATTTACAACCGAGCCAGTACGATGCACGCGTCGGACAGCCGGTTCGTGACGAAGTTTCCGGCTCGCAAAACATCCACGAAGTAGCCTTTGGGGGATCGCGTCGGACCCCCGGTCACCCGCAACCTTACAACTCAGACACGGGTTAGACCCAAGGGTCTCTCTAACACAGGCATGTATGTTGCGGATGGCACCGACGTGTACTCACTGTAGGGGGTGCCTTTGTGTGAGACGTACCCATTCAGTCAAGGGGAGCCCATGTACACGTTGTACGACTGGCTCCCATTGACTTCTATAAGAGTCTGACCAAACCGAGTCCGGCAGCATGCTGCCGCATAGTAAATGTAAATGCAAATATAATTGTACAGGAATTTATATAGCGCAAATCACCGAGCGGTTTCTAAGCGCTTGCTAAGGGAACCCGTCCTGGTATGACCCTGTGAGATAACCCCGGCAGGGTATCCGCAAGGTGAAAGCCAGGCATCCCACCGCGAGGGACCGTTGTGGAGATTAAGCAAGCTATTGCCCAGAGTCGCAGAGTGTGAACCCGTGAATCGAGCAGGCACCGGAGCGAGAATTGTCGAGTCCATGGACATTTTAGGGCTCAAGACCCAGCCGAGCCGGGAATTGAACCCTGGTCCCGGGCTGACCTCTGCTTCCAGGTCTGCCTCCTCTAACCAGTGAGCCACACTTCTCCACGCAGTAGTACTCGCACGGTCAGACTGCAGGAGTCCAGCTGGGTCGGAAAACACTCCGGATCTGGCTCGGTCGGAGAGCTTTCTGACCCAGATTGGAATCGGGCCCTAAATGTTGATATTATCACGTTGATTTTTTTGCAGTATTATTCCAGCTTTGTTTTAATTGTGTACTGTCTGAACTTTATATAAATGTGTTTCTGGGTCACCTTTGTGACTCTGGGTCTCATTTGGCACATATTAGGCACTATGCACTTGTGCTATACGTAAGATGGGCTACCTACCTCCTTCCTTGCAGGGGGAAATGCTATGTATTTGAGACATCAGACAAGAAGAGGGATGGCTCTCCAAGAAAGAAGCCCAATATCTTCTTAATGAAAACCCTAGGACCCTGTTAATTTACGTCTTGGCAAAAATACACAAAGACCAAGAAAACCCTCCAGGAAGACCTATAATTTCTGGCGTAAATTCAGTGTTAGAACGTCCAGCCAAATATGTGGACACTTTTCTGAAACCTCTTGTAAGCGACACGACAAGCTACATAAGAGGCACAATGCAAGCCATTGGACCTCCTGGAAGATCAGCCTTTCGAAGAAGAGCATGAAATACTCGTAACCCTCGATATTGTGAGACTGTACTCCAATATTCATCAAGAAGAAGGATTGAAAGCACTAAACATTTTTCTAGATAAAAGGGACCGCCTACATAATGTGCCGACTGATTTCCTTCTACATTTAGCCAGTTATGTCTAAAATACAACTTTTTCTCTTTTAATGACCAACATTTTTTACAGATAAAGGGCACAGCGATAGGGTGTCCTTTTTCACCAGAAATGGCCATAATGTTTATGGCATTATTTGAGGAAAAGTGGGTACATAATACCAACCCTTTTGATGGACATATAAAAATGTGGTATCGTTATATAGACAATGTTTTTATGCTTTGGAGAGGAAACGATGAACAACTTCAAACTTTTGCAGAGTGGCTGAACAATAGGAACCCAGATATCCAGTTAAACCTTAACACCAGTAAACTGGAGATGAATTTCCTAGACCTGATGATCAGACACGAACAAGGGCATCTGTACACCACCCTATATACAAAAAAGACCGACAGGAATACATTCCTTTATTTCGCAAGCTTCCATCAGCGAAATCTACGGGAGAACCTTCCGCTAAGCCAGTTCCTGAGAATCCGGCGCAATTGCACCAGAAAAGAAAATTATTTTGAGAATGCTGCTGTCCTCTTAATTAAACTACTAGTAAGGAACTACCCAAAAAAACTGCTTAAAAGGCGATGAAAAGGGCTTAGTATATTCCACGCGATTCCCTACTGACATCAAGAACAAAAAAGGAGGGTACACATCTAGTTTGTGTGACAACTTTTTCAGGTGTGACCAATGAGGTACAAAAGTTTGTCAGAAAAAAACTGGAACACTGTCAAAAGTCTGGAACCATTCATAAACGTTCCCATCTTTGCACTCAAGAAAAGCAACAGCATTAGAGACAAACTAGTGCACATCAACACAAAAGCAAAGAAACAGGAAACTTCATTAAGAACCATGCTATCCCTACCACAGATTAAAGGACACAAGAAGTGTGGAAATTGTGCCTCATGTGACAGTACGAAAAAGAAGGCAACAATTTCATCTATGGGAAAAAAATCATAAAACATGATGAATTCACTAATTGTAATACCCACAACATGGTTTACTGTGTAATATGCCCCTGTGCTAAAGCATATATTGGGAAAACCAGTCAACCAATTCGAAAACAGATCACACAACACCGGTCACGAATCAAATGCAAGACGCCAAATGCCCCTATGGTCTCACACTGCATTGAAAAGGGCCACAGTTCATATGAAATGAAAGGAACAGTACTGAGGAGCGTAACAGGCAGCAACATTGAGAACCTTCTATCCAAAATAGAAACCCAGACTATATTGTTTTTGGGCACAATGGAAAATGGTCTGAATGAAATGTCGGAACTCACTAATTGTGGATAATTACCTTATCCCCTCAGGCTTACCAGCTTTGGAGTAAATTTTGAAGTGACTTACCAGAACAACTGTATGAACAACCGTCTTTTCATTCTACATAACAGTTGATCCAGTAATGTCAACTTCATCTACCTATATTATCCGATTCTAAAAGGAGAAATGAAATGAACTGAACCCCCATCTTTGCCACCTGGAACTACAGAGAGACAAGAAGAAAAGCAGCAGAAAAGAACAAGCATCCTTTGCATACAGCGCTGCAACAGGAAACACAGAATAAAGCATTCAGCCAACGCTATCAGCCAGACAACATCTGTGCGAATTGACAAAGATAAAGCTGAATTATATCGAGTGAAGAAACATGTCAGGGAAACAGAAAACAGAGGCCGGGAGATGCTGTACACCTAGAGAAATCAGCATAAGCAAGTATGAACTACAATGTTCTAAGGTGCTACACGCATGCGCAAGACGGAGGATCAGGCCGAAGGCAGCAGGAAGCGTAGGCATGGAGACGCTGCGCTTCGCTAAGATGTCACACGCCAAAAACTCCGAGAAATTGTTACCACATTCAAAGCATCAAGACATTGACGGATGATTTAAAAACTTGGAACGAGGATCCACCCTTTTGAAGCAGCAGAATACGCCGTACTAAACAGGTACTTAGCATATGAAGATTTTCAGCAGTAATCAGCCCAACTTTATTGTTCACGGCGACGCTTGCCATTTAACACGGGTTATGGGGGTATCCCTTAGAGATCGCCACAATAGACCCAGCTAACATATGGACACTGTGCAGTTTGAATTTCTGCATGGTATACCCTGCACTTAAGACTGATAGACAATAAGTTCGAGTCTGGCAAAACAATAAACATCACGGGGCACCACTTGATATTCTTTTTGAAACCACGATAAAAGCATGGCCAAAAGTGCCTATGTCCATCAACAGAGTATGAGAATACACCTCACTCTGTTGGGTGTACTCAGTACTCTTGAAACACTTCACACTAGTTTCCTTTTAAAGACACATTTAAGCCTTATATCTGACCACTTCTATCTAGCAAATACGGTAACCCAGTCCCACTTTCTTTTTCATTAGCTTCACGAGTACTCAACAAGTCCAGACACGCCATAGAAGATAAAAACAGATGATTTGCCATTGTACCCACAAGTAATATCAGTAGGTCTACGACAAAGAGAACTGTTAGTAGTTCTGACATACCAGAGCCAACAACCAGTCTTTTTAATTTTATTTGAAACAGGTAGAAAATCCACAACAATTGCATTCTGCAACAGAAGTTTGTACATAAGGTGTCAATCATCCTGGTTACACACCATTTTAACCTTTAAAGTATATACACTAAAAACAGATATATTATTATCACTCACACAGATTCAACAATGTCCTACCCCAATTCTATCCCGCCCTGATGAAGACCTTTGTATAAAGTGATGGTCCCACATTCACAAGGTCGAAACGCGTTGGCATCATTTAGCGGTCCAGAGCTAAAGAAGACACCAAGGGACGCTGTTTGATTTAGCTAGTAGAGCCGGATTGTTCGGACTCACACCGATAAGTTGTATAATCGTCTCGGACCCCTATGAGGACCTTAACATTTAGAGAGTGTCTAGAACAAAGTGGGACTCCGTTCTGGCATGAAAAAAGTAGGACACTACGTGATTTGGGGAAAACATATAGATAAAGGTGATTCCCTCGATATGAGTATAGTAACTCACAGTAATGTTTGAAGTGAATCAAAATACCATATGATGTATGGGAAAACCAAACCTAAAACCGTTTTTTCTGTGTATTAATGTTTCAACAATGTCTTTTGTTGTCCATGAAATTTATGTATTGTATATATGTATTGTGTACAATTGTGATGCTCATTCTGAAATTGTGATGAGATCTCTATGCACTTGGTGAAGGGAAAATTAAATGTTAAAAAGTCTTTTGAAGAAAAAATAAGTATTTAGTACGAAACTACAGAGTGAATAAAAGGGACATCTGTGTCCGAAAATCTAGTAAGATTTATGGTGTCAGAGGTAACGCACTTGTTGAAATATATGTATTTGAGAACGTGCACCTTTGGGTGCCAAGCCACACAGCTGTTCCGGAATCCTGAAACAGAAAATTATTACTCTCATTCCGGTGATTCACTAGGCCAAGTCTCTCAACGCTATTTTAAGTGGTTTACCTCCACTCCACTGAAGAGCAGGCAGAATTGACCTGAAATGTAGCCACATGACCACTTATAACTCAGAAAATGGGGAGCCCGAAGAATGAACCATCACAATGAAATAGAAAGTAAACAGACCTTTACTCAGTGTAATAATGCAATGACAACTATAATTGGGCTTCGCAGGAAACCTAAAAAATGTTAGGAAGCCTTGACCTCAGCAGATGGTCAAAAAGGGGCAAAAACAGACAATTGTTCAGTGCTTAATTTGTGGAGGAGCTTTCAGGTGCTCAGCACCGGCACCTAATCCTCAGCACTGGTAATTATAGCACCAATTAAGGACACACTCATTTGGAAGACACACAAACTTCCTCAGTATTACAGGATGCTGAGCTAAACTGAGACTCAAACCTGGTTCCCCAGCTCTGAAATCAGCAGCTCTAGCCATTAGGCCAACTCCTCTCCAGAATAATTAGTGTTGGGGCTCTAGTCAGGAGGCAGTTTGCACCAACACATTTCTCCTGTTAGTGCTGCCTCCTGAGGAGAGCCCTGACACTTTTTTTACAAATTAACCACTGCAATTGTTTGCTTATGAGAAGCAATCAATATTACCGGTCACAGCACAAAAATGATATCCTTTGAAGTAAGCACAGGATTGCCAGGTAAAAAAGCTTTTAGCAAGAAATTATTGCTGTGATCAAATTAACCCAGATATCTTACTCACTAAATGTGCAAAATGCGTGCTTTTACACATAATAAATGTTTCTCTTTTTAAACCTGTCCCAGGCAGGTCACACGTCAGGCCTTTGGTCCAGGGACTGTGTAGAGCTAATCTGTAACGTCTTTGGGCCTTTAGGTTCACAAGTGTTCTCTGCCAATCTTGCCTGCTGTTTTTCTGAAAAAAAGGGATGTTTAAAACATCCCTTTTTCCATTGCGGCTTGTGATGCACCCTTTTTGGGCTGCAGCACAAGCCACAATGGAAAAAGCCATGAAATCGACTGCCTACACGGCCGTCGAATGATAGTTTGGCGGGTGGGACAGCCAACTACTTGTCGGACGGTCCCAATCCTGCTGAGGTGGTGGTCGGACGCTCATCCGACCTCCATCATAACCATACTCTAAAAGTATTTTCTGCAGAAGGCCTTTGAATCCCAGGCCATTGTCTGGTAATCTTGATAAGATGTTTTAGATGGATCACTGAGATAATATATACTGTCAGAATATCGACTTGCAAAAATATCGAGGAAAAAATATCGACAGACAAAATATCGAGTTTGTATCTAAAAACAGGTAAGTACAAAAATATCGAGTTCAAAATATCGTTTACAAAAATATAGTTGTAAAAAATATCGACTTTATTAAAAACAGTGTTAAATTAAATTTAAATTAACAATTAATTACTCAAATATACTTAAAAATACTTAAATTAACTTATAATAATTAAATAATTAATGAAAGTTATAAAAAAAATTACAATCATATTTATTAAAACATATATATATATATTAACATAATATAATGAAATAATATCCAATATTATTACCGTACGATAGCAGAAGTGTAAAAAATACTATTCCCACTCCACAGAGTGCAACTGTAGGGAAAGCGTTGGATAGCGTAGGGGTAAAAATGACTATTCCCACTCCAGTGGGTGCAACAGTAGGGAAAGCGTTGGATAGCGTAGGGGTAAAAATTACTATTCCCACTCCAGTGAGTGCAACAGTAGGGAAAGTGTTGGATAGCGTAGTGGTAAAAATTACTATTCCCACTCCAGTGGGTGCAACAGTAGGGAAAGCGTTGGACAGCGTAGGGGTTTAAATTATTTTCCCACTCCAAAGAGTGCAGCAGTAGGGAAAGAGATGGATAGCATAGAGGTAAAAATTGCTATTCCCACTCCAGTGGGTGCAACAGTAGGGAAAGCGTTGGATAGCGTAGAGATTAAAATTATTATTCACACTCCAAACAGTGCAACAGGAGGGAAAGCATTGGATAGTGTAGAGGTAAAAATTACTATTCCCACTCCTGTGGGTGGAACAGTAGGGAAAGCGTTGGATACCGTAGGGGTAAAAATTACTATTCCCACTCCAGTGGGTGCAACAGTAGAGAAAGCGTTGGATAGCGTAGGGGTAAAAATACTATTCCCACTCCAGTGAGTGCAACTGTAGGGAAACAGTTGGATAGCGTAGGGGTAAAAATTACTATTCCCACTCCAGTGGGTGCAACAGTAGGGAAAGTGTTGGATAGCGTAGTGGTAAAAATTACTATTCCCACTCCAGTGGGTGCAACAGTATGGAAAGCGTTGGATAGCGTAGGGGTTTAAATTACTTTTCCCACTCCAAAGAGTGCAACAATAGGGAAAGAGATGGATAGCGTAGAGGTAAAAATTACTATTCCCACTCCAGTGGGTGCAACAGTAGGGAAAGCGTAGGGGTAAAAATTACTATTCCCACTCCAGTGAGTGCAACAGTAGGGAAAGAGTTGGATAGCGTAGGGGTAAAAATTACTATTCCCACTCCAAAGAGTGCAACAGTAGGAAAAGCATTGGATAGCGTAGAGGTAAAAATTACTATTCCCACTCCAGTGAGTGCAACAGTAGGGAAAGAGTTGGATAGCTTAGGATAAAAATTACTATTCCCACTCCAGTGGGTGCAACCGTAGGGAAAGCGTTTGATAGCGTAGGGGTAAAAATTACTATTCCCACTCCAGTGGGTGGAACAGTAGGGAAAGCGTTGGATAGCGTAGGGGTAAACATTACTATTCCCACTCCAGTGGGTAGAACAGTAGGGAAAGCGTTGGATAGCGTAGGGGTAAAAATTACTATTCCCACTCCAGTGAGTGCAACAGTATGGAAAGAGTTGGATAGCGTAGGGGTAAAAATTACTATTCCCACTACAGAGAGTGCAACAGTAATGAAATTAAATACTTCATATATTATTTCAATAACTATTAATTAATAGTCATCAAAAAATAATTAAAAGTAATTACGATTTTAATATAATATAATAATTAATCAATTAAAATTACAAAATTTAATTAATTATTTAACTATTAATACAAATTAATTACTAATTAACAATTAATTATTTAACAATTAAAATTGACTTTACAATAAATTTTAATTATATACAATTAAATAAATTAATGTATTTAATTAATTATAAATTAATTACTTGCCACCCAATTCCCCTATAAACCCACAACCCGCTACAGAAACTAAATTACTATAATTAACCTAATTAGCAATTAATCAATTAATTAAAATTAATTGCCAATTAAAAGTTAATTAATTACCAAATATAAATTAATTAACAAATAATTAAAAATGAATAACAATAAATAATTTTACATATTTAATTAATTATAATTAAATTACTTCCCACCCTATTCCCCTATAAACCCACAACCCGCTACAGAATTAAATTACTAAAATTAACCAAATTAGCAATTAATCAATTAATTAAAATTAATTGCCAATTAAAAGTTAAATAATTACCAAATATAAATTTATTAACAAATTATTAAAAATGAATAACAATAAATAAATTTACATATTTAATTAATTATAATTAAATTACTTCCCACCCTATTCCCCTATAAACCCACAACCCGCTACAGAATTAAATTACGCAAAAATAAAAAAATAAAAATTTCATTAATTAAAATTATTTATAACATAAATACACACTTTTAACACATATAATCACATAAAAAACACTATAAAAATGCAATATTATCAAAAATACGATAATTTTATTGAACTATATTATATACTTCGATATTTTAAATGTCTATATTTTTAACATTCGATATTACATTACTTACCTTAAAAACGATATTTTTGATGTCTATATTCTGTCCAGTCGATATTTTGTCCATTAGATATTTAAAACTCGATATTGTGTCCAGTCGATATTTTGGAGTCGATATTTTGACTGTGCACCGTTTTAGATAGCTCTCCCACCACTTCATTTGGATGCCTCTCCACCAGCACCTCATCAGTCCTGCACCCCAGAAGACCATTTGGTCCCGGACTTTCAGGTGGAAATGGTCCACTCAGGAACATGCAGTCCTGACAGGTCTTAATCATCGAATGTCTATTATCCTCATTGAGGATGTGAGGCATGCCAGGATAAACTAGGCAGCTCCTCCCTTGGCTTCAGCATCGTCTCACAACCCTCTCTGTCGTCGGTGCAAGACAGTCAATCGAAAAACATTCTGAACATGAAAGAGGCATTTTGGCACATAAATACAACAGATTAACAGGCTTGCTTTCTTTTTGATAACAAAAACAGTATTCATTTTAGCACACTTCTGGTTCCCCCAGACTCCCAAGGGTTACATGGAACATAAAAACGAACGCTTGTTATAACATTGGTGACCAGGAGATTGCAGGCATAATTTTAGTGAAGAGATAAAAGCATGCAGAACTACCAATCAATAGCTCTAGCACACAAGATCAATTTGGAGATCCAGAATCTACAATACACTTAGGTTGGTTGCAAGGGAAGGAAAGAGGTATCCCATATCCTCTAACAAGTGCACCAGTTTAATTAATTAGAGTGACTTTCATCAGATAATCAATGACACACATTCTCTCTATCTACCATACTTTTTAATGGGAAAAGCCATCTGCATTCCCTGGAAAATATCAATCTGGTTTCTCAGGAAGAAGTTGAAGGCCCTATATTGAATGTGAAATCCATGCTGGTCCAATAAAAATAAAACAAAAGCAGCGTATATTTTAGAAAATGGTGTCAGTGTGGTTTTTTTCATGTAACTGTCCTTACATACTCCTGAGGCACAGCCGGGAGCTCTGTTTAGCGAGATTGAATTTTTTAAAATTGTTGTTCTAATTGTGCTTTTAAAACTTACCAGTCTCCCTGTTTTGGAACTCTGTTGGAGCACTTGTTTGCAGCCCATGACACCCGCGCAGCCGAGATAAACGCTGCAGCGGGATTAATATTTACATTTGCTGCCATCAGCGAGCGAGCTGGGTTTTAGGCCACGCCCACTCTGATGAGGCCACGCCCCCTCCGCCTACTTAATCGAGCTGACAACAAGCTCACGTAGATCACATACTCCTGAGGCACAGCCGGGAGCTCTGTTTAGCGAGATTGAATTTTTTAAAAATGTTGTTCTAATTGTGCTTTTAAAATTTACCAGTCTCCCTGTTTTGGAACTCTGTTGGGGCACTTGTTTGCAGCCCATGACACCCGCGCAGCCGAGATAAACGCTGCCGCGGGATTAATATTTACATTTGCTGCCATCAGCGAGCGAGCTGGGCTTTAGGCCACGCCCACTCTGACGAGGCTACGCCCCCTCCGCCTACTTAATCGAGCTGACAACAAGCTCACGTAGATCACATACTCCTGAGGCACAGCCGGGAGCTCTGTTTAGCGAGATTGAATTTTTTAAAAATGTTGTTCTAATTGTGCTTTTAAAACTTAACAGTCTCCCTGTTTTGGAACTCTGTTGGGGCACTTGTTTGCAGCCCATGACACCCGCGCAGCCGAGATAAACGCTGCCGCGGGATTAATATTTACATTTGCCGCCATCAGCGAGCGAGCTGGGTTTTAGGCCACGCCCACTCTGACGAGGCCACGCCCCCTCCGCCTACTTAATCGAGCTGACAACAAGCTCACGTAGATCACATACTCCTGAGGCACAGCCGGGAGCTCTGTTTAGCGAGATTGAATTTTTTAAAAATGTTGTTCTAATTGTGCTTTTAAAACTGAACAGTCTCCCTGTTTTGGAACTCTGTTGGGGCACTTGTTTGCAGCCCATGACACCCGCGCAGCCGAGATAAACGCTGCCGCGGGATTAATATTTACATTTGCCGCCATCAGCGAGCGAGCTGGGTTTTAGGCCACGCCCACTCTGACGAGGCCACGCCCCCTCCGCCTACTTAATCGAGCTGACAACAAGCTCACGTAGATCACATACTCCTGAGGCACAGCCGGGAGCTCTGTTTAGCGAGATTGAATTTTTTTTAATTGTTGTTCTAATTGTGCTTTTAAAACTTACCAGTCTCCCTGTTTTGGAACTCTGTTGGGGCACTTGTTTGCAGCCCATGACACCCGCGCAGCCGAGATAAACGCTGCCGCGGGATTAATATTTACATTTGCCGCCATCAGCGAGCGAGCTGGGCTTTAGGCCACGCCCACTCTGCCGAGGCCACGCCCCCTCCGCCTACTTAATCGAGCTGACAACAAGCTCACGTAGATCACATACTCCTGAGGCACAGCCGGGAGCTCTGTTTAGCGAGATTGAATTTTTTTAAATTGTTGTTCTAATTGTGCTTTTAAAACTTACCAGTCTCCCTGTTTTGGAACTCTGTAGGGGCACTTGTTTGCAGCCCATGACACCCGCGCAGCCGAGATAAACGCTGCCGCGGGATTAATATTTACATTTGCCGCCATCAGCGAGCGAGCTGGGCTTTAGGCCATGCCCACTCTGACGAGGCCACGCCCCCTCCGCCTACTTAATCGAGCTGACAACAAGCTCACGTAGATCACATACTCCTGAGGCACAGCCGGGAGCTCTGTTTAGCGAGATTGAATTTTTTAAAATTGTTGTTCTAATTGTGCTTTTAAAACTTACCAGTCTCCCTGTTTTGGAACTCTGTAGGGGCACTTGTTTGCAGCCCATGACACCCGCGCAGCCGAGATAAACGCTGCCGCGGGATTAATATTTACATTTGCCGCCATCAGCGAGCGAGCTGGGCTTTAGGCCACGCCCACTCTGACGAGGCCACGCCCCTATCCCTCTATAGAAAGATGTGCATTTCACGTACGCGCAGCGGACGGGCGCAGCGGGTGCGCCGTCAGCGCTGCCCGCATCTCCCAATGACCGACTGGTCTACACGAGAGATAGACTCCAAGCACTCAACCCGTCGAAAAATCCTGAGTGCAGTTACATCCACTCGGGAGGAAACCCCTTCATTAACTGTGGCCTATGTAATCCGACCTCTACCATCTTAGGGAACCATGGCCTACAGCTAGGCCTCCTCAACTGCCGGTCCCTCCCTAAACACGCCCATGAAATCAATCTTCTAGTCCGGGAGCATGACTTTGACGTTTTGTTCTTCACGGAAACTTGGTTCACTCCCTGGTCGGACTCTGATATTATCAACGCTCTACCCCAAGGCTATCAAATCCTATCTCAAAACAGACCCCTCGGTAGAGGAGGCGGCCTTGCGATAATCTATAAAGAACAATTCTTATGTAGAGCGAACGATGGGAATATCTACGACTGTGAAAGCTGCCACTTTGCGCTACAAATTTCTCCTGCACACTCCCTTTCGGGGCTGTTGATATACCGTCCGCCAGGAACTCCAGGGAAATTCTCTAACGTTCTTGTTGACACTGTCACTCAGATAGCGACTTCCTCTCCCAACTTTCTCATCGTGGGAGACCTCAACCTCCATCTATCAGATCCCAAGGACCTTATTGCGCACGAACTTCTTCTTGACCTTATGTCCCTCGACATCTGATTAATTAACTCAGAACTCACCCATGACAAAGGACACCTTTTGGACCCCGTTTTTACCAACATCATGGATCTTACCACTGGCACTCCCCTCCCTCTTCCTTGCACAGACCATTTTTTAATACCCTTCTCCTGGCACCTTTTCATTCCACCTACCCAACAGGCCAAAATTCGGGTCACTGACCGACGCTGGCACAAACTATCGCCAGATGAATGGGACTCCATTCTCAAGGCCTCGCCCCCGCCTCCAGTCTTTGATCCAGCCAGTGCTGATGATCAGTTTAACTCCTGGCTCACTACCTCATTGGATAAACTTCTCCCTAAAACCACTACCCTCAGGCGAATCAAAAGATTGAGCCCTGCCCCCTGGTACACTCCCGAGTTAAACCTTTTACAGAAGGAGTGTAAAAGAATGGAGCGCTACTGGAGGAAGGACAAATCGGTAGTCAAGAAAGAAGACTACCGTACCTCCTTAACAAATTACAAGTTAGCCCTCCGCAAGACCAAGAGCTCATTCCTTCAGGAAAGGATAGAAAACTCCTTCTGTTCCACCAAGGAAACTTACATTATTCTAAAAGAATTACTTAAAACACCAGAACCCGTACCAAAGAACTCGCCAGATCCCAAGGCTGCTGAAGAGAAATGCCTTAAACTGGCTAAATTCTTTGAGGAGAAGATTCAAAAAATTCTGGCGTCACTTCCACCCTCTGACATCAGTGAGGAAGGTTACATTAATTCAACCCCCCCCCCACTCCCCATTTAATCTCTCTCGGACCAGTCACCGAAGAAGAGGTGTCAACCACGCTTCACACTATCAAAAGTGGATCCCCTAGGGACCCGGTCCCACTACGTATCCTCAAGAAAGTGGCCCCCACTATTGTTCCCCCACTTACCCAGCTCATCAACGCCTCCTTGCTCCAGGGAAAAGTTCCCCCCAGCTGGAAAGCGGCAGTAGTCAAAGCACTACTAAAAAAAAACCTCTCTGGACCCCTCGGACTTGGCCAATTATAGGCCAATTTCTCTCCTTCCCGGAACCAGCAAAATCGCCGAAAAGCTAGTTAATAAAAAGCTTTCGCAGTTTCTGGAGACTAACATGCTGCTCAGAAGCTCGCAAACTGGATTCCGCCCAGAGCAGGGCACTGACAACGCCCTTCTGGCTGCAGTGGAGGAGGCCAGAACCCTGTTGGACGCAGGAGGATCAGTGGCAGTGATCCTCCTGGACCTCAGTGCGGCCTACGACACTGTCAACCACCAGGTTCTAATCCAGAGACTTAAGAACATCGGTGTTGAGGGCACCGCCTTGAGTTGGTTCAAATCATTCCTTGGCCACCGCTCCTTTCAGGTTTGGGAGAATGACATCTGCTCCCCCGACACCCCCCTCCAGTGTGGCGTGCCCCAGGGCTCATCTCTAAGCCCGACATTATTTAATGTCTACATGTCCCCACTGGAGGAGGTTGTCAACCCGTTCGGAGTGAAAATTATCAGCTACGCTGATGACACCCAATTAGTGGTGTCTCTATCTCACCCTGACCAAGATCCATCGGACCTCTACAACTGTCTGGCTGAAATCCAAGGATGGATGCATAGCTCGGCATTAAAACTTAACGGATCTAAGACAGACATTCTCCTCCTTGGCCAGAAGGGGTTCTCCCTCCCTCAGAATATCTGGCCCCCCTGCCTGGGTGAACCTCCTGCTCCCAAATCTGAGATTAAGAGCCTGGGAATTTGGCTTGAAAAAGATCTGTCTTTCAAGACTCAAGCCAATAAAATAGCGGGGACTTGCTTTGGGCTCCTTAAATCTATCAGGAAGATTCTGCCCTTACTCCCTCCTGTCTCCCAGAAACTGTTAATCCAAGGTCTCATCTTATCAAGGCTAGATTACAGCAACACCATCTATTTGGGAACCCCCGAGGCAACCCTAAACAAACTGCAAAGAATCCAGAATGCCGCGGCACGGATTCTTACAAACACCCCGGCTAGATCTTCAGCCAAACCAGCTCTGAAACATCTCCACTGGCTCCCAGTGAGAGAGCGAGTGAAGTTCAAAGCTCTCTGTTTGTCACACAAGCTCCTTCAGGACAAAGGCCCCTCCATCTTAAAAAAATTCATCAGGCCCTACAAAGCCTTAAGATCCCTCCGATCTGACCATGAATACCTCATCACTGTTCCCAGAGTGAAGAGGGTGCGCACGGGTGGACGGCGCTTCTCTGTCAACGCCGCCCGCCTTTGGAACTCCCTCCCCCGGGATCTTAGGACAGAACCAGATTACCTCTGATTGAGGAAGCGACTGAAAACTTGCCAGTTCCCCTAATCTCTTGTCTCCTCCTTTTCTCCCCCTGTCACCCTCGGGTTGTGTTGATCTTAGCGCTGGGATACTTACGGGTGACTACGCGCTTTATAAAACCTAATAATAATAATAATACTGTACCACCTCTCTCTCAACCTGCCTTCCTGAAATGAATTCAAGCAGGATGTATATTGCTAGGATTGGGTAGGTTTTAAAAACCAGCACTCTAAATTTGCTAAGCAATTTACAGAGTGTTAAGATTTTAGAGGTGAGATGTAGTGGGAATTTAGCAATTCATTTTTTTACTGCAAAAACGTAATATCTCTGGCTTTTTTCTCGCTTGCTGAAATATGCCCTTTCCAGATATGGTACTACAGTTTTAAAACATTCTTCTTACCACTCAACACCAAACTGTGCTTGGGATATGGCAGTCAGCCTTCTTAACTGTAAATTGGACATGTGTTTATATAAATATGTATTTATAGACATGAGGAGGCACAATACTCTTTTTGGTTCCATCTTCTTAGGACATTAAGGGGGAGATTTACAAACATTTTGCGCTGGTTAGCGTCACAAAAGGGACCCTAAGGGAGCGCTAAAGCAAGTTCCTGCACAGCATGGACTTTGCAGTCCATGGCGTGCAGGAACTGGGGTGCATGCACACGGGGGGAAACCAAGTGCCCCCGGCATGTATCCCCATGCATGAGGTGCCAAGGGGCTTTGTAGAGCCCCCTTACTTTCCTGACCGCCACACTTTTTATGGCGTGCTCACTACCATAAAAAAGTGTAGAGGCCAGGAAAATGCTTGGCGGGCCGCAATGGCACCACCTGCATATTACTGCCCCAGACCAGTACGGCCACACTGAGAAATTGCAGACCACTGTTGACCTTAGCCCTTTGCTCAAAGTTAGATCGCTTTTTTGTGTGATCCTGGGTCGTTCACTTCTTTTTCTTTGAGCAGCATCACATGCATAAATTTTTTTTAAATGTACTGTTCTAAAATGTTGGTGGATCATCTTGGAACCACATACTAACGTTTAAAAAGTTATTCAAAAAATTGTTGCTGGTGCGTCCAAATGCACATAGGCATGTGCATGCATGGGGGCAATGCTGGAAGGCCTCTTTATTAGAAAAAACTGTCCAAAAGAGCTAGGCAAGCATGCGAATGCATGCGTCTGCATCATAACACAAAGCGGCCATCTTGGAATGTTTGGACATGTGTGTGAGTCATGACACACCAGCAGCTATATGGATTTTTTTGTTTTATGCCAATGCCAATAGAAAAACAAAAATGGCAAACCTAATAGCTTGAAATCGCCCTTTAAAGGCGAAACCTATTGGTTTTAACAATGTTTGTTATTTCTCTTTCAAACTTAGGCCCAGATTTATTACACTTTCATGAAATGCCACACAGCTTTTTGCACTGCACTGCACTGCATTGTATGAAAGGGAGAGGGCAGGAATGCACCATATTTAACATTATATGGGGCATTCCTGTCCTCACCTTGCATTGGCACACAATGTGCTGACTTGTGCCAAAATGCAAGCACGGTGCAAGGGTGCCTGCATTGTAGGCAGGATTGTTTTTGCAAAAAAAAATCCCTCGAGGCTTATTCCTATTTCTAAGTGTGTGTAAGATGCAGTATACATAGAAAGATGAAGAAATGGGGAGAAATGAACATATTTCTCCTTCCCTCGGCTCCCCTGGGAAGACACAGCATTTTAATGCATTCCCAGGTCTCCCACTCATGGTGAATCTGGGAATGCTACAAAAGTAATGGGTGGATGGTTAGAACACGCACGCTCCACCCATGGAATTCTGTCTCAGGGCAAAGTATTGCAAGGCAGCAACTAGTGCTGACTTGTGTTACTCCACATTTACAAAGCACCACAGGGCCACGCACGGTGGCCTTGCTTTGCTTGGTAAATCTTACTTAGTGTTGCATTGCTCTTGTGTTACATTATGTGATGCAAGGGCAATAAAACACCATGATAAATCTGCAACACAGTTTCTATCTCTCTCCCTCTCTCTGTGGTTCTCTCTCATTTTCCCTTTCCATCACTAATACCCTCTCTATTTTGTCCCATTTTCTTACAACCTCCACTCATTTACTGGATAGAGACTGAATACACAGTTACAAACCGTCCAGTATCTGGAGTACCTGGAGTGGGAGCAGAGAACATGGTAGAAAGGAAGTAACATGGAACTTTTTAACTAGTGACTTGACTGGCAGTGTGAACAAACCAATCCAAAATTATTTGTAGAGCGTGACTTGTCACCCGTGAGGGTATCCAGGCACCTGATATAGGTCTCACTCGAAGAGCCAGGTCTTGAGCCCCTTCCTTAAGTCAGTCAGTGAGGGAGAGGTGCAGAGGTGGAGGGGGAGGGTGTTCCAGCCTTTGGCAACGAGAAGGGAGAAGGAGCGTCCTCAGCATATGCGAGGGATCTGCAAGAGGTGTGTGGAGTGAAAGTTATTGGGGGACAGTGAAATTGAAGACAGCGGTTCAAGTTAGCAGGCCATTGGTCATGGAGGGCTGTTGGCATGAGTAAGTAGCTGGAAATGACATCTCTTCTGGTTCAGGAGAATGTGGAGGTCTTTCAGGTGCTGGGTGATGTGGAATCTCTTGGGAAAGTTGAGGATCAGTCTGGTGGCTGTATTCTGAATCGTCTGGAGTCTTTGCATGAATTTGGTGGTGGTGCCTGCATAGAGTGTTTTGCCTTAGTTCAGTCAGCTGGTGTTGAGGGCATGCATTACCATTTTTCTAGTGGTGCTGGGGAGCCACTTGAAGATTTTGCGGAGGATGCAGAGCGTGTGGAAGCATGCTGAGGAGACGTTGTTGACCTGATGTTTCATGGAGATTTTTCTGTTTAGGATGATGCTGAGGTTGCAGGTGTGGCGGTGGGTCTGAGTTCCGATGGCCACCAGGAGTCATTCAAGAGGGTTGTGTATTTCCCAAAGACGAGAACGTCTGTATTTCCATGTTGAGCCTTAGGCAGTTGTCCTTCATCCATGCTGAGGCGTTCTTCATGCAGTTGTGAAAGTTAGTCTTTGTTGAGGTGGAGTCGGCAGAGAGTATTAGTACAAGCTGTTTGTCGTTGACATAGGAGATGATGTCGAGGTGGACACAATCTGACTATGTCTGCAAATTGAGTCATGTAGACACTGAGGAGTGTTGGGCTGAGGGATGAGCCTTGGGGAACACCGCAAATTTTGTGCTTGGCTTGCGATGTGAAGGTAGGAAGGCAGACAGTAGTTCTGGAGTTCGTTGGGGTCTGCCGAGGGTCTCTGGAGGAGGGGGTCTGACCACGACGTGTTTCCAGGCATCAGTAAAGGTGCCTGTGGTTAGAGAGGCATTGATGATGGTGGTGAGTTGGCGGCTGATCTCATCTCTTCCGAGATTGTAGAGTTGGTGGGGACAATGGTTGGTGGGTTGGTGGGTTGGTGGGTGCTCCCAAGTGGATGGAGTTCATGGGGGTTTTGATCTGTCAACGGTAGTCATTGAAGGCGGCTTTAAAGGTGGCTCTAACAGTGTGGTTCCTGCTGGTGCGCCATCTTCTTTCAAGTTCTTTTCACATGCATTTCAATGAGCTTAGTCCTGGGGAGCACTAGCTGGCTTGTTTGGAGGGTCTGTATGTTTTGGCTGGTTTGGAGGGGCTGACTTTGCCGGCTGCGCTTGTGATCCCGTTATTGAAGTTCTGTACTGCATGGTCCAAGTTAGTGGGGATTTTTACCTGTGTGGTGCTGATGGCCTCAGTCCATTTTTGGTGAGTGACCTTAGACCAGCTGTGGAAAGGGATGCTGTGTCAGTTAGGGACGGTTCAGGCATGTCAGGCGTTGGTGAACAGTACGGTGGTCTGACCAGGTGAGTTCCGAGGTGTGGTTGTGTCTGAATCTGTTGCTCACATGAAAATGAGGTCCAGCATGTGTCCTGCTTTGTGCGTGGGGTTAATTACTAACTGCTTGAGGCTGATGTTGTCCAGTCTTTTCAGTAGGTCGGTGGAGCTGGTGTCGGTGGAGTCATCTACGTGGAAGTTAGTATCTCCCAGGAAGATGTAGTGTTCGGGTTTGATGGCAAGCAGAGTGATGAATTCAGCAATGCTGTTGCTGATCCCAGTCCGTGGTCCTGGCGGTCTGTACGTGAGGGTGTCTTTAATGGTCCAATGGGATGGAACCCAAAGGGCTGGAAACAAAATCTTGTAACTGGTAATGAAATTGCCACAGCCTGTCGGCAGTTAGTGAAAATCATTGAGAAAGACCAGAGAGTGAGTGCTGAGATGTGATCTTTGGGTTCCCATATACCTCATTTTAATTCCTTTTTGTTTTTTGATTCAGTTGTTTCATAATGTTGACTGTTACGTATTAAAATCGTTAAGTCGAATAACGCAGACCCTGTCCCCACTGTACTCGTTTTGCATTCCCAATCTCCAATCATCTCTCTGATTCACTCTGTCAAACGCTTTCCTCCTGCTCTCGCTCATCACTCTCTCTCTCTTCCTACTGCATGTATCGCCTCTTACCTTCCCTCATCCACCCCATTTCCTTTCCAGGCTCACAATTCCGCTCTGTCTCTCAGTCTCCGGCGCCTCCTCTCTCTCTGAGTTATCCACAATGATCACCTCATTACATTTTAATTTCATGTGGCTCACTGATCCGGCTGACTGGCCATAGTTTGCCTGTTTATTTCTCCATTCACGAGCCTCATTAGATTTTCCTGTAATTCTTCCCCTATTCAGGGTCGTAGAATGCCGCACACTTTTTATTATTATTTTGTAGCTTACTGCTTGTGGGTGAATTGCTGTTCAATTTATTGAGCAGGAGTTATTTTGCCTTCAGCTGATGAATACATCCATTTGCAATTACACTGCAACAAGGGGCGTGCAGCCAATTGGAAGAACGGGATCAGACATCTTCCATTCTGCTTACGGCAGGCTCTCCGGTATAAGAGGGAGAAGAGTGCTGCACTGTGTTTCATGTACAAACATATTTTTATTCAAAGTGAAGGTGAAGCCAGAGAAACAAAATGTGATATTGACTATGATCACTGTGGTGTTCTTCTTAAACCGAGTGGGTTCAAACAATGCAAAAGGTATAAATGCAATAAAACAGGAGACGGGCATTGGAGGAAGTGATGTCATGTACTTTTAGATTAGTACTTAGCAATTATTAAATGTTGTGTGCAGTCGCTTCCTGTGGTGTCAGTCGCGTCAAAGCCCTTTCTTTTTTCTTCTGTCTCTCCTATGATTTTAGATTAGTATTTAGCAATTATTAAATGTTGCGTGAAGTCACTTCCTGTGGTGTCAGTAGGGTCAAAGCTTTTTCAATTCACTTCTGACTCTTCTATGATTTGTGCAAAAAATGCTGAATTACCATGGAGAAATGGTTGTATGCATGTGAACAGACATTCCCAGCACAAAGGACACTTCACATCGGTCATCTTACAGTATATATCAGTCCACAGTCGTACAAATGGAAAGCCTGCCCCCCTCCCAAACTAGGACAAATATACATGCATGCAAGGCTTCCCTGGCCATTTAGAACATACAGAAACCCCTGTGTAGGCTGAGGTCCAGGGCTCTGCGTTTAGGGATGCATGGAAAGATGACAGGATCATCAATCAGTGCCAACATTCATTCGCCACTTTCTACACTAACTTTTTTCACGTTTTCCAGGGATGAATATAGCTACCAATCGACCACTGCATACATGCAGACAAACATTGTATTAATAGCAGTTGGAATTAGAGGTTTACATGGCACCTAACAGCCAGTGGCAAAGTTTGCCAGAAAGATCCACAATACCAGCGCAGCCTTAACAAATGCCTGGTCTATAATTGCACAATCATCTAAGGACTCCACAAGGCAACTGCTTCACAAGTAAAACAATGGACGGGTTGCACCCACATGTCCACATCATAACCTGAATATTCTTCCACAGATTGGCACCTGGAACTTGGCAGCTCAAATTATAGAACCATCATACTGCACACAGCACAACACCAACCACTGATCTGAGAAGAAAACAGGTCACCACCCCATGGACTACACACTACAGCTTGTCTAAACCAATTGAATAAATATTGTAGGACTATCACAATATAATTAGCAATACAGAACCTCAGCTGCAGATGTTAATGAGAAGACCAGAAACTTTCTCAGTCATCTATGAGGTGAGCCATAGTCTAATAACTAGAAGTCAGTTGACACCATGCACTGGACACACATTGTGCCCTTTTCTGGAACTCACGCTTGCACTTACCTCACAGTAGAAGCTCAAGGTGGGAGTTCTAGATGTTGGTGAAGACTGGTCCAGGAGGGAGCTGTAGATGTCATCCTGCACCTGGTACTCAGGCCACTCTGCACCTGCAGCAATGCGTGAGGCCTAGGTCTGTCTGGGATGGAGCACCATTGCTCAGGAGTAGCAGGAGGGAAGGACTGAGGGGAACACAAGGGTGAATGTGCTTCTGATGTACAAGTAGCTCGGGTGCATTTCAATGGCACAAACCCCATGAAGCTGCTACTGGACAGATTGAGACTGACTGAGCTCTCATTAGAAAAGAGTCGGCTCATCAGCACTGGTTCCACTAACTCGATTCACCTGCGTCTTCCAGCTCCATGAGCCAAGTAGCTATCAGCAAGGAGACAGCTAGGTTCACTGAGGCCATATCATTAAAATTCACCCACATACAGAAGGCGGGGATGTACTGCATCTGAATTCTATGCTACGGACTTATGCACTGTTGGCAGACTCTCCAATTTTTATGGAGTAGTAAAGGGAGTAGCTATACCTAGCCATTGCTCTGCTGTTTCACTTCCAGTAGTAGGTTTTATGACCAACGAAATGAAAGAAGAATGACAATGGGACAATTGTAATTGTTTGTGTTATTGGAAATGAGTAACAGCCAGCACCTTTGATTCTAAGATGGCAAAGTAGCTTTTTCAAAAAGAGGATTTATAGTCATACTAAGTGGGCATTTTTTATCCATGCAGAGCAATACAAGCACTTCTATGGCAAGTCATGAACATGGTAGGGAAGCAGCAATTTCCTGTCTTGTAGTTCATTTCATGAACTATAAGGTTGTGCTATTGAATATCAACTCCCAGAATTTTGTGATACATTATAATATTGAGGTCAGAATATCGAGGAACAAGTCATCGAAAAGTAAGTGCATAGAAGGAAATATACATTTACTCTTCCTAACTCCACATCTACATGCCTTGAATATATTTCTATGCATATTGCATAGGTACATATATGCAGAATTAGGTTTTGAAATTCTAAAGTAACTTACCTGCCGATATTTTATTTTCAATATTCTGTTCTCTATATTGTGTCTTGGAGCTGTTTAGGCTCCACCCTTTAAGCACAGAAATGCAATTATATGCTCACATTTGACATTATATTCACTGTATGCCTTAACGCCATTAACGTGTGTGAGGCATTTAAACGTTTTGTATGGATTATAGATTTCTACAAGTTTGAACTAATGTTCTGTTCAAACATGTAAACATGTGTACTCTATTTTTAATATTATTATTATTATTTAGTTCTTGTATAGCGTGTAACTACCCTTAGGGTTTTCCAGCGCTGAGCATCATATTTTACAGCATCGAGGGAAAGCTAGAAAAAACAGGTTTTTAGCTCAATGTGGAAGGTGGATAAGGAGGTGCAACCTCTAAGAGATTCAGGTATTCACTTTCTTACACTTACACTTCAAGTTATACTTGCATAAGGAAACATGTACTCTATTCCTCACATTTTACACTCATTCTTCAAGTTGCACTTGCACATGCACACTTGTATTCAAAGTGGACATTAAATGTTCACTTAAATTAGCCTGACTACAGGCCTCAGTTGAAATTCATTTTGCTTTGTCATCATGTTCTCTCTTTCTTTGCAGGTGTATTATCATGATTATCGTTAGTTAGAGAAAGGCTTATTGTTTGATTTAGACAACTGATAGAGAGGACTGGAGGGAAGAATTTGGCAGTGAACATGGAGTGTTCACTAGTCGAAAGAGATTTTCTGTTCATCTTATTACAGGATGAAGAGATGTTCAAAATTGAGAACTGCAGTCCCAGATCAATGCGATGAGAAACTGAAGGGATGTTACAGGTGCACTCAAATAATGATTTGATTGGCTCTTTGTGGTGTGAAAGGAGAGAAGAACGTTTCTGAATCTTCTGTTACTTTACATTGGTGTTCTTGCACAAAGAAGGGGCTGAGATTACGTTTAGACTTTGAGAGGTACAGACCTTTTTGCTTGCCTTATTCTTACATTTATTTCCTTTTTCTAAGACTTCTACTGGGGCCTGATCATTCTGACCCCTTCTATGCTCCCTAAATAGAGTCCCCCCCCTCGATGACCCTATACTTGACTGATGCTAGAAGAGAGGAGGTAAGTTTCCTTATGGAACATCTATTTGCTTTAATCTGTTTCTTTGTTGCTGTGGCTATCATAATTCAGTATTTTGTTCTATTGCGCCTCAACCTACAGAGATATTTCAGCGTATCTACTGTATTGCTGTACTCATTGAACCTATTATTGGTATGCATATATACTGGATTGATTGGTAAACCAAAATAAAACCCTTTTACTATATTCAGCAATTCCTGGTCCTTATTGTGGAGTCACATTGGCTTCACACGTTAGAAATGTATGGACTTGACCAAGAGATTATGTTGCAAGGCCCAGCCCTTTTTTAGTCTCATCGATATTCTGGTGTTGATATTGCACACCACAAATTTTCCTTATTAAAGCTAAAGGAAAATGAACCAAAAATAAAAATGCTAATACTAATTTCACAGTGGTTTCAGGTAACTTCCGCTTATATACTCATTGTACAATTCTCTGATCTCTTCTGGTTCACAGAGTAATTGCTGGAAAGCATCAGTCTTTAAAAGAAAAACAGAGTTCGAATACAAAATTGGAAGTCATTTGAAAAAGAATTTGAATAGAGCGTATAGCAGCTAGAAACATTTACTGGGGATGTGCTTATTTAAGAGCGTATCAGGTTGTTTAAACACTCTTATTGTAAAATGGTAAATTACACGAAGGAAACTTTAAACATGCATTTACCTATGGAAGCATTACAGGCAATGCAAAAAGAAATTGTTCTTTCTATCAGTCATTGGGACAGAGATTTTTCAGCAAATGATTGACAGGTCAAGATCCAGTAACTGCTTGCAAGACTCTTGCTTCTAAACTATCCACAAAGAGGTTTGGTAAACAAATACAGACAACATATGCACTAGGGTCATAGAATCAGGCAGGGCCTGGTGGTGATTTGCGGAGGCAGGAGGTGTGAATGAGCCCATGCATTGCCCTATAGCAATTCATTGACTGCGCTCTGTATGTTCATTTACTGACTGACTGAATTATTTATTAAGCGCTCTTATGCCGAGGCGTCTTGGCGCTGAAAGAACGGGAGGGAAGTAGAGAGAGGTTAAGGCAGCGTGAAGAGCCAGGTCTTTAGCGCCCTTCTGAAGCTCGCCCTGTTCTTTTCTGAGCGCATAGTGACAGGCATACTGTTTCACAGCTTAGGGGCTAGGAGGGAGAAAGATCTACCGCCCCACCGGGCTCTTTTTATTCTCGGCACTTGGAGTAGATGATGACTACGGGATCTTAAGGTGCGCAAAGGCACATAGAGGGGGAGAAGGTTGGTAAGCTCCTCAGAAGAGTTCCCATACAATGATTTGTGAACAAGACACAAGGTCTTAAATTGGATCCTGCGCCTAACAGGGAGCCAGTGCAGTTCCCGTATAGCTGTGGAAGTAGGGTGTCTTTTGGGGAGGTTGAGTAAAACTCTTGCCGCAGTATTTTGGATAGACTGGAGCCTGGCAAGCTGTTTTTCCCCTGCCCCCAGGTAAAGAGCGTTGCAATAGTCAACCCTCGACATGATTAGGGCTCCCACCACGGTTTTTCTGAAAGAAAGCGGAATGTAGGGCTGGATTTTCCTAAGTAACTTCATTGTATAGAAGCATGCTGAGGTGACCTGACTGATATGTGCAGTACAAGTGAGATCTTTATCCATTATAAAGCCTAGATTTCTGACCTTGTTGGCTGGAATCGGACAATTGCCCGCTTCTGGAGGCCACCATAGGTAACTCCAGATAGATGGTTTATGGCCAAATTCGATCACTTCAGTCTTTTCGGTGTTAAGCTTTAAGAAGTGATCGTTCATCCAGTTCATTACGTCAGACAAACAGTTCCTGAAACTGGCCGCCGTGGCTTCCACCTACTGAGAGAGGGACACCACTAATTGAGTGTCGTCGGCATATGACACTAGGTGCAGGCCATGGGATTTTATTATTGAAGCAAGGGGGGTGACGTAGATGCATTGAAATACTAATTAGGAGTGCAAAGAATGATCATGCTTTACTCTATAAGGTGATAAATATTTGCATAGACTAAACTGCCATAAAAGCTACATTTTAGCTCATGTATTGCCAACTGAAGGATCATTAAAAGTCCAGAATAATCCCTCTAAAGCTCATTAAAAGTATAGAAAATGTCATGCATAGCAGAGAATCTACATTCAAAATCGAACAAGCTAATTTGTTGTCTGTTTAAATCCTATTGAAAGCACCATTAAAGATCTTCTAGGCCTGGTGAATTGGAGCTGAAGGCCATCTTCTGCCCTCAGCTACTCCTTCCATTTCCATTCTCTTTTTTCAATGCAGCCGAAAGTCCTCTGAGGCTACCCAAAAGTGATTTGTACAACTGTAAAAAAACACATCAACCAAAATGAAAAAGGATATGCAGTGTGTTTAAGATGGTCCTTAAAGGGGTAATCTACAATGGCCAAGAATGCATATTTCTCTTTCAATATAATTAATATAAGGGCACCAAAAACCCCAGTACCAATATCAATTAAGCTCATGCTTTAATCGTGCAACATACATTAATAGTACAAGAAAAGTCACATGTTGCCTTAGAAAACCCCAGTTATAGACATAAAACTGCCAGGCACCGTACAAAAAAGAGTTCATACAATCTGTATAAATAGCCATTGAACCTCATCTATTGTTACAATAATACCCACTAACGGGACCAAACATGCTCATGCAATGGCCAGAAAAAGCTCATTTATATTAACAAACAAGTCCTACTAAAAAAACTCATTTGCAAAGCCGAAAAGAGTATACTGTGCCTGGGAAAACGGATTAACAGTACAAAATAGGCAGAAGCATTACCCCCCCAAAAAGTACATTAACAATAAGAAAAGTATATATGCCTCAGAAAAAACCCTCCTACTTTGTCCCTAAAAGCATATTGGACAGGAAATCAACAGTACCAAAAAAAGCTCACGCATTGTCTTAGAGGCTCATAAATAGTACCAAAAGCAAGCACAAGCATTGCTTTAAAAAAGCTCATTTACTGTTCCAAAAAAGGTTCATTTGTTGTTTAAGTAGAGCCATTAACAATCATTCACTGTCACAAAAGCTCATTAATATGGTCAAAACAGTTCATGTATTACATGGCATCCACTGTAAAGTTAATTATTTTGCATAAAAAGGCAATAAAGTTAATTTGTCATCATAAAAGCCCATCAATAATAATAAATACGCAATTCAATTGCCCCAAAAATCTTAACAATCGTAACAGTAACAAATTAGGTAGTACCCAGAAAAATCTCATTAACATTACCGCAAATACATTAACACAAAAGACCATTGCCGGATCTAATAAAATCCATCACTCTAAAGAAACTGCACAATACCAAAAATTCGTACTATGACCCAAAAATGGTCCCCCACCGCAATGAAAATATCATGCAGCATTCCTAAAAGAACGTATGAATAGTATCAAAACAGCTCCTATGGTACATGTAAAAACATGTTATTTACAATGCACATTTCAGAATATTTTTAACACTGATGTTAAAATTACATTCTGAAATGCTTGAGCTACTCTAGCGATGTCAATGTTTAGGTATCTTAGCGTTGGCATTGCTTGAGTTGCTCAAGTATTTCAGGAGGTGCTTTAGCATGTCTAGAAGCGTGCCAGTGACATCATCCTCATCTCCCTAACATCCAAACACCAGCATAATTCTCAGTTATGAATAACACTGATGCTACACGTCATACAATGTAAGATTATGAAATCCACCCTCAAATACTTCAGGTATTTTTCATTCTTGGGGCAAACTAGGACTGAAGCAAAAAGATGATAGACATGTGCATGGCCACTAACAACGGTAAACAGCAAGACGGTACATTGCTCCATAGTGCCGATATCCTCGACACGACGCAGAATGGGTTTCGAGCGGGCCATAGCACGGAGACGGCTCTGCTGTATATGGTAGAGCATTTGCGCTCCGTGCTCGATGCGGGTCAAACGGCGGCGCTGGTGCTATTAGATCTGAGCGCCGCCTTTGACACCGTATCTCATCCCATCCTTCTGCGTCGATTAGAGGAGGCTGGTGTCACTGGCATCGCTCTCCAATGGTTCCGGTCTTTCCTAGCCAATCGGACCTTTAGCGTGACCGTCCCTCCTTACCAGTCCAAACCCCATCTGCTGGATCTGGGGGTCCCCCAAGGCTCCTCGCTGAGTCCTACGTTGTTTAATCTATACGTAAGGCCGCTGGCTGAGGTTGTTCGTCAATGGGGTATGACAATGGTGTCATACGCCGATGACACCCAGCTAGCGGTCACGATCAGCGGGGATGCCGATGTGGATGCACCCAGATTCCAACATGGACTGAGGGCGGTCGCTGGCTGGATGACGTCCAACTGCCTCCAGCTGAACGCTAGTAAGACCGAGGTCATGATTTTTGGGAAGCAACCGGAACTCTGGGGAGGCAGATGGTGGCCGGGGGATCTGGGTCCTACACCTCTCCCAGTCTCCGAGCTTAAAAACCTCGGAGTCTGGTTGGACCCCACCCTTACGTTTGTATGTCATACTAAACGTACGGCGGCCTGCTGTTTTGGCATTCTACGGGGACTACGTCCGGTGCTTAAGTTTTTTGATGCCGCTACCCGGCAACTCGTGATCCAAGCGACTGTCATCTCCAGGCTGGATTACGCGAACTCTTTATTTGCTGGCTTAAACCAAGCAGAAATTGGTCGTCTGCAGCGGATTCAGAATGCCGCTGCGAGAGCGGTGGTTGGACTACCTAGATCTTGTCCGACCTCTAGCACCCTGCGATCGTTGCATTGGCTACCGGTGGCCCAGCGGATTCAGTTTAAGATCCTCTGTGTCGCCTACAAAATACTTAAGGGATCCCCAGCCATGATCTTGTCCAAACTTCACCCCTGCACGAGCATTAAGATCTGCTGATCTGGAACTAGCGGTTGTCCCTCGTGTCAAGCGCAGCAGAGCCGGCGGACGTTCTTTCCAAGTCCGCGCGGCTATGCTGTGGAATTCCCTCCACCCGGCGATTCGCGCCCTTAGGGACTTGCTCTCATTCCGCCGAGCGGTGAAAACTTTCCCGTTCCCTTAGTCCATCCCCACTGTTGTTTTTATCTTGTTGTGTTGTGCTGCTACCTTGTTGCGGCGCCAGGACGCTCCTTCGCTGGAGCAGCTGTGCGCCTAATAAAAAATGCATAACATAACATAACATAACATAGAGAGGGCCATTAACTGTAGAAGGTTCGTATCCAAACTATCCAACTCTGTGAATCTTTGAAATGGTTTAGTTGGAATCAAACCTAAGGCGAGGTCTTTCAGAAGATAAATATTCTCTTACCAGTGACTACAAAATGGCCACCTTCAATCCTGGCCAACACACAAAGCTGGTGGTAGTTTCTGGCATTGGGGCTGTACTTACCCAAGTAAGGACGGATACCACTTATGATCTCACTGTGTAGTTCCACAGATACTCCCCAAATATAATATTGCACATGTTAGTATTACCATTGCCCTCCCATAGCTCGTTTAGCCTAGTGTCTTGGGTTGCCACTTACCCACTAATTTCATTACCATTTATAGGGAACAACTGTTTTCCATTTTGCAATTGTAAAGAGTCCACCCATCCTCCAGTCTGGCGGCCTATTGATCACTGAGACTGAAGTTACTAAGCTAGAGTTGGAGCATATCAACATTCAAGGTAATACAGTGTAGACTAAAGTGTCTCAGATTTCGACCTGAATCCGTACACATGTCTCTAGTAATAAAATATGAACTGTGTTATTCCATTTTCTTTCAGGTTGGACTGCATTTTTGGATATTGATTCCGCCAATTTTTTTACATCCTGCCATATCCATTCTTTTCAACATATGGGTATGTCTTTGCAACGTATCTCTATATAGCATGTAAATGTTTGCACTACAATCTATCTCAGCACATGTAGCATTCCTGCTCTATGTCCAGCACACCTGGGTTTATTCTCTCTTTTCATTTCTTATCTTAGTTCTTAATGATTCACTTAGGAATTCTTGCAACCCATTCACGCTTTTAATGTAGGGATATTGTTAGGGGAGAGTATTCTTCTTTCCTTTCCTCGTTCGATGGATGCATGTAAACTACGAATTGTTTCGGTATGTGGTTTCTGAAGCACTTTTTCTCTTGAATGACACAACTTTTAATTGATATCTCTGCTTTATATCTTGTCTCATGACAAAAATTGTTGAATCATAAAAACCGCCGCCATAAATATCCAGGTTTCTTTTATCATTGTCTTGTATCTTTTTCAGTGTATACTGTGACGGAGTCCTGATGAAGGCTTTGCCGAACGCTCGTAGTTTGTCAACAAACCGCCAGTTTCTTCACATCGCTTCAATATACGTATTGTGTATTATCAACAATCAATGAACGTGGATTCTTAATTGTTTTGCTATTCTTGATCAGAAAAATTGAAAAATATCTAGTGTGTTTCTGTGTATGAATGTATTACCCATGAACAAATATTTCATGTATTCACTGATATATATGACAACCAACAAACTTTTTTAACAAAAATCGACACAAACATTTATATAAAAAACTTTTTATCCAAATAGAAAAACATTTTTGGTACATAAAATGATAAATAAATAATTGAGTGGTATCAGTCATTGTCAATATTGTTTATTTTTCTGTAAGTGTCTGAAAACTGTTCTAGATTTTTTTGCCCATATAAATAGTTAAAGTACCTTGCCCAGGTGTGTGACCTCTTATGGGATTGTAAAAACATTCATATGTATCTCTATGGGAATCTGTCCAAAGTCTTCACAGTTCACAAGCAACTAGCACTCCTCTGCATACCCTTGCACCACATTCAGTGCATTGCATAGTAAACTGGGAACTCTAGTTGCAAGAACATAAAGTGACTTTATAGTATTGGTCGGATATTGAGAATCCAGCCAATCTTGAAAGGTCACAGGACAGGTAAAGATAGACAAAGACAATTCTGTGGAACATGTGAAGCCCTCATAGAACATGCACTATCCAAAGACACCACGTTGGAAGAAATGCCTCACAAAACAGTGGCCGATCTGTGATTGCAACACAATAAAGAGGCATACCAGCTTAACAGGTGGAAGACTCTGTTGGAAAGCAAGAGACGTTGAAATAGGAAGTAAAAAAGAAACACACCAATATCTTGAAACTTCAACACAAAATCATGCCTCTGGAGAATGGCACAAGATTAGTCATGATCACTGACTTATTTGTGAAGCTAGCACACATGTGACAACACGCAATGGAGAAAGGACGCCAAGAATCCAAGAAATAGCTTGGTTTCAGGAAATTTTTTGCTCTGTGAGAACTTGAAGTGCGATAATGACTGATGTGATAGGCAAGGAAGAAAGTAGGGAAGGACATTCTTATCACCTCAGAGCCATCATCTGATAGCCTGTGGATGAGAGTGCGTACAGCTTTCTAAAAATTCCCCCGATTGCCATCAACTCTTGGTCTTCTAGATGAAAATATAAATAAACAGATATTATATATGGCTACAACCTTAGCAGCAACAGTTATTCCAAGAACAGAGAAGATCATAGCCAAACATGGGAACCTGAGAGGAATCAAAGGTGATATGGAGCCTCCTTTCCAAGGCTGAGAATTTCAACAGTACCTGGAAGATAGTGCAGTGCATCTTTTTTTCCCTGGCCACAGCTGATTGAGTAGTAGAATGACTGATGGGTGCTCTAACAAAAATGTTATTGACTGCAACAGCAAAAGGCCAGGACCTAGATGTGGCAATGTTTCAGTTCTTGAAAGAGATAGTCAGTCTACACCCATCTCTTCTAATAAAGTGTCCTCAGTAGTGACTTTATGGCCTGCTTAGTTCAAAAAGGCAACACGCTATTTATGGAGTTCACCAACAACAGATAAAACACCCACTCATCGCAAAAGACTATGCTATAATGTTCAAAATGTCTGAAGGCAAGCTATGGCCCCAACTTGCAAGTAGGTGATCACATGTTTTTCTAAACTGAGCAGAAACATTTTGGATGCCCTTTAAAACCGAGCCTTTGAAAGTAGCAGTGATCAAGTGCACCATGTGGCTTCTCAATGAAAGACCCTCTGCGCACCTGAATTAAATTATCCTGACTCTCTCTGACACCTGTGGGAGACTCAACAATGCCATAATTTCCTCACCATAAAAGACTGAAGTTGTTGGCCTGCAATGTAGGACAGAAAGAAAACGCAGTGAAAGGGAGTGTGAAATAAAGCACACGAAGGAGCACCAAATGCTAACAGGGTCTTTGCCGGATTATTCAGAAAGTACAGATGATCTATTGCAGAGTATTTAGACAGAGGAGAATGGCTGATGACTCAGCCTTTGATAGGTGATATTAAAAAAATATTGGCCATCTTGGAGAAGAGTAGGACCTCAGTGACATATGAAATGTTATTCAAAATTGAGTGTAGAACCCAAGGGAAAGGAGCTAAAGGGTGTGGTGAAAAAGTAAGATGAGAACAAGAGATACCTGGGCTCAGGTGTGAAAGAATAGTGATCTTGGATTCCATCACACGCTTGCAAGTAGAGATGCCTAAAAATGCCATCTGTCCTCCCGGAGGTTGATGGCAGAGTCATGGTTGCTGTATATGCAAATGCCTGATTAATCTTACACAAAACAGAAGGAGATCTTACAAATGAATACATTAAATGGAATATGTATTTGATAATGTGATGGCTAACATCCTAAACACAGCAGATGAGATATCTCAACAATAATCTACAGCATATAAGCAGGCATACACGAATGCACGTGACGAGTGCAGCATTTTCTGCAATGAAGCCTGGCCAGCAGTCAAAAGGAGGTGTGTGTTTCTAGGAGACAAGACTGTTGTCCAGTAATCTAATGGGGAGTGAAAGAGAATTCAATGTTTTGGTTGCTAGAAAGAAAGGGTGCTGGTTGGATTTTTACTAGCAAGACAAGCTGTTGAGAGGAAGACGACAAAGATTGAAGAGGGCAGTAGGGAGGATTTGTTCTATGTTGAAGATACATAATTGTATTTTTGATAGATTGTGTGGTGCACACGTCAAAGACGTAAGCTGAATACATTTGGGAACAGGCAACCAATAAAGAGTGGTGTTGTGCACCCACTGACAGACCCACACAGACACTCACATGCCTACTCATATACCCACTCAGACACTCATGCACCTACTCACAGTCCCACTCAGACACTCATGTACCCACTCACAGACCCACTCAGAGAATCATTCACCCACTCACAAAGCCACTCAGAGACTCTCACACCCACTCACAGACCCACTCAGAGACTAATGCACCCACTCACAGATCTACTCAGAGAATCATGCACCCACAGATGTACCCAGTGAGACACTTATGCAGTCACTTTTGGGAATAGGCAACTAATAAAGAGTGGCATAGTGCACCCACTGACGGAACCTAACAGACAGGCACATGCCTACTCACAGACCCACTAAGACACTTATGCACCCACTCACACATACACTCAGACAGTCATATATCCACTCAACAAACCACTCGGACACTCAAGAGCCACTCAGACACTTATGCACCCACTCACAGACCCACTCAGACATTCACAGACCCACTCAGACCCTCATGCACTCACTCACAGACCCACTCAGTGACTCATGCACCCACTCAGAGACTCACGCGTCCACTCATAGACCCACACAGAGATCCACTCAGACTTATGCACCCACTCTCAGAGCCACTCAGACACTGATGCACCCACTCAGAGATCCACTTAGATTTATGCACCCACTCACAGATCCACTCAGAGACGTATGCACCCACTAACAGATCCACTCAGAGACGTATGCACCCACTCACAGATCCACTCAGAGACTCATGCACCCACTCATGCACCCAATAAGACACTTATGCAGACTCTCCCAGGCCCATTCAGACACTCACACATCAACTCACATACCCATTGAGACACTCACTCAAACACTCACTCTCAAAGGTTCCAGGTTACAGTTAGTAAATAAAATTTACTGAGAAAACCAAAGGTTACAAAGACATTATAGTTAGGAAATAGAATTAAAAAACCCCTTAGAAATTCACTGAAAAAAACAAAGGTTACAAGGACATTATAGTTAGGTACAGAATTCACTCGTACCAATCCATAGAAATTTAGCAGTTATAGATACCTGAGCTAACTATAACTTATGCCCCTGCAATGCACTGCTTATGGCCTCATATATTTCATCACTACTGACATCATCCACAGAACCACTCACACACTCACTCACATCCCACACAACCTCTCATATCTCCATTCACCCTTAAAGGTACTCACACAACCACTCACTCCTCCATAGAGCCACTCACACACCCACTCACTCACTCAGACAGCCATTCACACAACCACTCACTCACCCACACAGCCACTCACATAGCCACACACTCACCCATACAGCTACTCATACACCCACTTATTTACCGATACAGCCACTCACATACTGTAGGAAAGTTCTTCATTTGACATGGTTGGCCCTCACTTTTTGCGTGGTATTGATGTGATTTCGACTGAAAGTACACTGGGTCCCTGCTAACAATGTACCCAGGGCTGGAGGTCTTTCTTAAAACTGTACCATTTGTCCACAAATGGCACAACTTTAGCCCCGTAAGTCCTTAGTAAGTGGTACCCCTGGTACCTAGGGCATTGGGACTGAAGAGGGTCCACTAGGGCTGCAGCAAAAATTGTGCCACCCTACGGACCCCTCACCCAGATGATTCAATTTGCCATTGCACTCTGTGTGTCTTGGTGCAGACAAAACCAAAGAGTTGAACCCTTCACCAATTGCCATGTACTCCCTTGGAATTGAGGAGCTACTCCCCTGCAGACTGAAGCAACTGAACCTGCAGGGTCCAGTTTGACAACTTTCAGCACATCAGCCCAACTGACACCCCAACTGCCTAGGACAAGGTATTTGTGCTCTGAGAGGTCAGATCTGTCTCCTCACCGAGTGTAAAGACACCAGGACCAACCAGAGCTGTGTTGTATTAATCCCTTTGGTACCAGACGCCCTGCAACTTACGTCAGCCAAAAGAGTCCAGTCCGGACTTCAACTGCTCAAGAAGCAAGCATCCATCGAGGGACATCAGAACCTTTGGTTTTCTACTTCATGAGTGGCCCCACTGTCCTGAAATCATCCTTGCTAGCTGCTTGCACCTTACTGCAAAGACCACCCTTGCACATTGAGCCTGGCTGACCAACCTACTCTGCACCCAGTACGCCCAGCCTGGGTAATGATGAACCAGCTGTGCTCCCATGCTCCAGAGGCTCATGCGACCAGAGCCCCCATTTGGGAGCCCTCTGACCTGTCTACAAGTGCAGCCCACTTTTAGGTGGCCCCCCTTCTTTGTAGTGCACCAGCTACCAACACCCTCAGCACTCTGCTACTGGCTGAATCCAATACTCTCCCAACGAACTGTTGGTGGAACTTGGGACTTTGGCTTGCCATTGCACTAAAGTGAACCCCTAGAGCCAACTGCACGAATTTCTATGTATTTCTGCCTTTTTCCTCCCATAAGAATCCATTGTGAGTAATTGCGTACAATTGTGACGTTTTCTTGAACTTTGATGATTTATTTGAAAATAAGTACTTACCTGTGAATGAAGTTCTTGGTTTAAAATATATACAAAAAAGTGATATTTTGCAAATTAGTCTTGGATTTATTCGTGTGTGTGTGTGTCTCATTTATTGTCTCTGGGAGTGCAACAAATACTTAGCACTACCCTCTGATAAGCCTAACTGCTTGCCCATACTACCACAAATAGAGCGTTAGTATTATCAATTCAATTCAATTCAATAAACTTTATTCGGTTAAAAAACAATTAACCATAAAAGTTGCAAACATAAAACAAAGTACAATAATTACAATAATTACAATAAATTCTTCTCATGATTGATAATACAGTGAGGTAGGTCAATAAGGAATCTATGATATTTCAATTTGAATTTGTTTTCTAAATTTAAAAACACTTTTTAAATAATTTAAAATCACAGTAACAGTTAAAATCGTGTCCATTTTCTGTACTTCTAAAAAAGCTGGGCGACATTTGGTTAAATTCATGTTTTTTAAAAAAGGGACAATAATTTTCCTACGTATAGCAGTATAAAATTTGCAGAAAAAAAGGATGTGAATATCAGATTGCTGTGATGTACCATCACACAAGCAAGTGGGCAAAATATGAGTCCATGAGTTCATGCATGGAAAAGACACTAATCTAAAAAATATACAAAATCTAAAACGAGTTAAAAGAAAGCGATCATAGTTAGTCATGGGCAGGGATAAATATGGCTGTACAGTATTAGTCTCACAGAGGGTGGGAAGGTGAGAGTGTACTGTAGATTTCAAAATTTCCACTCTCTTCCTCTTACTCATCAGGTGGTCCAGGCAGATAGTTTTTAATAACTTCCTAGGGATAGTGTCCATTGAGGTTGGATCCGAGAAATATGAGTGTAGTCCAATCTCGGTCAAGAAATGATTTACGTAACTCAACCATTCCATTCTATCCGCATGGTCCAAACTGAGGGTGTCACGTAGCAGAGCCCGATTCATAACGCATTCGTTAGTAGTCCATACCCTATGCCACAATAGGATAGGTTGAATTCTGATAATGTCCGTTATGTAGGGTTGACCTAGTTCAGCGTGACAATTAAATGTGGCTGCACACTGTGGAACTGCTAGAACTCCCCTCAGAAATTTATTCTCTACCAGCTGGATTTGATCAACATTTGCATATCCCCACAGACCTGAGCCATACATAGCCACAGACAAGCATGTAGCCTTATAGATGGTTAACATTTCTTTTATCGGCTTCCTGCCCAGTTTCCTAACAAAATTCTGTAAGGCCATGATCGTTTTCATAAATAAAAGAGTTCTAGCCTTAATAGCGCTTGTCCAAGAGCCTGACTCATGGAATAAAATGCCCAAATAAGAAAAGGTTGGGGTGTTATCCAGCGGGACATTATTTAAAACAATACGCTTCATTGATTTACCTGGTTTTAGGCCGCAATTCATTGAGAAAGTCTTACTACAGTTAACTAGTAGATCCAGGTTCAACATAAATTTCTCAAAGCTAACTACTAGTTTTTGTAGAGCACGAGGAGTGCGTGCCATGAGTACTGCGTCATCCGCATACATGAGCGCAGGGATTTCCCTCCTCCCCACCCTGGGCATATCCCTACACTCCTGCAGCAGGTGACGCTCGAGCCCATTGATATAAAGAAGAAATAAAAAAGGTGCCAATACGCAACCTTGCCGCACTCCGCGACCTATGCTAAATTGTCTGGAGCATTCTCCCCCCCTGCCGTAACGAACAGAGGCTGTAGCTCCACTGTAGAGTTCCCTCAAAAAACAGATAATGTTATTATCCACTCCCAAACCTTTCATTATATTCCACAATTTAGAGTGTGATACACAATCGAACGCTGAAGAGAGATCGACAAAAGTAAAATACAAGCGCTCGGATTTTATCTTTATATATTTATGCTGCAAGAGCATTAGGTTTAACCCTTGCTCAATTGTACCAATCCCTTTTTGGAAACCAAATTGCAAATCACTAATAATATCATTTTCCTCTGCCCAGCTTTGGAGTCTTGCCAACACAACACGTCCTAAAATTTTTACTGAGGAATCAAGAAGGGAGATTGGTCTGTAACAGGCACAGCTGTTCCTATCCCCCTTCTTGTAGATCGGGACAATGACTGAGGTGAACCAGGATTCTTTCAGGCCCAATGAGAGAGCTGCATTAAAAAGTTGTACTAACATTGGCCCCCAAATTTCAATATTAGCTTTAAATAGATCTGCCGGAATCCCATCAGGTCCGGCAGCCTTACCGCATTTAGTTGATCCCAGGGCTAAGAGCACTTCATCAATTGTCGTAACCAGGTTGTAGCTCTGTTGTACATCCAGGCTAGAGTTAATACCCCCAACATGGATGTCTTCCTGTGCCTTATAAAGATTTGAAAAATGGTCTACCCATTTATCCTCATCTATTGCAATCTCGATTCGCGCCGTGTGGGTTTCATAGAGGAAAGGAGTATTAACTGCTTTCCAAAATGCAGCAGAATCTTTGGATTGCGAGGCCTCACAAAGGGAATCTAATGCCTCCTTATTTAATGCGGTTTTCCTTGCTTTCAGGGCCTGAGTATATGTATTCCTACACTCTCTTATTTCATTTTTATCCTTAGGGCATCTGTGTACTGCCTGTTTTAAAATTTTCAAAGCCCTTGTACATACAGTATTAAACCAGCTCTTAGGCCCCTTGCCTCTGCGTTTTGCCTCCACCCTTAGGCTACTTTTTATATTTGCAGCTATTGTTCCAAAGTGCTCAATAATTTGATCTTTAGTGGAATTATCACTTAGGCAAATCCTAAAACTATTAGAGCACACCTCCCAGAGTTTCTCAAAAAAGGTTGTGGGGATTACTTTACTCCATTTAAGTGTGTACCCATTTTGTCTCCCAAGGACAACATCAACCGCTGTCTCTGCTAGAGGCGCGGCCGTCGATGGGTCTGGGAACAAATCTACTACCTTAAGAGATTGTGGAAGGTGGTCACTTATGGGTAATTGGATATTCGTAACCCCCAGGAGTCTATAATTGAGGTTACTGGAAGTGATAATAAAATCAATAGTTGTCGATGAGCCTCTACCAACAAAAGTCGGAACAAAGGGTGTAGGTTCTGGGGCAGATTCATTGGCAAACCCCAAGTCAAACATGAATAATAATTCATTTAGTAAGTCCCCCATCAGGGTATGATCAAAGTGTGTCAAGTACATGTCTCTCTCAGTCATTAGGCCACATAGGCCCTGATTCCTTTTAGTACATAATGAACAATTAAAATCCCCCCCCCATATGATTATCAGGTCCCTTTCATTTCTGTCTACCTCTAACTGAATGTCATCTTTAAGCTGCTTCATTACAACCAGAATATCATCTCTCGGGACATTGTTATAAAAATTAATAATTAATAATTAGCACCACAGCTCCTTTATAATTCCGTAAGGTTATAATTTGGAAATAGCAAGAACTTAAATGGCAGTGAGCTTGTTTAATTTTAAGTTGATTTGAAACAAGCGTTGTCAACCCACCCTTAGCTCTTCCAAAATGACCTCCAACAGCTGGTGTAAAGAAGGTTCTATAGCCACTTACATGGATTGATTCCTGTATCCAGGTTTCTTGCAAAGCCACTATATCCTGACCATTTATTACTGACTCCCATGCCGGATTTGTGATTTTTTGCCTAAACCCTGCTATATTCCAAAACAACAGTGTGCATAGATCATTCTCTTTCTGGGTCAGGCCTTCACCTGCCTGTTCCCCACCCCTAATAATAATATCAACTGTGGGGGATTGCATCTGTTCCTGGATATTACTGTTACATGGTAATAAGCTGTTAGTATTAAGGGTCTTTTGTAAAGTTGGCAAATCTTGGGGAATCCAGCTCAAAGTCTCAGTACTTTTAAGGGGAACTATATCCTTAATAAAGGGGTAAGAAACTAAGGATAGACCTTATTCCCAGTCAAATTTTTTTGAGATGTCTGAGCTTGTTGTCAATCCACCCCGTCCAGCCCATTAAAAATCTGGAAACGATTTTGAATAGGTAAATTGTACATGGACGGGTGGAACTCTTTATTATACCATGGCCTCCCCTGCAGGAGGTTGGGCTCAGGATGTAGTGGATATCGGCTATTTATAGGGGGGTATTGATAATCTAATACCTGGTATCTGGGATAAAACTCCTCCGAGCTTTGCCTATGAATATGGGGGTCCTGAGCATTTACATGAAGAGGATAACCCCTCAACGGTGGTGGCCCCATTAAACCGGGCATATCCCATGGTCCCACTTTTCTGAAACCCCGCTGTCGGTATGATGTTTTCTTAAATAGCTGCCTATTCCAACCCTGTTTATTATTGTCTTTTGATGGTGCATAGGGATAGAAATAGGATAAAAGATGTGTGGAGATGGCATCGCTGCTACTGGCATCGAACCAATCTCCAATGTGCCTCACGGCCCTATAATCCTTGAAATTGATGACTATTACATCACCCATTCTGTCCTTAGGTCTGACTCCCACCCAATGGGCACGCCTTACACTTACAATTTCTCCATTGATGGATGCAGGCAATGGTCTGTTGTCTCGGAGCCAGAATGTAACCTTGTTCCGTAAGGCAACATGATCTTCCCATTTACCTGTAGGTAGCTCTGGAACCCCTGCCATTACAATGACAAAAGGGGCACAATCTGGGGGTAAGTCTATTGTATGGCTCGGTTTTTCTAAGGCAATATTTGGGGGATTCTTATTTCTCGGTTTAGTTGTTAAAGGGTCTTTTCTCCCACCCTGATTTTGGGATCCCCCAGGTTTTTGAATTTGTTCTTTAATTAGTGGGGCCGCCAGCTGAATAGCAGGCGGTTGCAATGTTGGAGTTGATGGCACAACCGTTGGGCTACCCACTCTACCCTTTTCTTGGACTAATTTCCTTTTTTTAAACACGGGTGCTGATATCTTAATTACTGGAGTAATAGGAGCAGATGTTATAGGGGGCATTACAGCGTTAGATTTTGCAGGAGGGTTAGTCTTAACTGTGGGATTCGTCCTAATTTTTTCCGGGCCTTTTATTAGTTCATGTAAAAGGAGGGAATTCTGTTCAACCTTTTTCTCTATGATGTCCAAATGTTTGGACATCAAGTCGGTCTTATCCAAAATCGGTTGCAACACACCCCTAATTAATTCTAAGATTTTGGCCAACATGGCCTCTTCACCTAATGGGATTTGACCAGTATGTGACTGTAGGGACTGAACTACCCCTTTCCTTATCTTCTGAGGTCGGTTACACAGTGGTTCACCCCCCCTTTTTTTACTTGTTCCTATAGTGGGCGGTGAAATGGAAGACCTAAAAGATACCTCAATGGGCATTTTTGGAGATCCTGATAGCCTTCCATTATCATTCCCTGTATATGAATCTGGTAGAGATAAGCTAGTTGGCGTACTGGACAAAAGAAGCTTACTCATTGTAGTGGAATCAAGGGGAAAATTATCAGTATTATCTATAATCCCTGATTGTAAACAGTCAATAAGCATCACAGAATCTGTGGGACGACTCTGTGAAATAGCATCCCCCACTCCTCCCAGGTTTGAGGATCTCAACTCAAGAACTAGAGGTGCAGTTTCAGGCACACTCCCCCCTCCTTGTGTAACTTTATAACTTGCCTTACTTTGCTTCCCCCTCCGTCTCACTCGGGCTTTCTTAAATTTTCTAGGGGATTTTTTAGTTACACAATCATTCATTCCTGTAGCTGATGATATAGCCAATACTGTGGGAACTGGAGCACAAAAATTTTCATCAGACTGGCCTGCATGGACCATAGCTGTTACAATGGTTACTTTGCCTGCAGGGACTGAGTGTTCCATAGCCACAGGATTATCAGGATCAGTTACTGGGAGTTCTGGTACAGTAGTAATAGTAGGTGAGTGTTCCAAACCCAGTGAGGCGCTCCTGTTACTGTTAATTTGCGCTACCTTCTTTATAAGAAAGTTGTCCATAGTAACCACTTTAGTAGTCATAGTGGCTGATGGTTGAATGCTGGCTTAATACGAGAAGAATAAAAGACAAATAACAAGTTCTCACTCACATAATAAACAGCTGCTCAAATGATGGATAGAGGGACGTAAAGGGTATGGCCCCGGCCCGGCTCCTAGGTCCACGGAGGGCCACAGAGGGCCCGCCCTTTGCCCGGGCTTAGCCCGGCGCTCCCGCGTCGCGGGGGGTGGTGCTGGACTTTATGCGCCGCCTGGCGCCAACTCTCTGTGCGCGGCTTCCGGCCGCTGGTAATGCTGGGGGTTGTGGTCCTTTCCCCGAGTCCCGGTCTCTGCTGCGGCGCTCGGTGGCAAAGAGCGCCGCGGCTGTGTGCAGGCTGAGAGGCTGAGAGAAACCTCCGTTTAGGCGTTGCGTGGCGGTACCTCCTGGTGAGTCCTGAAATGTCCCCCCGTTAGTATTATCTACTCTGCCTCTGTATACCAATCTGGACTCACTTGACTCTGTACTGGACAGTGCACTTCTTTTAAGTGCACTACATCGAAAACCAGCTTCCTACAAACCCACACAATGTCCCATACAGGTACTCAACACAGCCACTGGCTTACCCATATAAGCACTCACTCACATACCCACACAACCACTAACATACTCATTCAGACATTGATACAGGCACTCCCCACACAACCATCCACACAGACAGTCACTCTCCAAAACAGCCACTCACACACCAACTCACTTACCCAAACACCCACTCACCTGCCACTCACCCATGCAGTGACTTACACACCCAGGAATTCACTCATACAACCATTCAGACATCCACTCACTCACCTATACAGTAACTCCCACACTCACTCACCCACCCATACAGCCACTGACACACACACTCACTCACCAAAACAGCCACTCATACAGCCAGTTACTCACCCACACAGCTACTCAGACACCTACTCACACACCCATTCAACCATTCATGCACCCACTCCTACAGCCACTCAGACACCAACTCACACACTGATACAGACAATCACACAACCACTCAGATAAAATATGTTAGAATTATGATCATGTAATAGTAGTATACCTAGTATACTAATTTAACATTTGTAGTAGCTCAGTATATAGGTTTCAAAATCATAAACTCTTAAAAAATATTGTGGATGATGCAATCAGTGATCTCATCAGAGATGTCATTTGAGATCTCATCAGTGAAGTCACTGACCACATCATGAGTGATGTAATATGTGAGGTCATAAGCAGGGCATTGCGGGGGCATAAGTTATAGTTAGCTCAGATAACTATGGCTGCTCAATTTCTATGGTTTTGTACGAGTGAATTACGCACTCTTAGATCTTCCTCCCTAGGTACCTTTTCAGTTCCCCGGTTCAAACGCACTAGAGTCGGTGGCCGTTCTTTCTCTTACCTGGCGCCGTCACTCTGGAACACCCTTCCCATCCCTTTGCGTTTTGAAACATGTTATCTCAAATTCAGGAAAGGTGTGAAAACTTGGTTGTTCTCCGCCTAATCCTTCCCCCCCTCTTTTGTCTTCTCTGCTTCTTTCTCGCTGCCAGCGCCGGGAAACCCCAGGGTATCTGTGCGCTTTACAAACCCAAATATAATAATAATAATAATGAGCCTAACTTTAAAGTCCATGTAACCTTTGTTTTTTTCAGTGAATATATAGATATAGGTACAAAAAACGGCCTTATACTTACCTACTAAATACTTTTTCATTGTAAAGTCATGAGCGGTAAAGGCATATATGTAGTTAAGCATTTATTTTAAAAGCATGTGTTTTAAAGACATGTCTACTTTCTTAAGGCATGTGTTGTAATAGCATGCGTGTTTCCAACATTGACAGTGTACTTCATTTGTTAGGATTTTAATTGGGAAGGCTGACTAGTGATATGGGACAAAAGCTGCTGAGGATGGATGGATCAATTATAGGCTTTTTCAGAAGTACCATCAAAGCCTCTTTTTAGGCTTTGGGCACAGAGTTGTTTGCTTGTGAGTGAATAGTTGCATAGTTATGAAAGCACAGATGTGTTAGAGGAGTCAAGGAGGTGAAAGGCAGAAGAAGGGCACTGGTCAAGTTGTGAGTCTGAATTGATAGAATGCAGAATGTGCACTGTGCTACCACCAGTCAGAGGAACAAAATGTGGCAAGGGAGGTGTAAGTATAGAACTTGTTTGTAGGGCTCGGCTTAAGAGGGAGCTGGAGAGAATGTAGAAAAGAACTACAGACTTTTTAACCTTGTAATTGAAGATGAGAAATCACAGACAGATTGAGTAGGCAGTGCCGTAGATTTGCAACATAAAGGGTGAATGAGTGAGTTATCAATTCTGAAACTTTCCTGGCTACAGTTTGTGACACTTGAGATTTTGTCAGGAAAGAAAAGAGCACAAGGACTTGATATCTTTACTGTATGCGCGCAAAGCCTTTTGGCAGCTAATATGAGTTTTGGAGGAGCAGTCCACCCACCCGAGTGGTTCAACTTTTTTGATGAAATCTTTTTCTTTCTCAAGTCTTGGGAATACCATGTTGCCGAAGTGAGATGTCAATGACGTTGATTGACTTTGGGGACATTATTTTGGTATGGGATTGCAGATCCAAGAGGAAGAATGAGAATGGAGATAGAAGTGTCAAGGACAAGATAAGGATGTGAAAAACAGAGATTGTGCCATGAATAAAGTAAAATGATAAAAGTAGGACAAGAAAACAAGATGATGGATAAACATGGCATGCATATATTTGCAATACGAAATAAAATTAAGAGTAGCAGAGAGCGGCTACTTGCACTAGGCTTTTACATGGTGTTTTGTTCTTTTGAAATTCCGGTATGGCTGCCACATTCAGTACCAATGTGTTGACCATCTTGGATGGGTAAAACTGTGAAACTGTGGACAATACTATTTAATGACAGTGGCCTGCTCTAATGGCTGTGTCCTTGTGGGATGTGGCGCACAGCAGATTAAATTAATGGTAAACCAGCAGCCAGTTTGCACTGCCTGGGAAGCAGTAATAAAAATTTCAGAAGGAACTAGATGAGAGGTAAAAATGGAAAATGAAAGGACTGGCCCATCAATCCGAGCACTTAAGCATACTAATTTTCATGTGAACAAAAAATGCTGTTATCCAAAAGGCGATAGAGTAAATGTTTGAAGTGTCCTTTCAAACAGAGAGTGCTGTAAAAAAGATGTATACAAGAAGCAGGGAACCCTGGGAAGTTCCCAAATTTTGGGTGGACAGTAGCTCTTTGTTATGGAACGCTCTGCAACACCAGGGACTTTTAATTATAATAAATGTGAGTGTAAACAGCATTTCTCTCTCTGCTTCCAATCCACAGTTAGCACTTATTAAATGTAATAAGGTAATCCAGTGTTGGTCAATGAGAGAGAGAGGCCTTACAATAGTGAAAAACAACTTTAGGACACCAAAAACTTAAGTATACATTGACTACTTAAATACAATGCACCCTGCACTGTGAGCCTTAAGGGCCAACCTTTGGGGTGACTTCCTAGCATTGAAAATTAAGGTTTAAGACTTCCAAAAGGTTTATTTTGCCTGGCTGAAATGGCAGTTTTAAAACTTGTACTACATGATGCAGTGGTAGGCCTGAGACATGTTTTGAAAAGCTACTTTAGTGAGTGGCACGAGGGGTGCTGCTGTTAACTAGTAGAATTTTATTTACAGGAACTGGATACAGGTAGTAGCATATACTAAGGATTTACAAGTAAATGAAATGCGCCAATTAGATGCAAGCCAAATGTGCCATGTTTTAGGAAGAGACCAAAAGCACTTTAGCATTGTTTATCAGAGGTAACGTAAGCAGTGTCCAGATGTCAACAAAAAATGGTTAACAATAGAAGGCAAAAATCTAGTGGGTGACCCTGCAAAAGCTGGTAGGTCCAAAATATGGCACTGGCATAATTTTTCTCATGCCTTCTCTCAAGCCTTTGTCAATGGCTTGTCAAGATTACCAACTCAGACCTCCTGAATTAAAGCACAAGGCAAACATCAGGTACACAGTAATAAAATTACAAATGTATACAAAAGTACAGTTGAGAAAACCTTACAAAATGCCTCTTAAAAAGTAACAAACTAAGGTTATGGCATTGCAAATCTTCTATCCGCAAGGTTTGTTTTAGTAGGTAACCAATGCCAAAACCCTTGCCTGCTATGGTAATCTGTGAGATTACATAAAAAAATGCCTGCCACCAAGTTTGGAACACAAATGTAAAAACAACCCATGTTAAACGCCTTTTGTATTTCTAACATGCTTTTCACAATAAGTAAGACTGGCCCACTGGCTTTCTCATAACTTTTCACAATAATAAGATCAAACCAATAAAAGCTGACATAATGTTTTACAATAAATCATATACTATTGGTTTGATACCAAAACCAACACAGGCTTCCTGATGTGTGCATATGCTAGGAAGCATCTTAAATACAGCTATAACATTACAACTATGTAAATAATCATGTGTGGCAAAACAATATGCAGCCTTTTCAAAAGGGCATAACTAGAATAGTTACAATTAGAATCTTCTACCCCCAGAGTTTGTCACAGGGGATGGCAAGCAGCAAATCCCTTGTCTGCTATGGTAATCTGTGAGATTGTATGTAACAAACTACCTGTCTATAGCCCATAATGAAGTGTAACAATCCACAATTAAAGACCTATTCAGTTTAACAAGTGCTTTGCACAAGAAATAGGCCAAGCCTATTGCCTTTGTCATAATTTTTTATGACAGAGATCAGACCTATGGCTTCAGGCATAACTTTTATTAGTGAACCAATCAAGCCTGTCCCCTTTATCACTGGCTTGTCACTATAACCAACTCGGGACTACTATAAAAATAATAAAAATATTTCAAATAAAAATGTTAATACAAATCGCAAAAACGAGGTATCCCCAAGCTTACAAAGAAATTAAAGCAGTATTGTAGAACTTGACCCTTTTTGGCTAAAGTCCCTAAACTTTTTGCTTTCCCCCTCTCAGGCTCCGAGGGAGATGCTCTCTGCCACTCTCTCGTGTTGGCAGCTACTTGGCCCAAGGTACCTACCTCAGTCAACCAGGGATCCCGGGTCTAACAAGTGTTAATAAAATTAACCATTAGATCTGGAGTCATAAGCCAGCGCTGGTCTAACCAGCTTATCACAATTCCTTAACAGTGTTAAGGAATGGATACTATGCCTAAGCCCTTATTCACCGAAGCTTTGTGTGGGCTCTTGAACGATGCAAGGGTGGTACAACAGACAGCATCAACTTACTAGCCACATGCGCAGCTCTAAATTGTGATGCATCAATCAAGCGCTCACTCAAACTGCAAAAAATAAGTCTTATATAAAATGTAATATTCTTGCGAGCTTCCTCGTTGGAAATTATTTTATCTGAACTTTAGTTTCTTTTCTTTTCTTGAATGATACTGCTAATTCTAGTAAAAGAGGTTTGTAAGCCAATGATTGTCCAAGCAATATTAACAGAGATAATTAAGCTCATGTACCGCTTCTAAAACACCATTAAGGATGCCAGGCATTGTCTAAAGAAAAGTACATGTATAGTACCAAATGTGCGCAGTAATTGCCCTAAAAAGCTTACTAACAATTCTAACTAAGCTCATGCCTCCCAAAAAATGCAGTTTATTGGCAAAAATGTTTATTGGCCCAGAAAGGATAAACTACGCACAAAACAAAAGTTATTACTGCCTTCCAAAAACAAGCAGCTCTAGAGTTCTGAAGCAAAAACGAGACAATTTCTGGGTGAATATTTGCACATTCATACTGAATGTGTCAGGGTGCTCGTTAGTACAAGGAAAAATAATAACTTAGCAGAAACATAACGGGCACAGCACATCAAACCCGTAATAACAAACCATTACACAACACAAAGGGACAGATGTACAACACTTTTTTGCAGCCGCAAATGGGAGATCGGCCCGTTTGCGACATACAAATAACATTGGCAACCCGTAGCGGCCCGTGGAAGGAGTTCCGTGGGGCGGTGAGGCAGGGCAGGGCGGGGAGGGGCAGAGTTGGGGGTAATAATCACCAGAATATGGATGAACGGAGGCAAGTAAACACATAAATAAAACGAATTTCGCTGTGCGCACTGCATCGCAAATTGTTTCATCTATAAAGCAGTCCCAGACATGGTGGTCTGCTGACTCCAGCAGGCCACCATCCCTGGGAGTGCCAGCCATTCCCAATGGGGTCGCAAATTGCGCTTGCCTCATGAATATTAATGAGGCATTTAATTTGCGACCCCATTGGGAATCGTGAACAGTGTCTGAGACACTGATGTACATTGCATTTTGCGATTGGCAATTTGCCAGTCGCAAACCAATGCAATTTGCCAGTCGCAAAATATAATCGTCGTACATCTGGCCCAAAGACCACTGTACAGTACATCAACACATTGAAATGATGCAGCACAAATGCAACACTACAAAAAACCTTACATCACATCAACACCATCAACAAAATGTAACACAACAAATTCGAAAAAAGATTCATGTTCTCTACTGATCTGCTTTATAATACGGTGATAAAATATGTTTGCCCCAAACACTGCCTTATGTACCTTCAAGGCCGTGAAATATCCCAGGTAACATTTTCATGAACCAGTTCTAGATCTCAGCATTTGGGAAAAGGAAGGGTATGTGGCGGGCATATGTAAAGATTATTTTCTGCTGTCAGTCGTCTCTGGGATAAGAGAAGACGGCTGCATTATGAGTGATATGGAAATATCTGTATTGCGAAGCTGCACAGACAGTCTGCAAGAGTCATCCTGCCACTCACAATTCTGACACTTCTGAGCAGGCAAAGGGACAGCCATAAGGGAGGGAAGCGCATCACTTCCAGATAGGAACATCAATTTACAAAAGGCCTGGAGCTCTACAATTGATTTCCGCGACAGCTCAATTTTTAATCACAGCACGGTTTGTATGGAAAGAAGATGACTGTCACAGCTGAAAATCATCAGTGTTTAGTTAATATAGGACTCTCTGCTGGAAAGCACATTTCAATAAGCAGGTTTAAAAACATCCATGGTCACATACATTTATAAAGAGGATCAAATAATTTGGCTGACTAAAACACAGATGCTAGCTCACAGTTCTATCTGCATTTGCCCAGTCAACCACCTCAAAGCCTGCCGCAATTCATGCCACCCCAGTTTGATTCTCTATTTATGGAAGATAGGCAGGGAATTATCATTAGATCGAATTATCACCAGCTCAGCCTTCTTCATCTAAGCCAGTCACTAGCAGGTCCTCAGCGTTGAGCTTTAGGTGCACCCATGCAAATGTAGACTGAACACCCCTCCACAGATCGGCGTGCACAGCTTTTATGCTGTGTTTTATGATGAATTACATTAGTTCTTGTTGCTAGTAACAGTAAAAATGGCACAGATTTCAACTTCAGGATCAGGATACTTGGATTACACCATCTCAACCACTGTTGAAGTTATACACTTGATGTTTTAACAGTTAAGAACGTAGCATTGGATCCTGAATTGTGTCTACTTCTTTGGTGAAACCACTGGGTGGTCTGTGCCTATTTTTTAGGTACAAGGACCTATCAATGTGCATAACTTTATGGCAAAACTATTTTTATTGTGTTTCACCTAATAATAGGGATAAACGAATATGTCATTTCGCCACTCTTTTACCGAGATGTTATTGTGACTTGTAGAGCACATTGTTGTACCAGGTGGACAGTGCCAAGAAAAAGATAATACAGGACAACAAGCACATGCTTGCAGAATTAGAAAAACAGGTTTTTAGGTGTGTTCTGAAGATTCCTTCACTGGGGCTTTGACGTGGAAACCTAAAGGAGTGGCCACCTTGCCAGGACCGATTGATCTGAGGGACGAGATGAACTGAACCACATTATGAAGGGCTTTGACAACCTACATTTAAATTCTATTGGGGGCTCTTGCCTTTTAGTTTCCTCCTTCACTGGTGTAAGATATTAGGTGACTATATCGCCATGTCCTGTGTATAATCTAAATAAGGTCAACCCTACATCAAACCCACATAGTGGTCAGGTAAGGATGCCCATCAGTCACCACACGGAACCGCCCTTCATCATTTGGGTTTCCTTTAAGACCACCATTCAGGGTGCCATTTGTCTTTCACGGGGGGCCCAGATAGTAAGAAAACCTCACCTGATCAGACAGATCTTCCGTGGTCTTACTTCTCAATTAAGAGGATGTTAGAATACCTTTGCTAACAAACAGGGATCTGAAATGGAAGAGACCAAAGAAATTAACACAGGGCTGAAACGGAAGTCTACCTTCAATCCCCCTTCCCACTCCATGCCCCCGAAGGTACTTGCATTTGAACAAGCCATTGAGAAGAGCATTGAAGATCTGTTCACACAACAAGAGGATGTGTTCCATAATTTTCCCAAAGATGAACAATTGGCTTTGAAAACACTGTCTGCAGACCAAAAATTAACCATCAAACCAGCGGACAAGGGTGGGGCGATTGTCCTTTTGGACACCAGCACCTACCGTGCAGAATGTCTTCGCCAATTGAGTGATGTGAAATCTTATCGCCCCCCTGGATGTTGATCCAACTGAGGAACTCAAGACAACGATTTCCATCATGACTGAGGAAGCTTTATCTGAAGGGTGGATCACATCGCAAGAAGCTGCTTTTTTATGTAATCCACACCCTGTGACCCCTTATTTGTATGCCCTTCCAAAGGTGCACAAGGAACTAAGACCACCTCCTGGCCGCCCCATAATATCGGGCATTGGCTCAGTTCTCGAACCGTTATCAACATTTGTAGATTTTTTCTTGCGCCCTTTGGTACAAGAGATGCCAACTTATCTAAAAGATACGACTGATGTACTGCGCCTCTTACCTGAGATAGAGTTTGACACCTCCATGGATCTCCTTGTTTCATTTGATGTGGAGGCCCTTTATACATCAATACCACAAGATGAAACTTTGGAAGTCATTCACCTCTTATTACAATCTAGAACTCTAGATAGCATCACCCCAGTTAACTTCATAATGGCCTGTGCCACCCTGGCTATGAAGCATAACTTCTTCAAGTTTGAAGACACTACATACCTTCAGGTATCGGGTACCAGCATGGGGAGCGTTTACGCTCCCAGTCTGGCAAATTTGTATGTCCATTCCTTTGAGCAGGAGTACGTGTTGGCTAACACCAATCCTTTTCTTGATTGTATTAGAACGTGGAGAAGGTACATCGATGATGTCCTAGTGATCTGGCAAGGCACGAGTGAGAGTTGTCATGAGTTTTTAAAGTGGTTGAACAGCAGGAACGATTTCCTTCATTTTACAATCGAAATCGGCAGAGACAAACTAGCTTTCCTGGATTTACTTATTACATCCACTCCAGAGGGTCTACACTCTGAACTTTACAGGAAACCTCTGGCAAAAAATTCCCTCTTATGCTTCGATAGTCACCATCCCAAGTCCCCAAGGGAGAACTTGCCATTTGGGCAATTTCTGAGAGTTCAGAGAAATTGCTCTAGTGCCGGGGCCTTTAAAAACCATTCTATGGCTCTTAAGGAGCAATTGATTTCACAGAAGTATCCAGCTAGACTGGTACAACGTTCCCTGAAAAGGGCCAAAAACAATAACCGTTTGGCTCTTTTGGAACCATCTGCCCCTAAGCCCCCCCTGGATTGGTTGACTTTTGTTACAACGTTTGGGACATTATCCAATAAAATACAGAAAGTGGTGAAACAACATTGGTCCATCCTGAACTCTGATCGAGCTGCACTACAGACCCCTCTCTTCTCTTTTAAAAGGGGACTCAATCTTAGAGATCGTTTAGTCCACACGAGACCACGGACAGAAGAACCCAGGGCTCTGGGTTCCCTCTGGGATTTTCCTCCAGTCAGGGGTCACCATCCCTGTGGGTCGTGCCACTCCTGTCCGCAGACTAAGAAATCAACCGAGATAGACATAGGGACCACAAGACCATGGATTCAGACCAAATTCACAAATTGCAACAGCGACAACCTTGTCTATCTCATCACGTGTCCCTGTGGGCTCAAATACATAGGGATGACCACCCGCAAGGTCAGAATCAGAATATCTGAGCATATTATTTTTTTTTTCCAAGCCACGAAATTGACTAGTCACTTTTTGGAAGCACACCATCCATCAACGGCGTTTCAATGGACAGTGATTGAACAACCTCACATTCCCGCACACATTACTGACGTATCTAAGTATCTCCTACTTAAAGAACAGAAGTGGGTTTTCAGAATGGGTACAAATCGTGTGGGGCTTAATGATGACATACCCTGGGCTACTCTATGAATTTCCTTTGGGTAGTATGGTTCCCTAGCTACTGTCATAGAGGTGTCTTATTTCCAGTTTAACAATTGTCACCCGGAATGGTGAGGTCTTGGAATGGCCATTATATATGATTAGCTTCTATGCATGAGTTGTTAACAACTCATTACTTCCTCGGTGTGTGTGATTAATATTTTGAGTAGAAGGAAGTATGGATTATTTCTACGTAATTGTTCGATATTAAGATCATCCTTCCCTCATGTGAGGTTGATGTTCTGTGGTTCACGATATGTGCTTATTACCAACAATAACTAACGGAGTAAGCATTTTTGTTCGTTGTCCCCCTCTCTTTTTTTAAAGAACACATGCTAAAGTTTTTTTGTATCCTACTTGTTTTTTTTAAAAAACCCTCTCTCGGGAAATCCCACGCATGAGCAATGTTTATCATCTAGCTGGTAACGTTTTTAAAGGTTTTTGATTGGCCGTCTGCTCGGCCAATCAGATACTGCGGCTGAAGAGCCTGGGTATCACGTGACCGGCAACCGGCCAATGGCACGATGCGTCATATACTACAGCCGATGCATGTCCCTGTACCTCCCCGATCGGCTCGGACGCCGATTCACGGAGTACCGACAGACAGGTAGGGTGTTTTGTCAAGAAAACATGGATGCTTTGAAATATTAACAAATGACTAGGCATTAAGACAGAGGCCTCGCTTGTTTCAGACTGTTTATACATTCCTGTGCCTCTGGTGTGTTGGGCATCGTAATTCGGACTAATGCGATTCTGAGCATTGGAGTCACTGGTCCTCCTGTTTTAGTGAAGCATTACATGTGAAATGAGTGGCGCTGATTTATTTTTGTCTAAACAAACAATGAAGGAGTGGCATTCTCAGCTTGCTATGTTTTTGCCTCCTTCTTCTGTAGAGCGGTGCACCCCCTTTTCTTCCTGAGCCGTGGCCAGGTGGGGTGAGGTCTGTGCATCTTCCAAGTTGGGTAAGATGTTCTCTCCTTTGGCAATTTTGACAATTCAATCCATTGTTGAGATAGTAGCGCAGAACGACATGTTGCTATAAGTGTAGGAGTTTGTTGACACTGATTACCATGATTGTCAAGTTAGAACCTGGTATACCACCACAAGTTTGTGAACGCGTTTTTTACTACGAAGATGTCTATTCTAATTCCCATGTTTTCACTATTCCTAGAAATTTCTGATGACTTGGAAAGGTGGAGAAAATGATGCGGGCACCTAGTGAATTCAGGTGATCTCTGTATCAGTTTTTGACATGGTATTGAGCACTATTTTTGTTTCACTATCACTTGGTTGCAGTAGCTATCAGTTGTTTTGGTCCTGATGAAAGCAATGACATAATGTGTCGTTAATTGCTGAAACATGTTGACCTTACAGTACATCTAGACAATCCAAGACTATTGTGATTGTCACTGACTACTTTTTAACATTGGTAGAGTGGGTAGCACCAGAATAAAAATCATTTTCAGTACCCCCTCATCCAATTTTAGAATACACTATTTTCCTATTCTTTACACACTATTTTCTGTACTGCGACATCAGTCCCCCCTTGGTATTCTAACATCCTCTTAATTGAGAAGTAAGACCACGGAAGATCTGTCTGATCAGGTGAGGGTTTTCTTACTATCTGGGCCCTCCCTGTGAAAGACAAATGGCACCCTGAATGGTGGTCTTAAAGGAAACCCAAATGATGAAGGGCGGTTCCGTGTGGTGACTGATGGGCATCCTTACCTGACCACTATGTGGCTTTGACGTAGGGTTGACCTTATTTAGATTATACACAGGACATGGCGATATAGTCTCCTGTTGGTTCATTTCTGGCGTTCACTTCTTTGATGTTTTAGACCCTCTGATATTTTTGGTTGTTCATTGTGTGCATGGGGCATATTAGAGTGTGGTCTTTAAAATCCCCTTTGACCCTATAAAATTATTGTTGTTGTTTGTAAGATATTAGGTTACTGGTTGAGGGGGATGTAATCCTGATCAAGCATTAACCACAATCCTTGTCAGGGTGAGGAACAAGCAAACCCCAAATTAACCTGTGCTCAACCCTCAGATAGCTTGTCACAGAGCAGTCAGGCTTAACTTGGAGGCAATTTGTAAAGTATTTTATGCAGCACTTCAAACATTAATAAAGTGAAAACAAAATAAATATCCCACCCCACTTTAGTCCTGCTATTACAGAGCAAAATGGGTTTTGAACCTGAAATCCCAAAATATTAGTAACTAAATCAAGACCAAAAAGACAAAAACTTCAAGGAATAAAATAGCACCAAAAAGCACAAAGCGCTAGCTGTGGTTATCTGGTCGCGCCAGACCGGGAGAAAGTCGAAGGCAATCTAATGTGTTCTTCATCAAGACCTGGAACTGTTCTCACTTTAGCCCTGTTATAACAGAGTAAATTAGTTGGTGAACCTGCAATTACAAATCTTGTTTTCAGCTTAATGCTCTGCCCTCTCAATGTGCTTCATTTTCCAGCCAAACTAATTTCTGACATATTTGTAGGCCAGGTTAGCTTGCTATTCTATCACCAGTCCTATCATTCGAGGACAAGTTTTTGATAATGAACTAAGGTACAAGTCAATATTTTTCCAGGATCATATATATGTATGGTAGATCGTTTTCTAATAGGTGGTTTCAGTATGCTTTTTGTAGTCTATGTTTTTAGGTCTATGTTTCCACATGCCATTAGTCCCCATCTCCCTGAAGGTGGGAGACCCCTAGCCTACACGGTGTTTCCACTATGTGCCATTAGGCAAGCCGTGCATTGGCCTTCAATATCAATGGACATAGGGCCAGCTCCTGAATGGAAAATTAACTCGTCCCTGGAAAGTCATTTCAAATTCTTTATTTGTGTTTGTGTGTGTGATTTTCTTCTGTCAAATCACAATCCGTTGCTCGTTAAAGTGTGCTGGAATCGGAGAGATGCTTATAGGAAGAGGGTTTAAAACATATTTTAAATGGCGCAATCCGGGCGACGTCAAAGATGAGTGTAATGTGGCTTCACTGTGTTTCTGACAATCCAGTACTCAGTGGGCTCTTCATCTGGCAATTCAGAGGAAAATATTGATACCTGGAGGAGTAAAGATATGTCGGTTTTCTGTCTGGCGGTTTCATATCTCTTCACCACAGGTCTGTGTAGTTAAGCTGTTTTCATATGCCACATATCTTTACCACCTACCAAACGTACGGTTCGAGCATTCATGATTCCAGACTTTTTCTGGTTTTCTGTTTTTTAGATTTATGTGCGGGTGAACATTGGATCTAATAATGATGTGCAATCGCCGCTCAATGTCAGTTGATAACAACACTAATTATTTGAGCATCGATGGACAATTTAATTAGCGGCATGTGCTGGATAAATAGTCAACACAAAAGTAATGTATGAAGAACGATACTCCCACCCCCTAACAGCAATATGAGTGCCTCTTCACCGAGGCGCCAACAGCCCCTTCATGCACAAAGACATAAAACAGGGAGGGGCGCGTGCCACCGATTCACCACGCTCCTTTGAAGGTGGACACGTCAGCAGCATATTCGCTATTCATTAGGCGGCCAAACCCCTCCCCCCACGGCACGCAAAAATCATTATGTTTAGACAGTGCCAGGTGACACGGCAGATAAGCCAACTCATTAAAACGCTCTATTCTGTGGTAGGCGAGAGGGAGGGCTCCACTCGGGATGATTAATATTGTCCTCGCCTTGCCTTTGTGCCGGAGGGCTGTCGCAAAAGACAACGAAACAACAGCAGGACGCACAAGGATGCATTGCACAGGAGCCTACGCCCCATTGCAGTCTTCATCAATAAAAGTGCGTGTGCCCCCTGGTTCAGCTCACGCCAATCAATAAGCGAGCATGAAAATCTTCATTGACCCCTTGGAAAGGGTGACCCAGTGTCCAGCAAAATCACGTGGACTCCTCTTTCACTGATCTAAAGAGCACACCCTTCCAGTGGTGCTGCATCGGTTTTCAGAGTGGGGGTGCTGCCATTATTGTTAAATCACCGAAATCAGGGATTTTGAAAAATACATGCGTTTCTCAAAGAGCAAGTTTAGTAAATGAGCCACGACCAGCAGGAGGAGTGACACGGTGTGGTATGTAGCCAGTGCCTCCTGTCCCACATGTATTACTAAAACATGGTGTGTTACCAACATTTTATTTACAGACAGCACGTTTTCCATTGAAATGGACACACACTTCACTGACATGCAGTTTTTCTAATAAAATTATATAGCACACAAACTATGGGTGGAAATCCGGTTTCAGCACATATTTAGCATTTGCACATCACCAAGTAAAGTGCCTTGATTTGTTTTGATCCTATTACATTATTTATTTTACAAAAAGGTAGTACAAAATGTGCTTCATCTGAGCTTTCCTAACTGCTGGTATATTGTGAAATATTTGTACAGTTCATTTAAGGGTATTTACATTGTATTTTGTTTTAGAAAAAAACTGAGATCCTGTAGATTTTCTCTCCACTTTTCCTGTTCCCTGGCAAGATTGTCAGATTGTTCCATTTACAAAATCCCAGTAACGGCCGTGGTGGGAGTGTTGCCTGGCGGTGACGTGGGGCGGAGAAGGGGCAGGGTGGGGGAGTAGTAAAGTACGGAATAGGGCCGAATAAAGGTAAGTAAACATATAAATAAATAAAATGAATATAGTTGCGCGCTCTGCATCGCATTTGGCAATGCAGCACGGACAACAAAATTTGTTTTATTTATTTATATCTTTACTTACCTCTATTCGGCCATATTTCGTACTTTACTACCGCCTACCCTGCCCCACCCCCTCCCCACATCACCGCCCTGCAGCACTCCCACCACCGGCCGCCACTGCAAAATCGTCTGACTTTGGAGTCAGTGAACGAAAATAAAACACCAGCCTCCAAGTTAAAAGAATAAGCAACACTTTTTCAGAAGGTTTTGCATTTGACCTCTGCCAAGGTAGTAGCCAGACAATGAAAATACCCCCTACCTTGAACGAAAGCTCTGATGACACCAAGCAAACGAAGCAAGTGAGCAGAACCTCCCAGAGAGAGCTCCCTTCAGTAGCGGCTCTTCCGCTATGGTGCAAGAGCGTCGCCCTACTGCTAAAGCAGGAGAAAGGAAAAATAAAATGATAATAACTTTGTTATTATCATTTTTTTTTTTACTACAGGCTGAGTTAGGGTGGGACGGGGCTGGTGGCATTGGGGGAGGTGTGGTTTGTACACTCCAAATGAGTATGACTGTCTGGCCGGCCCTCTTGGCACACTTTGCATGTTGCCCACCAGGCTGCATTATACAGTCTAAAGGGGAACATGCCCAGGCTCCCATTCCCCATCTGAGCCCAGACTCCCATAGAACTACAGCGCTCAGACTAATCCCAACGCTGCATTGCAGCATTGTGATTGGCTATGGGGAGCCTGGGAGTTCTTCCTCTTCCGGCCAGGAGCCAGAGTCTATGGAGGAGAGACACGGTGAGGAAGCGGCGAAAGGGTACGATTTTTCTTTTTTTACACCTGCTTCCCCCAGCGTCCTCACCTCCAGCCCACCACCCATGATCCGTGCCAGCTGACACTGGCTCCCTTGTCTCTCTCAACCAACCATCAATCCATTAATCCTTTCACTCTTCCATCTGTCCACTGATATTCACCATCTCACTTATGCATTCTATTATCCATTCGTTCTTTCATCTATCATTAAACCTTTCAGCATTCCATCCATCCACTGAACATTCCATTTATCTTTCCATACATCCATTCATAGAGCTATGCATGCATCGATTTGTACATCAATCAACCCATAATTTAACTTTCCCATCCATAAAAAAAACATTTCATCCATCAATTTATCCTTTTTGTACATCCATCTATCCTCTCAGATTTCATTTATTCTTCCCTCCTTTCATCCATCATCCATCATCTTCTCAGATTTCTATTTACTCTGCCATCCTTTCATCCTCTCATCTGTCTATCCACTCACCCATCCATCCTCTCAGATTTCCATTTCATCTGCCATCATTTCACCTACCCATTCATCCTCCCGGATTTCCATCTACTCTGCCATCCTTTTACGCTCCCATCTACCCATCCATCCTCTCCGATTTCCATTTACTCTACTATGTTTTCACCCACCCATCTACCTCTTCTCCCATCCATTATTCCACCCATCCTTTCACCTACTCACCCATCCTTTCACCCACTCATCCTTTCACATACCCATCCATGCATCCTTTCACCTCTCTATGCATCATTTCACACATCCATCCTTCCAGTCACTCATCCTTCTGTCCTTTTACCTACCCAACCTTTCATCCCCTCATCATCCATCGTTTCACCACATTATCCTTTCACCCACTCACCCATCTCTCCTTTTACTCACCAATCTCTTTATCCACTCATCATCCATCCTTTCACCACCCATCCTTTCACCCACCCATCCTTGGATCCTTTTAACCCCGTAGTTTCAGCAGGCACCCACCCATGCATCCTTTCAACCAGCCATCGTTTCAGCCAGCTATCCTTTCACCTAATCCTACATCCATCCTCTCACCTACCCATTATTTCACCCATTTCATCCATTTCCACATTTTTTCATTTCCTATCAGCCCATGTTTTTCTTTATAGCATTAATGATGAGCTTTTACCTGCCAAGTTGCAGACTTAGGAGGCCCATAAAGAGCCCCACTCCCACTGCTACTGCTAAAGCTTGATAATTTGTTAATGAGGTAGACCGTTTTTTCAGTGTAAAGAGCTTTGTGAGGTATGCAGGCTGTTTTGAATATACTTCTTCCTTGGATTGGTAGCCAGTTAAGTTTCTTGTGAGTGATGTTATCATAGCGGCTCTCTCCAGACATTAGTCTAGCCGATGAGTTGAGTGTGGAATTCATAAGGTGTTTTTTTGGGATTCCAGTGATTGATTAGTTACCATAGTCCAGGCTGCAGAGGACTAAGGATTGTACTATGGTCTTTAGGTTTTCAGGGGGGAAGAAGGGTTTGATATTTTTTTTTTTAGGTTTCTCAGCGTGTAGAAGGCATTTTTGCAGTAGCATTAATGTGCTCTACCGTGTTCAGGATTTTGTAAAGTGAAATTCGTGGAGATTTGACAGAGTTAGAGATGGAAAGCTTGCAGTTTAGTGCAGTTAAGTTGTCAAGCTAGTTGTGTATAGGATAGGGTAGGACTTTCCTTTAGTTTGGGTGAAGAGGAGTTCAACTTTGTTATGGGTTGAGCTGGTTTTTGGCCATCCAGGATTGTACAATGATGAGACTATTTTTTAGGTGCTGAATGTCTTTGGAAGATGAGATTTTAACGTGTAGTTGGGTGTTATCTGTATAGAGATGGCATGCAATATCGAATTGTTTTAGGATGACTGCAAGCAGGTCCATGTAGAGCTTGAACAGGGTTGTATGGGATTGTGGTTGGATTTCAAGCACAGGGAGAAGGTGGATTTAGGGGCTCGTCATTGGTTGAAGGACTAGCAGTGGTGGGATCATCATTGGTAGAGGGGGCATCATGGGTGAGAAGGTGTGGGTATCCGAGATTTTGATGTTTGTTATTTTTGCAGTGAAGAAATTGGGGAAATCATCACATTGCTTAACAGAGTCATGAGAAGAGGGCGCAGAGAAGGAGATTTGCTGTTTAATAATGTTAAAGAGGTCTTTAGGTCTGTTTCTAGAATGGTCAAGTCGAGCTCAGAAGAAGGAGGCCATCTCTCTGTAAATTTGTTTTTTGTATTTCAAGCATTTAGCTCAGAGGAGAGAGAGATAGGTCAAAGAGGGTTGGTGTCTCCCGTTTTTTTAAATTGACGTCTTTCTTTATTCAGGCCTTTGTTGAACCAGGATCTGAAGGTTATGGTTCTTGAATTCTTAAGCTTTAGAGAGGTGACATTGTCAAAATGTTCTGTCATTTTAGTGTTATAGTTTGAGGTGAGGTCCTCAGTGGAAGTAAAGTTGGGTGGAGGAAACATTTTGGAACTAATAAGGGATTCTAACTCGAGATTTTGTGTGTATTTCTTATCCAGTGCTTAGGACGATTGGTCTGGAAGTGGGGCTTGGGTTGGTTGACAATGATATTGAATAGAATTAAGTGGTGGTCTGACCAGTATGTGGATATGATGGATTGAGCAGATATGGTATTGTGTTTGGAGATAATTGCATCAAGGGAATAGCCCTTGTAGTGAGTTTGCTTTTTGCAGTGTTGAGTGAGCATTTTTTAATAAAGGAGATTGGTTAAGACTTGTACAATTGTATCTTCAGCATAATTTAGGTGCAGGTTAATGTCTCCTAATATAATGTCAGTGGAGTCCTTCAGGGACCTTTGTGTTATTAGGTCTGTTAGATCCTCAAAGAATTGTGTTTGTTCTCCTGGTGGGTGGTAGATGAGGTGAAATGTAATGGGTTTGGAGACTTCGGAGGAGAGATTGACTCCTAAATAATCAAAGGTAGGATATTCGGTTGTGTGGAAAGGTTTTAGGTAGAGATTGTTTTTGTGAATGATAGCTAATTCACCACCAACACAGTTTTTTGTCGTCACAATGAAGGACTGAGTAGCCTGGAGTGGTGAAGTGATCGAAAATGGGGGATGAGTGGTCATTTAGCTAGGTTTCGTTCAGAAAACAGATGCCAGTTTTACGTAGTAGGCTGGTTTCTACTGTTTCCATGGCATGTTTGACTGCTGATCGACAGTTTAATAGCAAGCGGTTCAATGTAGGTGGTGTTCTTAGTTCAAATTGAGGGGGTTGGATGATAGTGAGGTGGTCTGGGGGGGTGATTGGTGATTGGTGGGGGGTTACTGGAATCTTGTTCTAGCAGGATAGGCTGGGAGCATTATTGTATGTATTGCTCGGAGTCTTAGCTTTATGCTCAGACATATTTTAGTGGTGGTGCATATAGGTTTACACATATTGATCACCTGCTAACTAGGCCTTTATTTATGATCGATTCAAGGTCTTTGATTATATTGAGGGGAATAAATCTGTTTGCATATGGGATGATAGCTCATGTCCCCTATCCATGAAATTGTTGATCATCCAGGAGAAAGATTTACAACACTGGCTGACCTTAACAAAAGCCTCTTCTATTGTAACAGAATGGTCTTGAAATTGAAATGTTTCGAGTGATTATAAATTGGTCACTGTGTCCTAGGACTTATCCCAGGAATTAGGTAATTTGACCACAGAGAAGGAAGTATGCCTAATAATAAAAGAACTTCCCATGGTAAGACCTGAACCCAAATAGAGATGGCTTGGGTGAGGAAAATTAGCAAGAATACACCCCAATATTGATTCCACATTTACCATGCTTTACATTGAGCCTCTACCATCTATACATCTCGCCCATACAACGAGAAAAGCATTCATCCCTGTCCTACCCAAACCAGGTAACAACTCTAAAAGTCCCTCCTATCAGTCACTCTTTCTCTTAAGTTTTCATGCAAATATTTGGCCAAGATATGAGCCAGCAGATTTCATGGCATACCTTTTGACACAAAGGGGGAGACAGAGGGTGAGAGGCAATCACAGGTCTGTAGCATACCCTCCTTATTAACCAAATGTTACAAATCAAATGAACTTCAAAAATATGGATTGTGAGTTATTAGTCATGTGCAGTGGACAATGGCCCATTTTCACCTGCAAAGGCATACCTACCTAAAGGACCAGAGGCCCTTATGCACCTGCAGTGCTTACTTTGGGCCTCTGGTTGCAGATGGGGCCCACCAGTAGTCATTTTTGGAGACCACACTTATTTTTCCTCATCAGATATTGGCCACGAGCGAGATAGGGAAAACACAAAGGCCGGAAAGAAGGGGGAAGAGAAAGAGGGAAAAACTGGCACAAAGGGAGAAAGCAGGGACAGGCAGGAGTAAGAACAAGCATTGGCAAAGCCAATAGGTCTCGCCTATACAAGGTCTATTGGCTTTGCCAATAATTCTTAGCCATGTTGAAATATGGCTGAAAGTAAAGAAAAATGTGCTATGACACAGCCAGCATTGACTGCGTCATAACATTTGTATTTTTTTTAACTTTCAGCCATGTTTCACTGCACCAAGTGCTGCTTTACAACATGGCATAAATACCACCCACAAAGCCAAATAGCTCTAATATTTGGCTTTGTCAATGGCTTTTTCAAGCACTGTGACATGGCCATCACTGACTAAGTAATAGCGCCTTTTTTTTTTGCTTTCAGCAATGCCACAAATACACCATACTGCTGTACAACATGGCTAAAAAAACATTCACACAGCCAATAGATCTCACATAGGCTAGGCAAGACCTATTGCCATTGCCAATGCTTTCAATTACTACTGGGTGAGGAACCAGGCCCACCTAAGTGGTATTTCTAATGGGCTGGTAATACTGGTGCATAATCAGTCACTTGTGGGACGTCCCTGATGAACGGCAGCTATGGTGGGGGCAGTGGCATTCACTTGTGTGGTAGGCTGGTAGTTCTGAAGGGCCGTTGATATTGGGGAAGAGTCAATGACTTGTGAGACAGTGTTTCTGAAAAGCCTGTATGGCTGAGGTACAGTGGTCACCTGTGAGACAGTCTGGTGCTTCTGAAAAACCAGTTGTGGTGAAGCAGCCAGTCTCAGAGAGGCAGTACGTTGATGTCTTTGATAGTCCAGTTAAGCGTCTGTCAGAGGTCATGGGTAAAGTAGTGCATCTAAATGATAGATACAGGTGGGGAAGAGTCAGGCACACGCCACTGAGTAGAATCATTTGATTGAATAAACATCGGGTGGACGTAGAGGCAGGAGAAGTATGAGCGAAGGTAGAACAGAAACATTACATTTCTGTTCAGTAACAACGGAACATTCTCTGGTGGAAGACAGTCTGTTCATGAAAACGTTCACAGCCCACCCACTAACCTAAACACATGAGCTCTAGCTGTAATTTTGTACCTGTCTGGGAGCTGATGGTGGAGGGGCGAATGCGGGCAAACTGAGACAGAAACCCATACCACCCCTTTGACCAATATATCACTCTTACACTGCCAGCCCCTCTGCCTGAGATCACAGGGGAGAGCTGAGACCAGAGAAGCTCTACTCGAACCTGCCAGTAGGAGCCTGTTCAGTAAACTTGCCCCTGCCAGAAAGGGCCACATTATAGGAAGTGGCTCCAACCAAGCCAGCTCTGACTTCAAGTACAGACCTTGAGATGTTCCAGTATGGGTTGGAAGTCCAGGTCCTAAGTGCTAATACCCACTATAAGCCAAGAGCTTTAGCCCCAAAACTGATGGTAAACAATCCATTAAAATCATGCCTGATTCCAGGATTCTGAATCTAGAAGAGCTCTGAAGAAGCATGGGTGAGCTCTGAAGATACATAGGAAAAGCAGGCAAACAACACCAAAATATTTTTCGAGATCTGCTGTTTAGATGAATAATATCTGTCCAATATGGACGTGTCTAAGAAATGAAATTAGCATATTAAGTAATGTTGGAGCTGGTGGGTCGCCCTGCGGTCATGCCCAGAACCCTTTTGTCTGTCTGACTTTAAACTACCTATTAATGCGAGCTTCCATTCTCTGTCTTTAGTTGTAACTGAGTGTTGTGACATACCCTGCTATTAATTTGCAAATTGGCGATGGATGTGATTACATCAGCTTGCCTTCTCACTGAATTTACATCTCTCCACATAGCAGACTAGTGAGAAAGAGTGTGCCTGGCCTTGGTGAATGACTACTTGCAGGATCTCATTCTTGATTCTCCACCAAAATGGTTTTCGACTATCGTTACACCTGTTTCACTTTTATAGACACTGCAGTGTCACTGGTCAAAAGTTGAGAGTATTGAAATACATTTTTACACAGAGCAAGGAGTTTTCTTTGGAAACTTTTGGAAACATGAATGACTAATACAGCTTTTTAAAACAGAGTGGGCAAGTAACATTGATCAAAAGAAAATACATTTTCTAGTTATGTTTGGATGTGTTCCGCCTAAAGAACTGCAGGGGAAACTAGTAAATGGTGCATTTTAATGCATACGTGGCCAGTACATTTGCCTAAAATACAACCGGGTTTAAATAAGATTTTACATGGAACTTCTTCTTTCTCTTTAATAATTATTTAAAAGAAAAGGCGTGGTGCATTTAAAGCACGCTGGGACAGTAGTAGTGACCAGCATTTGGTAGGGTGTGAGGAAAAACCACACAAAAGAATTATTTTAAAATGAAGTTAGAAATAGGGTGATTTTAAAGGTTGTTATAAAACGATGGTCTATATAAAAGTGGGGATAAGATGGGAGTGAGTCAGCCACTTGCTGAGCAACAATATCACTGAAGTATTCCCTGATATGTGATTGACTCTGACAAGCCCTGTCATCCTTTCAGAAACACCATCTGTGATGAATTACCATTAATCATCAAATTGGTATTGTAGCAATTCTTTATTGCTTTCCGCACCTATTGTTTACCACTCAAGCCACACCCCTAGTAGGCTATTAGTTAGGATCTTGTTGCACGCTTGTGGATTCATGTTAGCTGCGGTGCCATCTAAAGTGCAGAGTTTTCATGTCGTGCATGAGCACCCTGAGAGTGTGCTTCAAATTTGTCATTGTAGCATGTACACATGCCCACTCATTAAGCGGTATACAAATGGAAGTGTGCGCATCATTCCAGTTCATCTGTGTTGCTTTCAGGAGAGCCCTTGTCTTTGTGGTGAGCTGAATACCAGAAGCGTTGATGTTGATTATTTCTGAAGAAGGCAAGAGTCAAAGTGTGCACGTCAGGACAAGAAAAGGTGCCCCATGAATGGCTTATCGTTGGAATCGGTCCTGGCACAAAAACAGCCTAAGCTCTGGAGCTGGGGCATAGCTTGGGGGGGAGGGGTAATTTGGAGTTCTGCATCCCCCTAAAAAAAATGTATTCTGCAGTAAATTTCACCTCAGAGTTTTGCAAGCAAAAACACACACATACACTCGCTCTTTCACCTCTGTTTTGAAGGCCTTAAAAAATGTTGGTTGGTTTGAAAAATATTGTGTTTTAAACACTAAAAATAGGCACTGGCCCTCAGGCCCTCCTGATACCCTGCTTCTCATATAATGTATTTTCACAAGATACACCAGCGTGATTGTTGTGAAACCTGAAGTTCACACACTCTCCAATCTTACTGACCAAACTATGCCCCTGCTCTGGAGGCACTGATAGGCCAGCAGTAAATCGCTTTCCTGAGTTCACCCAGGTGCAAAAGAAACCCAATCATTGGAGGAGCTTTTACACCACCAGTAGACCACTTTACGGAGTACTCCTAGGAGCATTAGTAGGGTCAAGGCCATGGAGGCACATTTAGGCCAGGGTGCGATAATTACTACATATCATGTGTGCACTCCATTATTGCAGCCAGACAGTCCACAACAACGAACACATGTCTAAACAAGCTAAACCTAATTTTGTTTCCAATGCCTGTTAGTAGTATCATAAAAATGAGTAACAATAATAATGATGCAAATAATTTGAATTGAAAATGTTTCCTTTCTGAGAATAAGAGACTGTGAATAAACCATTGCTGAAATCTGTCTAGTGGTCGTCAGACTGTCTTAGTCACTCCCTTTCTCCCCTTAACACTGCATTCCCTGCAATCTGTGACTCTGAAATAATCTATTTACATTTCTCACACTGGAGCACAGACCTTGAGATAACAGACCCAACTACGCCAGCACTGTGACTGCCCATTCGAAAAAGCCCAAAGTATTCCAAGTCACTGTTAGTTCTGCATGTGAATGTGAAAATTTAAAAATAAAACAAAGAAACTCTTCTATTTGTGGATGGGCCACCGCTCTAGAACCGGGCATGACTAAAAAATATGTAAATTAATTCCAACATATTTATCTTTACTGTCCCACAAACCTTTAACAGCATCTTAAATTAGTGTCAGTTCCCGGGGCGACACACAGATTACACGTTCCGAAAGAAGTGACACATTTTGTACGATCTAGGCAGGTTGTTACTTTACATTCAATCCGGTCTGTTTTTAAGCATGCTTGGGTTCGTAAGCCTTTAGTTATATTAGCAATAAAGTGAAACTACAAGTCCCAGCATGCTTAGTGCTGCTGATGAAAAACTGAACATGTTTATAATCCCTCCTCATGATATAAAGTTATTTGACAATGGTGCCATCGTTATTTGTGTCAGTGGATTTGCAATGCAGATGTTTAATATTCGCATTATGTGTTTGCACTTGTCCATCCAGACTCAACTCACAGAAGTGCAACAGTTCCCACTGTCATTTGTTACTTTGTTACACACAACATGTTTGCAGAGTCGGAGGCTCCTCAAGGTAAGGCAAAGAGGGACTGCATAGTGCCTACCATGGAGCAGATGTCAACTCCTGAAATATCAAAACTCATTAATGGGAGTCGGGGAAAGACATCTGTTAGCGTAATTTATTTGTGTCCTTGTGTAATGTAACTGTTGCTCCTGTAAAGCGCTCCAATACCTTCAAGAGGAGTTCACGCTATATTTTTTCGAAAAATTAAAATGACGATGGGGAGAGGGAAGCAGGGGCGTAACACAGACCACCGCAGCCCCTGCAGGGCGGGGGGGGGGGGAGGAGGGGGCAAGCTCCAGGGAGCACCCTCAGCACAGCACTTCAGCCGGAGAGCTGCTGATAGAGTCCACAGGGGGTACATCCACGTACCTTGCAGGTGGGGCCCCCACAATTATCGTTACGCCACTGGAGGGAAGACTTACTTTAAACACATGCGCTGGTAGAAGAGCTAGAAAAACAAGCATTGAAAAGGCAATAGTTCGCACATTTGCTTGATTTCGAGCTTTTGGCGCTGCAAATGGCAATGTCTTTTGAAATGAAATTAAAATGAACTTATAAAGCACATGGCTGCCCGGGAGCCAGTGCTATAGAACAGGGAACAACTGAGGAGAGCACGGCTAATTAGGAGTCCTGGGGAAACAGGAAAGTCTTGATAAGCTTTCGAAATCTAGAATAGCTGGGTTCAGTCCGAAGCCTGACAGGGAGAGCATTCCAAAGAGTGGCCGCATTAACTGAGAATCGGCGTCCCCCTGTTCGGGCCTTCTTAACTCTCTGGACTTTGGCTAGATTACTATGATCGGAGCGAAGAGTTCTAGTGGCTTTATAAGGATAGATAAGACTCCCTAAGATCGGGGGCCCCTTCCCTTGTAAGGACTTATGAACAAGGCAGGAGGACTTGAATTTGATCCTCTCCCGTATTGGCAACCAATGAAGGGCTCTGAGTGTAGGTTTGGCTGAGGATCTAGGGGAGGTGCCAGTAAGCAGCCTAGCCGCCGAATTCTGGACACGTTGGAGAGTATTAATGGTTGTTTCTGGGGCAGCTAGGAAAAGGGCATTGCTATAATCTAATCTTGACAAGATTAGCCCTTGAATAAGCAGCTTTCTTGAGTGAGCGAGCTGGTAATAGAGGAAGAATAGAGGAAGAATCTTGCGGGCAGATCGGAGAAGGCCGAAGCACGGCTGTTTTTTTCGCATGAGTCCTAAATGACAGGTCTTGCTCGAGCCAGACCCCCAGACTTTTTACCCATGTGTTATCAATGTATTAGGTGGTGTGCAGTGGAATTATGCAGATTAGATTGGAATTGTTAGTTGTGGAGGAGCATGAAGCATAAGAAAGGAGACTGAGTAGGTGAAGAGCAGCCTGAGGCAAAAGGAAGGCGAGTAAGAAGAGCAGCGTGAGGCACAAGGAAGAAGAGTGAGAACAGCAGCGTGAGGCACAAGGAAGGAGAGTGAGGAGAAGAGCAGCGTGAGGCAAAGGAAGGATAGTGAGGAGGAGAAGAGCAGAGTGAGGCACGAGGAAGGAGAATGAGAAGAGCAGCATAGGATATAAGGAAGGAGAGAGGAGGAAAAGAGCAGTGTGAGGCATAAGGAAGGAGAGTGAGGAAAAGAGCTGCATGAGGCACAATGAAGGAGAACGAGAAGAGCAGCATAAGACACAAGGAAAGAGAATGAGAGAAGCAGCGTGAGGCAGAAGGAAGGAGAATGAGAAGAGCAGCGTGAGGCACAAGGAAGGAGAATGAGAAGAGCAGTGTGAGACACAAGAAAAGAGAGTGAGGAGGCGAGCAGCAGCGTGAGGCATAAGTAAGCAGAGTTAGGAAAGAGCAGAATGAGGCACAGCCTAGGAGAGTGAGGAGAAGAGCAGCATGAGTCACAAGATTGGAGGGAGGAGGAGAAGAGCAGCATAATGCACACCCAAGCATGAGGCATAAGGAAGGAGAGTGAGGAGAGAGGAGAAGAAGAGCAGCATGATGCACAAGGAGGAGGGAGAGTGAGGAGGAGAAGAGCAGTGTGAGGCACAAGGAAGGAGAGTGAGGAGGAGAACAGCAGCGTGAGGGACAATAAATGAGAGTGAGGAGAAGAGCAGCGTGAGGCACAAGGAAGGGAAGTGAGGTGGGTAGAGCAGCATGAGGCACAAGGAAGGAGAGTGAGGAGGAGAAGAGCAGCATGAGGTACAATCTAGGAGAGTGAAGAAAAGACAAGCATGAGGCACACGCTAGGAGAGAGGAGGAGAAGAGCAGCATGATGCGCAGGGAAGGAGAGTGAGGAGGAGAAGAGCACAGTGAGGCACAAGGAAGGAGAGTAAGGAGGAGAAGAGCAGAGTGGGGCACAAGGAAGAAGAGTGAGGAGAAGAGCAGCGTGAGGCACAGGAAGGAGAGGAGGAGAAGAGCAGCGAGAGGCACATGGAAAGAGAGTGAGGAGAAGAGCAGAAAGAGGCATGAGGAAGGAGAGTGGGGAGGAGAACAACAGCGTGAGGAATAAGGAAGAAGAGTGAGGAGGAAAAGAGCAGCGTGAGGTACAGGAAAGGAAAGAGAGGAGAAGAGCAGCAGGCACAGGAAAGGAGAGAGAGGAGCAGAGCAGTATGTGGCATAAGAAAGGAGAGTGAGGAGAAGAGTAGCATGAGGCATTAGGAAGGAGAGTGAAGAGGAGAAGAACAGCGTGAAGCATTAGGAAGGAGAGTGTGAAGGAGAAGAGCAGCGTGAGGCACAAGTAAGGAGAATGAGGAGAAAAGCAGAGTGAGGCACGTAGAAGGAGAGTCGGGTGGAGAAGAGCAGCGAGAGGCACATGGAAGGAGAGTGAGGAGAAGAGCAGAATGACGGATGAGGAAGGAGAGTGGGGAGGAGAAGAGCAGCGTGAGGCATAAGGAAGGGGAGTGAGGAGGAGAAGAGCAGCGTGAGGCACAGGAAAGTAGAGAGAGGAGAAGAGCAGCGTGAGGCACAGGAAAGGAGAGAGATGAGGAGAGCAGTATAAGGCATAAGGAAGGAGAGTGAGGAGAAGAGCAGAGTGAGGCATTAAGAAGGAGAATGAGGAGGAGAAGAGCAGCGTGAGGCACAAGGAAGGAGAGTGAGGAGTAGAAAAGCAGAGTGAGGCACAAGGAAGAAGAGTGAGGAGGAGAAGAGCAGCGTGAGGCACAAGGAAGGAGAGTGAGGAGGAGAAGAGCAGCATGAGGCATAAGGAAGGAGAGTGAGGAAAAGAGCAGAGTGAGGAACAAGGAAGGAGAGTGAGAAGGAGAAGTGCACTGTGAGGCACAAGGAAGGAGAGTGAGGAGAAGAGCAGCGTGATGCACAAGGAAGGAGAGTGAGGAGAAAAGCAGCGTGAGGCACAAGGAAGGAGAGTGAGGAGAGTGAGGAGAAGAGCAGCATGAGGCACAAGAAAGGAGAGTGAGGAGGAGAACAAGGCACAATTACAAAGGGTGAGGAGGAGAAGAGCAGTGTGAGGCACGAGGAAGGAGAGTGAGGATATGAGCTGCGTGATGGCATAAGGAAGGAGAGCGAGGGGGAGAGGAGCAGCATAAGGCACAATTAAGGACAGTGAGTAGAAGAGCAGCATGATGCACAAGGAAGGAAAGTGAGGAGAAGAAGAGCAGCCTGAGGCACAAATAAGGACAGCAAGGAGAAGAGCAGCAGGAGGTAGAAGGAAGGAGAGCAATGAAAGAAATACACAAGTAGCAGAGCAGGAAGAGCCCAGTATAAGCCCAAGAAAGCACAGTAAACAGCCAAAGATGAACAGACCATATACTTGAGAGGGGGATAGAAGGAGTAACCATACAATGCAGGGTGTGGGTGGTGGTGCAAATTGTTCCAGATAAGAACGGGAAAGGCTCAATATCATGCAGCAGCACACTGGACCAGTGAACTGGGAAAGAGGGCAATGGCACACAAAAAAGAAGCTTGTTGGTGCTAAAATGAGTTACTAACTGAGGGAAGGGATTATCAAAGAGTGAGCAGAAGTTTGGAAAGGAGGAGGTGGCAGCTAAGAAAACCAAAACTAGAGTAGAGCAGCCAGGACAATGAAAAAGGAACTGTTTGACTGTGTTCTGCACAAATAACGAACAGTGAAATGTGCAGGGAAGACAGAATGATATCCATTTTAAAAGAAACATGGCTCTCAGGCTTAAATTGATGCCTAGTAAACAAGTTAGTAAGCACTTCTGCATGTCATAGGAAAATTGTTTAAATAAATAATAGCCCAATATCAATGTTCACAGTGTAATCTAGTGTATAACCACAATATGCAGGTTGTTCATGATGTCTAAAAATATGAGTGCACAAAAGTCTTCAACAAAATAGATCATTAATGTATACAGTATTGTGCATACAGTAATATTTATGGCTCAGTGTTAAGGGTGTAATATTTGTGATCTGAATTGCTGCCAACTTGGGTAACAGCTTCCAGTGATCGCGCGGGCGGAAGCCTCTGCATCAGTATGCCAGCATTTTGTTTTACTTTACTTGTTCTCTGTTTTCTTCCACCACCACATTTAACATGTACTCTGCAGGTTAAAGGTTTCACCCCAGTGACCATATCAATGGTGGGAGCGTGAGGAAAACCAGCACTGGGTTAATAACACAGCTACAAATAAAGGTCACCTGCAGCTCAAATCTCCAAGAACACGGAAATGTGCAAATGCTAAGTGGGCTAAAGGTATAGCTGGAGAGATTTGTGGCCATGTTCCCTTTACAAGTTTCAAAAGGACATAGTATGCTAATTCCAGCGCTTGCGGAAAAGGGGCACTGTAGAGGCTTTTACAAGCAATCCAACCTCAATCGAGCACTTTCCTACACCCCTTTGTTTGATGCGAGAAACTGCTCTGGATACGCTAGTTTGCTACGCTGCTATGTTTGTAAGCAAAAGTCTACTTTAGTGAGATTTTACTGCTATGCTTTTAATTTCACAGTCATTTTGATGTATATATTTTTTAGGATTTTTACCAATGTTACTTCCTGCCTTGTCATTGATGTAATTGGTTGTGTGATAGCACTACCTTTGACGTCACTGAATATACTAATTTGTTCTCACTCCTAAGAATTTTCAAAACTGTGTTTTAAATGTGACTGAAGCTACCTGCAAACACAAGGAGATGATGGACGGAGCGCTGAAACTTTTCACTCACCCCCAGTCACAGATCTGGGCGAATTCACCATCATTCTTTAGCTCACTTCACCACCTCAGTTCAGACCCAGCCAAATGCAAATCAGTCTTGACCCTGTGCCTCATGGGAAAAGCCCAGCCCGAACTGCCAAGAAATGTCTTCCCTAACCCGGAAACAAGCATCCTGGGACCGGTTTCTGGGTAACACCTTTCATCAGCCAGGCTAGCTTGAATCCAGTGGCAAAGTGAGCAAGGGACCCATGTCTGGGCATGCCCTGCCAACTTAGGGCAAATAAAGCAAACACAAGGAGATGATGGACAGAGCCCTGACACTTTTCAGACACTCAACCCCAGTCACAGATCTAGGTTAAATTCATCATCATTCTTTAGCTCACTTCACCACCTCAGTTCAGACCCAGCTATATACAAATCAGTCTTGGCACTGTGCCTCATGGGAACTGTCCAGCCCGAACTGCCAAGCCAGGTCTTCCCTAACCCGGAAACAAGCATCCTGGGACCGGTTTACGGGTAACATCTTTCATCAGCCAGGCTAGCTTGAATTCAGTGGCAAAGTGAGCAGGGGACCCATGTCTCAGCAAACCCTGCCAACTTAGGGCAAACAGAGCAAACACAAGGAGATGATGGACGGATGCTGAAACTTTTAAGACACTCACCCCAGTCACAGATCTGGGTTGAATCCATCATCATTCTTTAGCTTACTTCGTCACCTCAGTTCAGACCCAGCTACATGCAAATCAGTCTTGACCCTGTGCCTCATGGCAACAGTCCAGCCTTAATTGCCAAGCCAGATCTTTCCTGAACCGGAAACAAGCATCCTGGGACCAGTTTCTGGGTAACACCCTTCATTAGCCAGGCTAGCTTGAATCCAGTGGGAAAGTGTTCCCAGGAGGCTCTGTCCATCATCTCCTTGTGTTTGCTTTGTTCGCCTTAAGATGGCCTTAAATTGGCAGTGTATGCCCAGAGGTGGGTCTCTTGCTCACTTTGCCACTTGATTCAAGCTAGCCTGGCTGATGAAGGGTGTTACCTAGAAACCGGTCCCAGAATACTTGTTTCTGGTTCAGGCAAGACCTGGCTTGGCAGAGAGACTGAACAAGGAGCGCAATGGCAATCAGGTCCTTGGCTCATGCAAACATGCCAACAGCTGCATCTGTCTCAAAATTCGGGTACCCTAAATCACAGGCCTGGCATCAAAGTCAGCGCAAAGGGCACATCACATTTTAGAAATGCAAGCAGTAGTCAGACTAAAATTAGGTATGAAAGCTCCTTTGTCTCAACACACAAGGTGGAAGGCCAACCGACCCTCCAACCTTGGTCCTGCATGTGGCTGGCATACCCTATATGAGATACCAAACCAGCCTCGACAACTCCCACATTACAAACTGCGCTAATAAAAAAACAATGTGCTCACACCCCACACACACTTGTCCCTGCACAACCTACACCTGCAAGGGATGCCCTTGACACATTGGTCAAAAACTACCCATATGTCCAAATGTTGCACACACATACAGCTTATTGCCCTGAGCTGCGGCATATCATCCCCAGAACTGGCGCCGGTCTGAAGAGTGGCGGTGCTACGAGACCAACAAACGCAATGGCAGGCAATCCCGGGCACATGCGCGACTCCTGTCATGTGGAACTGTACCGTGCACGAATGCTGTATCTGTTGGGATCTGTGCCAATGGCAGTGTTGCGAATCAGTTACTATCTGAGTTTCCGTCTTGCCTACGTCACCTGCGACTAGCCCTGATTCCACTGTTGATCATTCACATTCGAGTGTCCCATGGAGGTCTGCCTAACCAACACAGTGGTAGCTGAACTGGATTATGACTTGTGTGTGCGTCCCCTGTTGGCCCACAAACAGTAGTGCAACAGGGATACCCGGGCATGGGATGCACAGGTCTTTGCTGTATGTGCTGGCAGTTGTACATGGGAGCTTGCACAACTCCTCATGTGCAGTGACCACAACGAGGCGCTACCCTATTGGCTGTGTTGCAGATTGGGGAAACGGCGTGGACTGAGCACATCTGCCCAGATCATTTAATGGATTGGGTCACCCTGGTGTTCCTTGAACCTGACAATGACGTACTATTGAAACACATTGCCCATGAACCTGCACTGGCATTCATTGACGAGTAACAACGTTCCTGCAGCCACCTTGGATTGTCACCCACAGCACATGTCCCAACACCTTGTTGCATCGTGGGGAATGACATGTCTGCCTTCATCTGGGCTTTGAATGCATGTGCGTGGAACTACGCGTGTGTACACACAGCTGTGCATGGTGATGCACTTCCATGGTCGGAGCAGCACAGCGTCTTTTGGCAACGTTCCCAATTCGGACATACTGCTGGGGGGAGAGTATACACATGGCAATGTAGCACGACATGTGACCTTGTCGGACCCTTCCACCTGATCACTGTCAGCGGAGCAGACAGTCGGCGCAGTCTCCTTACACGGGGCAATGGGCAGACGCCAAACATCACATGACTCGTCCAGCAAGGCAAGGTGGGCTGAGACCGTTGCCATCCGTATTGATTTTGTGTACATTTTGTGTCTCCCCATGTCTTGCTCCTCGACATGTTCCCATGCTGTGTGTAAGTGTCTCAAGCATGTCCCTGCATGTTGTGGCCGTTGCTTTGTCCCTACTTACACGCACATGCCAATAAAGTCTATGAAACTGCACTACTGTCCAACTGTGATGAGTGTTGATTAGATTTTAAAAAATTGTGTGCCACAATGAGCATCGTCCCTACACAGGGAGGGACTGAGTGGCACATGTACAATGGCGGTGGCTCCCTTTTGACTGCTCCACCTCTGTGAGCCAAACACTGTGTCTGGGATATTTGCTGGCAGTCCTGTGCACTTACGTGTCTCCAGCAATGTGACTATGGTGTCCAACCTCTGACCATGTTGAGCAATGCTATGAATCTAAAAGGAATGTATCCACATAGATGTGTGTGACTAGGTAAGCGAAGTGAACTTCTGTTGTTACATGTGATGTAGGACACCAATTCTGGCCTGCTACCAATTTGGTCATTCCTACACACAACCCTATTTCATACATGGATGTGTGCCTACAATGGGGGTTGCGAGATTTTCGTTAATGTGCAATGAGGCCACAGCTAGTACTCACCTTCACAGTCATCCAACTGGCCATGTTGCTCAGGGTTCAACATGCACATTGATGTCATTTACCACGGTGTACTACTTGTGCAATCATTGTCCATACATACATCCATACTTTCATAATTGAGTGAACATAGTCATGACACATCTGAGTGATTTCGAATGTTTTATTCACATTCTGGTGAATTCCGGAGCTGGAGCTGTACATGGCCATGCCAAGCCCACATTACATGAGAGCCCAGTGGTGGCCCAACCTGAGTCCTTTGGGGATTGAAAAGTGATTTGGGAGATGGAGAGTGAAGTTCGCAGCAGGATTGCTGTGTAATTGTCAACCAGTGAAGATATGGCAGTCCATGTCGGGGTCCAGGTGTATGTCGCAGAGTGTAACCGTACATTGTCATCACACAGTGTCAGGCAATGCCAGATGTGAGTGGCCAGTTACTACGTACAAGCGGAACCTGTTGTGTCCTCTGTCCTATGGTGTAGGTGTTGCACTTTGTCCCACATTGCCGTCATTGGTGATGCTCTGTTGTTGCTATGTGTGTGTGTGTTGCATTGTGTGGGAGCCGACCCTGCAGCTCTGATTTTCTGGACCCTTGTCCCTTTGAGGTGGTGTGCCTTTGAATTTTGTGCTTTTTGGGGGCTCACATGTTTGCGACTTGGGTCGTTTGTGCTCTTGCACAGATTTTGTTTCCTTTTGCATTGTTTCTGTGCTGCGTGTATTGGACGGCACGGGTTGTGGGTGCATGTAGATATGTCAGAGTATGACCTGCGCCTTTACGGATGTGATCCACACTGGGCCACCTCCATGTTGATTTGTATACCATGTCATGTATTTGGGCTGCTGCCATGCTATCGGTCATGCAGTGTCACTTGCTTAGTCAGTGTGGCTCACACAGCCGCTGCTTTTCTGGATTCATCACATGTGCATGGATTGGTAGTGTTGTTGGCTTTTCGGAGGTGGCCCATACATGCACATGGTGGACGGGGGCCTACTTGGTATTTGTATGTGTGCTGCAGTGTGTCAACGGTATCAGGGACATGTTCCACAGTCACTGTGTGTGCAGTGTGCTACACATGATTGTGCATGTGTGCCATTGGGCCCATCTCCCCCCGCCCCCCCAGTCCCTGGTCGTTACTCACCCTGTTGCTGTTGGATCAGGTCATGTTGTGCTGTGTCCAGGCCCCCGACTCCTACCACCATCTCCACACTGGTGACTGTGGCCACCATTTCCTCCAGCTCATAAAGCTTCTCCTGTGGGGCAGGACGCCCACCTCCAGTCGCCGTTGCTGCCTTCCTGTTGGCATCGAGTTTCTGTTTGCCCTGGCTTTGCACATCATGGCAGCGCCTCTTGACGTCCTCCATTGACCTCCTCGACACTCCGACTGCATTGACGATGGTGACAATGGTTTGCCATATTTCCGTTTGTGTTGCCAGTGCCTCAGTGGAGGTGACAAACAGTTGTTGGTAGTGTTCTATCACCTCCGTGACGATGATCCCGCCTTCCAGTGGACTGAACCCTGTCTTCCTCTTCCTCTTCTCCTTGCGCTTCCCCGAACAAGGGGTTCCATGCTGGTCCTCTGTGGGGCTTGTGGGGTTCGGCTTGTCCTCTGCACTCGGTCCGCGTGCATCCATGGTGCTGCGCTGTTTGAATTGATTTTGGTGTGGTTTTTTGTTTTGGCTTTTTTAGTGCATTTTTCTGCATGATGCGTATGAATTGCAGGGCTATCGCTGGTTTTCGGTTATTTTGGTATTGCGCTTCAGGGCTTCGCAACTTTTTTGGCCTTCATGTTTCGCATTTTTTGTTAGTCGCGTTGAATTTTGCGCAGTCATAAGTATACCCTGCGTGATATGCAGGGGTATGGAAACTGAAATTAAGAACAGAAGAGGCCTGGGATGAATAAGCAAGGTTGGAGGTCAAACATGCCATCTCAAATGTTTGCATGGGTGAGGGACAAAGTCTGCATGGCAGGGATTGTTGCCTGTGTCAAAGCAGCAGACATCTGGGAGATGTGCACATGTGTTTAGATGAAGGGTGTTGCAGTGTGTGGTCACATGACTTTCCTTAACATAAACAATGTGCACTCAAATCCTCCACGAGGTGTAGTGGAGGAGATGGAGAAGAATAAACCTCGTCTCAAACGTGCAGGCATGCTCCAAAGCCTTTAAAGGTTTTAATTAGGTGGAGGCAGACAAAGACTTCACAGGACACTAGCACTGAGAAAGAGTTCAAAACTTTAAAATCGGTTTGACAATGCACCAAAAGAAAGAAAAATGTCATTTATGGGAAGGGGACAATGAGGTTTTAAAATATTTAAAAGAAAGGCATATAAATGAAATCTGGACTAAACAAGAGACCAAAAGTTAAGGCCTTCGGAGCAAAAATGTTCTGCATGTTTTTAACTAATAACTGCTACCATTTGCATGTGCAGCACGGTGTATGTAAAAATGGCGGAGGGCGTGGGTTAACGAGTGAGACTGCAAGCACATGGTTGTAAACAACAGAGAGCAGGAAGAGAATGAAAGGAAGGCAGGGTGGGTTTAAAAACAAAGGCGGGTGGGTTTCAAACAATGGTAGATTGAGCAATCAACAAGAGACTGCAGGCACGTGCACTCTCTACGAGTGAGTGCAGGTCTAAAATTAAAAAGCTAAACCTGTGACCAGTGGAAGGATGCTGGCCAATAGCCACTGACCAGTTACCGGTAGCTGTTCAGGTCCAAGCTCCATGACAGGCATGGAAGGCAAAGCAGACCGAAATTGAAAGTGGACGACGTGGAAACAACTTTGTGGACAATCAGAAGCATGCAATTTAGAGCTACGGAATCAACGAATGTTAAATACAGGTAAGAAAGGGCGGGTTCTAGGCCCCTTTTAAGATTTTATTTTTAGGTCTCAGCTAGCGTAGGCTGCGCACAAGCGCAGTCTTTCTGGTGAGATTTAATGACTCTGAGTAGCGAGGTTAAGCCCCGTCCCTCTTCTCCATTGGCTGGCCTCCTAAACGGCGGCCAGCCATTGGGAAAGAGGTCTCAGTGACGTCATTCTTTCGATCTAAGCCCAGTCTTTTTTGGATTGGGGGCGTGTTTTTGACATTCTTTCTACCTAGTGACGTTCTCAGTCAAAAATACGCCCCCAGTCTGAAAAGGATGGTGCTTAGATAGAAAGAAGAACCATTTGTCTGTAAGCCCCGCCCTTTTCGGATTGGGGGTCGTGTTTTTGATTGTTGTTTACATCCTAGAAAACACACACCCCAATCTGAAAAGGACGGGGCTTAGAGAGAAATGGCGAGCGCTCGAGCGCTTGTTTTTTTCCTCACGTTGACCTCACATGTTCCTGCCAGAAACCCGTCCATTCAATTGCTACCATTGGTGAGTGCGGATCTTAGGTTTTGCTTCATAGTCCACAGCATGGTTCCCTCCTTTATATGTCCCTTGCTTACATTGGTCTATCAGTCTAAAAGTAAAGATTTCGGGTGTAAACCTATGAGCCAACTTCCGGTGGTCTCTGGTCTGCTTTGGTCATGCGGTAGAAATGTGTTCTTCAGAGCATGATAGAAGTATCCAGAGGGGCTTTCACGTGATTTGTAGATTACAGTAGTTTGTGTCCTGGGTTGCCTTCTTTCAGGACACCACGCATTGCCTCGGTATATGCTACTTCCAACCCACACATCCCTCACCCCCATCAAAGCCCCCAGTTGCCTCGTCTCCCGCTGCGCCTGCAGTTGTCTGACCTCGGAGTGTGCCTTTGCTGTGGTGACTGAGTACCAGCTGTCATCGCTGAGCATGCTTCCAAGATCGCTTTCACTTGTGCTGCCGTTTGGACCCACAACCCCTCCCCCCACCTCGCACAGAGCCTCTTGTGCAAGGAAAGAGCCCGCAGCCTGCAGGGTGAAGCAAGCAAGGTGCACGAAGTGCGAGCTGTGTCTGGCACCGTCCCCTGCTAATGAATGACCAGAGAAAGCCCGTGTTGACACTGTGCGTTGCTGCTTCTGGCTGTTAAAGATTTGTCAGGGATCCGCGGAGCTGGTCCAACCGGACTGACGCCCTCGGATTACTGGTTCGCTTGTCTCCTTAGATGCACTCGCTGGGCGTGCATAGCCAGTTTGCACACCCCTTCTTTTCCGTTCTCCATAGTTCTCATTACCAGTTCCATACCCCAGCTGGCATGTTTTCCCATTCCCCCTCTCAATCGTCCTCGGCCTCCAGTTGAATCCGCACGCTTCCCCTGGAAGCTGCCTGTGTGTGCTCATTGGGCTTTCTTGGCCGCCGCCAGTTTATTTCGCAATGACGCTGTGTGTGTACTCGCTCCTCGTGGGCTCTTTAATACCACGAGGGGCCTGACCTGCTTTGTTTTCCTTATACCAACGACCACTTTACGTTTGCGAGGCGCCATGGTGGTGAAGGAGGTCTGGGGGTGCGTAGAGGTTTATTGGAAAACGCGGCCTGGTGTGCGCGCCCGGCCAAACAGCGAAATCGAGAAGGGGCAACCATTCCTGCTGCTGGGCACTAACACTATGCTGTAGTCTCCTCTGTTGAGGCCACGTGGGCCACGCAGACATCTGCATAAATCCCTTTGTGGCTCACGTACAAAAAAATATATAATTTTCATTAAATATCCACTCTTGCTTGTATTCTGCCCATGGTGCATCCTTGCTTTTTCAGTGGGTGGGGTGGCTCTGTGTGTGTGTGTGGCTCTGTGTGTGTGTGGCACTCTGTGTGTGTGTGTGTGGCTCTGTGTGTGTGGCTCTGTGTGTGTGTGTGTGTGGCTCTCTGTGTGTATGTGTGTGGCTCTGTGTGTGTGTGTGTGGCTCTGTGTGTGTGTGTGGCTCTGTGTGTGCACTAGGTCTCGCATTTGCAAGAGATTAAGGTATTGGCAATACCATTTATTTATCTGTTTTCAAAACCAACATATAAATAAAACATTTGTCATTAACAATGCCAATAGCTCTAACTTTTGCAAAGGCGAGACCGTTGCATTGTAAATGCTTGTTAATACAAGAGATTTCACCAGCACAGTGCAAGCGCTGTGCAGTCTAAATCTAAAAAAGTGTGCAGGGCATAACGGTTTTCACGCAAATCCCATAGATAATTCACTTTTAGGTTTTTTATAACTACAGAGTAAAGGTTAGAAGATTTTGGCACACTACTAGTCATTGTTCTTCAGTTGTATACCAAGAGTTGTGGAAGTAGAATAAAATATTTGGGAGAGTTGGACAGTCCTATGTCTGATTTAAATGGCAGGAGTATTAAACATAGGTTTAAAAAGTGTCTGTAAATTAACGTTTACATTGATACCATTTAAGTTTGTCGGAGAATGTATTACACTCTGTTGAAGCTACACATGATAGACAATGGGAAAAGTGAATGTTGAGTGAGATGCCCACTGATCAGAGAAATATATAAACATGAACTGAGTTTGTGTCCTGAAGTCCGAAGCTTGTGATGGGAGGTGGTACCACATCTAACAGCTTTTATAGACTCGACTTGGATGAGTCACCGGGAGCATGTGCTCTGGAATTGACTCCGTCCAAAGGAATCTAAACAGGTGTGGAGGGTCATGAACCCTTCATTGGTCCTACCTAAGAGACGTCTTACAATGGTGTGGGTGACAATGAAAATCTTGATCTCTGCATTATCGAAATGTGATACTTACCGACAAGAGGTAATTGAGAGTAATAGGAAGGAGGCTTCCCGGCAGCGGGTGCAGGTGGGACTTGTGGGGTTCATGGTTAGGGCAGCTGGGTGATGGGGTGAATTAATGAAAAAATGATCTTGACTGATGCAAAAATCAGCATCTGAGGCATTAATTTTTGTAGACTTTGCTCATATGAAAATAAATATATATTTTTTAAGTGCTTGTTAGAAAATGTGTTTTCAGGGCCTTCCTGGAGCCACTGGAGAAGCGGAAAACCTGATTTCTTCTGGGAGTGCACTGCATAATCTAGGGGTCATATACATGATACCACTTTCTTGAATGTTTGGCTTCTGCAGCACTCAGAGTAGTAGATGATGTTTACTTCTTGTTGTACTGGATCCACATGCATGCACAGGTGTCATGTAAGTTGTAGTCTGAGAGAGGTAAATTGCCCTAAAGGTAATGCAGAGAGTTTTGAAGTTATGTTTGCTTCAAGAACTGTCCAATGTGGTCTGATTAGAATTGGAATTATGTGATATTGTTTCATTTTCATCTCCCCGCACTGATTTAGTTGCTGCTTGCAGGATCCTTTTCAGTGGCGGCTCCTCCGCTAACTCGGAGGTGTGTCGCCCCCTGCCTCGAAGCTGCAAAAGAAAGTAAAAAAAAAAATGATAATAACTAATATTATTGTCATTTTATCTTGTCCTCTTGCTGCGGCAGCTTGCGTGAGGGGGTGGGGGGGGCTGAAGAGAAGGGGAGGAGTGGTACAACCCTCCTAAGTGCGCAATGACTGTTTGGTCAGCCCTCTCGGACTGCCCAAAACAGTAATTCGCACTTTCCCAGTTCTCCATGCAGGCTGCATTACAGCCTGCATGGAGAATATGCCCACCCCTAAAGCCCCTGGCTGAGCGCCGTGTCATGGCGCTCAGACCAATCAAAACGGTGCATTGCAGCGTTGTTATTGGCTGCGGGGAACGTGGGATTACGGGTACTTCCTGCTTTCTGCTTCACACAAGAAGCCATGAAGGGGAAACAGGAGAGGTGGCGGCAGCTGGCCATCCAGTAGATAAGCGTTTTTATTTTAAAGTGATAACCCCCCTGCGCCCCTTATCCCCCCCCCCGCCCCACTGCTGCTTCCAGGCAGCAGCCGCAACTGATCCTTTTGACTGGTGACAGCATAGCGCTGTGCAATTCTTATGTCTGGTGTTAGCCAAGACCTTTTGATTTTACTGAAATATGAATATATAGTCACATATAGGGGTTTTCAGCCACCTCTCATCAATCGTTGGTCTGTTGTTGTACCATTCACATTTTGCTGCAGCCCACTAAAGTATATATCATGGGGTAGCCTACTTAAGCTACTGGTTAACTTCACATCACAATTACTTTAGTGTTGCATTTGTGTTTAGAGCCTCATGTAACAGCAGGAAGCTTCTGATGCACAATCCGTCTTTATCAGATCTCAACTCCTGCCAATGCTGTTGTACATTCCTTTTGGAGTGCTTTGTTTTTCTGATTGCTGCTATTTCACAGCATACCAGATAGTGTTGATTTGAAATGGTTCTGTATCACATTGTCTTCTATCTTCTTTCTTTCTGTCTTTCATTTGTTCTTGGTTTCTTTCTATTTTCCACATTGTTTTTATTTCTTCCGACCGTTGCTTGTTTCTTTCCTTCTTTTTTCCTTTCTTTCTTTCTTTGTTTCTTTGTTTGTTTGTTTGTTTCTTTCTTTCTGCCTTTTTTCCTCTTTCTCTCTTTCGTCCCTTCTATTTTCCTTCCTTCTTTTCTTCCTTTCTCTTTCCTTCCTTCTCTCTTTCTTTCAATGTCCTTCTTTCTTTGATGCTTTCTTTTTTGGAGGATTTCTTTATTTTTTTTCTTTCACCCATTCAAGCATGCATTAAGGGGCAATGTATCACCTCATTTCAATCATTGGCTAATTCACTATGAGTGACGGCATGCCTTCTTTTCAGAAGTAACACATGCACACACAAAGAGGTTTTCTTCAGGCAATGGAGTACTATGGCAGTGTGTGGTTTTCTAAGACCAAAAAACATTTTGTCTACAGCAAATTACTGTTTTGTAGATTGATAAGGGCTCGGCACATTCCCAAACAATAAAGTTTTGCAAAAAACATTAAAAAACAAAAAATGAATTCTGGCAGCCAACACCAGACCTATTGACTTTGCAAATGTTTGTTTGGTCAAGCATTAATTAAGACCTTTTGATTTTACTAAAATTATACTTACTTATAGGGGCTCTCAGCCACCTCACATCATCGACTGGTCTGTTGTTGTGTCATTCACATTTTGCTTATGCCCACTACAGCATACAGCATGGGGCAATGGGTCAGCCTCCTCTAGCCACTAGTTAACTTTACTTTGAGTGACTGCATTTTGTTCTTTCACAATGAGCACATCCATACCCAAAGTAGTCCCTTTCAGAGCCAGTGTTTACTTTATAATTACTTTAGTGTTTAGAGCCCAAGGTGAAAGCAGGACTTTTCTACTAGATGTGACCACAGGCCACATTGCACACTTTATCAGTTCCTCTCTCCTGCCTAGGATTTTATGAATTTATTTTGAAGTGTCCTTTGTTGATGTGACTGCTGTTATTTCACAGTATAACATAGTGTGTCCATTTAAAGCTGTTCTGTATTGTTATTCTCTTTCTACAATGCATGCAGTATACAATTCAGAAACTTCAATATTATACATCCGAATTAATAAGTGGACAGTTCTTCAGAAAACACTTATGTTTAACTCAATTTCACCAACAGTTCTTTAATAAGCTTTTAAAAAGAAGAAAATCAGCCTTCATCCTGTTTAATTTGAAGCACTTGTTACAGTTTGTTTTTCCTTTGTTTCTTTGTTTCTTTCTTCGTTTCTTTCTTTCTTTCTTTCTTTCTTTCTTTCTTTCTCTTTCCTTCCCTCTTCCCACGTTCTTTCTTTTTTCTTTCTTTCTTTCTGTCTTTCTTTTTCTTTCTTTGTTTTTTAACCTTCTATCTTGCTTTCTTCTTTCTCTTGCCACTTTTCTTGCTTTTTTCTGACATACCTTTTTCCTTTCCTTCTTTCCATTCTTCTTTTCATTTTCTTTCTTTCTTCTTTTCTTGTATCTTTTATTCTCCCTTTCCTTTTCTTTCCTTCTTATATTCCTTTCTTTTTATTTCTTTCCTTATTTTCCCCTTCTTTTTTCTTTCTTATCTTCTTTTGCTCCATCTTTCCTTCTTTCCTTCCTTCATTTTTGCCTTCTTGCATTCTGGTCTTACGTCCACCTTTATTTCCTTCTTTGCTTCTTTCTTGCTTTCTTTCCTTCTTTTCTGTTTTCTTTTATCATTTCTTTCCTTCTTTTTTCCACATTTTGTTATTTCTTCCTACCTTTGCTTGTTTCTTTCCTTCTTTTTTCCTACCTATCTTTCTTTCTTTCTTTCTTTCTTTCCTTCTTTCTTTTTTTGTTTCTTTCTTTCTTTCTTTCCTAGGGCAATAGGTCATCCCATGTCAACCACTGCTGATTTCACTGTGAGTGTGTGCATTCTGACCTTTCTTGAATAACACATGCATGAACAAATTAGCTCCCTTCAGTTCCAGGTACTACTATAGCAATGGGTTCTTTTTGAGACCAAAAAAGTTTTGCTTTTAGTCAATATTGTTTGTAGATTGACTATGTCCATCAGCTTCCCAGCAATAAAGTTTTGCAAAACCCATGACAAAACAAAACAAGCACTGAAAAATTCAAAAAATTGGCAGCCAAAGTCAGACCTAATGGCTTTGCCAAGGCTTGTTTCATATTGTGATAATGGAAACAGAGCACCTGTCTTGAAACGTAGGTCTTTGTGTAGCTTTGTCTGATTTGCTTAGTCTTTTTGCGTATGCCTTTCCTTGTGTTGTGGTGTGCTCCCTTTTCCCACTAATGGCCACAGGGTGTTTGAGAATCAGCCAGTTTTGGTACTCGAATATTTCATTTTTGTTACTGTTATTGTTAGAAAACGTAATTTTCTAGTGATTTGGGATGTGTACTGCCAACCAACCAAGATTGCCTCCACGCAAACCAAGCATTTCTTTTTTATTTCATAGTGAGGTTCCAACCAGTACCAACATTATACAAGCATTGTAAAGGCTGACAGGGCAAAGGTGATCAGCTCTTCTAAGCTAATCGTATTACAGCAGGTTGAGAACCTCCTTCTGCAGCTCTCAAACTTTCCAAGTGCTGAAGGGCCGTTTTTGATCTCAGCCAATCAGAGTGACACTTCAGTTCAAAATTAGGTTCTAGCACTGGTTCCCAAATCAAAACATCAATACAGCATTAAACGATTAATTTCCTAATATCTCAAAACTATTTGCAAAGTTACACCCACTCAAAAAGACTAGAAAGACTGATAACAGACAGCAGTTCCAGACTATGGATTAAGGGCGTTCAGATACAGTGGGAGCGTTTTTGGAATAATTGGCATTGCAGGAGGTTCGCTTCGGTCTCGTTCCGAAGTACTGTAAAGTACTGTAAAGTGAGCTGGCTCAGATCCAGCATAGCTTTTTAATGACACAGCCTTGGGTTAGAGAAGGCTCTCAGAGCTGGCAACCAGTGCGTGAGAGGATATTATTAGCCTGATAATGGAACATGAGTCAGACACTGCTGTACTTCTTTAAATGACTTCCGTGCCCATGAATGAATGCGTGGCTGTATGACCTATTTCTAAGGTGCACTTACACCTGCAGGCCTCATGGACCCTTTTATAGTTCAAAACAAGCTATTACACCAAGAACCAGGCCGTAAAATGTCAGTGAACAGAAATGGACCCGGAGCCAACTGATGAGGTACAATAAACGAGAAGATTAAGAGCAAGCAGAAGTATATTCAACAAAAACCAGTGTTTGAAGAAGGGCACAGGTTAAAAAAGGCAGGAAAAAATGGCTGCAGCATTTGGAATTTGCAGGTTAGTAAAGCAGTCCATGCATAGCTGGGATCTTCAACGTAGACTTTAATTCAAAACCTCTTAATTTCAGGCCACAGACAAAGGAGCGGCGATGCCCCACTAGAAGCAGTAGTATATTCAGAGCTCAGCGTTTTGGTCACCTTCTCTCAAATAGCGGCTGCTGCCAGAAGACTCAGATGCAAAACACCATGAACATCACACATTCCAAGGGATAATGCAGCAGCACCATTGACACAAAGTGCACGGGTTGAAGAGATTCACACCTGAGCACAGTACACAACAAACCTCATATTTGTATAGAGCAGCAAACTTCAATAACCCCTTCCTTGCTAGGCCTCCCCCTAAACCCCCTTAGTGCTAAGTCTTTTTTTTGCTGTTTGTGGTAGTTTGCACTTAGGCCCCTGTAACCTTTTGTCCACATAAGGTATCCGTGTCAAATTTGCGTACTTTTCTTCCAACACCATGAGAATTCTAAAGGTACAAGGGTTTATGGATTCACCTGGAGAGGACCCAGAAATTAGCCAAAACTCATTTTCTTGATATTTCTGTGTGGGATCCCCGCACAAGCACAAATGTCCTACCACCCAGCGTACCCCTTGGTCTCCCAATGAAAATGATACCTCATTTTTGTGGTTGTGGCCTAAAAACGCATATATAAAAAACAATTGCACTTAAAGCTCACTGTGCTATCCCTTCAACAACCCCTATGTTTCTGGACTTACAAGTCACAGGCTCTTGGCCCACCCACATAAGTGAGGTATAATTTTACTCGGGAGACCGTAGGGCACGCTGGGTGGTAGGACCTTTGTGCGGGTGTGGTGATACCAGACAGGAATGTGAGGAAAATGTGTTTCTTTAGCAAAATGTGAGGTTTGCAGGGGATTCTGGGTAGGAAAACTCTGGGGGATACCTCCCTGGATTCCCCTGGCTGTCTACTTTCCAGAAATGTCTGGATTAGGTAGGATTCCTTAGATGGCCGCCGAGCCTGGGACAAAAATGCAGGTGACTCCCTTGCAAAACCAGGTTGTTTTGTGATAGATCATTTTGATGTCCGCTTAATACGTTTTCGGCCCTTTCCTGCAACGAGTACTTGGCTCACCCTCACAAGTGAGGTACCATTTTTATCGGGAGACCTGGAGAAATGCTGGATTTTAAGAAATTTATGTCAGCCCGGTGATCCTACAACTTTTCCACACCGAAATCTGTGAATATAGAGTTTTTCAGCTAAATTTGAAGTTTGCAGGTGATTCTTGGTAGGAAAACGATGGGATCCATGCAAGCCATACCTACCTGGACTACCCTGGCTGTCTAGTTTTCAGAAATGTTTGTGTTAGGTAGGTTTCCCTAGATGGCTGCGGAACCCGGGACCAAAAACGCGGGTGACTTCCTTGCAAAGCCAGGTTGTTTTGTGATAGATACTTTTGATGTCTCCACAATATGTTTTGGGCCCTTGCCTGCTGCAGGCCCAACCACACAAGTAAGGTACCATTTTTATCTGTAGACTTGGGGAAATGCTGGATGCTAGGAAATTTGTGGTCTCTTTCTGAATCTGGAAAATGATGGCACAGTAATGCAAGGAAAATGTGACTTTAGTCACATTTTGAGTTTTGCAGGACAGTGTGGGTAAGATACATTGTTGAGATCCATGAGAGAGACATCACCGTGTACTCCCCGGGTGTTTAGTTTACAAAAATATGTAGAGTTAGCAGATTTTTCCTAGAGGGAATGTACACCTTGGCAGAGAAAGACAGAAATTATTACTGCACAACCATCTATTCCTCAAGCAAACACTTGGCACAAGGGTGAGTGATGGTTTAGTATATAAGAGTTTATTAAGAGATTTCACAAACATGAAAGGCGTTGTTAATAACTTAAAGGAAAAAAACTGACCCAGTGACTCACAGCCGTGAGCTATAAAGCCACGACAAGGCACCAACCTCTTTAAGGCCATTCATACACCATTTAACACATGTGACACACCCAAAAACCGTTCACACCGCCTGCTCCGAGCCCAGCACATAACAACACTCACATCAACAACCAGCGCAATTCAAGGACCCATCACTTTCACGCGCCCATATGCTTGATACTTGAAGCATACCGGCTGATGGATTGTGTGGACTAGCTTTTGGCTACCAGTGTGTGTAGTGACCAGCATCAAGTCACTACTCACACACCGCCACCAAGCCCCAGTTCACACTCACCACTAGATAAGTGTTAGTCAACATTCACTGCCAGCCAAGCGCCAGTCTACGCACACCACCAGTCAAGTGCGAGCCCACGCAGACTGCCAGCCAAGTGCCAGTAAACAGACCGTGCCAGCCAATTGCCAGTCAATGCACACTGCCAGCCAATCACCAGCCCATACACACCATCAGCCAAGCGCCAGTCCACACACACAACAGTCAAATGCCAGTCTACACACACTAGAAAGCAAGTGTGACTAGTCACTTGCCCCTGACCGCACAGCGAGATGCAAAACTGAGTTTGCTCAATTACTACACTTAAAATCATATAATTTGATCCTCATTACATTTTTTACTCAGAAACCAAAATCAATTTCACATTCAATACAAACAATAATTTTCCTACAGCATACTTCCTAATACCATTTTTGTGATTATGCTAAACAATTACGAGATCTGTATACAAAACATTAAACATAGACTCCGAAAGTAAACAAGATGCATGACGTAAATATCCTTTCTTGTCTGTCCCTATGCATTTTGGGATGCAAGATCCCTTCTTCAGGGGAACTTTGAAAAATAAGGATTAAAGATGCAATATATTAAGGCACACTACAAGAGGAACAAGTCACATTCCCACATTAGCCAAATGTCACATAAATGGGCCTAATGTTTTACTGTTAGTACCTGTTAGACCTGACACCATTGGCGTGAGTCTCCCTTCCATTTTCTTTGCTGTTGCCTCATGTGTTTTTCTGGTAATAGATGCTTTGGTCCCTTTGCCACTGCTGTCCAGTGCCACAGTGCAAGTGCTCCATACTGTAAATTGATGTATTGATTAGTGGTTCCCTGATTAGATGTTTGGTTTACTGTCAGACCCTAGTACAGTGTACTGAGTGTGCCCAGGGCGTGCAATCCAAATGCTGCTAGTGGGCTTGCAGCACTGGTTGTGCCACCCACAGAAGCAGCCTTGTAAAATGTGTCTAAGGTCTGCCATTGCAGAACCTGCGTGCAGTCTAGTACTGTCATGCTGACTGGGCAAGTGCATCCACTTGCCAGTCCCTAAACCTTCCCTTGTCTTCATATTAGTCATCCCTATGGTAGGCCAACGGGCAGGGTGCATTGTAAGTATAAGGTAGGACAAGCCCTGATGTGTGTGGCATGTCCTAATAGTGAATTATAGCCATTTCCGTTTTTCACTATTGCAAGGCTACCTGTTCTCCATAGGCCAGAATGGGCTGCTAGAATTGTTACATTCTATAATCCTAACAGACTCAGAGAACATGGTAGAAATTCGAGTTTAGTATGCCTGGACTCAGAATAATAAAATACATCTGTTAGTAAAGTTTATTTTAATATTCTGTGTTTGCAAATACCACTTTTAGAAAGTAGGTATTTACTTGCCTAACCATTTGAGCCGCCTCTGCTAGGTTGTGTATTCTTTGTCTGGGTTTGTGTGTGACAGGACTGGGGAATTCCAGGAGACAGGCTGGGGCTGTCCGGTGGTGAATAGGGAGATCTGCATCTAGATGGGAGGGAGGAGTTAAACCGGGGACCTGAATAGGGCTGGGCCTTCCCTCTACAATGCTGGCTCCACCCCCTGTGGTGTGTCTGATGTCTCTGCCCTGCACACTGAAAGAAGAGAAGGAAGACTGTCAACAAAGTGCTCCTGGACTGTACTTGCCTTCCACAATGCTGGCTCCCGTGTGGCATCTGATGTTCCTGCCCTGCATGATGAAAGGAAAGGAGCAGTCTGGTAAACAGAGAGCTCAGGAACTGGTTTGGACTGGGCACAGGCCCCTCTCCCCTCAGAAAACAAAGGATTTTGGGCTATAAGTATTGGGACCCTGATCCCATGAAATTAGATCACTCCTGGAACTGACAAGATGAAACCTCTGCTGAGGAGAAGGAACCTGAAGAAACTGAGGAGAGACTATTCCCAAGCTGAAGTGCTGCTTAGGGGATTGGCCTGCAGAGTTTGCCGTGCTGCCAAATGGAGGAGAAAGACTTTTTCTTTTCAACTTGTGCAAAGATCTCCAAGGGCTTGGAAGAGAGCTTGCCCCCTGACCGAAGTCCCAGGATCAGTGGACTTCACCAGCCTTTGTGAATTGCTGCTGGAAACAAGTGGCTACAGACGCAGGGAGCTGTGACCGACACTCACGACCGGCCCGGTGTCCTGGAGGCACTACACCAGGCAACGTCCGCCTCGAACAATGCAAGCTCTGCGCTCACCGACTCCGTCAACGAGCCGTAGCCTGCACCGCGACTGGAAGGACACCGCGACGTGCAACGCCCCGCTACACCGAATCGAACTGGTCTGACCGACGCGGTCACTGCTGCTGACTTCGAGTCCTGTGGCCGCACCGGAGTTGGGCACCGCCTCGCATGCTTTGCGACGCACCGCTCGACTCGCACCGCTGTCCGGACTGATCGATGCCAGCTCCCAAACTCTGGTTTGTTCGCCGCACCGCAAGCTGCAAGCACCGCATCGAAGCACCGTCTCACCCTGCAACGCAAGCCTTGGATCCACCGACTCTGTCAACGGGCCGCTGCCTGCACCGCATCGAGGGACAAAAGCGTCCTGCAACGCTTCCTTTCTGCAACGCGACGATCACCAGAACCGGCCCGCACGTCCGTGCCGGCTGCCCCAAGTAAAAGGTACTGTGGCTGAGTCTGTCGACATTTGAGTGGGCTGGATTTGCTAGACTCTGTTATTTTCAATGACGCTGTAGCCAGACCGGGCTACTGACTCGCATAGAACCTTGATTCAAGCCTTTTTAACCTGAAATCTTGAAATTTAATAGTACTGTGGATTCTTTTTGTTGTTTATTGGTCTTGTGATAACTCTCTATAAAGTATACTTAATTTTTATATAAAACCTGTGTAGTGTCCATTTGTAGTGGTGTCACTGGGTTACTGTATGTGGTCACAAATGCTTAACTTACATCGCCTCTGAAATAAGCCTTGACTGCTCGCGCCACGTGGCCTAGAGGATGAGCATGGGTTATTCTTACCCTGACTAGAGGAGAGGGTCCCTGCTTGTCACAAGTACCTACCTGTGCCAACCAGAGACCCCCAATTCTAACAGTACCACAAAAAACAGCCTTAAGGGTGACTACCCAACCTTCACCAGTGACACATAAAACATATAAGTGTATGAGTACATTTCCCAATGTTTCTAAATATCAAACAAATGAAAACTCACTTAAACAATCACGTTGAATTAAAAAGGAGCCTGTTCGGGCGGGATACCTAAAAACAACTAAAACAGAAAAATAACAAGATTGTCTTCATAATCACAGAAATATTGGTTATGATTAGTAACTGATCTTTTTGCATGCTGATCACCTGGCACTGCACTCCTTGCCAGAATCTATCCAACTGTTATGTAGTGATCCTGTAACACCAGGTCCAAACTGTATGTCAGCGTCTGAAAAACATAGTATTCAACAGTAAGTATGACTAAACCTTCTATATGTGAAGCCTATAGCGATAAACAAAGTGCGTAACAACTGGCTACCTTTATGTGAGACAGACTGCTAAATCCCACACCACGTACCAGAAAAAACGACTCTCTTCAGAAGACAACGTACACTGGTGGTGACTGACACCCTCATATATAGGAAAAACGATGTCTGTAAAACAACAAAAAAGGCATGGAAACTTATCTGACAACAAGTAGTGTGTACACAAGTTTGTACATAAACCGCAGATGTATATCTTAACACTGAATTAATGTTTCTACAATCCAACACGATAAATGGTGTCTTTTGCGTGTTCTTCAATGTTGACCATGTCAAATTGTTTAACCTCTGTGAAAAGAACACACAGAGTAACTGACACCTGTTATTATTGCCAACTGCTCACATTTCCTAATAAAAATATCCAAACCGCAATTACCTTAAAGACATCGTGACCTTTGACATCATCTCTCCGTGCGTACCACCACAATATCAAACGAGCCGGTCACAAAACTTAACAACCAACTTACTGAACTACTCCCACCATCAATGCACAGAAAAACGTCCGCCATCTTGAAGCATTATTCACTGACTCTAAACGTGGAGATTATTGCCGGTCTGTATTGCTAACACACGCCTCAACATGCTATCTAATACCAAATCTATTTAACACAATAAACAAAGTGAATAGTGTAAACAAGACAAACATGAATGTATGCTAAACAAAGTGAGGTGTTACACACACACAAATACCCTTTATTAGTGATTAGATGCCTACTCCTAAGCAGAAACAAATGAAAGAATAAAAAAAATTGGGTGGGGGAGAATATAAAAAATAACTTTGGCAGATGTGACTGTAAGCACAATCATAGAACATGAATGTTATTTGCCTACTGTTGGTGTTTAAAAAAACAACGAGGACTACATTCCTACACATAAAAGCCTTGGTGAGTTAATGACCCCCATGTCTCATTCAATCATGAATGTTCTGAACATGCAGCAGACTTCTCTACAGAGAAACCTATACGTGAACCTAAGTGAATTGAGCAAAAGTACCTAAAGAAGACACACCATATCTAATTTGTCATTTAATCCTTGGGGTATCATGGTATTGCGGAATTTTATCCACAATATTTCTCAACAAGACAACCATTTAGCATTGTCTCAATCTGGCAACATTTAGATTTTCTCTAATATCTGAAATCCAAGTTGAGGAATAGTATACTTGCGTTTTGCCCAATGTGCAGCCAAACTTGAATTAGCAACTTTGTTTCTTATATGGCTTTTGTGTTCAGTGGTGCGGAACTTGAATTTTCTTTCTGGTTTGCCTATTTATAACTTGCCACATGGGCATTTGGGTTGTAGATGGCATATGAGAAGTTGCAATCAGTGTGGTCCCTCAACTTAATACATTTACCAGTCTGGGGATAAAGAATTGTAGATCCCTCAATCACATTATTGCAATGTGTGCAGTTCAAGCAGTTTCTGCTGCCTGCTTTAGTTGCTTGCACAATATCAGTTTGAGGTGCTTTAGTTAACAGCTCCTTTAGATTTTTACCACTAGTGTAGGCAAACAGGGGTTTGCTTATAAACAAACCCTTAAAATCATCTTCATTCTGCAGGTGTTCCCATCGGCTCATCACAATTTTCTTAATCTGTTCGGATTCCGTTGAGAACTTTGAAACAAAAAACATTCTTCCTGCTTACTCTTTGTTTTAGTCTGTAATAATTCCTCTCTGGAAATGTTCCCAATCCTTGACTCAGTTGTTTGATCGATTGTCAATGGGTACCCACGTGCCACACACTGCCAGCCAAGCGCCAGTCCACACATAGCCAGCCAAGCACCCGTCCACACACACCGCCATCACATTTTGGTTTTTTTTATGCAAAAAAGAAAACAAAAACAAATTGTAAGTAAATACAAAACTGTAAACACAAATGCTGAAACTAAATACATCTCACTAATGCCAACCTTGAAACTGAAACAAAAAATATAAAACAATACAGACCAGGCAGTTCACTTTAACACTTGTGGATGCTCCCAAAAACGATTTTTCATGAGGTGCATTCTAAAACAAGCAGGCACGCACAGCACTGGGTTAGAAGGACACTTGGAACACCAAATAGGAGTCTTCTTCTGTGTACCTCTTTGCCAACAGACTCTACCTCTCCTACTGGAAAAGTCTTTTGTGGGTGTGGGAGGAATGTGATCAGGAAAGTGGCAATCTGTCAATCTAGCCACATCTTCCCCCACTCCAACTCTAGGAACACATACCTGTTCCACTGAAAAAAGGCTGCCTATCACAGACTCCTGAAACTTAACAAATGTCATCCTTGACTCAGGAGAACGATCCTTAAATACAACAAAAGTATTAAAGGTTGCTAAGTAGAAAAGATGGATAGCCAACTTCTTATACCAAATGTAAGCCTTTCGAAGGGCAGTGTAAGGTTTCAACCTCTGTTCTACTGTATCAACACCACCTGTGTACCTATTATAGTCTAAAATGCACACAGGTTTGCTCACTTCAGCAATATGACCCCAACCAGTCACAGATGAAGTACTTTCATCATGGAGGGTAGTCAGCATGTAGACATCTCATGTCTGCAAACTCCACAGCTAGAAGTTCCTCACTATGCAATGCACTGCACTGTCCTCGCTCAAGCTTTGGGAAAAACGTTCATTTGGGAAACTTTTACAGTTAGATCAGATTGTGCCTCAAGCAACAGTGTCCACTTTGGCCAATTCCCTGAACAACTGCACCAGCGTAGAAGTTATCTACATATAAATGGCGACCTTTGTTAAAATGTCCTCTACCAAATTCCCACACAATATTCTCACTCACTCCAAAAGTGGATGGAGAACCAGGGAGGTCAATCCTGGAATTCCTACTGGTATACACCCTGAAATTAGAGGCATTTCCAGTCCTACTGTCACAGAGCACATACAACTTCATTCCATAGCGTGCTAGGAATGTACTGCCTAAAAACCAAGTGGCCCTTGAACAAGACCAAAGAGACTCATCCACAGACATTTCTTTTCCTGGAGCATAGATCTCAGAAATTCGATCAACAAAGTGATCAATGACAGGCCAAATCTTAAAAAGATGGTCACAATCAGGGTGATCTCATGGCAATGCTAAACCATTATCGATAAAATGCAGCATCTGAACCAGAAGCAAATACGGATCCCAACTCATGATTGCCAGAAATATAGCCGTTGCCATCAAGGGATTAGTAGACCAATATGAAGACATTGATGGCTTCCTTAACCCCTTCGCTGCTAGGCCTTTTCCCCTCCTGTGCTAAGCCTTTTTTTGGCGATTTGGGATAGTGCGCGCTTAGGCCCCTGTAACCTTTTGACCACATAAGGTATCCATGCCAAATTTGCGTCCTTTTCTTCCAACATCATGTGGATTCTAAAGGTGCCCAGGGTTTGTGGATTCCCTTGGAGGGGTCCCAGAAATTAAGCAAAATACAGTGAAATTTTTGTTTTTATCAGAAAAATGGGAAAAACGGGCTGCAAATGAAAGCCTCTGGGTTTTTCCCTGCAAATGTTATCAAAAAAGGGTTTGTGGGGATGAAATCTCCATTTTCTTAGCTTTTAGGGAATGACAGTCTTTTGTCAGAGAACCAACATTTTTCACACAGTTTTGGCATTTTTCTGGGACATAGCCTATTTTTGCTATTTTTAGAGCTTTCAACCTCCTTCCAGTTAATGGTAGAAATGAGTTCAAAAGCAATAATGGATCCTGGAAAGCTATACATTTTCGAAAAATAGACACAATTCTGAATTCAGAAAGGGGTCATTTGTCTAAATCCATGAAGGTTCCTTTATAGAAACTAACATTTAAATATTGGAATAATTGAAAATTAGTTGAAAAAAACAGCCTTTTGTCTCAACGTTTTCACCTATAACTTCTTGTAATTTTGACAGCTCTTTGAAAGCAATATACCGCTACATCTGTGTGACCTTCCTGGTTGTGGGGATATATAGGACTTCTAGTTTCACCAAGAACCCGACGAACCCAGAGCCAAAAACTGAGCAGCAACTTTCAATGGTATTTTATTATTTACTGGGTATAGAGCACTTATTCTTGGAAAATGTATACATGGAAAAATCGGTATGAAAGACACCTATCTATTTCTGAATTGGTTACAAATTATAGAGTTTAGAAACAGTATATATTTATACATTTTCAAAATTGGGAATACTCATACTAGCATTTGAATTATTGGTCATTTTTCAAAAAGATGTTTTTTTACACAATGTCTTTCATTGGGAAGGGAGAAATGCATGAAAACTCAATAGGTAATAACAGTTGATTTACAAATCTGAATTACCCTAAGTCTCCCGATAAAAACGGTACCTCACTTGTGTGGGTCAGCCTTGTGCCTGCGACAGGAAACGCCGCAAAATGCAACGTGGTCACACCTCAATTTTGCAGTTAAAAATGGACCCTTTTTTGGCAAAGTGCCTAGCTGTAGTTTTTGCACCCTAGCTCTGCCGGCACCTAGGGAAAGTAGACACCCAGGGGAATTCAGGATGGGTTGTCTCGACTGCCTCCCACCAGGTTCTGTTACCCAGAATCCCTTGTAAAGTTAAAAAATTGACAAAAAAACGTATTTTCCTCACATTTCTGTGGTGGAAAGATCTGGAATCTGCGTGGATCAACAAATTTTCACCCACCCAGCGTTCCCTCAGGTCTCCCAAAAACAATGGTACCTCACTTGCCTGGGTCTGCCTAGTGCCTTCGACAGGAAACGGCGCAAACCGCAACGTGGTCGCACCTCAATTTCGCAGTCAATACTGGCCCTTTTTTGGCTAAGTGCCTACTTGTAGTTTTTGAACCCTAGCTCTGCCGACACCAAGGGAAACCTAGCAAACCCATACATTTTTGAAAAGTAGACACCCAGGGGAGTTCAGGATGGGGTGACTCAACTGCCTCCCACCAGGTTCTGTTACCCTGAATCACTTGCAAAGCTAAAAAATTGTCAAAAAAATGCATTTTCCTCACATTTCTGTGGTGGAAAGTTCTGGAATCTGCGTGGATCAACAAATTTCCACCCACCCCATGTTCCCCCAGGTTTCCCGAAAAAAATGGTACCTCACTTGCCTGGGACTGCCTAGTGCCTGCGACAGGAAACAGCGCAAAACGCAACGTGTTTGCACCGCAATTTCGCAGTGAAAACGGGCCCTTTTTTGGCAAAGTGCCTACCTTTTGTTTTTGAAGCCTAGCTCTGCCGGCACCTAGGGAAACCTAGCAAACCTATACATTTCTGAAAACTAGACACCCAGGGGAAATCAGGATGGGGTGACTCAACTGCCTCCCACCATGTTCTGTTACCCAGAATCCCTTGCAAAGCTAAACAAATGTCAAAAAAATGTATTTTCCTCACATTTCTGTGGTGGAAAGTTCTGGAATCTGCGTGGATCAACAAATTTCTACCCACCCCATGTTCCCCTAGGTCTTCCGAAAAAAATGGTACCTCACTTGCCTGGGTCTGCCTAGTGCCTTCAACAGGAAATGGCGCAAAACCAACGTGGTCGCACCTCAATTTCGCAGTCAATACTGGCCCTTTTTTGGCTAAGTGCCTACCTGTAGTTTTTGAACCCTAGCTCTGCCAGCACCTAGGGAAACCTAGCAAACCTATACATTTTTGAAAAGTAGACACCCAGGGGAGTTAAGGATGGGGTGACTCAACTGCCTCCCAACAAGTTCTGTTACCCAGAATCCCTTGCAAAGCTAAAGAATTGACAAATAAAATGCATGTTCCTCACATTTCTGTGGTGGAAAGTTCTGGAATCTGCGTGGATCAACAAATTTCCACCCACCCCGTGTTCCCCCAGGTCTATCGAAAACAATGGTACCTCACTTTCCTGGATCTGCCTAGTGCCTGCGACAGGAAACAGCGTAAAACGCAACGTGTTCGCACCGCAATTTCGCAGTGAAAACGGGCCCTTTTTTGGCAAAGTGCCTACCTTTTGTTTTTGAAACCTAGCTCTGCCGGCACCTAGGGAAACCTAGCAAACCTATACATTTCTGAAAACTAGACACCCAGGGGAATTCAGGATGGGGTGACTCAACTGCCTCCCACCATGTTCTGTTACCCAGAATCCCTTGCAAACTAAAACATTGTCAAAAAAATGCATTTTCCTCACATTTCTGTGGTGGAAAGTTCTGGAATCTGCGTGGATCAACAAATTTCCACCCACCCCGTGTTCCCCCAGGCCTCCCAAAAAAAATGGTACCTCACTTGCCTGGGTCTGCCTAGTGCCTGCGACAGGAAACAGCGCAAAACGCAACGTGTTTGCACCGCAATTTCGCAGTGAAAACGGGCCCTTTTTTGGCAAAGTACCTACCTTTTGTTTTTGAAGCCTAGCTCTGCCGGCACCTAGGGAAACCTAGCAAACCTATACATTTCTGAAAACTAGACAACCAGGGGAAATCAGGATGGGGTGACTCAACTGCCTCCCATCATGTTCTGTTACCCAGAATCCCTTGCAAAGCTAAACAATTGTCCAAAAAACGCATTTTCCTCACATTTCTGTGGTGGAAAGTTCTGGAATCTGCGTGGATCAACACATTTCTACGCACCCCATGTTCCCCCAGGTCTTCTGAAAAAAATGGAACCTCACTTGCCTGGGTCTGCCTAGTGCCTGTGACAGGAAACAGCGCAAAACGCAAAGTGTTCACACCGCAATTTCGCAGTGAAAACGGGCCCTTTTTGGCAAAGTGACCACCTTTTCACCTTTTGTTTTTGAACCCTAGCTCTGCCGGCACCTAGGGAAACCTAGCAAACCTATATATTTCTGAAAACTAGACACCCAGGGGAATTCAGGATGGGGTGACTTATCTGCCTCCCACCATGTTCTGTTACCCAGAATCCCTTGCAAAGCTAAACAATTGTAAAAGAAAATGCATTTTCCTCACATTTCTGTGGTGGAAAGTTCTGGAATCTGCGTGGATCAACAAATTTCCACCCACCCCGTGTTCCCCCAGGTCTCCCAAAAAAAATGGTACCTCACTTGCCTGGGTCTGCCTAGTGCCTGCGACAGGAAACAGCGCAAAACGCAACGTGTTTGCACCGCAATTTCGCAGTGAAAACGGGCCCTTTTTTGGCAAAGTGCCTACCTTTCGTTTTTGAAGCCTAGCTCTGCCGGCACCTAGGGAAACCTAGCAAACCTATACATTTCTGAAAACTAGACACCCAGGGGAATTCAGGATGGGGTGACTTATCTGCCTCCCACCATGTTCTGTTACCCAGAATCCCTTGCAAAGCTAAACAATTGTAAAAAAAACGCATTTTCCTCAAATTTCTGTGGTGGAAAGTTCTGGAATCTGCGTGGATCAACACATTTCTACGCACCCCATGTTCCCCCAGGTCTTCTGAAAAAAATGGAACCTCACTTGCCTGGGTCTGCCTAGTGCCTGTGACAGGAAACAGCGCAAAACGCAAAGTGTTCACACCGCAATTTCGCAGTGAAAACGGGCCCTTTTTGGCAAAGTGACCACCTTTTCACCTTTTGTTTTTTAACCCTAGCTCTGCCGGCACCTAGGGAAACCTAGCAAACCTATATATTTCTGAAAACTAGACACCCAGGGGAATTCAGGATAGGGTGACTTATCTGCCTCCCACCATGTTCTGTTACCCAGAATCCCTTGCAAAGCTAAACAATTGTAAAAAAAACGCATTTTCCTCAAATTTCTGTGGTGGAAAGTTCTGGAATCTGCGTGGATCAACAAATTTCCACCCACCCAGCGTTCCCCCATGTCTCCCAAAAAAAATGGTACCTCACTTGCCTGGGTCTGCCTAGTGCCTGTGACAGGAAACTGCACAAAACGCAACGTGTTCACACCGCAATTTCGCAGTGAAAACGGGCCCTTTTTTGGCAAAGTGCCTACCTTTTCGTTTTTGAACCCTAGCTCGGCCGGCCTCTAGGGAAACCTAGCAAACCTATAAATTTTTTAAAACTAAACACCCGGGGGAATTCAGGATGGGTTGACTCAACTGCCTCCCACCAGGTTCTGTTACCCAGAATCCCTTGCAAACCTAAATAATTGACAAAAAAACGCATTTTCCTCACATTTCTGTGGTGGAAAGTTCTGGAATCTGCGTGGATCAACACATTTCCACCCACCCAGTGTTCCCCCAGGTCTCCCTAAAAAAATGGTACCTCACTTGCCTGGGTCTGCCTAGTGCCTGCAACAGGAAACAGCGCACAACAGAATGTGTTTGCACCGCAATTTTGCAGTAAAAACGGGCCCTTTTTTGGAAAAGTGTCTACCTTTTGTTTTTTAACCATACCTCGGCCGGCCCCTAGAGAAACCTAGCAAACCTATACATTTTTGAAAATTAGACACCCAGGGGAATTCAGGATGGGGTGACTCAACTGCCTCCCACCAGGTTATGTTACCCAGAATCCCTTGCAAAAATAAAAGATTGACATAAAAAACGCATTTTCCTCACATTTCTGTTTTGGAAATTTCTGTAATCTGCGTCGATCAACAAATTTCCACCCACCCCGTGTTCCCCCAGGTCTCCCGAAAAAAATGGTACCTCACTTGCCTGGGTCTGCCTAGTGCCTGCTACAGGAAACAGCACACAACTCAATGTGTTTGCACCAACATTTCGCAGTGAAAACGGGCCCTTTTTTGGCAAAGTTTCTACCTTTTGTTTTTGAACCGTAGCTCGGCCGGCCCCTAGAATCCCTTGCAAACCTAACAAATGACAAAAAAATGCATTTTCCTCACATTTCTGTGGTGGAAAGTTCTGGAATCTGCATGGATCAACAAATTTCCACCCACCCCGTGTTCCCCCAGGTCTCCCGAAAACAATGGTACCTCACTTGCCTGGGTCTGCCTATTGCCTGCGACAGGAAACAGTGCACAACGCAACGTGTTCGCACCACAATTTCGCAGTGAAAACGGGCCCTTTTTTGGCAAAGTGCCTACCTTTTGTTTTTGAACCCTAGCTCGGCCGGGCCAAGGGAAACCTAGCAAACCTATACATTTTTGAAAACTAGACACCCAGGGGAATTCAGGATGGGGTGACTCAACTGCCTCCCACCAGGTTCTGTTACCCAGAATCCCTTGCAAACCTAACAAATTGACAAAAAACGCATTTTCCTCACATTTCTGTGGTGTAAAGTTCCTGTTGCAGCCACTATGCCTACCCACGCAAGTGAGGTACCATTTTTATCGGGAGACCTGGGGGAACGCTGGGTGGGAGGAAATTTGTGTGATCCAGTGATGCCACGCTTTCCCACACAAAAAAGTGTGAAAAAACTGATTTTTTCAGCTAAAATTGAGGTTTGGAAGGGATTCTGGGTAAAGGAACTTTGGAGGATCCACGCAAGCCACACCTCCTTGGAAGCCCCCAGGTGTCTGCTTTTCAGAAATGTGTGGGTTTGGTAGGTTTACCTAGATGGCCGTCTAGCACGGGGCCAAAAACCCAAGTAACCCCCCCTTGCAAAAGCTGGTGGTTTTGACATAGGCAATGCCACACTTTTAAACACAGAAATGATTGAAAAAAATAAATGATTTCTGCTACATTTAAAGTTTGCTAGGGATTCTGAGAAAAGGAACGTTGGAGGATCCATGCTAGCCATACCCCCTTGAAAGCCCTCGGATGTCTACTTTCCAAAAATGTGTGGGTATGCTAGGTTTCCCTAGATGGCAACCAAGAAGGAGTGAAAAACCCATGTGACCCCCCCCTAGCTAAACCAATTAGTTTTGACAAAATTAGTTGTTTACTTGTGCAGCGTGACAATTTGGGCGCAATATTGCAAGGAAAATATGACGGACATTGTGAGTTTTGCAGGATATTGTGGATACAATTAATTGTTAGATTTCACCAGAGAGACATCACCATGTAGTCCCATGGGTTTTCAAGAATTTCTACAATTGGCAGGTTAATCAGAAGCGAAATGTACACCTTGGCACAGAGACTAAGAAAAACAAGATCCCTACACATCCGTCTATTCCTCAAACACACACACACATACTGGTTGGATTTGGCATGAGGGTGAGTGATGATTCAGTATATATAATTTTATTAACAAGAGATTTCACAAAAATGAAATGCACTGTCAATTACATGGACAAAAAAACTGAACCAATGACTCGCAGCTCGTGAGCTGTAAAGCCACTTCAAGGCACCAACCGCTTTACAGGCCATTCACACACCTTTCATACCTGACACACAGAAGACCATTCACACCACCAGGCACAAAAGCAACACATCACAACATTTACAAAAAAAGTGACAAGGTGCGTCCTGCTTAAAAAAAACAAAAAAAAAACACTGACATCAAGTTTTCAAACACACACACATACTGGTTGGATATGGCACGAGGGTGAGTGATGGTTCAGTATATACCTTAGTATTAGCAAGTGATTTCACAAAAATTTAAATACACTGTTAATAATGGAAAGGACAAGAAACTGAACCATTGACTCACAGCTCATGAGCTGTAAAGCCACGACAAGGCACCAACCGCTTTACAGGCCATTCATACACCTTTCATACATGTGACACATACAAAACATTCACACCGCCAGCCGCGGACCCATCACATTACTACACTTCCACCAGAAGACAACGCCAATCAAGGGCCCATCACTTTCACACGCCAACATTCCTGACACAGCAACAACACAAACTCATGGATTACATGGAGTGGCGCTCAACTAGCACTGTGTGTAGTAACCAGCATTAAGTCACTTCCCACACACCGCCAGCAAAGCACCAGTCCACGCACACCACCAGCCAAGCACCAGACCACACACACCGTCAGTCAAGCACCAGACGACGCACACCGCCAGCCAAGTACCAGTCCACACACACACCACCAGGAAAGCACCAGTCCACAGACACCGACAGCCAAGCACCAGTCCAGGCACACCACCAGCCAAGCACCAATCCAAACACAACACCAGGCAAGCGCAAGAGCACGCACACCGCCAACCAAACACCAGACCATGCACACCACCAGGCAAGCACCAGTCCACACACACCGCCAGGACAGCACCACTCTACACACATAGCCAGCCAAGCACCAGTCCAGGCACACCAACAGCCAAGCACCAATCCAAACACACCAACAGGCAAGCGCCAGACCATGCACACCGCCAACCAAACACCAGACGACACACACCACCAGACAAACACCAGTCCACACACACCACCAGGGAAGCGCCACTCCACACACACCGCCAGCCAAGCTCCAGCCCAGGCACAACACCCGCCAAGCACCAATCCCAACACACCACCAGGCAAGCGCAAGACCACGCACACCGCCAAACCAACAACAGACCATGCACACCGCCAGCCAAACACCAGTCCACAGACACCGCCAGCCAAGCGCCAAACCATGCACACCGTCAGACAATGGACACTACACGCAAACCAACATCATACTTTAGTTTTTTTTCCCAAAAAATAAACAAATTGCAAATTTATACAAATCTACTAACACAACAACTAAATCTAAAAACACTACACAAATGCCAACTTTGAAAATGAACAATAAGTGTTAAAGATTAAAGAATAACCAGTTCACTTTAAAACTCATGGATGCTCCCAAAAATTCTTTTGCGTGTGGTACAATACAAAACAAGCAGGTACACACAGGCCAGGGTTTGAAGGGCAGTCGGGGCAGTACATACAAACCTCCTTCCGCAAACCTCTTCGCCAACAGACTCTACATCTCCGACTGGGAAAGTCTTTTGAGGTTGTAGGAGGAATTTGATCAGGAAAGTGGCGATCTTTCAATCTGGCAACATCCTCCACCCCTCCAACTCTAGGAACACTTGCCTGTTCCACTAAAACAAGGCTGCCTATTACAGACTCCTGAAACTTTACAAAAGTCATCGTTGACTGGGGACAAGAATTCTGGAACACAACAAAAGCATTAAAGGTTGCCAAGTGGAAAAGATGGATAGCCAACTTCTTGTACCAAATGTAAGCCTTACGAAGAGCAGCATACGGTTCCAACCTCTGATCTACTCTGTCAACACCACCCATGTGCCTATTGTAGTCCATAATGCTCACAGGTTTGCGCGCTTCTGCAACCTGACCCCAAAAAGTCACCGGTTCAGTGCTTTCATCATGTATGGAAGTCAACATGTAGACATCTCTCCTGTCTGAAAACTTCACATCTAGAAGCTCCTCACAACGCAATGCACTGCACTGTCCCCGAGAAAGCTTTTGGCAAACAAGTTCTTTTGGGAAACATTTACGGTTTGAGCGGATTGTGCCACAAGCAACAGTGTCCACTTTGGCCAATTCCCTGAACAACCGCACACCAGTGTAGAAGTTATCTACATATAAATGATGGCCTTTGTTAAAAAAATCCACGACCAAGTTCCCACACAATTTTCTCAGTCACTCCAAAAGGCGACGGACAACCAGGGGGGTTAATCCTGGATTCCTTACCGGTGTACACCCTGAAATTAGAGACATATCCAGTCAGACTGTCACACAGCATATAAAGCTTAATTCCATAGCGTGCCCTCTTACTAGGAATGTATTGCCGAAATACCAAGCGGCCCTTGAACAACAGCAAAGACTCATCCACTGCAATTTCTTTGCCAGGATAAAAGATCTCAGGAAATCGATCAACGAAATGATCAATGACAGGCCGAATCTTGAAAAGACGGTCACAATCAGGGTGATCTCGTGCCAAAGCAGAACTATTGTCAACAAAATGCATCATCTGAAGCAGAAGCAAATACCTATCACGACTCATGACTGCCGGAAAAATAGCTGTTACAATCAAGGGACTAGTAGACCAATATGAAGCCATTGATGGTTTCTTAAGCAAGCCCATCAAAAAAGTTAAACCCAAAAACTTTTTCATCTCCTCCAAATTTGTGGGAGTCCTCCGGGTAGCTCTAGCGTGGGGCTTAAGGCTGGCACTGTTCACCCTCAAAAAAATTTCAGCATACAAATTAGTCTGCTCTACAATCTCAGCCAAAAACACATCATCCATAAACAACTTAAAAAAATCAATTGGCAAAAAGTTTTCAGTGTTCACCCTACACCCTGGAACACCAGTAAATTCAGGCAATGCCGGCTGCACCATGCCTGGTGCAACCCAGAGGTCAGAACTTTCAAAGTCAAGTCTTGCAGCCGCAGGCTGCCACCCAGCTGCCTCTTGTCTCACTTCACCAACTGGAAGTCTAGCAGCCCCAGGCTGCAGCCCAGATGCCTCTTGCCGCACTATTGGCACAGCAATGTCCTCCGCAACCACAGGCACTTCATCCACACCAAAAGTAGCTTCATCAGCACTCAGAGTATCTTCATCATCAGATGAAGCCATGTGTAGAGAAAACTCACTACCTGAATCTTCACCTCCCACCTCTGGCTCAGAATCAGAGTCAAACCAATCACAAATAATGTCTGCCAAGCAGTCCATTAGGGTATATACAGCAAAATTGAGCTCACCATAATCAGGACCAAAACACAGAATCAGCTGTGCATCAGTCTTAAATATAACATATTTTTATTTTTATTTTATTTATTTTTTGTGTTTACACTTTAGATCACTGTTGTCAATTTTTTGCTTTAGAAAAATACAATTAAAAGAACGAGATGTATAGTACAAAATAGAATTTCAGAAAATCTCTGGGTTAGCCCATGGTACCCCACACTACAGACATTCAAAATTCAATCATTCAATCAGCAAACACATATATTCACACAGCTAGCTACACATTCATCCAACATCCTCTATGCAGTTCCAGAGTGACACATAGAACCGGTCCTGTAGAGTCTTCTCAGCGCAGCACTGGAGACCCCGGTTAGTAGAAACAGGACAGGGAATAGTAACGCCAACGCGCGTTTCGGTGACCGGCCAGATCTACTGCCGCACCTTCATCAGGGCATTCATACGAGGACAATGGGGAGGGGCAAGCAGATAATACACAGCAGCCAATCTGTGATGGACAAAAAGACAACAAATTACAAAATAGATCACTTTAGGCCAATCTGTGATCAGAGTCAGTCTCTGGACCATGGTCAGAGGAAGAATCAAAAAGCATTCCAACAACTTGCTGAGCAGTAATCCGGCGGCTAGCCATTATCCTTACAAATAAAGGAGTCTGCACAAACAACTCAACAACCCCAACACTGGGCAAAGTAAGTAAAAAAATTTAAGCCTTTATCACAAATATCTATATATTGAAAAAATATACAATTCACATACAAGAGACAACTACACTCACCAGTACCTACTCTGCAAAGACACAGCAAATAGGCAACAATATCCCACTAGAAAGAAGAAAAAAACAACTTACATCTACAGAAGTACACATCAAGAACAAATGCAAAACAATATTTTACAATCACAAAAAACAGAAACCAAACATACTCGTATTATTACACACTTTGCAAAAAAAACAATTACATTACAATTGAACAAAAAAGGTCTCTTACCAAACACATGGAACTACACAAACAGCAGAACAACAGAACCACCAGTAACGGAAACAACACACTGCAACAATCTAAAGAGAAAATATAACAATACACATTAGAAGAAACAAAAACAACACACATTACAACAGGCTATGTCACAGGGTATGTCACAAATGGGGTGTCTGTCCCCATGGGGTGCAGAATATAAATCATTATAAACGTGGGCCCCCTGGAAGCAACCCTACGAAGGGCAGAGAGGCCAAATGAAGACACTAATCTGCCCCCAGAGGGGGCAGAACATACTTTTGAAAACAAATGGGCCCAAGTAAGCGACCCTTGGCCAAGGGCTCGCTTCCGATAAAAAGAAAACAATCCCTGGAGTCTAGTGGGCTTTTCTATCCCCCCCTGGGTCCAGAAACGGTAAATAAAACAGCCGATCTGCCCCCAGGGGGGGCAGAATAGTCTAAAATATTCATATTGCCCCCAGGAAGCGACCCTTGCCCAAGGGGTTGCTTCCTTTATAAAAAAAACAACAAATCCCTGGTGTCTAGTGGGCTAATCTACCCCCCCCCCGGTCCAGATTCGGCCCAAAAAGTGGCCGATCTTCCCCCAGTGGGGGCAGAAAGGTAAAAAAAAAAATGTAGCCCCCTGGAAGCGACCCTTGCCCAAGGGGTCGCTTCCTTTATAAATTAAATAAAATCCCTGGTGTCTAGTTGGCTTTTCTGCCCCCCCCCCGGGTGCAGATGGGCCAAAAAAATGGCCGATCTGCCCCAGGGGGGGGGCAGAAAAGTCTGAACATACGTTTGCCCCCCTAAGGGAGCGACCCTTGCCCAAGGGGTCGCTTCCTGCACAAAAAAAAGAACACAAGCAATCCCTGGTGTCTAGTGGGGCATTTCTGGTGCACGATCGCGACGCTGTGCGCGATCGTGCTTAGGAATGCCCTGCATTGGGACATCAGGGGAGAGGAAACACTGTTTCCTCTCCCCCGATGCCTCAAGGCACCGAGAATCTGCCCGCCCGCCCCACCGGAGACCACTTTACCTTCCTTCTTCCTGGACGCGCTGGAAAGAAATGGGTTCCAGCCCGTCCAGTGCTTCCTGATGACGTCGGCGCGCTGTGCGCGCTGACGTCACCAGGAAGCGTGGGGGGCCTGGGGGTGGCAGCGGAAAGTCTTCCGCTGGCACCCCTGATAAAGGGAACTAGACCGATGCCCCAGGGGGGGAGCGCCAGCGCTCCCCCCGAGGGCTGTGCTGATGACCGAGCGGTTCCGTCATCAGCACAGCCCAACCGACGCTGATGACAGAACCGCTCCATTATCAGCGTCGAAGGGGTTAACAAGCCCATCAAAAAAGTTAAACCAAAGAATTTCTTCAACTCATCCAGATTTCTGTGAGTCCTCTGGGTAGCTCTACAATGGGTGCCCAAGTCTGGCACTATTGTCCCTCAAATTCGGTTCAGCATACAAATTAGTCTGCTCAACAATCTCCGCCAAAAATACATTGTCCATATACAGCTGAAAAAAATGTATAGGAAAAAAGTTTTCAGTATCCACTCTACATCCTGGGACACCAGTAAAATTAGGCAATGCCAGCTGCCCCATGGCACTTCATCTGCGCTAAGAGTGGCTTCATCACCCAATGATTCCTCTCGGACAGAAAATTCACTGCTAGAATATTCCACTCCCACCTCTGCCTCAGATGCAGAGTCAGTCTCATAATCATGTTCAGAGGAAGACTCGAAAAGCATTCCAACAACCTGCTGAGCAGTCATCCTGCGGCTAGCCATAATTCTTACTAAGAAAGGAGCCTTCACAAACAAGTCAAAACCAACCAGTAATGTGCACATTAAGCATTAAACAAAGTGTGGCTTTATCACAATGATCTGTATACTCATAAACGATATGACACTTGCCAGAGACATCTACACTCACCAGCACCTACTCTGCAGAGACATAGCAAAAACCAACAATATTCCACTAGAAAGAAAAAAACAAAACAAATTACTCACAAGAAAACAAAATACACACCGAGCACAAATGCAAAAAGATTTTCATACTCAATAAAACAGAAGCTAAACATACTGCTATTATTACACCATTTACAAAAATACATTCATGCAGGGAAATGAAACTCATTTAGAGTAAATAGTACAAAAGTCGTTTTCTTACCAAACACATGCAACTACACAGACTGCAGAACCACCAGTGACGAAACTGCAATCTGGAACATTAGTCAAAACAATTGAACTACAATAAAAAAGAGAAATAAAACATTACAATTACACTTGACCAGAAATACAATAATTAACATTATAACACACTCTGTTACTATCCAAATGGCCAATCTGCCATGAAGTGGGACAGAAAAACAGCCAAAAGTAAATAATGACCAATCCCCCATCCCATTGAGGCAGCCCTTACCCAAGTGGCCACCACTAAGAAAAAATATATATACATATCCCTTGTGCTAGTGGGTCGTCAGAACCCCTCTCGAAGTAGATGGGCCTCAAAATAGGGTTGATCTGCACCCAGAGGGGGAAGAAAATGGCCAAAAGTATTTTTTTTTAAGATTTAGCGCCAATAGGGGCGACCATTAGCCAAGGGGCCACCCCGAAACATAAATATATACATATCGCTGGTACTATTGGGGTTTCTATCCCGGAAGCAGATGGCCCTTCAAATAGGGCCGATCCACAACTGGGGAAGAAAACGGGGAAGAAAACGGGGATTAGTATAAAAAAATAATTGAGGGGCGATCCTTTCCCAAGGGATCGCCCCTAGGCACAAACATTATAAATCCATGGTGCTATTGGTGTTTTCTGCCCCCCCCCTTCCAGGGAAGATGGGCCTCAAAATCGGACCAATCTGTTCCCAGGGGAGGTAGAAAATGGCCAATCCAAAATTCCCTCATTTGGAAAGGACCCTTGCCCAAGGGGTCGCTTCCCTTTAGAAAAACAAAATCCCTGGTTCTTGTGTGTTTTCTACTCCCACCCTTCTCCCTGGCAGATGGGCCTTCAAAAGGGGCTGATCTTCTCCCAGAGGGGGCAGAAAGTGGCAACAAGTATTAAAAAGAATTGGGTGGCGAGTCTTGCCCAAGGGATTGGCCCCATACACATTTAAACCTAATCATTGAGTCTAGTGGGGTGCAACCCCTTGCCAAAAAATAGGCCTATCTGTCCCGGGGGAGGAGAGGGGGGCAGAAAATAGCAAAAATAACAAGAACCCCTTTGGAAGCGACCCTTGCCCAAGGGGTCACTTTCATTTCCCAGAAAAAATTCCCTGGTGCCTAGTGGGGACATTCGATCGCAAACCCATGTGCGATTGTGCAGCAGGAAAGCCCTGCATCGAGACACCAGGGGCGAGGAAAAACTCTTTACTCTCCCCTGTTTTCTCTATGTACAACAAAATAACCCCCCACTTCCACTCCAGCAGGAAAAACTTACCCTTCTCTCTGGACACATGGAAGAAAATGGCTTCTAGCGCTTCTGGGGGCTCTGATGACATTGGCACGCACCATACACACTGACGTCATGGGATTGCTGACTTGGGGGTCAAGTGTAGCAGCGAAAACTCTTCTCCTGCCATCCCTGTTTGGTGGTGGGGGGTAGATGGGCTTCCCATGGGGTGAAGGTTGGCAGCATATTATTTAATGTTTTTTAAAGCTTTACTAAAAAAAGAACATTAAAATAACGGACTTCTATGCATTTACATGTGTGTGACAAATAGATTGCCTTCCTGGAATGTTGTTGTCATAAAGTTTTACAAAAAAATTTAACGATGGATATCCGTTTGGGCGAACACATGCAGAGGCTGATGTGGTTGAATATTTTTAATATAAAGATTACCAAAAGCATTAAAAGATGGTCGCTCTTGCATGCTTATGTGGAAGCGTGCACATGTACTGGCAGCCATTTTGGTAGGGGTTGAAAGCCTATTCAAAGATGGCCACCCAGCGTATAAATGCAAGGGCGATGATTTCGTCATGGGTTGAAAGCTCATTTCAACACATGGCAGCTGTAAACAGTGTATGCATGGAAAGTGACTCACTACAAGAGGTGATCAGGGCCCAGTAACAGTGTCCTGAAAGCTGCCAGGACCGTACAAAGTTGAAAATTAGTTGAAAAAAGGTATCTTTTTTAGGTGCACAATGGCCCACAAGCCCCTACTCCCTGAAAGTGACTACTTTCTCTGTTTCTCTGTGATTACGAACAGTGTGCTTTAGCAAAAAGCCACAGAGAAAGAAATCAATGGTTCAAGTCAGCTGCCCCATTGCTCGTGTGCATGCTGTGGTGGGCAGAAAGATTACATGAAAGGAAGCTAAACAAATTGGTGGGTGAAAAGTAACACGTTAACAAACAACATTTATGCATGGTATGTACATCACCTCGAGTAACAGGACTCAAAATCTGAAAAAACATTAATAACTTCCACCAACAGAGCTCCAGGTCTAAGCATCATTTGCATCTTTATTTCATAGGATCAGGGGGACTCTTCTTCCCATGAACTTTTACAATAAATAACAAACGTGCTTTTACTTCTCTGTGCAGACATGCAATTATGAGTTAGACCACTAAAAATGCTTAACAGGATGCACTAAAAGTTTCTTCCTAGCTATTCAGATTATGTATGAATTGTGCAATTGCTATTCCAGCGATACCTTGTGAAAGTCTCTCAGGATACCTGGGACGAAGACTTACCTGCTGCACCCCTTTGGGACACCTTGTCGGGGAGCAAGCCTGGTTCTAGAGGGTGGGCCATGTGGACTAGGCCCACCCAAGGAAGATCCTGGTTCACCCAAGGTGATTCAGAAGTGGAAAAGCAGATCCACATCCCTGGCCAACTTTCCCGCTGGCACACATCCTGAAGGGCTGCTACAGCTCGAGTGTGACCCTCTGCAAGCCAGAGTCAGGCTGGTCCATTGTCAGGAGCAGAATGACAATAGGCCAGCAGAGGAGGCACAGCATGGTGCATCCTCCCATCCTAGACCTCAGGAGGTGACTGAGTCCTCTGGGAGCTGCTGATGCTTTTGAGCAGCACAATTAACAAGACTTAGGCGGGGGACATTGGCTTTTTGTCACTCGCAGCTGGCCACAACGATTGGATAGTAAAGCTACATGAGGGGGGGGCTACTGCAAGCTTTCTTGCTTTAAAAACTGTGCAGTGACATGCCAGATGTATATTGGAAGTGTCATTCTAATGTGATTCCATCCGTTTATGACATGGGGAGGGTGCTGTGCACAGCAAAGAGCGATAGAACTTCAAAAATAAAACATTAAGCACTGAAATAACATTACATTAAAGAAAAATATGAGTACGCTTGAGTAAAAGGAAAATATGATTTTGACAAAGTTGCAGTGAAAAAAATAATGCACCCTCTATGTTGGGGCAAAATGAGAGGTGATAGCAGAGGAGAGATAAAGAGAGAGACAGAGAGAAAAGGAAATAAGAGACGGAGTGAAGAGTAGAGACGGGTAGAGGAAAGAGGGAGAAATGATTGAGGAGAGAAGAGAGGAAAGGGGCTAGAGGGGAGGGAAATAATTATAGATAAGCACATTGAGGGAGTGGAAGAGGGAGAAAGGAGAGAGGGAAATAGCCAAGGAAAAGATGAAGTGAGGACAGACTAAATGGAGAGAAGGGTAGAACCAGAGATTTGTAAAGGTAGGGTAAGAAGCAAAAGTGGAGAGAAGGGAGATGGCAAAGGGAGAAAAAGAACAGTGAATGACAAAGTGAAGAATGGATTCAGAAAAGGATGTTAGACATTTCCTGGTCCGTATTAACAAGGAAAGGATGGATGCCCCCTGTCGATGACAAAAGTTTGTGGGTTCCAAAATGATGAAGGCAATGACTATTTACTTTCCCACGTACCTCCTATGGTAATACCCTAAATGCAGTCCTGGCAGATTTTGATCTAGATATTTTGAAGTGTGCAGAGGATGGGAGTGAGCAGGAGATCCCAACCTTTACTGGAAGGTCAGCACATACTAGTATGGATCATGTTATTGTTTCTGCAAACATTGTGAATCTATGCTCTACTCCGCAGATAGTTGACTTGTTAATGAGTGATCACAATTCAATTGTTATGAGACTGCACTTATGGGGGACAAGATAGTTAAACCATGTACTGTCATGAATAACATTGCTCCTTGCCGCCCTAATGGTACTAGAATTAAATGGAAGGGTGCCAACTCCTGTGAAATATCAAAACAAATTGTACAGGCCTGTGGTAATGCATTAGAAGATAGTCTATTGGTCAAGACCGAACCTATTAAGATCTTGACAAATGTCCTTATTATCAATGAATCTATTTCCAAAATATTTACTGCAACGCCATCTTGAAAACAAACACAGGTCAGAGGTTGGTTCGACCGTTCATGTACTGTCTCCTTGAATCGATTGAAAACAGCACTTTCGAATAAACCAAGGGATAGTGCAGTAGTCCATGACCTAAGACCTAAATACAATTATAACCTAAAACGTAGGACGAAAGAGCTTCAACAGGAGGCGTGGGGCAATCTTGCTTTTGCTGCAGAAACCTCTAACAATAAATTATTCTGGGATACGGTGAATTCTAAATTTCTCAAAAACGAATCCATCCATGAACTTTTAATTCATGTGAGTTGTGAGGAATGGGTGGCTTATTTTCCTAGTATTTTCAACCCTAGTCATGTATTTATGATAGATCCAACAATTCAACATAATTGGCCTATTATCCTGCTTGATATCACTCTAGATGACGTTTTAGGTAACAGTAAAGGGGGGAAAGCACCAGGTGCTGATGGTGTCCCCATCAACGTATATAAATCCATACCAGAATTGTTGGGGCCTATACTTACAAGAGTTTTCAACGCTGCAGTAACCGAGGGTTGCCCGTCCTCATGGGGGGAATCTGTTATTATTCCCATTTACTAAAAGGGGGACAAATCTGAAGCGAAAAACTATCGACCCATCTCCCTACTCGACTCTTCAGTCAAAATTATGAGTAGAGTTTTATTGTTAAGATTGGAGGAGTGGGCTTTGGATAACTAAATTTTGGCCCAGGCACAATGTGGTTTTAGAAAGGGGTTAGGTACGTTAGAGCAGAGTTTTAACTTGGAGATTTTAGTTGGAAAATATACACGAATTAAACAGGGTCTGCTTTTTTATGTTTTGTAGAGTTGAGCAGCGCTTTTGATTTGGTGGATCATGGTGTTTTATGGCCTGTTTTACTCAACCTCGGCACCCCGAAACCCATCATTTACTTTTTTAGCTAGGCTGTACGAAAATGTATCAACCAAAGTACGGTACGGCCAGAAGGGTGAATGTACCCCCAATTTTAATGTAAAACGTGGTATCTGCCAAGGCTGCGTTTTATCCCCGCTGCTTTATACCTTGTTTATTAATGAAGTCGACGCAGCACTCACACTGATACAGGCGGATTCCCCATTAGCGGAGGGCATGGAAGTCCCAGTCCTGCTCCATGCAAATGATGCCATGCTTTTATCCAGAACACCGGTAGGCCTACAGAGGTTAATTGATGGGTTTGCAGCTTTTATTAGTAGGAGGAAGCTGTTGATAAATAAGACCAAAACTTTTACAATGGTATGCGGCCCCAAATATAAATGTCTGAAACCCTTTTTTATTGTAGGCAACTAAGTACAAAATGTGGATAATTTTTGTTATTTAGGTATTTCCTTTTCTTCGGATGGGAAATGGAACCACGAAATGTCCCATGTTCGGGCCAAACTGAGGAAAAGTATATACGGTGTTTTTAAATTTGCTTCTAATTTGGGGGACCGCCACATGAATGACATCTATAAAGCCAGATGCACATCAGTTGCACTCTATGGGGCTGGGCTTTGGAGATACCAACCGTGCTGTGATTTACAAACGAAAGAGAATTCCTTTTTAAAGAAGCTTTTATGTCTCCCAGTCTCACCCTCCTCTGAACTTATTCACTGTGAGGTTGGTCTTAACTATCTGAAGGAATTAATAGCCATGAGACTGCTCCAGTTATGGAGATCGTTATGGTTGAAAGAGGAGACTATTTAAAGATACCCTGGCTCAAATATTTAGCCAACTCCTTTGGGGTCATATTTGACTGAAAGATCTTGGGTTATCACAATGAAACATCTGCTTTGTCAAAACAGGAGTTGAAGAGTACTTTCCTGTCTTTTAAGAATGACACTGGATGGCAATAGCTAGGAAACAACCAACATATCTGCTTTATCATCTGCATATAGATACGATGGGCTTCCAAGCATACCTTTCACTTGTCACGAGACCTTCCCATCGCTATGTATTAACTAGAATGAGGTTAGGCCTTGTGCATCACTTGGTTGCGTTCCCCACGATGAAATAGCACCCAGTTTCCCCATGCCCCTGAGACGGGAACACAAAGCAGAGCACCTTGCATTTTTTACTTTTATGTGATTTGTTTCTGTCTTTTAGAATTGCTTATCTTAAACCATTGTTTAAAAAGTATGAAGCAAAAACCACTAATGCTGCTATGACCCTACTTTTTGCACTTAAAGAACCTGAGATCTGTTTTTATACTGCTACATTTATCTTAAGTTCAATTAAGGCTAGAAAGAGTATGTTGTTCTAACGTAAATTACCATCTCCATAATGTTTGGAGGTGGTCCTATCAATGAAGCACCTTGCACTTTATATTTTGCACGTCCGAAGCTATTGTGTCTTGGTTTTCCGTTATCAAAATGTAATGCTGCTATGTGTCTATTGTTTACTTTAGGAGTTATGCCGCAGTTTACGCACTTTATATTTTGCACTTTCTGAAGCCCCATGTTTTGGGCTTTTATCACCAAACTATGTAAAGCTGCTATGTGTCTACTGTTTACATTAGGAGAATTGCCGCAATATATGATGACTAAGGGATTCAGTATTCGTATGTCGCTTTTTAATATGGATGCCGACCTTTTATCAACTGTTTTTAACTTGTTATGTGATTATATATTGTGCGTGCTTTTATGGTTGTATGCCTCAACCGAATAAAGCTTATTTTGAATTAATTTGGATGGATCAAGGCCTCACACGCACTTATTCTGACGGTACAGCCGTCTATGGCTTGATTTAGAGGTTGACGATACCTAGTGGAAGCGCCAAAACTACAGTAAAACCCACGAAAGGGATCATATGGTACTACACCTTCAAGAAAGTAATAATGTGCAGTGGCAGCTGGCATGTATCTGGGTGGTGTGGCAAGGGAAGGGGGTAAATAAAAAGGAGATTTCAATTACCTCCTCACCGTGTCTCTCCTCCGTGTCCCTTCGCTCCGACCTAAATAGGAAGCAACCAGGCTCCCCTAAGCCAATCACAACTATTCAACGGTGAGTTGTGATTGGTCTGAGTGCTGTAGTTTGGCTCTCAGACAGGGAATGGGAGCTTGGGCATGTTCTCTATCCAGGCTGTGGGAGGGTGTGCCAGAGATTATGTGCAGTAATATTAGTGAGCTGCTGCTGTGTTACAATACAGAAAGCACACATCACTATCCCTGAATATCAGATGTATACACATTTAGAATTTGACCAAAGAGGCCATGTTTCAAACAACAACCCCCAAAATACATTTAGCCCAGGGCCCCAAAAATCCGTAAAACTTTCCTGCCCCGGGCCAATCTTTGGTCCTGATTCACACCAGGAACAAGGCTACTTTCAGGCCTCGGAAAAAGTGTGATGTCGGGATGGTAGCTGCTGCACGCACAAATGAACAGCACAGACATCCTGAACACTCTCACTCACTCTCACATATGAGGCAAAGGCTTATTTTAATCAATGTTTTATCACAGCACTATGATTCTTTTCAAAAGCACCTTCCCCAATGTATTCAGTGCCTGAAAGATAGGTGTTTTAAGGTTCATAGTGCAAATGCTTTGTACCCTTAACTCCTGTGAAAATCTTTTTATTACATGAGTGTATAAGCAGAGCTCTGTAGTGCATAGTGTGGTGTTGTCTATTCCGAGCATGTTTGTTTGGTGTACAGCACTGTAGTATTGTTTTCTTGGTACATGTTATTTACTGTTTACACATTGCAAACCAAATACACGCTACAACACAACCAGACAACTGAATACTAGCAGTTCAAGTATGGTGTTACTTCTTCCATTAAGGTAGAGATGTGAATGCTGGAAGTATTACCACTACAGGGAAGACAGCCAGAGGCCAGAATGGATAAAAAAACAATCTCAGGAAAAACTTGGATTGCCTCAAATCAGATACGAGAAAGACTCAGGCACAGTTGAGTTGGTTTTGCAGGTTGTCAAACCCATAACTCAGTTTGACTCTCTTTTTTTTAACGAACATGTACATAGAAAGGGAGGATATATCATGGTAAAGTCTACATTATTTAATTATTTTATTGTGGAAGAGGTATGGCGCAGTGGCCAGGGTGCCTGACTCTGTACCACGAGGTTCACAGTTCCATCCCTGGTGCCGGCAGCAGGTTAGCCCAGCACGATGTGACTCTAGGCAATAGCTTGCTTAATCTTCCCGACGGCCCCCAGCACCTTGACACCCTCGGGTAATTGTGTGCTTTACAAATACTGTTTTTTTCATTTCATTAACCCCTTCCCTGCGGGGGTAATTCCCCCACGGTGCGGGGGAGCGGCGAGGGGTGAGCGCGGCGCCGCGGGATGTATGACGTTACAACGCATACTTTTACTCCGCATACCATTACAACGCGGTATTTACAACGAATACCGTTACAACGCATAGCGCTTTGGGGTGCTGGATAGTGGTAAGTATAATTTACTATTCTAACTCCAGTCCCCGTGGACCCTAGGGAAGGTGTTGGATAGTAAATTAAACTTACCTCTTATCCTAGAGCGCCCCCCAGCGCAATGCGTTGTAATGTCATGCGTTGTAATGCCCGCGTTGTAATGGTAGTGCGGAGTAAAAGTTGCGTCGTAACGGGTGTATACCGGCGCCGCGGTACTCGTGACGCAAACTACAAAGCTGACAATAAAAAATATATATATATATATATCGTAGCTCCAATCCCCTTATTCAAAAGAGAAAAACCAGCACTCACGAGAGACATTCTGCAGGGGTTCATTCACAAACAAACAGACACGTTTCGCCGATGCCTTCCTCGGTGTTTACAGACACGCCGGGTAAATAATTAGAAACAGGCGGCTGGGCGAGAGAGACTACGCAAGGGGGTAATATTCCGGCAACCTTTCGCTGAACAGATAAGATGTTCAGTGACTCAGCCCGCCGAGAGGCCGCGATAGGCATGTTCAACAATAAAAGGAGTGGCAACACAGAGAACATAGCTGGTCAAATGAATCCTATGTCTATAACAGGCTTCAATGGCACAATGCTGAAACTGAAACAACTGTATGAGCGTGAAACACGCAAGTGGTGGGAAGCCACTTCACTCCAGAGCTACATTGAAGTAAATAGGGTGCCCAGAGGACTGAGAGTATGCACAGTTCCTTCTTATGAGAATCCGGATCCTGATTATTGAGTGGGCAGACCACACGGCACAGTACTGTCAGAGCACTCTATGCATACTAGCTAAGTATGCATGGAGAGATCGAGAAAAGGCCCTCAACGAGATAAAGGAAATAGAATAAACACTGTCCAAGGAGGAAGATAAAAACAAAATAGAAGAAATGATGGCACAAATGAAGACACACCTGCTCAAGTATGAGAATAAAATCAAACAAAGAAAGAAGGAGAAATTTGAGCTCGATGAGCACGATTACCTTCAGGGTAGGGTGCTGACATTTGCGGTGAAATTTGATGGTCCCAAGAAAGAACTGTCACAAAAAACAACCAGGACAGTGACTCCGAATGTTGAAACATCAGAATCGGAGGTAACAGAAGCTGATTCTGGAGATGAACAGACTCTAAGCTCTGGAACAGGGGTAAGAACAACTACTCCTTTTTTGGACGAGTTCCATGTAATAAGGCAATCCTGGTTGAGGGGAGGCAAAAACAAGCCACCGGAACAAGCCACCAAAGAACACGGAGATCTGGGTGGGCCGGAAGAGGAAGAGGCAGAGCTCCAGCGTGGGGTACACGCAAAAAGAAATTCAACATGAGAAAGTAAGCACCACAAATCTCACAGTAGTGAACTTGACCCCCAAAATATTGACGGACACTGAAACCAAAGTGTTATCATTAGGACTAACATTCTGTCCCACGAGTCATCTTGAGTTTACTCAAACACGTATTGACCTTTTCTGTTTTATACGGAAGTTAAAATTGCATAAATACTTCAAATTATGACCAAAGGCAAGGGAGAGCAAGACTATTGCACAAAGGATAACCGCTACGGATGCATTAACATATAATGATATGGAGGCAGTAGAAGTGCTAAAAAATCTGGATAAAACAACTGAAAATCTTAGCATCTCGGAGATGGGAATGCTACAAAGGGCGACACGGGCTGGAATCGAACAAGGGACACAGGAGAGTCCATTTAAACCTCAATCGATCTTTGTCCCACAAATGCCCTACGATGCAATAGATGTGTTCTCAGAAGCTATGATCACAGATTTGGTGGATTTTAGAAGTAAGAATCAAAGACCAAAGATGAAAATGCTGCCATCAAAAATCTAATGGAGTACAAATCTATAATCATAAAGTCTTCTGATAAAGGCGGTAATGTAGTTTTGCATACAAGAACTGCATATCGAAAAGAAGGCTTACGACAACTTTCTGATAATAAGTACTATGTTGGAACAACACTTGAAACATATCTTGCAAGCATAGAGGCGTATAGAACCTTGATAAAAACGTGGAATACGAGAATGATGTTAGGGCCGGAGGAACATCTTTTCTTGAGAAGCTCGAATCCTATAGTGGCAACATTTTACCACATTCCAAAAATTCATAAGGACGATGTGCATCCTCCAGGTAGGCCCATAGTTTTGTCGCAAGGGAGCTTGACGGAACATTTATCGAGGTTCATTAATTACTTTCCTTTCCCTTTTGTGTTGCAATTAAAATCATATGTGAAAGACACAAAGTATTTTTTAAGTAAAATCTCTAAAATTTATTTGGACAACACTTACCAAATAATGATATTGGACATCACAAGTCTGTACACTTGTATTAATCATGAAAGTGGCCTGAAAGCGGTGCAATACTATTTGAACAAAAGAGAACTGCGATTTGCTGAGCATAATGTTATGCTATTGGAATTTATAAGGTTTTGCCTTACTAACAATATTTTTTGTTTGAGGAAAAATACTTCAGACAGGTCTCTAGGACAGCAATGGGCATCTGCTTCGCCCCCAGTTATACAAACTTGTTCGTAGGCTGGTGGGAGGAGCAGGTGCCCAGAACCCATACCATCGGGAATGAGACAGGTGAAGCAATTCAGTGGTATTGTTATATAGACGATCTGTTCATAGTATGGCACAGCAATGACAGCGCAGGGCTTCATTGGTAAACTAAACAGAAATGACGTGAACTTGCACTTTTCAGGTACAGTGAGTCCAGTGGCAGTGGACAATCTGGATCTGAGGGTGTTCATTGATGATGGGCAACTGCACACAGCATTATACCAGAAAACAACGGCGGGGAATTCAATTCTTTTTGCAACAAGCAATCATCTGCCAAAATAGGTGCAAAGTATCCCTTATGGAGAACTTTTGCGTTTAAAAAGGAATAGTTCAGGTACTTGTGATTTCGAGAAGGCAGCTACAGGGTGTGTAGAAAGATTCTTTCAGGGAGGGTACGATTACCATCTCCTAGAGAACACCTTGAAGAAAGTAAGAGGCATCCCAAGACAACATCTCCTTCAGTCTAAGACAGAAATGCAAGAAGAGCACAGACGCACTAACGAAGGGAAGTTTAGGATGGTTACACCATACTCGGCTGAGGCTAACCATCTTAAACGGATGCTGAAAAATTACTGGCACATTTTGAGAACAGATAATGTGATCAGTGAAGATATACCAAAGTACCCGTCAGTCACATTTAAGAAAGCAAGATCACTAAATGATAAGTTGGTGAGGAGTCATTTGGAGAAGGAATCCCAAAGGAGAGATGAAGGGGTTTTATCCATGTGGGAAATGTAAGGCCTAGTCTAACAGCAAAAGGGTCTTGCATTACAACATTCCTGGTATAAAACAGAAAAAATCAATCACAAAATTCTTAACTTGTACTACACCCTATGCAGTATACTGTATAAGATGCCAGTGCGGCCTACATTACATATGCAGCACAATACACCCCTTGAAAATAAGAATTTTAGAGCATCATAGGGCAATTGTTAAGAATGACGGGACATACCCAGTAGCAAGACACTTTGCTGAAAGGAATGCCAGCAATAGAGACTTGCTTCAGTTCCATGGCTTGGATCATGTACCAGAAAACATCAGAGGGGGAGACAGATTAAGAAAGTTAAGAAGGTTGGAGTCACGTTACATTGTGGATTGTCAAACTAAGTACCCCAATGGATTAAACAGCGGGGAGGAACTAGCATGGCATTTGGGGGTCTGAATAGAGAGATAAGGTGCTTACGAATATGAAAAAAGCTCAGGATTAGGTTTGAACATCTCAAATTGTGCCATAGTGAATTTTTTTAACTGATGGGTTATTTGAATGCAATATTAGAATTAGATTCATGGTTTGGGGCAATGTAAGGAGGAATGTATAACATGCAATTAAATTGTTGAATGTGAATCAATGTAAACAGGAATTGTCAGTAATGTACAGTGAAGGGACTCAAACAGATCCACTGCAGTACGAACTAAAAAGTATTATCACTTCTTATAAAATGAAATGAATGCTGGTTGGTTGTAAAACAAAGGAAGTGACTCTAGTATAGTCGCTGGACATACAGTGTGGTTGAGACCCTCACGCTGCAACGCCTCGCTGCATAGCGCTTTGCGCTTTTTAACTTACCGCTTCTGATATTTTGGTTTTCTTCATTTGAGTTTTGTCCCCTGATTTTAATAGGGACTCCTGGCCCCCACTTGCACCATAATTGGCTCCTGCACACCTACTTTGCGGGTCCGGGTTCTGTGGGCTCTTAGATTGCCGGTAGCTTATTAGGCGCCATCTTGGGTGAGGACGCGCCGTTGTAGAGGTGCCGGACCGAGCGCTCTAGCCTTGCGGCCCTCCTCCGCCCGCCCTTCTTAAGGCTGGTCATCGCCTGGCTCGCCAGAACTCTTCGCTGGACATACAGTGTGGTTGAGACCCTCACGCTGCAACGCCTCGCTGCATAGCGCTTTGCGCTTTTTGACTTACCGCTTCTGATAGTTTGGTTTTCTTCATTTGAGTTTTGTCCCCTGATTTTAATAGGGACTCCTGGCCCCCACTTGCACCATAATTGGCTCCTGCACCGCTACTTTGCGGGTCCGGGTTCTGTGGGCTCTTAGATTGCCGGTAGCTTATTAGGCGCCATCTTGGGTGAGGACGCGCCGTTGTAGAGGCGCCGGACCAAGCGCTCTAGCCTTGCGGCCCTCCTCCGCCCGCCCTTCTTAAGGCTGGTCATCGCCTGGCTCGCCAGAACTCTTCGCTGGACATACAGTGTGGTTGAGACCCTCACGCTGCAACGCCTCGCTGCATAGCGCTTTGCGCTTTTTAACTTACCGCTTCTGATATTTTGGTTTTCTTCATTTGAGTTTTGTCCCCTGATTTTAATAGGGACTCCTGGCCCCCACTTGCACCATAATTGGCTCCTGCACCGCTACTTTGCGGGTCCGGGTTCTGTGGGCTCTTAGATTGCCGGTAGCTTATTAGGCGCCATCTTGGGTGAGGACGCGCCGTTGTAGAGGCGCCGGACCGAGCGCTCTAGCCTTGCGGCCCTCCTCCGCCCGCCCTTCTTAAGGCTGGTCATCGCCTGGCTCTCCAGAACTCTTCGCTGGACATACAGTGTGGTTGAGACCCTCACGCTGCAACGCCTCGCTGCATAGCGCTTTGTGCTTTTTAACTTACCGCTTCTGATATTTTGGTTTTCTTCATTTGAGTTTTGTCCCCTGATTTTAATAGGGACTCCTGGCCCCCACTTGCACCATAATTGGCTCCTGCACCGCTACTTTGCGGGGCCGGGTTCTGTGGGCTCTTAGATTGCCGGTAGCTTATTAGGCGCCATCTTGGGTGAGGACGCGCCGTTGTAGAGGCGCCGGACCGAGCGCTCTAGCCTTGCGGCCCTCCTCCGCCCGCCCTTCTTAAGGCTGGTCACCGCCTGGCTCGCCAGAACTCTTCGCTGGACATACAGTGTGGTTGAGACCCTCACGCTGCAACGCCTCGCTGCATAGCGCTTTGCGCTTTTTAACTTACCGCTTCTGATATTTTGGTTTTCTTCATTTGAGTTTTGTCCCCTGATTTTAATAGGGACTCCTGGCCCCCACTTGCACCATAATTGGCTCCTGCACCGCTACTTTGCGGGGCCGGGTTCTGTGGGCTCTTAGATTGCCGGTAGCTTATTAGGCGCCATCTTGGGTGAGGACGCGCCGTTGTAGAGGCGCCGGACCGAGCGCTCTAGCCTTGCGGCCCTCCTCCGCCCGCCCTTCTTAAGGCTGGTCATCGCCTGGCTCGCCAGAACTCTTCGCTGGACATACAGTGTGGTTGAGACCCTCACGCTGCAACGCCTCGCTGCATAGCGCTTTGCGCTTTTTAACTTACCGCTTCTGATATTGTGGTTTTCTTCATTTGAGTTTTGTCCCCTGATTTTAATAGGGACTCCTGGCCCCCACTTGCACCATAATTGGCTCCTTCACCGCTACTTTGCGGGTCCGGGTTCTGTGGGCTCTTAGATTGCCGGTAGCTTATTAGGCGCCATCTTGGGTGAGGACGCGCCGTTGTAGAGGCGCCGGACCGAGCGCTCTAGCCTTGCGGCCCTCCTCCGCCCGCCCTTCTTAAGGCTGGTCATCGCCTGGCTCGCCAGAACTCTTCGCTGGACATACAGTGTGGTTGAGACCCTCACGCTGCAACGCCTCGCTGCATAGCGCTTTGCGCTTTTTAACTTACCGCTTCTGATATTTTGGTTTTCTTCATTTGAGTTTTGTCCCCTGATTTTAATAGGGACTCCTGGCCCCCACTTGCACCATAATTGGCTCCTGCACCGCTACTTTGCGGGTCCGGGTTCTGTGGGCTCTTAGATTGCCGGTAGCTTATTAGGCGCCATCTTGGGTGAGGACGCGCCGTTGTAGAGGCGCCGGACCGAGCGCTCTAGCCTTGCGGCCCTCCTCCGCCCGCCCTTCTTAAGGCTGGTCATCGCCTGGCTCGCCAGAACTCTTCGCTGGACATACAGTGTGGTTGAGACCCTCACGCTGCAACGCCTCGCTGCATAGCGCTTTGCGCTTTTTAACTTACCGCTTCTGATATTTTGGTTTTCTTCATTTGAGTTTTGTCCCTTGATTTTAATAGGGACTCCTGGCCCCCACTTGCACCATAATTGGCTCCTGCACCGCTACTTTGCGGGTCCGGGTTCTGTGGGCTCTTAGATTGCCGGTAGCTTATTAGGCGCCATCTTGGGTGAGGACGCGCCGTTGTTGAGGCGCCGGACCGAGCGCTCTAGCCTTGCAGCCCTCCTCCGCCCGCCCTTCTTAAGGCTGGTCATCGCCTGGCTCGCCAGAACTCTTCGCTGGACATACAGTGTGGTTAAGACCCTCACGCTGCAACGCCTCGCTGCATAGCGCTTTGCGCTTTTTAACTTACCGCTTCTGATATTTTGGTTTTCTTCATTTGAGTTTTGTCCCCTGATTTTAATAGGGACTCCTGGCCCCCACTTGCACCATAATTGGCTCCTGCACCGCTACTTTGCGGGTCCGGGTTCTGTGGGCTCTTAGATTGCCGGTAGCTTATTAGGCGCCATCTTGGGTGAGGACGCGCCGTTGTAGAGGCGCCGGACCGAGCGCTCTAGCCTTGCGGCCCTCCTCCGCCTGCCCTTTTTAAGGCTGGTCATCGCCTGGCTTGCCAGAACTCTTCGCTGGACATACAGTGTGGTTGAGACCCTCACGCTGCAACGCCTCGCTGCATAGCGCTTTGCGCTTTTTAACTTACCGCTTCTGATATTTTGGTTTTCTTCATTTGAGTTTTGTCCCCTGATTTTAATAGGGACTCCTGGCCCCCACTTGCACCATAATTGGCTCCTGCACCGCTACTTTGCGGGTCCGGGTTCTGTGGGCTCTTAGATTGCCGGTAGCTTATTAGGCGCCATCTTGGGTGAGGACGCGCCGTTGTAGAGGCGCCGGACCGAGCGCTCTAGCCTTGCGGCCCTCCTCCGCCCGCCCTTCTTAAGGCTGGTCATCGCCTGGCTCGCCAGAACTCTTCGCTGGACATACAGTGTGGTTGAGACCCTCACGCTGCAACGCCTCGCTGCATAGCGCTTTGCACTTTTTAACTTACCGCTTCTGATATTTTGGTTTTCTTCATTTGAGTTTTGTCCCCTGATTTTAATAGGGACTCCTGGCCCCCACTTGCACCATAATTGGCTCCTGCACCGCTACTTTGCGGGTCCGGGTTCTGTGGGCTCTTAGATTGCCGGTAGCTTATTAGGCGCCATCTTGGGTGAGGACGCGCCGTTATAGAGGCGCCCGACTGAGCGCTCTAGCCTTGCGGCCCTCCTCTGCCCGCCCTTCTTAAGGCTGGTCATCGCCTGGCTCGCCAGAACTCTTCGCTGGACATACAATGTGGTTGAGACCCTCACGCTGCAACGCCTCGCTGCATAGCGCTTTGCGCTTTTTAACTTACCGCTTCTGATATTTTGGTTTTCTTCATTTGAGTTTTGTCCCCTGATTTTAATAGGGACTCCTGGCCCCCACTTGCACCATAATTGGCTCCTGCACCGCTACTTTGCGGGTCCGGGTTCTGTGGGCTCTTAGATTGCCGGTAGCTTATTAGGCGCCATCTTGGGTGAGGACGCGCCGTTGTAGAGGCGCCGGACCGAGCGCTCTAGCCTTGCGGCCCTCCTCCGCCCGCCCTTCTTAAACTCTGCCCTAGCGCGCAGCGGTGACGCGTAGCGGCCCGCGCCTTCACTGCGCCTGGGTCGTGCCAGAGTCCTGCCTGTCTGCGCCCGTCAGCGCTGAGGAAGCGCCAGGGCAGGGCTCTGCACCTTGGCTGTTACGTCTTTTTGCTTTTAGCTTCCGTCAGGCATGTATTCTAAAACTGACCTATTCTGCCTTCGCCCGACCCTCCCCCCTTGCTCTGAGACTTCTCTCCATCCTCTATGTGGTCCTTTTAGGTGCCCCGCTGTGCCTTCACGCTTCCCTTAGCCGCCCCGATCCCTACTCACGGCTCCGTCTCCCGTAAGCCACCAGATCCTACATTATTTAAGATCTACCATCTCAATGTTAGATCTCTGGTGAAGCACCATCTTGCTGTTCGTGACTTACTTGATGAGGCTCCGGATATCTTGTTCATGTCTGAAACCTGGCTCCATAACGACGCTTCGGTTGCCATCAATTTAGCACTCCCTCCGGAGTATACAATTTACACCCTCAACCGTGACTCTAGAGGGGGTGGCATCGCAGCCGCTATCAAAACCAGCTATCCATGCACCTGGAAGGCCATGGATATTGCGGGATGTGAAAGTGCCTTTTTCTCAGTTTCTGTTAATCCGCACTTTTCCTTCTCGGGCCTACTCATTTACCGGCCCCCGACGCTGCCTTTAGGGCTGCCCTCCCCGATGTAGTAAGCTCCCTGGCCCTTAAAACTGCCAATTTTAGCATAGTCGGGGATCTCAATCTCCATTTTGATTCCCCTTGTCCCTCGGCGGCCAGTAGTACATGTGCCGACCTGGAGTCCCTCCAAACTTTCTCAATTCGTTGAACATAACACACATATTGGTGGTCACATTCTGGACCCTTTCTTTACCTCCCTTTCATCGGTCCAAGTTCTGCCCCCTAGGCCTATGGCCTGGACAGACCACTATCTAATTGAATACCACCTTTCGCTTGAAGGTCCTCCTGTAGCTGCTCCTACTCCTGCCATTCTCAGGCGCCCTTGGAAAAAATTGAAACTTAGTGATTTCCATCAGTTCTTGGGCGATGCCCCTTTGGCCCCATTTACCGACGTTGCATCTGGCTACGATTTATATTGCAATTGGCTGACTAGTGTGTTGGACAAGCTTATTCCTGCTACTCAGACCAAACAACGGCGCTCTCATTCCAGTCCTTGGTATGACGACTCTCTTCGGCTGTTAAAAAAATCCTGCAAACAAGCCGAAAGAGCCTGGCGCAAGTCATATAACCCGGTCAGCAAAACTCTGTACCTTGCAACCATCAAGCAGTACCACAGAGCTATTTGTAGGGCCCGGGCCTCCTATTTTTCTCGTGAGTTCAGTGCCAGCACCAATCCCGTTAAACGTATTTTTAAGGCACTTAAAGAGCTCACTATTTGTAGAACCTCTGCCGCAGAGATTTGTTCTCCCTCTCACTGTGAGGACTTAGCTGCCTTTTTCATTAGTAAAGTGGAAGGTATCTATCGAGCTTTCCCCAGTTCTACCGGATCTCGGCAGATTACCACCGCTACCGCTAGCACTACTATCTCGCTATCCCATCTTCCGGAGCTTTCCATGGAGGAGTTCAACAAACTTGTTATTAGAGTGAAGTCGGGTTCCCCTAAAGATCCTTTGCGGCCTGCACAATTTAGAGAATCTGCTTCTCTTTGTCTTCCCCCGCTTTGTAAGCTTATTAATTTGTCCCTGTCCTCGGGCTCTGTTCCCTGTGCATGGAAACAGGCTCAGGTAATCCCTATCTTAAAAAAACCTGCTCTTGACCCTCTAAAATCTGAAAATGATCGCCCCATTTCCCTCCTCCCGTGGGCTGCCAAACTGACTGAGGCCCATGTCAATACCATCTTAGTTAACCATCTCCACTCTGCGAATATTTTAGATCCCTCGCAGAATGGCTTCAGGCCCGGTCACAGCACCGAGACGGCGCTCCTGTATATGGCTGAACATCTGCGCATGTTGGTGGATTCAGGTCATACGGCGGCACTGGTGCTACTTGATTTAAGTGCCGCCTTTGACACTGTCTCCCACGTCATCTTACTCCAACGTCTGGCTGAGGCCGGGGTGGACAATTTGGCCCTTGAATGGTTCAGATCTTTTTTATCTGATCGCTCCATCAGGGTCACCACCCCCCCGTTCGAATCTAAACCACATGCGATCGCCCAGGGAGTTCCGCAGGGATCGGCTCTTAGCCCCACTTTATTCAACCTCTATGTTCAACCGCTAGCTGATGTCGCCAAGCGTGGGAACCTATCCATCGTGTCCTACGCTGACGACACTCAGCTGGCGGTTGCCATTAGTGGGGCTTCCGATCTTGAGGCTACTAAGTTCCGTGAGGGACTAATATCTGTGGCTCACTGGATGAATGACAATTTCCTGCAATTGAATGCCAAGAAAACCGAGGTGCTCATTGTGGGAAAACAAACTCATTTATGGGGCCATAACTGGTGGCCGCATGAGCTTGGTCCTACCCCTACCCCCGTCACTGAAGTCAAAAATCTTGGGGTTTGGTTTGACTCCCAACTGAGCTTTTCCGTCCACACAAAAAGGACGGCTGCAACGTGTTTTGGGATTTTGCGTCAACTTCGATCCACCTTTAAATTCTTCGATGCTCCCACCCGACAACTCATTGTGCAAGCCATGATTTTGTCTAAACTAGACTATGCCAGTTCCCTTTTTCTTGGAGTCAATCAGGCTGAGCTTTCCCGTCTCCAACGCGTTCAAAACGCGGCCGCCAGGGCTCTGGTTGGCCTACCCAAATTCTGTTCAGCCAGGAAAACCATTCATAATCTCCATTGGCTTCCGGTGGCTCAGAGAATAATGTTTAAGTCTCTCACTCTGACGTTTAAAATCCTCAAACACTCATCCCCTCAGATTTTGGAGCATCTCATCTCCCCCTATGTCCCAGCACGCTCCTTGAGGTCCTCTGGTCTTCATTTAGCCATAGTGCCTCGTTTTAAGAGATCCAGGATTGGCGGACACTCTTTTAGAGTTCTTGCCGCCAAGCTATGGAATTCCTTGCCTGTCCACATACGTGCTATCGATGGGCTTCTCGCTTTCAGGAAGGCTGTAAAAACCTTTCTTTTCCCCTTAGTCCCTTAGTTCTGTTGTGCTGTGTTTCTCACTCCTGTCCGGATCTTTGTTCTGTACCAGCGCCAGGACGCCCCTTTGCTTGGGCATCTGTGCGCTCAATAAATCCAGGTAACATAACATAACATATTACAAGATGGTGCTTGCAAAATAGTGTGTGTGCTCCGGTCTTTTGCGCTTCCGACCTGGCCAATTTACGGCAGGACAGGAGCTTTTTGGAACCGTAACAACAAATGTCGAAGTGATACGGGGCATGGATTACATACATAATGATTATGAATGCCTACATACTCGTAAAATGTTTAGAAGCGTAATTTCAAAATGATGTATAAAATGGCAACTAATATTTATACAACGAGTCAAAAAGACGAGCGAATATGTTTAAATGAGGCAGAGGAATGAATTGGTTGTGTTAAATAACATGTTTGCACACTACAAAATGGCGCTTGTAGTGGTAATGCTGAGATAGGCCTTCATGCATTTTGACGCTGAAATGTAATGTGTATAAAAATGGCGACCACCCGGCATGTCGGTAAACACCGAGGAAGGCATCGACGAAACGCGTCTGTTTGTTTGTGAATAAACCCCTGCAGAACGTCTCTCGTGAGTGCTGGTTTATCTCTTTTGAATAAGGGGATTGGACCTACGAGACATTGTGGTGTGCACAGCCACTTCCATGCACACGCCCGTGAGTGATTTTGCAACTTGTGCAACACGAGCTTTAAATACATTTATATATGGGCAAGAAAATGAAATAAAAAGTATTCAGCACGAAATTGGGTTCGCCTCGTCTCTTTGGAGAAAATTCCAGTGGTGTGAATCGAGAACAAAGATATATATATATATATATATATATATATATATGATATTCACTGAAAAAACCATAGGTTATAGACCATATATAGTTAGGAATTAGCATTTAAAAAACCTTATTTTACTCACACAAAACCATTGAAATTCCATATATAGTTAGTTGCACTAACTATATATCGCGCACCCGCAATCCACTGCTGATCATGTCACATATTACATCATTCATGACATGGTCAGTGACATCACTGATGACATCACTGACCTATGGTTTTTTCAGTGAATTTCAATGGTTTTTTAATAGCAAATATCATAAGCTGTCGAATGTCAAGTACGTGGTAAGTAAAAACATTTTCGTGTTTATGCACACTGATCTGCTTTGAATGCTGCCCCCCACCCCTCATTTCTATTAGGAGTACTCTCTCTTTGCAGATAGTGAAGGGTAGTTAACGCAGGCCTTTGCCCCCGTTGCCCCCGTTGTAATCCGTCGTGCCTGCTTCTCTCTCCATTTGATTGATTGTTCTCTTTGGTTCATTCTCTATTTACAAACAAGCACAGAGTCGCAATACTCTGTTTAGTCTTTGCAGATAGCGAAAAATCGTGTAAAAAAACAAAAGGAATCGAGCAAAATCAGTAGGCCACTAATGGGATCTCTTTTTGACCTCCCTAAAATAGAAACATTAGGAACAACCTGTTGATAATACCAATGTGTATGTACATAAGCGGCGTTCATTTGTGTTCACAGTACCCCTTGTTGATTGTTTGAATCGAGCATTGAATTGTTCGAAGTTGATTCTCTTAAGAATCTTCTCTGCCTGCAAACGAGGAAGAATAGGAATATTCTCTCTCCCTTTGCAGATAGTGAAGGGTAGGTAACGCAAACCTTTAACACGTCGTGCCTATTTCATTCCTCATTGATTGATTGTTTCCCCAAACATTGACTGTTTGGGAATTGGTTCTTTTTGGAGGTATTCCCTGTTTGCAAATATACGTAGGAAAATCTTTGCAAATAGTGAAAGGGTACGTAATGCGGACCTTTCTCCCCCGTTGTAATCTGTCATGCCTATCTACTCCCCACTGATTGATGCACCTGTTTCACCCGGACCATTTACTAGAGATACGTCATCTGGCCCGACCAGAGAGCACCCCTAGTGAAAAGGACATATGCAATAATAACGAAGTGATCACTGTATCCTGTTAACAGAAACTTTAGCATGAAACAACCTGGAAAGAAAAGAATAGGAAAACGAAAATCAGTAGGCCACTGATGAACATGAACTTTTATTAAACAACAAACAAAGAAACGATAACATAACGTAATGATAAAACCTATTAATGTCCTAGAAACAAGAAAACGTTAAAATATGCCAGTGGTGAGAGACCAGAAAAACAGTAAGAGAAACCAAATCACCCCTCGCTGTCCCACCGCCTGCCACGCCAAAAAAATCGATAGACTAGGGAAAATGCAAGTCAGTAGAACATCCGCCCCCACTCTGGAAACTTCCAAGGTGGGGCAGGGTTGCGGCTACGCCCAGCCGGGAGCAGCCCATATAAGGCGGGTCCTGCTGCCACGCCTCGGCCAGGAGATCCTAACGTAGGGTGTAGCCGGAGGAGAGGCCGAGGCCAGCGGGACCCGGCCAGGGGATTGCCTTTACAACGCTGAAGAATTGCAGGGGGGGAATATCTCCTCGACCCTCCCCTCTCTCTCCCAGTCCGGCCGCGGTGGCCCTTGACAGTTTCAGGTAGTCCCGCCACATGCTCTTCCGGTCCGGCCACCAACGGTCGGGGGGCCGAGGCCGACGGGATCCGGCTGCAGCCGATAAACCAAGAAACCCGTTCATGGGGCCAGAGCCAGGGGCGTCCGGCCGACATCTACCGGAAGCCCGGCCCGAAGACGGACGGGACACTTCTTCTTTCTTGAATAATGGCTGCGACAACACTGGGGGGGGATGTCTTGCACATGCCTCCGACCCCCCCCCCTCGTCCTCATCGCCTGGTCCGGCCATAACAAATCTCAAGCGAGACGCCGTGGGGTGCACTGGGAGGGAGAGACGGTGCGAACAGGCCTCTCCCGCCTCCCCAGGTGGAGGCTTCCCAGCTGCACCCTCAGCGCTCCAGGCGCCCGGAAAATGGTTCTTCCACTGTGGCCATGCTGCAATGTCTCGCCCGGCATGGTGGAGCCCGTCCGCTCATTTGACCCCGCGATCGCCAGTAGCTACCGAACTCTCAAAATGGCGGTCGACCTGGCAAGAGCGGGCCCAGCATAAAGAAATGGCCCGGTCACTGGTTGACTCCACCACCGTAGTCCTCCACGACCTTGAAGATTCTAGAGGAGCCGCGGGAGTCTCCGACCCCCGATGGGGAATGACTGCCATGATCGCCCGTGGAGTGACGAAACTGTATCCGCGGGACGTCGGCGCTCCCATGCTGGCGCCAGCCTCACTTTGAATTACTAGAATCCTGCAGACCTCAGTTCCGTTGAAAGCACAGTGTGACCCGGTAGGAAAAATTGTTGCACCCCCTCCCCTTTTTGACTGATAGTTCAAACCACCGATCCTTTCCTTTGCCCTTTTAACGGAACTTTGGACTGCCTCCCCCTCTTTTACATTTTCTAGAGAAAACAAAACATTAACCACTACATTAGCATAGCAGTTGACACCAGAACTGTTTTCAAATTGAAAACCAACAACATCTTCAACAGAATCCTTTTTGTTTCTGCTGTGACCCTGCTACAGCACAGGCATTGTCCCCAGCAGTAATTCTGCAATGCCGGTAAGAATAGCTGTGGTGCCTACTGGACTCACTCACCCCCGCGGCGCCCCACGCCGTTATTTGCTGGGCGGCAACTTACTAGACATCACTTTCGTGCCATCTAGATTTCAGCGCGTTCTGCTGCCTTGGAACTATTCGCACAACAGACTGCTACTGACGACCCACCCCCAGGCAACATCTTCTGAATTTTCATAATTTGAAAGAACTAGTAACATGTCCTCATCAGGAATTCAAAAGAAATTGCCACGGTCTCTTCGTTGTTTAAATGTTTTTACTGTTTTTGTTTTGTTGTATATATTTATATGTTATTAAAGTTTTATATTCCTACTACTTTGTTGGAGTGCTATATATTTTTAATGTGACACATAATTGTAAAAACTTTGATGTACAAAGAGTCATTCCTGGAATCTTCCGCTTCAGGCTCGGTCCCCTCCCCAATCACAATACAGGATGGTTTTCAGATAGTAGGAACACGTATGGTGTGACGGATCTCATCGGGTGTGGGCCTTGATCTACTATAACTCCTTTGAAGAGGGGTGATTCTTTACAGCTGGGGCCATAAACTACATCTGCAGGGCTAGGTGATAGCCTGGACAATCGGACACAGAGGAAGAGGAGTGTCAGAGGGTGCGGTAGTGAATAGGGCGAAAGGGAGGTGTCGGGCGGGCACAGAGTGTGATTTTCAGGGAAGAGCAGCGCAGATGGGGGGAGGTTTATTGCCGATGCATAAGACCGAGAGCGGGGGTGACCAGTGCCTGGGGAAGATGCTTGCGAGGGTGGGGAGCCATGCTACGAATCGACAGCGTGCAGAGAGTGGGTCTGGTCAAGGCATCTAAAATGGCTGCCGTGCACGACAAAAGTGAGGCATTTCAAAAAAGGCAAGATGGCGCAGACAATGTTTTTCAACACTTCCTCATTTCCTTCGAATCGAACGTTAACAGACGTTGGTGCGTATTACCAAAGTTAAGCGATATTTATCGCTAACGATGCTTACCAACGAATTTTTTACCGCTAAGCATCGTCAGAAATTATCGAAGATAAACCTTGCTATTATCAAGGTTTATCGCAAATGCGATAATAAACGGCCGCAATGCATGAATATCGCTAAAAAGTCAGCGATATTCATGCATTACCGAGCTAATGCTCTTAGCCATGTTATCCACCTCCCATTGGATAACATGGCTAAGAACTGCTCAGGGCAGGTGTTAGCTTTTGGAGATAATCGCGCTTAGCGCGAATATCTCCAAAAGTTGGTAATAGGAGATAGATATCTTGCATGTTGTAATGCAAATTATTGTGGTATATGGAACTCATACCATAATCTCTCAGGAAAGCAGAAACTGATCCTTTTGGGACCGCCTAAAAAGGCCTAGGGGGTGAGGGGTACTCTACTTTGCCCCCTTTTCACGTTCCGAACTATTTTATTTTACTCTCTTCTGTAATTACACAAAATAGCAGCGATAAGATGCATCGGAGACACACAGTGAGAGAAAGGAGGCCGGAGATGAAGAAGAGATGTCAAATACACATTGGAGATAATATAGTGGCAGAAGGGAAGTAAATATGAGTAAACTTACCATGTAACATAAAAATGTTGCACTCTATACTATAAGTCTCATTTTATACTACAATCACTTCGCTACAACCTCATAAATTAAAAATAAAAATGAATAATGTCTCAAACAATTTTTGATTTCTAAATATAAATTTATTCTTCAGAATTTTCTAAATTTGAAAGAACTAGTAACATGTCCTCATCAGCAATTTCCTCATGAAAAGTCTGCAATGATGATTCTTGTAACTCTATGGTCTCCAAACATTCGATAATTTCGCCATCAACAGATTGATCAAAAAAATCATTCAAGTCATCTCCTCCTTGTGACAATATTTCATTATTGGTGCTGTCAATTTCAATCAATGTAGTGGAATCATTCAAGTCATCTCCTCGTGACAATATTTCATTATTGGTGCTCTCAATTTCAATCAATGTAGTGGAATCATTCAAGTCATCTCCTCCTTGTGACAATATTTCATTATTGGTGCTGTCCATTTCAATCAATCTAATGGAATCATACAAGTCATCTCCTCCTTGTGACAATATTTCATTATTGGTGCTCTCAATTTCAATCAATGTAGTGGAATCATTCAAGTCATCTCCTTGTGACAATATTTCATTATTGGTGCTGTCCATTTCAATCAATCTAATGGAATCATACAAGTCATCTCCTCCTTGTGACAATATTTCATTATTGGTGCTCTCAATTTCAATCAATGTAGTGGACAATTCAAAAGAAATTGCCACGGTCTCTTCATTGTGAGCCATTTTATTTTGAAATTGCTTGCTGTAAATTGCAGAAAAAAATAATCACTTTCATTTATCGTTTTTAGTAATACATAATATAAAACTAACTTTATCAAGTATTTAGTATAACAGAAGGACTGCAAATAAATAACAGAAAACATTTTTCAAATTATCTTCAAGTGTACAACATAGTTCCCCTTACAAATTAACAACTCACCTTTTTAAAAGTAGGAGAAGTGTTAGTACTGTGTAAATCAAACACCAGAAATTCACCACCAAATATTCCTCACAAATGTACCTCAGACAGTAGTATCACAAAATGGCTGTGGTTTCCTCTCATTTGACATATATACATAACCAATTAACTTTCATCACACACAAATACAAAACCAAAGTAACATTTTAATTGGTTCTAAATTTCAACACTTTCAAATGTGTTTTCCCCATGCAATTTTCCATAGGACATTTACATACGTCTACAGCCTGAATGGCTGAACGGAATTACACCAAACTTGGCAAAATGGTACATCAAACCTAAGAGGTCAGGAAGGATCTACTATGCCCCCTTATGGTCATTTCCCCCTTCGCTTTGGCCTCCTCTTGTCTCTCAATCCTACCGAGAGACAAGATGGCGGCCGCTACGGACTGTTTGGAATGTTGACAGACGCCGGAGAACCAATCAGCTTCGAAAAGCTCCGTAACGCGAAAAGTACGCGAAGCGGAGCGCTGTTACAGATATATATCTTTTTTTGAACGTTAATTTCTCAAAATCCACTGGAGCACATATATTGAGACCTAGCAAAGGCACATCGGGCTACCAGTCCCTAATATTTTGCCAAGTTTCGTGCAAATCCATTCAGCCGTTCGATTATTATTATTATTATTTTTTTTTGCCCCGCGGGGCCCTTTTAAAACCTCCACATCAAACCTAGGGGGTCAGCGAGGATCTACTATGCCCCCTTATGGTCATTTGCCCCTTCGCTTTGGCCTCCTCTTGTCTCTCGATCCTACCGAGAGACAAGATGGCGGCCGCTACGGACTGTTTGGAATGTTTACAGACGCCGGAGAACCAATCAGCTTCGCTTCACAAAGCTCCGTTGCGCGAAAAGTACGCGAACTGGAGCGCTGCCCGGTCCGCTGTTACAGATATATATCTTTTTTTGAACGTTAATTTCTCAAAATCCACTGAAGCACATATATTGAGACCTACAAAAGGCACATCAGGCTACCAGTCCCTACAATTTTGCCAAGTTTCGTGCAAATCCATTCAGCCGTTCGGGCTAAAAGTGAGGCCAACCGCCCTATGGAAAACTCAATGTTAAAAACACATTTTGGGACCCCCCTTTTTTCTCGGCCCCCCCTTGACGAACCCCCCCCAAATTTTCAAGGGCTGCTCAGAAACAAAATGTGCCATTTTCCTGAAAATTTCAGCCAATTCCGTCCACAAACGCCAAAGTTATTAGACATAGAATTTTCAAAAATCCCATAGGGAAAAAATCCTAACTATATATACCTACTGGCGACCGCCAGTAGGTAATATATATATATATATATATATATCACGCTCGGCTTCGAAAATGATCCGTTTTCAAAGAACTGCACTCGTAAATCCAGTAAGGTACTCACACCACCAGGTTTATTTTGTCAGAGACAACAGACGCGTTTCAGCCTAAAGCCTTCGTCAGTGTTGCAGAGGGACTTGGAGCGTATATATATATATATATATATATATATATATATATATATATATATATATATATATATCGTTGCAAATTCTGTTACTTACGGCGATTCCACACCAAACAGAAAGAAGGACCCCCAGCAGCAGGTAAGTTATCAGTGGGAAGATTTATTAGCTCGCATAAAATGGTATTCCAGGCATGACGCGTTTCGGTTATCCAGTAACCTTGATCACATAGCGACACTGCAGTTTGTTATAGTCTTAAATACTCATTTTTTCAAACATTTCTATCATGTGATGCCAAACAGTGAAGAAATACTTCTGTTGACGCTATGTCTTCATATCTCAATAGCTGCCAGTTAAAACATTGGATAGGTTCTTACTAATGACGTTATGTACAAATTACTGCATGAATGCGCTCTCTCACGATTTTCAAATTCGCACAATAAATAATTTAAACATATACAGATGCATATCTAGAGATTCAATTATCATTATCATTATCCTTGCATCATTGCGTCTAGATGGTAATAACAGCATAAATGCCTGAAGTTATTATATGCATTCTGATGCATAGATTATATAAACATCTCATATTAAAAACTTTATGAAAATATTCAATATGAAGTTAAAACATCTCGGCTTGAATGCCTATAAAATTGATATGTGCAAAATTACGCTTATTAGTGCAAATCGTGTTTCTGTGCAAATGTTGCAACAAATTAAATTCGTAACAAACAACTCATTGTAATCAGAACCATTATCTCCATGTAAACTGTAATGACTATTTCCTATGAGCTAATACTGGGTTACATGGTATTGAAAATCCAAGCCTGGATATCCAAAAATCACCCCCCCTAAAAAACTCATAAGATATTAAAACTCATAGAGTCAACAGAAAGTGCATAGTGCTGTACATATGAAAAAATAAGTGAATTGATTAAAAAAGATTCTTGTGAACGTAGATGTTAATCAGTGACATTCTTTTTCATGAACTTTTCTTTCAGCATTATCAGATTGAGTTTTTCATCAGGATTTACTATAGAAACGTGTGCATGTCCTCCGTAGTGTTTAGACCATTAGGAGACTTGCTATTGAGATTAAGTATATATTTAGTCTCCAGTTGTCTTAACAAGTTCTCTCTGTCTCCACCTCTTCTCTGGGTTGGTACTGCATCAATGACATAATATGATAGACACTTAAAGTCCTTGTCATATCTCGCCTTAAAGTGTCTGGCCACCAGGTAGGTGGAGTCACTGTTGATGATTGCTCTGATGTGCTGCAATATTCTCACGTGCACCGGCTTGATCGTACTGCCCACATACCTTAGGCCGCAGGTGCACGTGAGAATATATACAGCAAATTCAGTGCGGCAGTCATAATTCCCCTTTATTTTTAGCTCGTTCTTACTGAAGGGTGTGCTGTATTTGCTAGTATTGACACCAATAGTACAAGCTCGGCATGTGGAGCATTTGAAAAATCCTTGCTTAACTGGCATCCACGTGGGAGCAGCTGCCCCGGCCCCCAGAGGTTGTGTCAGTTGAGCAGCCATGTTTTTGCATCTTCTGAATGTTACCTGTGGCTTATTTGGAAGGTCTTCCTTCAAGATGCTGTCTGTTAGTACAACTGGCCAATTTTTATTTAATATGGCTCTTATTCTGCGCTCCTGCCTGCTAAATGTGGTTATCAATCTTAGCGCATCTTTCCCTTTACCTGATTCTACTTCACCTGCAAATCTTCTCTGTATAGGCAATTATTCAGCTCTTGATTTTGTGTCAGCTCTGCTGATGGCTCTGCTAAGTGTGTCTTCTGAGTATCCCCTGGCGCGCAGTCTTGCTATGCTCTCATCTCTGCACTTTTCATATTCTTTAGGAGAACTACAGATGTGCTTGAGTCGCAATACCTCGCCATAAGGTATGCTCGATATTAAATGCTTGGGATGTGCACTCGACGCATGGAGAATTGCGTTCCCTGCTGTGGGCTTCCTATATGCTGTTGTCGTCAGTTTGTTATCAATTACAACAACCTGAACATCGAGAAACTCAATTTTACTGGCACTCTGATGTGAGGTGAAAAATAGGTTGTAGTCATTCACATTGATTCTTTCTACAAAATCCACAGCACTTTGGGTATCTCCTCTCCAGACAACAAAGACATCGTCTATGAAGCGCAGCCACAAACAAATCCTATTGGTCATCTCATTTTGATATTGGCCCATGAGGACCTGCCTCTCCCAGAACCCCACGTGCAAGCACGCATAGCTCGGGGGAAAGCAGGCCCCCATGGCCACTCCTCTCTTCTGTTTGTAGTATTCCTTACCAAAGGCAAAGTAATTGTTTTCAAGACACCATTTAATTAATAAAATAAAATACAAACAGAAAAGTGAGGGGGGTCCTAGGGGAATAAATTTTAAAGACCTATTGGTATCTTGTCCCCCAACTCAATTATCAAAAAACACGGAAGATACAGTAGGTCTAGTACACTATCATAATAGGTAATCCTTATTATGGAAATTCAGAGTAGTAGATACCAAGTGGTTATCTATATAAACACAGGAGAGCAATCAGAACAATCTCAATTCGTGAATGAGGAAACCCATCAGCACACCAATTGGTGGAACCTCATCATCTGGGTCTTGTAACAGCGAATGGTGCCCATATACCAACACCTCAATTAATTCAATGAGGGTTGTAAAGTGTGGGTCATCAAACGCACAAGACACAAACCATCACACAGAAGATGGGTGTTATGAAAAGCTGATAGGAAAAAATTGCAGTGCCCAAAAGAATAATGTGAAAAAGTTAAAAATACCTGTCGTGATGACTAAAGAGCAATTTTATTAGGGGTGACCATCAGGACGGTATGATTAAAAGCAGAGTGGGTATAGTATTTTGAAAAAATATTACTAACCATCAAGGATGTAAAGTGGTCAACATGTTTCAGCCCTTACGGGCTTTCGTCAGGACCTATGGAGTTCACTACTGCAATATATGAAAAAAAGAGAGAGGACCTACCAATGGTATGGTCGCTTCAATCCAAGAGCTCTCCTGTGAAGTCAGAAGACATAGAAAAGAGAAAACAAAAAGACAGAACAGTCTGTATCCAGTATTCTTTCAGAATGTATACGGAATCTCAGTGTAAACAGACTGATTATCAATCATTGTAAATGTCAGTTTATAGTCATGCATCGACTACTCACCCATAGATGAAGGGAGGAAGGGCCTCACCTCTCCTGGCACTCGCTCAGGAAGAAAGAGGCCACGCTCTGAATGAACAAGAAACAAGTGTGAAATAGCAATTTCATGCATATAATCTATATTTTATATACTTCGTGAGGAGCTAACAACTAAAAACAAACAACAGACATGGCAAAGAAGTGACACTGCACATGGGGAGATGAGAAGTGACTCCTCACTGTACCCCTTAGGGAAATGATGAACCTTTCACCATGATCTTATATCTTTAAAATCCCTGAAAAACGAAGGACTGGTGTAGAAAAGCAAAAAAATGTTTTTTTATAAAAGAGGGGTGGTTGCTGAGCGTAAATTACTGTAAAGCAACCTAAAAGCACATTCAATGGGTCAAAACAACTCACAGATAACATGGAATAGCTCAATATAGCTCCATGCATTAGTCCGTGGGAACCCAAAAGTCTACTTTACAAAGCTGATAATATTTGCAGAAAAAACACACACACGCAGCGCTCACCCACCTGTCCGTCGTTGCCTCGGTCGTTTGACTGAGCCGAGGGGAAGGTGGTGAGGCTGCCTGTGTGAGCGTGTCAAAAGGGACTCAAGCGGACCTGTGTGGCAGCTAACTTGTAGAGGAACTGCATTATGATTGGTCAGTAGTTATCAACCCCAACCAATAGTAAAACGGCAACGCGGGGGCTGTGTGCCTTGCTGTGTTGCCGTGTAGGGAAGAATGGCAGCGATATCCTGATAGGTAAAGGAAACCGGAAGCGGAAATACATGGTCCCGGTCTGTGTTAGTTTTGATGTTGAAACTCGCTCATTGGTTAGATAGACTACCAATGGCCATGCGAGGCGATCGGAATGAAAAACACTCGTATAATCATGTGGGAACGGCGTAATTAGTAATGTAAAGAGGATTCATTCGAAAGTGTATGCGTCTTGCATTGGTTAACTGGATTAAGGAAATAAGTCCCAGTTAAAATGCCACTTCGGTTCCTTTCTGTTATTAGTGGAAGCGGATTGTCCAGGTAACTGGAAAGACCAAAAAAGTGTAAAGTACAGGGCGATAAGGTTTCAGTGGCAGATAGACACGGAAACCAAAACAATTTGGCATAAGAATGATACAGTGTAACAACAACCTTGGCAGCAGGTAGAGATAGAGATACACAGTCTACCATTGACCATGTGCTGTCTGGATCTTGCTGACTATTTATATTTTTGAATGTTTCTGCGTATACTCAAACATTACGTGTCAGTGTAGGTGGCTGTGGGTTATTGTCATGACTTACGGTTTGAAAATGAATGCGTCAGATAGATGTATTTACGTCGCATTCTGATGATAGGTGTGTTAACTTGTCATTGTCACCATATATCACCATAATGTATTTATAGTTTATATCTCTTTTCATACTGAAATGTTAGTACAGGGCAGAGTTAACTGTATCAACAGAATAGAAAGAGAGAAGGTGAAGGTACCATCGTTAGAAAGACATGATCTCATCAGCCTAATGTTATAGGAGGTGGTTTTAGAGCTGTAACCAAGGAATATCATCGTTCAGTCCCCGTATATCACATTTAAGTCTAAAGACCCATTTTTGTTCTTTCCTGAGTAGGAAATGTGAGATGTCTTTGACATGGGGGGGTATATATGGCTGTTCCAAAATCACCCATTCCAGATCATCAGCAGAATGTTTCTTGCTGAGGAAATGGGAAGTCAGACGTGTGGCTTGTCTGCTGCATCGAATCGTGCTCTTGTGTTCCTGTATCCTTAGTTTCACTTTCCTCGTTGTCATCCCTATGTAGCGTAGGGAACAGGGACAGGTAATCTGGTATATAACCCTTTCGCTGTTACAATTGGTATGGTTTTTCAGAACCCATGGACGAGTTGTTCCAATATCTACTGACAGAGTTTTCTTCGTCTGGGGACACACCGAGCAACTGCCACAGGGATAATGTCCCTGTACTGGTGGTAGATTCCACAATCTGGTGGTAGTGTCACACATGGTAGTTCTAGGTCTAGTGTGGACTAACTCGTCTTTTAGATTTGTGCTTCTCTTGAATGAGAAAAGTGGCAGAGGGATGTTGTCTCCTGTGCTGTTCAGAATGCGCCACTTGTGTCTGATGACTTGTTAAAACCATGCCAACATATCTCCAGGACACTAAAGATGTCTTGCGGCTGTTACCTGAGACAGTTTTCAACACTGACTTAGACATGCTTGTCAGTTTTGATGTAGAGTCGCTGTATACTTGTATACCCCAAGCGGAAACCCTACAAACTGTACAGCAACTTCTTGAAAATACCATACATGACAGTATAACACCTATCCAATTTATTATGGATCTAGCCAGAATTGCCATGACCGAAAACTTCTTTAGTTTCGAAGACTCCCTATACCTTCAGACATCTGGGACGTCTATGGGCAGCAAATTTGCGCCGAGTCTGGCGAATTTGTACGTCCACCATTTCGAGTCCAATCATGTCCTCAACCACAACAATCCATACCACCATCAGATGCTGTTGTGGAAGAGGTACATTGATGATATCATAGTAGTTTGGCGTGGAGACAGTGAGTCTGTACTATCTTTCCAAACCTGGCTTAATGACCAGAATCCTTTTCTAAGATTCACAGTGGACTACAGCAAGACAGAACTTGCTTTTCTGGATCTGCTGATTTTTCCAGCGGAGGGACACCTTGCGAGCAGCCTGTACAGTAAACCCATGTCGCGCAATTCCCTTTTGAGGTTTGACAGCCATCACCCCAGATCCCTCCGCGAGAATCTCCCGTTTGGGCAGTTCTTGAGGGTTCGAAGGAATTGCTCAGCCACATCCGACTTCCACACTCAGTCGGCAGGTCTGACAGGAAAATTGAAACAACGCCTGTACCCCAGCAGGCTGGTTAAGAACTCATGCAAGAGAGCTTTCAACAACCACCGTGATGCTCTTCTTGCACCAGCTATCGAAAAACCTCCACTCAATAGACTTGTCTGTGTAACTACCTTTAGTACTGTCTCGTCCACAATACAGAGTATCATCAGACACAAGTGGCGCATTCTGAACAGCACAGGAGATAACATCCCTCTGCCACTTTTCTCATTCAAGAGAAGCACAAATCTAAAAGACGAGTTAGTCCACACTAGACCTAGAACTACCATGTGTGACACTACCACCAGATTGTGGAATCTACCACCAGTACAGGGACATTATCCCTGTGGCAGTTGCTCGGTGTGTCCCCAGACGAAGAAAACTCTGTCAGTAGATATTGGAACAACTCGTCCATGGGTTCTGAAAAACCATACCAATTGTAACAGCGAAAGGGTTATATACCAGATTACCTGTCCCTGTTCCCTACGCTACATAGGGATGACAACGAGGAAAGTGAAACTAAGGATACAGGAACACAAGAGCACGATTCAATGCAGCAGACAAGCCACACGTCTGACTTCCCATTTCCTCAGAAAGAAACATTCTGCTGATGATCTGGAATGGGTGATTTTGGAACAGCCATATATACCCCCCCATGTCAAAGACATCTCACATTTCCTACTCAGGAAAGAACAAAAATGGGTCTTTAGACTTAAATGTGATATACGGGGACTGAACAATGATATTCCTTGGTTACAGCTCTAAAACCACCTCCTATAACATTAGGCTGATGAGATCATGTCTTTCTAACGATGGTACCTTCACCTTCTCTCTTTCTATTCTGTTGATACAGTTAACTCTGCCCTGTACTAACATTTCAGTATGAAAAGAGATATAAACTATAAATACATTATGGTGATATATGGTGACAATGACAAGTTAACACACCTATCATCAGAATGCGACGTAAATACATCTATCTGACGCATTCATTTTCAAACCGTAAGTCATGACAATAACCCACAGCCACCTACACTGACACATAATGTTTGAGTATACGCAGAAACATTCAAAAATATAAATAGTCAGCAAGATCCAGACAGCACATGGTCAATGGTAGACTGTGTATCTCTATCTCTACCTGCTGCCAAGGTTGTTGTTACACTGTATCATTCTTATGCCAAATTGTTTTGGTTTCCGTGTCCATCTGCCACTGAAACCTTATCGCCCTGTACTTTACACTTTTTTAGTCTTTCCAGTTACCTGGACAACCCGCTTCCACTAATAACAGAAAGGAACCGAAGTGGCATTTTAACTGGGACTTATTTCCTTAATCCAGTTAACCAATGCAAGACGCATACACTTTCGAATGAATCCTCTTTACATTACTAATTACGCGGTTCCCACATGATTATACGAGTGTTTTTCATTCCGATCGCCTCGCATGGCCATTGGTAGTCTATCTAACCAATGAGCGAGTTTCAACATCAAAATTAACACAGACCGGGACCATGTATTTCCGCTTCCGGTTTCCTTTACCTATCAGGATATCGCTGCCATTCTTCCCTACACGGCAACACAGCAAGGCACACAGCCCCCGCGTTGCCGTTTTACTATTGGTTGGGGTTGATAACTACTGACCAATCATAATGCAGTTCCTCTACAAGTTAGCTGCCACACAGGTCCGCTTGAGTCCCTTTTGACACGCTCACACAGGCAGCCTCACCACCTTCCCCTCGGCTCAGTCAAACGACCGAGGCAACGACGGACAGGTGGGTGAGCGCTGCGTGTGTGTGTTTTTTCTGCAAATATTATCAGCTTTGTAAAGTAGACTTTTGGGTTCCCACGGACTAATGCATGGAGCTATATTGAGCTATTCCATGTTATCTGTGAGTTGTTTTGACCCAGTGAATGTGCTTTTAGGTTGCTTTACAGTAATTTACGCTCAGCAACCACCCCTCTTTTATAAAAAAACATTTTTTGCTTTTCTACACCAGTCCTTCGTTTTTCAGGGATTTTAAAGATATAAGATCATGGTGAAAGGTTCATCATTTCCCTAAGGGGTACAGTGAGGAGTCACTTCTCATCTCCCCATGTGCAGTGTCACTTCTTTGCCATGTCTGTTGTTTGTTTTTAGTTGTTAGCTCCTCACCAAGTATATAAAATATAGATTATATGCATGAAATTGCTATTTCACACTTGTTTCTTGTTCATTCAGAGCGTGGCCTCTTTCTTCCTGAGCGAGTGCCAGGAGAGGTGAGGCCCTTCCTCCCTTCATCTATGGGTGAGTAGTCGATGCATGACTATAAACTGACATTTACAATGATTGATAATCAGTCTGTTTACACTGAGATTCCGTATACATTCTGAAAGAATACTGGATACAGACTGTTCTGTCTTTTTGTTTTCTCTTTTCTATGTCTTCTGACTTCACAGGAGAGCTCTTGGATTGAAGCGACCATACCATTGGTAGGTCCTCTCTCTTTTTTTAATATATTGCAGTAGTGAACTCCATAGGTCCTGACGAAAGCCCGTAAGGGCTGAAACATGTTGACCACTTTACATCCTTGATGGTTAGTAATATTTTTTCAAAATACTATACCCACTCTGCTTTTAATCATACCGTCCTGATGGTCACCCCTAATAAAATTGCTCTTTAGTCATCACGACAGGTATTTTTAACTTTTTCACATTATTCTTTTGGGCACTGCAATTTTTTCCTATCAGCTTTTCATAACACCCATCTTCTGTGTGATGGTTTGTGTCTTGTGCGTTTGATGACCCACACTTTACAACCCTCATTGAATTAATTGAGGTGTTGGTATATGGGCACCATTCGCAGTTACAAAACCCAGATGATGAGGTTCCACCAATTGGTGTGCTGATGGGTTTCCTCATTCACGAATTGAGATTGTTCTGATTGCTCTCCTGTGTTTATATAGATAACCACTTGGTATCTACTACTCTGAATTTCCATAATAAGGATTACCTATTATGATAGTGTACTAGACCTACTGTATCTACCATTTAATTAATGACAATATCATTTTGTTATGTGACACATATTCAGCTGGACGGGTTTTAAGAAAATATTCTACTCCTTTCAAACCTTGTTCGTGATTAATGCTCGTATACAAGGACTCTATATCAAGAGTTAGCAATAGCCAGTCCTCTGTCCACTCAAAGTCATCAATCCGAGATAAAAAGTCTCCAGTGTCTTTTAAGTATGACGGTAAATCTTTTACCAGTTCTTGTAATAGATATATATCGCCACATCTCTCCCAACGAAAAGATCAGAGGCCAAAGGGGATTTCAGTAAGGAAAACCACTTTATTTGGAACATTGCAGCATTGGCTAATGCATTTCAGCAATAAGCCTTCCTCAGCGCCATAACTGCATGGAGTTCTGCTTCAAATGTGCCCAATCCTGCTCAGTTTCTGTTGACACGTCCTGATTACTCCTCCCCCAATTAAAAGTTCATTTTCGCACACCTGTTGTTCGTTGCGCCAAACACACCAACTACAATTCCCAGAGTGCATCATGATTATGCACCTGGGTTGGCGGCATGGGGAGCAGTGAAACACATTGGTGCGGGCGTGTGATAAATCTGCAGGTAGGTGATGCTTGTCCCCACATGAAGTCCAACATCCACGGCACCTCACTGAGTCCCCTCGTACTGCTGCTACCAATATGGATATGACCACAGTAGAGTAGGGGCCGTCACTCCGACAATCAAGCACCCCCATGTAGCTAGAATACCTCAGATCTCTTAAGCAGGCCGCATTCACATTTGGTGGTCTCCGGACATCTCGGTCCCCCGAGTCATAGTACGCTGTGAAACAACGTGGTGCCAGTAGGAAGTCCGGGTCGCTTGTGCAGCAGGGCCATCTGTTCTGCGCCCCTGGCCGGCGCAGCAAATATATCGCCACATCTCTCCCAACGAAAAGATCAGAGACCAAAGGGGATATTAGTAAGGAAAACCGCTTTATTTGGAACATTGCAGCATCGGCAAATGCATTTCAGCAATAAGCCTTCCTCAGCGCCATAACTGCATGGAGTTCTGCTTCAAATGTGCCCAATCCTGCTCAGTTTATTTTGACACGTCCTGATTACTCCTCCCCCAATTAAAAGTTCATTCTCGCACACCTGTTGTTCGTTGCGGCGTGTCGGTAAACACCGAGGAAGGCATCAACGAAACCCGAATAAACCCCTGCAGAACGTCTCTCGTGAGTGCTGGTTTTTCTCTTTTGAATAAGGGGATTGGAGCTACGAGACATTGTGGTGTGCACAGCCACTTCCATGCACCCGCCCGTGAGTGATTTTGCAACTTGTGCAACACGAGCTTTAAATACATATATATATATATATATATATATATATATATATATATATATGTATATATATATATATATACTAGTAGCCCGCCGCGACCTTGTCCGGGAGCAATCAGGCTTCCCCGAACCCCGCCCCGACATAGCAGCCCGGCCCCCACCCGCCCCGGCCTTTTGCAGCAGCCCGGCCCCCCGCCCGCCCCGACATTGTCAAGCAGCCCGGGCCCCTGCCCGCCCCATCCCCCGCCTGCCCCGTCCCCCGCCTGCCCCGACCCCTGCCTGCCCCAACCCCCGCCTGCCCGGAGCCTTACCTCAGCCGCCGCTCCTCCCTCGCGCTCCTCATTTCACTGCTCCGCCGCTCCTCGCCGCTTGCCGCTCCTCCCGCCTGTCCGCCGGTCCTCACCGCCATTCCGCCGTTCATCACCGCTCCTCCCCCGCGCCATGTCTGCCGCTCCTCCTCGTGTTCCTGGAAGCCGCTCCTCCCCGCGCTCCTGACGTCAGCACGCAGGTCGCGGCCGGCACTACTTCGAAGGGACTACTTTTTTTTGTATGTTAAGTTATTTAAATAACGCATATTTTTATACTTTATATAGCCTATGTCCATCTGCACACCCTGACGATTAAAATGATGTATCGGGTGTGTGGATTGGCGCTGTGGTTCCCGAGTTTACCCGCCTCAAAGGTGCAAAGTTCTTCCTTTATAATAGTAGTATAGATATAGATATATATATATGTGTGTGTGTGTTTGTGCAATGGGGTTTTGCGCCGAATCACTCGTCAGCGGGTGCAATCGCAGGGTCAAACCAAAGACCGCATTAAATTTTAGTACAAATTGCGCCGCACTCAGGAACTTAATTTATCTTTATTGGCACAGATCCTCAAGTCTGTCACACCGTAACAAGAAATTTATTTTAGAGCACATAAGAGCAGTCAAAAACAAAGACCTATCGTACGCAACAGCCAAACACATCCTAAGCTGTCAAGGAGGAGATTGGCGCAAAATGAACTTCTTTGCGATTGACACTGTGGAACCCAATGAAAGAATGGGAGATCGTAAGAAAAGACTACGACAACTTGAATCAAAATATATCATTTAGATGAGAACAAAATACCCGAGAGGGATCAACTTGGACGAAGAACTTTATGTCCACTTATGAACACTGATAAAGCGACAGGAAGAACTGCATAAACTCTAATTGGCTCAATACATCCCCCAGATCTATCAAAAACAATCTCTCTATGGATAATGAACAGAATACACCATCCAATACAACTATGTGTTCGAACAATGATGTTTTGTAAATAACTAGCTTGTAATTCATTGGGTACTATACCCGGAACCAAGTATCAACGCGCTTGAATTCACATGTAGAGTATAGACACTATACATTCACGAATCTTGTGTACTAACAGGCAAATAATATGAATTACTGTTAACACCTAAAAGGAGAGAAACAGTATAATTGCTATATATTGAATTCAACAACAATATACAAATTAATGGCATCTCAAGAATGTTCAACCAACTGTGGATAACAAAAAAGAATTAGCAACATAACTCTGTCACAATAGTGGTTCTGCATGTCACAATCAATTTTAAAACTACGACTCCCAGATTTCAATGGGAAAATGCAATGATGCTTGTTTTTCTTTAAATACAGACAAAAAAGTAGTGCCACCTACCGTGAGAAAGGCCGCCAGGCCGAAACGTGTCGGTGTGACAGACTTGAGGATCTGTGCCAATAAAATAAGATGAATTAAGTTCCTGAGTGCGGCGCAATTTGTACAAAAAAAAATATATATATATTTATACATATGTGTGTGTGTGTATATGTGTTGGGAGGTATGAAGCTTGGAACCCCTGCAAAAGAAGACGAAAACGTTATCTAGAAGTTACCTTTGAGTTTCACAAATAAAGCATTTTGAAATAGAAACCAATGTGTTCTTTGTATTAACTCCTACTAACAATCACAAAGTTCGTCTTCCAATTCGAATATACCAGGGTCAGCATTATGTAAATGACGTATTATACCTCTTTACGCCACTTCATACCTTTAAATAGGTATGCTAGGTGCAAACATGTACTATGCGCCTATTACAAATAATTGGGAGCTCACAATGCAGACACCGGTGCATGCCTCCCCTGAGGGATGTGCGATAATGAAAGTTGGAGCTGCTGTTTGTAGCAGCCGATCCAACTTTCACAGTGCAGGCAGCACATGGCCAGCATTTCAAAGGGGGGCAGGGATTCCCCTGCAGGCAGCTCCAGTGAGTGACTGCACAAGCCTACAGGGGGAATTATGGAGGGTCCGCAAGCTACTTTTCCCCTTTCAGGGGGCAAAGTAGGGGTGAACAGTGAGCGTGCCTCCTGACATTCTCTTGCCTCTGCGCCTGCGCCTGCATCCATAATACGGTGCAGAGGCAAAATGCTTCCCTCATTTGCATGGGCCTAGCCTACGCAAATGAGAAAATGCTCACTTAAGATAGAGCCTGCTCTATATTGCTCAGTGACATAATCTGTATTACAGGACAAGCAGCACAAACATCTGAGGTGCCTCTGTAATACCAAAGTACATACAGAATATATAATTGTCTTATACAGGCACCAATTGTCAATATAATAAATTGGCTTGGATCACAAACTAAAGGACACAAAATTAAGGCTAAGGAAGAGTGATGCACTGCATTTGATAATTTTGGTATAGGCATGGTGACCCAGTTTTTCTGCTTAGGCAATTCACATATATCCTTCAGCCAGCATTGCCACAAATATTTTAAAAGCTGTCAGTCATCCTGAACGGCGCGCAGGTATCAAATCTTGCATTTCCAGTGAATTTACATTTTATAGATTACAAATGTACATTTTAATGCTTCAAAACATCCTGATTGAGAAAAATGATTTACATAAACCTTTAAACGGCTACATTTTAGAAGGTACACAAAAAAACCACATTTATGTTACTAGACGTTTTTGTAAGTTTGCAATTTGTAAAAAACACTTTTAAAATCCAAGCTTGATATTTATATGTTTGATATTTAAAAAAGATTATGCTGGGGTATTTGTTCAGAGGATGTGGATTGTTATTTGACTGCAGAGGTATCAATTAAGAAAATACGAGAAACAGGTGGCCCATCCTCATTATAATGCTTGTTATTGCACTTTAATTTGCTTCTATTTTCTGTTAGAAAAATGTTTCATTAATGTATAAAGTTTAATAGGCATAGCTTTGTTAGCGGAAGCAGGATTTAGGAGGATTACGTTTAAAATAATAAAAATCCTTCAACTAAATCGATGTTTTCTTCACATCCTGATAATGAACAAACTGAAATCCTTCATCTGCTATCATTTTACAACCATAGGTTTCCTCTCTGAGCTGGAGAAAATTAACATGCCAAGAAAATGTGCAGAATTATTAGCATTTGATAAAATCGGCTCAATGAGGTTAAAATTCCATGAGTTTGAACTTGGGAAAATATCGATCTGTATATGACTTGCTTGTAGTAGTACTAGTAGTATTGATGACACTGACAGTATTGCAATTTATTGTATCAATAGTTGATAAAGCACTGTAAGCAACATTAGCAAAAGACTGAATGTAATATTATGTAGTATTAGTAGCTTGAGCTTTAAGTGCTAACATTTGATTGGGAGCAGGTAGCAATATTATGTTTGCACTCAAATGAACTGTAATTTAAAATTGTCTTTTATAGTAAAGTTGGATTGGTAGTCACATTCTGAAAATGCCACTTTTAGAATGTCAGCCTTTTTTTGTCATAACCATTTGGTGCATGCTGCTCCTGTCCTGCATGACATGACTGTGAAAGGCTCTGCTGTTGGGGTTTGTGTATTCCTGCCAGACAGTGAGACAAAAGGGACTGGGTGTAGGCAGGATGGCCCATACTTCCCGGATGGCTGGGGTCAGAGCTGTTCCCTGCCCCACTTACACTTCAAAGGGCTTGCCTCCAGCACACACAAAGGAGCCTAACTCCAGCCTTTTGTCACCCCAGACTTTTTACAGCCTTGACAAGTGAAGGGAAGAACTTTCCAGAACCAGATATGGGGTTAGCCCAGGATGTCCCTCCACTTCAAAGGCCGGCGCCAGGTATAAATCTTCAGAACACCATTTCAGTATACATCTGGACCTGTATACATTAACAAAATAGGACTGCCTTATTCCAAAAAGTACTGCCCTAGTGGTCAAGGCCTGCCTTGTTCCCCAGAGGACTGCCCTGCTGCTACCAGAGGACTGCCCTGCTGCTTTAGGCCTGCCGTGTTCCCCAGAGGAATGCCTTTCTGCTTGAGGCCTGCCCTGCTCTCAGAGAAGGAAGACTGGACCTCCACCCTTCCTCCCAGGCCAACATGAGTGACTCTAAGGGTCGGTTAGCTGACCTGCTGTTCTGAGATACAGGGACACAACAAGCTCCAGAGGACCCCCTGCAACTGCCCAACTGGACCTGCATGAACCTGCAACTGTACCTGCCTGAGGCCTGCTGGCATCTGCTGTAGTGATTTCCTGATCCCCATGAGGTGCCTTGACAGGTCCTGGTCCTTGGCTGGCATCAATGGAGCTGGTCTTGTAAAGAAAGGTGAAATCCAGAGGTTTTGGGCTCTTCATGACTGCGAATGGGCCCCTTTGCAGTGAGACTTTGCTGCCCGGGACAACTACCAACATAAACCGCTGGTGAACCAGACTATTCACGCTACAGTGACCACCAGCGTTGACCAGTAACATGAAATCTGCACTTCAAGCTACAGCAACGACAGCCTGCTGTGTTGCAGTGTGAAGTTCTAGCAATGACCTTCTACAATGACAGACCTACAGCGTTGACCGCCCACGACGCTAGGCCTGCTCTGCGTGCCATAGTAATGTCCATCAGCGACCTGGCCTTGCTCCTTGCGGCCTCTTCCACCATGAACAGAGCTCGTCATGCCAGATTTTGAGGTGGTAACTTTTTCGGTGGGACCAACCTGATCTCTGTAGCTGGCCCACACTCCATCACGGTTGCCCTGAACATGTGACTTTTCCCTTGTCTACCACAACCAGATAATCACCAGTGAAGCTTTGTGCTTTTAGGTACTACCTAAAACCTTAAAATTGCATATCTCCAATTCTACCAGTTGGATTTGTGTAATTCAGGTATCATTTTATTTATTAAAATGTACCCTATTTTTCTAAATTGTTTTGGGATTTCTCTTGTGTTGTGTTGGCACTTTCTTGCTGTTTGTGTTAAATCTGCTTGTTTTGTGCCAAACTACAATAGAATTAAGCATATGTTAATTTTGTGACTTTTACAGTTAACCCCTATAAGGATTGTGGTTGTTGCATGAGTGGGGCTTTCACCCCTCTCCAGCAATAACCCAATTTCTTACAACTACTAGTTAGTGACTCATGAGATGACAGAATCACATTACTGACAAAAGTGAGAAAGATGATAAATAGTTGGCATCACTTTGAGTACCTCATTTGGGTTCAAAGAGAGTACATTCTATGCAGCATTCGAGGCTCATTCCCCATGAGTTTTGACAAATCCTTTGGCAGCACCTGGATACCCCTCGGGTGATTAGCGCGCTTTACAAACATTGATTGATTGATTGATTGACAGATGGGTTAAGATTCAATATAATGGCAGAGATATGACTGAGAGAATCAAGATACACATATCACACACAGAATTAATTATTCAGCATCCCACATAGCTAAAGTGTATATTATTTTCCATTTAGAACTGGTGCAAAAGGAGTTGAATAACACTGTCATTGCTGTTAGTGACATAACTGTACAATCCCTTTCTCATGTCAAGAAACACTGACTTACCTGATAAAATCCAGATACACCGCCTATGTAAATGGTCCTGGCAGATTAAGGGGGAATTTAGGTCACAGATGTTTAGAGGTTTATGGCCAAGGTCCCACAATAAACCTTCAAGGAAACTTGTATAGTATCCTAGTTAGCTCTGGTGATCACTGATGTCCACTTTCTTTTGAATTGGTAACTGTTGCATTTGATCCACTAAAAAAGGCTACAAAATTGGGATGATCACTGATTACTTAAAATCTGCTAATTATCTCTACATAATACCAGTTCAGTTTGTGTCAGAAATCACCCAAATAAATATTTAGTGCCAATTGCATAGAATGAAATAGATATAAAATGTCTTGAGAATACTTCAGTTACATAACAGTAGTAATGATAATCCCTCTGAGCTCTTGAATTTGCTATCAATATCCATACACAAACGAGGAAATACTTCAGCTTGGAGACACACAACTCACTTGTTTCTTCATTAATTAAAAGAGAATATTTTGACTGCTAGCCTTTTGTTTTATCCCCATATTGTAAGTCATACCTTCATTCTCAATTTAACATCTCATATCACTAACAGAGGCTTCTTCTTTACAACTATTAGTTGAGTTAGGTCTCATTTGATCACTGGTTGGTCCCAAAAGATGCCTAAGTCCCAGTCCTGCATAAAACTTGCCTGGGGGTCAAACCATCAGACAGCATACAACTTTGCTCCAACAGTGGTCTGCCTCAGAGGGTGCCTGGATCCTAGTCAACCAGACCCTAGTGAATGTCATTGCATTTTTGCTCCTACGGTCCTCCTTAAAAAAGACTTTTAATAATTTAATTGCTGCTGTATTAGCCTTACCGCATTGGGCCATACAGTACTTTACTACAGAGTAGATTTTCCCAGAATAACCTCCGCTATCATTTCCTCACCCCCTTTAGGTCCTCCGATGGATCTTGTTCTGTGCTGAAAGGTTTAGAATATTTAGGGGATGAACTATTATCATATCCTCATGTGATTTGGTAATAAATAGATGATAACTATTATCTTATTACAGGCCCTCACCTGCAATAAGATGATAGATAGCATCTATTCATTACCAAATGGGCTTGGTGCAGACATAAATGTTTAGATCAAATGAATTTGGAAATAGATAACTTCACCACAACAAATGAATAAAACAGAATCAGCAGAATGATTATCTCATTTATTATCTTTATCGCGTTTTAATGGATCTTTTCAGGCTAAACTGATTTACGACTTATAGAGTTTTAATAAACATTAATAAAGCTGTAAGAATCAAATTTAAAGGAAATCCTTCCTCAGCTGAGAAACATTATATCATGAAAAATGAGTCCTTTAAAGCATATGACACTCATACAAACCCTATAGATGTAAGTTCAGTAGTCACCAAAATGATCAGTTACAGTTTGTGAACAGGTTGTCTGCCTCTGTCCACACTGCAGCATCAAACGACAAAGCTGTTATCTGAAACCTTCCAGCAGGCAAGGTTTCACTTACGCAAGCATCCCAGCCGGCAGCAAACGCAGTAATTGTCCCAGCTCGTGTTAGTTTGTGGAAATCCAAATCATCAGTCTCTGTACCACAACGTGGGTCGAGAAGGTGGGCAAGATAGGAACCGCCCCTGTCCTTGGTTTTGGCAATTATACTTCATCAGTTTCTGGTTGACCCCCATTGACATCACCAATTTGATCAGACCATTCTGTCCCATTGGTCAGTTTTGATAGGATGAGATGATGTAGTAGGTAAGACATACAAATCCGGAAGATTGAGTAATACATTAATTTGCATTTTCCTTAAGACCACTGATTTGTATTCATTGGATTGGTTATAACATTTAGGAAGTAGGCGAGTCCATGCTGTCAACCTTTGTCAGACCTGTTTCCAAGCTTCTACTCTAAGAAGTAACAAAATTGTTGCAAGTCTGGTCAAGTAAGCTATAAGAGTGAAAGGAATTATTGAGTGTTAGAGCACAAGAAGAAACTTTACGAAAAGTTCTCATAGGCTTCAGACTATTCAGTTCATTAGTTCATGCTAGGAAGGAAAAGTAGTTTGAGATCTATACGAAACGCAGTCTGTGTGAGCTAAGTTTATGCTAAAATATGAACTTCACATCATTGAATATAGTACATTAGTTCTTCAAGTAGGCAAATTAATGACTTATGATTACATGAAGTAGGTGTAAAGTGCCCATATAATTGTTTTTTTTAAACACCACATTATTATTTTGCATATTAGTTTTGCAAATCTCTTCTCACTTTGCAAGTTTAAAATGTCACTCGTTATGTTTAAAAGCATATCTAAAATGAACCTTTATGAAGCACAATATATTATGGCTTTTGTTTTTCTCATCAACATCAGCAGTCACATTTCACATTCTAATGTTACTGTCCATTTTCTTAATACCTAAAATTTCCTTATTCGTATACATATAAGGTAATTCATGTTTTCGTTTGTCTGTTATTGGTTCATATGTGCATAAAGTAAACATATATCAATAGCTTTATTTACTTTCATCTAAGGTTAGGTGTCATTATAAATCTAAGTCTAACATTTTGCATGCTTTTGCCATGCAATATCTACATCAAACTTCCATTCGTGCATTGTCTCGAAACATGATAACTCAACACACATTTGTCTGTAAATTATTGTCATAAATCATTTCTTTCACAGGGTGAATTCATGGAGATTAAATGAATAATAACATCCCAAGTCTATCACTGCTGATCCACACATCATGTTTTAGTCACTCTGATGGCATTTAAATCATTAAATAATTTGTTTTCAACTGAATCAAACAGGTATTTTAATAATATTGTAACTGCAATGCTGTTTTTAAGTTGCCTTGCATTACCACATGCAATTTTCTATGAAGAAGGTGTTAATGCATTAGCCAAACTAACACGTTTTACACAGAATTCTGTTTACTTAATAAATTAACTTTGTGGAAACTGATCCACAGCTCATTTAAAAACTGACAGTGTCATTCACATCCTGGCAGACAGCCCACCATTTCAGTGGAGGTCATAGCCTCTGTTTTCGGGGTAGAGCACTGCACTCTAAATTTACAGATTCATGCTTGCTAGGATGAAATTATGTGACTCCACTGAAAGCAAGAGGATGCCATATTTGTCTTGCCCACTGAACAAGAATTTGGTTTTTTTCATGAAACAAGGTCCAATGGTAGAAAAACAGTGGCCCTGAAGTGCAAGGAATTATTCACCTCCACATCAGAGTAATTGCTTGATTTCACTGTGCTTCATTATGCTGTCTCAGAAAACTGGTGGCAAAGCCCGTACTCTAAGAAGGGTCAGGTAAATGTCTCTATGACCTGGTGGTACAGTGAAAGATGAACCACCAAGTGAGAGGTTTACACTGACAGAACCAGCTGGGGCTCTACCATTGTAAACCTGGTGCTTCCTCACCTCCAAATGAGGCAGTGGAAGCATGATTTTGGCCGTGCAGGAAGCCTGTCAGCCTGTGATGGGGCTCCCTCTCCACCAAACTCTAAAAGCTTCTTTCCCCTGTAGTTTAGCAATCTGGTTTCCTACAGTGGAGAATGAGGAGCCGTGAGCAAAGCTCAGCATTCATCAGAGAAGAATGCCCCCAACAATGTTAAAGTTACATATAATATATCATCACACCTTCTTCCCAAGGAGGTAGTAGTACATATAGAGGTCAACTGAGAATCATTCTGTTTCAATACAGTCTTTATGCCAAAGCTGTACTTTCAAACTTCTTTGTCCTGAAACATTCTTGTACCATGGGATCTCTTTCATTTGAATCGCAGCCTTATCGGGAATACTGTCATTGTTGCATTTACTAGTCTGCCCAGGCTCCAAGTCTGACCATTTTCGAATGTTATAACTTTCTTCTTTATTGCGGTTATCTTGTTAGGTTGAGAAAAGTTGGAGCATGCAGCCTAAGTGCATCTTGGCTATATAACTCGATTTCCAGATTTCCATGAAACCTTTTGGTCTTCCAACTTAGTATTGTGTCTCTCTGAATGTTCATTATACTTTTTCGATTTACTTTCACTGGCATATCCGCACACAACCACAAAGGTACTAATTTGATCCCCGGTGTTCTACCCTTTAAGGATAAGAATGGTGAAATACCAGCAACACTGTGTAGTGTAGTGCGACATGACCATATAATTTCAAATAGGACATTTGTTAATTAGGTTTTATTGGTCAAGTGAAGTTGAATGCATTCTTTAATAATTCTGCTAGTGCATTCAGCTAGCTCATTGGCTCTAAGACAGTATGAGGCAGACTGCAAATGAGTTAAATATATACTATATAGACATTCTTAAATCTGCTTGGAGCTGAATTGCAGAACATTATCAGTTACTACAGTTTGTGGAGTCCTTTCATTAAAAATATCTCTTGCAGTAGGTCAATGATCAAGTTGGTGTAGGTGTTCTGAACTATTTTTACCTCTAGCCATTTAGTGTGGTAGTCAAATTAGCATACAATGAATATCCCACATAAACATGGTGCAATTTAATGGGTTAATGATATCATGACCAAATTCTCCAAGGTTTAGATTAATCTTCTACAGGAGAGATGAGAGACATTTCCTCACATTCTTAGTCTTCTCACTGTGAGCACATTATATAAACACAATTTCCTACCTTATCTTCAGCCGTGAAGTCCATGCTTGCCATCAGTAATGCAGTCAGCCTTGATTCACACTAAGTGACCCTATGGGTCAGGTCAATTAATCTATCATAATGATCACTGATTGGGAGACGCTGGCACAGCCACTGATCAGCTGTGAGACAAGGAAGCAACATAGAAACATACCGCTGGGGGGCTGAGCCGCGACCGAATTGTGCAAAGTGTCTCTCAACCGCCCTCCCCACATCGCACAACACTGCATTCAAGGGGGTGTGTGGCAGCTTGCTACTGTGTCCCTCTGTGAGTTGGGAGCACCGGGTTATTGCCTCTGTCAGACCCCAGTCCCCCTGGGCCCCCTGGGCCCCCTATAGGCCTCTGTGGCTTCAGGCGGGGCTGAAGGCAGTCGCACCAGAAGCAGTGCTGTGGGAGGAGCCGAGGGAGCAGAGGTGCTAAGAGAGTGGCACGAAGTGCCGCAGCTTTGAAAGAGCCATGAGGGGGAGAAGGAGAAGAGCAGATTGTAAGTGCATAGGAACTAGTAAAGCTCTTTCTGTGAGCAGAAGTCAAAGATGTTAGGCCGGTGCAGCTTGCTTACTCAGAGAAGTCTTGCAGGATATACCAACTGCCCATTTCCCTATTTTGCGCCAACGATTTAACTAACGCTCCATCTCCAGTCTGAGTGTACTGTAATCCAGATACAAGACATCTTTTCAGTTCTGCCATCTCCTCTTTTCAATTATTTAGGAAGACAATTATTCAAGATAAAACCTTGGATCCAACAAAACCCATCGAGTTGTGCCTGGCTCAGATACGGACTAAATTATGCTAAGTCATTCAGGATTGCGCAGCGGAGTATTAAGGTACCTTGGTCACTTGGATCCATAAGTGCCTGTAGTACTGCCTGAGTAGCAAAAAACTGAAAGAAAAAGGAAAGAAGAGACTCTTGCCACTTGTATTGTGCTAGTGATTTATTTCCACTTGCTACTGTTTACCTGGTTCTACTATTGTAAGTAGACTAGGGCAACTTCAATCTAATAAACAGCTCAATAGTAGCGCAACAATACACAAAAATAATCAAATAGAGAAGAGTGACACTAATATATAGAAAAATACAAAAATGATTTTATTGATACATGGTAGTCATTAAAAAAGAGAGGTAGTATGCTAATTATACATCTCTAGGTGAAAAAATGACATGAGCAATTTTGTAACCTTCAGTCATTTCTTAAATCTGTTGGATATGATTATTCATAAAATTCAATTCATAAATCAATAGTTCAAGTAATTGTGAACTATATACATAGAACAAACAATTTATTGGGTGGTTTCCAAGTGTTGACTCAACTCGCGTTTCGGCAGCCCACGCTGCCTTCCTCAGGAGTTCCACCTCCAAAAAAGTATATTCTGCAAGAACAATTAAATATCACTGCCATGATTTAACAATTAAACAAAATAGTGACACTCTAAAGTACAAGTAATATATACTTCAAACAAATCATAAGAATGACGATACAATTCTCCATCTATGCTAAACTTAATGGGAGCCATACAAAAAAGTTAAAATCAAAAGGCAGTAATTGCACACAAAATATAAGCACATGTATGAAAAATATAAAAGTGAGGTAAAAAAAGAATGCAGGAAAAGAGGTTAGAAGATATGACCCAAAGGTTCACAGATAGATATTAGATAACTACATGAGAAGAGAGTTTCTCTATCCTGGCCTATGCCTTATTTTGTGAATCTGGCCTTATCGGTATATTGTCAATTTATTCTGGTGGCAAAAAAAAATACTAAAATACAACTACCTAAGGATGTAAGGAACCCAATTATATAGGGGACTAAGTTTAGTCTATGTTGATCATATAAGGACGCTTGGAGCAACAAATGTCATGAGTCCTACAGAGGGTGGAACAAGAAAGGGATGAGTTAGTCTTTTTGTGTATCTGTAGAGCCTGATTACTGGCTGCTACATAGGTCTGGACAGATGTGTACTGATCAGGAGAATGTTTACATATTATGCAAAGTATTGGCTTATAGCAGCTTACCTATATATTGATCATGGTGGGTCCACAATGAAATGAAGATGACCCAACAAAAGGGATCCAAAACTGGCACAGGGTGATATAAACCTAATACTAAAAGGATTAAACAAACAGGAAACAAGAGACCAATGTATCGCTGATATGTTTGACAATAACTTATTAGGTAGATGTTCTATTTATGATTAGAATGGTTAGTACCTTGAAAACTTGAGGCTAGGACTTGAAAAGCCAGGATCATCACTGTGTTGTCATCATAAGATGGTCTAAAGGAGTGCTAAAACATCAACAAATATAGAGGACTTTACATCTTAAACAGCAAACCTCAATATATTACCAATAATTAAAAAGAGAAATGAATGGAATACCTTGATATTAGCTCAGCAGGAAAAAGGATGAGCTGCTGATCCTATACGCGTATATGGTTCTTGCTGTATATCTAAAACATATAATACATTTTTGAAAAAAATTGGTAATAATAATGCCCAGCAACTGACTACGAAATAGAGTTGCCGGCATGCTTCAAGTGCACTGACAAACTAAGTTTATGTGCCAAACCAAAGAAAGACGTCAATAAAGAACATCTCTTACTATCTGCCAAAGAGGCTATTAATAAGCTGTGGCACGATCATTTCATGGTATTGATTCCAGAGCCTAGGACTACAAAGGGCACACTGGTATTAAACGATTATAATGGCCATTACAAGTAGGCCTGGGCAGTAAATTCCATTCCTTTCACGGAATTTGGGTAATTTTGTGTTCCGCGGAGAACACAAAATTGCCCAAAAATCTGCGTTACGCGACTTGTTCACATTCTCAAAATGCGTGTTTGTAAGATATTTCCCCTCGAGCACGCAAACAGCGATTGCGAACAGGAAAAAAGCATCGTAAATAAGCAATTCCACATGTTTGCAGAATTTCTGTGTGTTCGCGGAGATTTTTTAACGTTTTGCGGAGATTTACGTAACGCGATTACGCAAATTCCACCCACCCCTAATTACGAGACAATGAGTATAAGTAGCCAACTTCCTGCAAGTGTGCACAGAACGAAGCAATATGTAGGGTAATGCCAGATTAATGAATGGTTAATAAATGCAACCAAAGCGGTTTGCGCTGCTTAAGCCATATAGCTATCCCACAGTGTTTGCGATATATATTCATACCGCCATCATACATTAGCTAAAAAGTACTGGTGACAATGTCATGCATATTATAGTTTCTAACTTGGGCATGACGGATATTATGATATCTAACTTTAGTATGACAGATGGGAATGGGTATGTGGATGTACCGTCACCGGTATGTGCCCACAGCGATATGTAAAATCAGGGCACAAGTCGTAAAAAAAGAAGTGGGGGGACGCTTTCACCGGAAGTGACGTCACGACAGGAAGTGATGTCACAAAAGGAGACGAGCTCCTCGTCCCAGAGAGGCCAAAGAGTGAAGTCCAGCTGTTTGGCAGGGGGGATGGCGTCCACTCGGTAAAATAAGTGGGGGGACGCCATCCTCCCACGTGGACCCCGATTCGAGCCCTGTGTAAAATACTCATTAAAGGGTGCGTACATGCTTATGTACCGGCAAACCTGTATATCGAAGATATATAGAACCATAGATAAAGGACCCGTACAAAATTTTATGGGACACGCAAGCCTTGTCGGCATAGGTGAGTGTAAGGGGATATAACTGGAAACAGACACATTTGGAAGTAATTCAATAACGCACGCGCATGCACAAATAATCCGTGCTGCATGATAGATACACAGCATACATGCAGGTAGTACAAAAAGAATAAACTAAAAGCGCCGCGGGAAAATGCCAGGGATGAATGTCTTGCTTACCAATGGACAACAGCAGAATGCGGGAAGCTCAAAGTCAAATGACAATGCGTAATCACTCAAATTGATGCGGAATCAGATAAGCGAGTCTCGCGTCTTGGTTTTAAAGGGAAACTGCTTTAACACATGACCACCATGTGACTGTCAGCTGATGTTATCAGTCAAACGAAAGGCTGAACTGAAGTACCAATGGAGCGGCCATAGTGACCGGTTTACGATATGGTAAAGATGACCGGCTACAAACTAAACTGCAATATTGTATCATAGTGCTCAAAATGCAAAATAATGTAAAATGCAAAAATTGACAGGCTACAGACTAAGCTGTAATGGTGTGCCCGATGCAAAAATCGGTAGAGCATAAACCAAGATCTAACAGATAACCAGGATAATGCCAGCTAGTGTAGAAATGGGCTATTTTGATGTAAAGGGGTCACTCACTCATGCGGATGTTCTCTAAATTCAGAAAGATGGTGAGATGATGAGACTAAAGAATAACTCACTATATATATGTTGTTTAGAAATATAAAACTATGTGTAGGCATACAGGTTAACTAATTAGCAGTTTGTTGGCAATAAATGATTGACCTGATGCTAGACATTGCAGAGATAAACAGGCACAGCAGTCTAGCAATGAAAGGCAGTATGTATCATTATCAGAGAGAGAAACAATATTTAACATCTCGATTAGTCATTGTAGCAGATCGCCTGGTCCCAGGGAATTTCGGAGTTTAAACCATTAATGTGCGTATCCAAAGAAAAAATCCCAAAGACTTCCCTTCGTTTCCTTACTGATTCGGAGTCTTGTCCATTTTTGCAGTCAATTTTCTCCAAAATTAACCAACGGATCTCATTTTCCATATGATGCATCTCTTTGTAATGCTTGACCATAGGTGCCATAAGCTTGTGAGTTTTAATTGCTGACCGGTGCTCTGTAAGTCGTGTTGAAAATTGGTGCGCTGTCTCTCCGACATAACCTTTTTCACACGGACAGAGTAACAGGTACACTATATTGCCCATCTTGCAATTGGTAAAAGGTTTTAGTTTGATTTCTGTATGGTTATATTTGTACGTATCAGTAACTATTGCTCCATCACAGGCTTTACAGTGGGCACATTTGTAGTTACCTGTGATGGGGAACTTACCGCCTATAGTTTTTTGTACAAAGGTTGGCTCGGATTTGATCCTGGAATGAACCATGAGATCTTTCAAATTCTTGTTGCGTTGCAGTCAACATTGGCATTAAGTATATGCCATTGCGCGTTGATAGTTTGATGGACAAGGAGTGTCGAGTGACACAGACTAGTTTTGGTGGTTCTTTCATGATATTATTTGTTAGAAGATGATCACGATCATAGAAGCGAGCTCTTTGATAGGCCTCTCTGACCAATCTTCTACGATAGCCACGATTGAGGAACTTTTGTTTCATAGTTACTGCTCCCAGATCAAAGTCTTTGACATTGGTACAATTACGCCGAAGGCGTAAAAATTGTCCCAAAGGGATACTTTCTCTTTGACACTTGGGATGATAACTCGAGAAGTGCAGAAGAGTATTTCCTGCTGTAGGTTTGGTGTAAAGGTCTACTTCTAATGTAGACTCCACATCCTTTATTTCAATATCTAAGAATTCGATACTGCGGTCACCAATGTTGGCTGTAAAGTGTAAATTGGGCTCACAAAGGTTTATCCATTCAAGGAATTCTTTTAATTTATCAGAGTCATCTTTCCAAATGACCAGGATATCATGGATATATCGAGACCACTGATATATCGATTTGTGAAAAGGGGCAATCTCATTATATAAATAGAGATGTTCGAAATACACCATGTAAATGTTAGCTACCGTCGGGGCACATGATTACCCCATGCTAACACCCTTGATCTGCTTAAATGAGTCTCCATTAAATTCAAAGGTATTTTCATCAAGGACAATGGTAGGGAGATCGATCATAAAAGGCACATCACAATCAATGCTGTAGGTCAAGATGAACCACTCTACAGCAGTGAGGGCTTCCAATTGTGGGATGTTACTGTAAAGAGATTTGATATCCAGAGAAACCAGAGTAACTCTTTGTTTGTTGAAAGGGGGCCCTTCTATCCTTTGGATCATGTCCTTAGTGTCTCTGACATGGGATGGTGTTTTCGGGACATGCAGGCGTAAAATCTGATCTATGTATTTAGATATATGTTCAGTGACCGATCCTATTGTGGTAACAATAGTTCGGTACGGAGGGTTGTCCCTGTCTTTATGAATTTTTGGAACCCCATAGACGCTAGCCATGCGGGTGGCCAGAACATTCATATAGTCACACTCATGTTGACTGATGATATTCTGTTCAGCAGCTTGCTTAGTCAGTGTTTGAATTTTTCTTTGAATTCTCGATGTGGGGTCAGAAGAGATCTTCCTGTAGTGGGCAATGTTGTTTAAAAAGAATCCATTGTGGATTAGAAAATATAACTAATGGTGGACTCAATTAATTTGAGAACTGTTCCAGTTGGTCTAGAATTAATCAATGTTGGTTCCTGTAGACGGTTTCTTTATAGTTGCCCAAAAGAAGGGTTGTGGAATCCCTTTCACCCATTTTTGTGAACATTTTAGTATTAATAATTGTGTATTGTGACTCATTATTTATTTGCTTAGAAACATTAACTGAAAAAGTAAATGTTTTGAACAAGCAAGTACTTCTCATGTCAATGATTCTTTCTACCTGCATGTTCAACTATACTAGGCGAGTGATTCCGTCAGAGGCAAAATAACTCAGAAAGTTGGCTTCCTTAGAAAACTTGCTGTTTATCTGTCCCCCAGAAGCCATCTCCCCTTTTTTTGACACTTGTGCACTTGTGCATGGTGAAGCCCAGTCTCCAGAGGGTTATATGGGCTCTCCCCCTCCTTTTGTCGTATACTGAGAAAGATCAGAGGCACATCTAGATGAGAGTCTTTCAGCAGGGATCAGAGCCTAACCAACAAAGGAGATGGGCTGGCCAGGTAATAAAAGACTGAGGCAGTCTGGTATTAACCCAACGAGATGCAGGAGAAATAAGATGCAGGAGAAATAAGATGGCGCTGCTCCCACGAGGGGAGCAGCGACGAGGAAGTACGCTGCTTCACCCAAGTGCACAATAAAGACAAGTTGACCCCAAGGGAGATAGTTGCAAGAAAGGAAGACGAGATGTTTACGCACCCGTTTTGCAATCTGTTAGCAGACTGGACTGAGGAGAGAAACCCAAATGACCAGTCTTGGCTTAGGGGAGGATCATAGAAGCCGGAGAACATGGCTTTAGCAGAGGATTGGATCAGATATGGAGAGGGAAACCCCAACTGGAACTTCCAGCACATGCAGCAATGCCTCAAATGGGGGAAAAAGGCAAGCTAAGGAAAGAAAGAGAGAGAGAGAATACAGAAAGAAGCTAGGACAACCAAAGTACCACAGCAAAAATCCCTGTACTGGGAACGGGCGATCCTGGGAAAAACGGCTGTAGACGTGATGGCACAATAGGTCGCAATACCAATGGGGGTACCACCTCAGAGGTTAAATAAAGATGAAGTATGTAGCAGAAGGACACGAGGAAGGAGTGCGCAAAACTCCAAGCGTGGGACATGATCGCAATTCCTCCTCAGCTTCCAGAAGTAGATAGGTAACGGGGTCAACAATGGTCGGTCCTGCATTCAGTGGATGGGACATAAACACTCCCTCATGTGTCCTGTGCTATCGGTAATCTGAAATTCCGACTACAAACCAACCATAACAGTGCTAGTGAACAAAACACCCTACAGCTTCCTGGTTGACACAGGGGCAACCAAGTCATGCTTAAAGGAAGGGATCGCCCCCCTATCCAAAGACTCCATGAACACGTAGGGGTTTTAGTGTACGATTATGAGGACGTAGGAGGCAGTCATGTAAAGGCACAATTGCTTTATCTTCCCTTATCCCAAACCAATCTCCTGGGAAGAGACTTAATGGCCAAACTAAACAGGACCATTCCTTTATCTGACAATGAAACAATGACCTGCTCAACTCCTGAGGTTTCACACTAAGACTCATGTCCTTAAACCTTCCCCACTTTGCAGATGGACACATGAGGGACTCACCCACAGACCTAACTTTCTTACCTAATGATGTCCCGACACTTGTTGCTAACATACCATAATTGTTGGGACAGAAGTTGCAGCTGCCCAGTGAAATTGTATTCCACCGGGAGGAACATCATGACATGGAGCCCCAAGAGAAAATATTGCTTTGCTTGGAGTCCGTTGAAATACAGCCTGACTATGGGTCTTGCTGGCCACCAACCAAGCAAACCTGATGTGGGAATGTATCATCTTTGTTACACCCAACCACAGTATACGGGAGGTAGGAGATGACCAGTCGTCCAGCAAGTGCCCAGGGGCTTCAGAAATTATTGTAGCACATTTGATTAAGGTCAGGGTAGAGCTGCCAAATAGGGCACAGCTGCCCATGGCATTAATGATAATATGACAAGAGCAACACTAGCCAAAAGTGCAGTTGGAATTGTGGGCAAAGGGTCCTATGATACAGGTCTCATTAATACCACCAAAATGCATGAAGATAACCTTGCGAGAAGTGGCCTCCCTATCCAGAGTTCACCAACACCTGCTCTCTAGGGAAGCTAATGAGGATATAGCAAACACAATTCAGGCAATGATTGATCAAGAGGTCTCTCTGCAATACGCCAATCTTCGTGGTCCAAAAGGGTAAGGCGTGGACTTGGCCCGTGGTGTCGGACCTGCGCCCCCTCAATGACATCATGGTCCCAAAATTCCCCATAGTACCAGGCCCCTCCATTATTCTAACTCATATACGGGCCGACGCAAATCACTTGTCCGTGATAGACATCAAAAACTAATTCTTTAATTATCCTGCTGCTTCCGATAGTCAGTACCTGACCGCATTTATATCCCGAGGGTTTCAGTTTTAATGCCGGAGGTTACCACAAGGGTATTGTGATTCTCCAACTATCTTCAAATGAATAATGAGGAGAGATCTTGCAAACTTCCAGTCGAATAGCGCTCTGATACAATATGCATTTGACATTTTCATGTACAGCCCCTTTAAAGAGTTATGTCGTCAGGGCACAATAGCTGTCCTCATTGTGCTTGCAGAGAGGGTCTACAAAGTACAGATGTGGAAGATGCAGTGTGCGCAGCAGGAGGTTAACTATCTGGGCCAACTGATCTTAGTGGCCGGTTGATGGGCCAACCCAGGGTGTGAACCTCCATTAGGGCTATGCTAGTACCATAAACAAAAAGGAACATGCAAAAGTTTTTAGGGTTGTGTAATTATGTTTGCAAGTGGGTCTTTTACTACAGCAAGCATATTGCCCCCCTACTCAAGGCCATGAAAAAGGTGTAAATTAGCAATGCCTGGGATGCACAATACCTTCTGTAAACTTAAAACAGAGATAATACGCTCCCCTGCGGTAGGGACACCTGACTGTGAAACTTATTTTTTTATTTAGCCACAGTGACAAGTGAGTCATGTCAGCCGACTTGACGCAGAAGTATCTCTTGGGGCACAGACCCCGTGCGTACTACAGCGGGCACTTAGACTCAGGCATGCAGGGACACTTCGCATGCTAGCAAGCTTTGGCAGCAGCTGCATTTGCTTTCGACAACACCACCTCCATTGAGACTATATGCAGAACATTCAGTGTTTGCAGTCATACAAAAGGACAAGATTACCCAGATTACACAACGGGTCTCGGGTTGAGAACAAATGCTCTCCCGACCATCATTAAAAATAGTACGGTATAAACTGGTAAACCCAACCACCGTCCTAGCCCATGAAGCTCAGAAGGGGGAGAAGATCCAGGATTGTGCAATGTATCCCCTTGAAGGGATCAGCCAGGCAGAAGAAGATCCCATCCTAGACAATGAGGCACTGTTCGTCGAAGGGTCCTCCATGATAGACCAAGAGACAGGGTTGAGACACCTAGGGGCGGTAGTAGTTATGGCTCATAGCCATGTTGCCTTCTAAATCATTGTATGTCACTGCGCAGCTTACTCTCCTCCCATACCTCTCAGCACAGGCAGCAGAGTTGATAGCATTAATTGAAGCACTCACTAGAAGCACAGGGAAGACTGTAACAGTTTACTTAGATTCAGCCTATGTCATAACTAAAGTGCATCCCAGTATAGGGAGGTAGAAAAGGCGCACTTTTTGGAAACAGACAATTCATCTATCCTTCACAAAGACCTCCTCGAGATACTAATCGGCGCATTCGCCCTGCCAAAATGTGCGGCTTTGATGAAATGCGCTGCTCCTACCAGGGCAAGGACTTTGCAACACAAGGAAATGCACTAGCCAACCAGTTCATAAAGAGGTCAGAATACAGAGTGGTAGGGGAGACACACGTGCTTCCTTTACAATAGGCATCTGAGACTAAACCCATTCAAGACAAGCAAAACACAGAAACGACAGGGCTATATCTGAGGGAGATGCAAGAAAACATCGTCACCAGATGAGAAAGAGCAATGGGAAGCCAGGGGCTGCACACAGACCACACATTACCCCATATATCAATACATACACACTGTAAAAAACAGCCATGCCTCAGAGCTTAGTCAACATAGCACTGCCCTAATTGCACCTACCAGCACACAGCCATGATAGCGGAACTTCATATGACTGGTTCATACCTAACATTACAGAGATGGTAACAATGTACCTAAATGGGTGCACCGTTTGCCAATTGTATTCACCCAAACCCACACTCAAGGTCATATCATCTTTAATGCCTAGAGGAACCAGGCCCTTTAAGGCATTAGGCATCGACTTCATCAACATGATTGATCGATGTGCTAATTACAGGTATCTGATTGTAGTCGCCTGCCTGTTCTCTAGGTGGATCAAAGCCGGCCCTTGAGTGCATTGTGAAGCCAAGGTAGCAGCAACATTCCTGTTTAGGGATTTAATACCCAGGTTTGGGGGTACCAGACGTTATCCAGTCAGACAATGGGAAACATTTTGTCAACACCATGTTCAACAGCATCTGTACCCTGCTAGGAATAACACATAAATTAGCATCAGCATATCACCCCCAAAGCAAGGTATTAATTGAAAGACTAAATGCCCTGTTAAAACAAAATAAGTAAAATTTGCACCAGCCTTAAAAAGAAGTGGCTCCACTGTCTACCCCTAGCCTGATTTGCACTAAGAAACATGTTAGCAGCGATCACCATCTCACTCCACACCATATCGCAACAGGTAAATAGATAGGGATGCCCATCCCACAAATGTTCACTAAGTTAAGCTCTGAGGCTAGCTCCCAGGCATTGAGAGACAAATTGCATGTATATCTCCTAGAACTAACCAAAACCGATAGGTTCTTATCCAAACAGGTCAACCACAGAACCTCCAGGTGCACCACCACCAAGCTACTATATTAAACACCCATGCCCGGACAACAAGAGGACAGTCGGAACTTCATAAGGAAGTGAAAACGAGGCAAATTCGAGGGGCCCTACCAGTTGGTCTTTGCATTACAAACGGCTCTCGAGTTGGAGGGAAAACTATGAGAGTAATCTCTCCAGCATACAGTTGAAATCTTCCACGATGAACTCTCTATGAACTAACACCGTTAACTTTTGCTTGAACTAATAAGGGAAAGCACAGCCCCCAGAGAACCACAGACACCTCCCTCTGGACAAATTCCAAAATCTGCAATGTCAAATGAAAAGTTTCGTATGATTGCATTTCTACTATGGGTGATACCATGCTTATTTACAGACGAGGCACTGCAGAGTAAAAAGTTGTCTATCCAAGAGTCACCACAGCACTTGCAAATGGATCTAGACCAAACACCAGCATCCCACCTGCAAAATACAGCACCCTTTTGCACAACACATGGTACCAGCACATGACCGCAGCTTGCTCCCAAACATCAGCCAGGTGATGTTACATCTGTTTGATGATTCCTCATGCAGTAGACGCAGACAGACTTTACTTATCCCAAGAGGTAGCCCCTGAGAAAGCAAAATGCCTTCTTCACGTATATCTATGCAGAATTAGGGCCAAGATCCAACCCAACAAGGTAGATCCACATACAGTTGTAGTACATTTGGCCCGACAGGAAACCAACCTAACTGCGTTATACCTCTTACCTGAACCTAATGATATCCAAACCGAGCTGGGCAGGATGTATAGAAAGGGCACCACAGGGGAGGATATTGTTTGGCCGAGACTTCCCAGATAAGAGATTCTTGGAGGTAGCAAAACCCCCAACTTAGTGACAAACAAGTCTACTCCTGCATCCATTTATGGACCGAGGTTCCTAAGTAGTGCTATCTAGCTCAGGGATAAAAAGGGAAATGAATCACTTAGGGGAGGGTTGAATGAGAGCTTGACCACCCCCTGTCAGGAAATCTGGACACTGAGTTGGGTGGATACACTTGGCTGGAAGGGATGGGGAAACCCCTAATTGTACAGTAACTTACACTGTATTCCTTATGTTTCAGAGATAAAGGAATGCTTCCACTGGCACGAATTTGTTGTGCAGTTATGAACATTCTTCATAGGAATTGGGGCACCTCCATGCCGATGGATTACTATTGGCAATTCAGCGAGTTTGCCTATACTCAGCGCATCCTCAGATGGCGCAGACTCTGTTCCCTGGTAGCCATACACACCCCAACCCTGGTCATTCCTGGAGAAGAACTGTCAGACTTGTACCAGTCAACTGCTAATGAAGAAGACAACTTTGCTGACTGAAGCTCATGAAAAGAGAGCTGCAGAATATTTTGACAGGGTTTAGTATAAAAATATCTCAGAAGAACTCAGACTATTCACAGACACACAAGTATCAGCAGGAGGGTCAATACCCTTTTTTACCCTACAGACAAAAGCTAATGCCCGCTGGCTGCAAATAACCAGGTGAGAGATGCTTAAAATGATGAGCAGCACTGAGCTCAGCCTCTGTTCAATCAAGGACAAACTGAGAGTGATCCGCTTCATGGTGATGCAGCACTGATACGTATTAGTCTCAATGACCACGAAGGAGCGACGAGTGTGTCCAAGATCGATGCGTCCTGCTGCACATTCATCCCAGGGAAGGCCACGGACAATGGAACATTCACTATTGCCATCCAACCATCACACAATTTACAAAGAGACATGCGTGACGAAGAAGGAATCCCTGAGCAGGAGTGGTCTTCAAAGTGGTTCCCCTGGCGGATCTCTGGTATGTGCATATTGCTGTTGTCAATTTTCATTGTGTTCTTGTTTTTCTGCACCGTTAGTGTTTCACTTTGAAGAAACTGGACACACCGCATGTGATATACGTTGGTTTATATTGGAAATAATCTGGATTGGAAGACGAGGGGCAGACATGGTTAAAAAGAGGAAAGATAGGGAACAATGATTGTTTCTAAATTAAATATGGTGCATAAAGGACGGAACTCGAGAGTAGACTGGGACAGACTGGTGATATTAGAACACTGCAATATAATGCTGAGATCTCATGTATGCTCTATTGAAGGGACAGCAACATTTCGCTGGACACTGTGTTAGCACAATCTCTTTTTCATTTTTTCTTTAATAGTAAGACTATGGATCTCGGCTGACAATTTTTTATTACATTTATAATTGCCAGAATGTTATATGCCTTACCTTCTCTAATATGGAGTTTTTTAAGATTTACAACATACGTTTTTGAAGGCACTGCAACATAATGCTGACCTAGACTTGCGGTTGTGATTCTAGGTCTATATTAACATTTGCCAGCCAGGATGCATGATAGGTCTATAAGTGGGATTGTTTTCCTGCTTCTTACACCCATTATAGGCATTTATAAATATACCACTATGAATGCTTAAATTCTCACCAATAAGGTTAATAAGTTTTATTGATATTCTGCTATGTGGGAAATAAGTTCTGTATGAAATCTCCAATTATAATTGTCTCTGTAGGAATATGTTTTTTTCCGCTGAGAACAATAATATAAATAAATATAGATAATAATAATAGACTGTTTATTCTTTAATGTTAATATTCTGGATTAGCAATTGATGTATATATTTCATACACATTATACAGGCTTTTGTAATACCTATGATTAGCAACTCAAACTCGTCCAATGTGGAAGATGTAGTTTCGTTGAAAATATGTGCCCCTGTGGTCTATCATCTTATTGGTTGGCCTCCGTAGTGAAGGCGGAAATGTACATTGGGTGTGCGTTGGTCATGTGAGACATACGCGTCCACATTTAAATAGCCCGTTTATACCTATTCCTGACACGGATATGCAGGCGCAGTTTACGTACTATGGGACGGAAGGTAAGAGTCTATGGAGATTGACTTTCTGTATTGAAAGCAAGCTAAAATTGAGGGTCCCCATCTGCTATTAAGTACTTTCACTGGGGCATATTACCAAGGGGGGGCGATAGACAATTATCGCTGATTTAGCAGCCAGTTTCGTCCGCTAAGCGGCGATAATTCTATCGCTCTATTAGCAAGCTGTCGCTAACTGATGTTAGCGACAGCTTTTAGGTGATAGCGAGTGGTTTGGAGCCCGCTTTGCATGTCAGCGATGTTTATCGCTAATGACATGCAAAGTGGGCGTACCCAACCGTTAGCGACTGAAAGCAGTCGATAACGTCGTTATCGCCTATTAACAAGGCAGGCGTAGCGTTGGAAATATTCGCGCTAAGCGCGAATATCTCCAAAAACTAACGCCTGCTCAGACCAGTTCTTAGCCATGTTATCCAATGGGAGGTGGATAACATGGCTAAGAGCATTTTGTCGCTAATGCGTGAATATCGCTGTGTTCTCAGCGATATTCACGCTATCGCCAGAAAATGTATCGCTTTGGAGATAAACGTTGCTAATAGCATGTTATCTCAGCAATATTTTCCGGTGATGCTTAGCGATAAAAAATTTGTTGCTAAGCCTAGTTAGCCATAAATATCACTAACCGTTGGTAATATGCCCCACTGTTTGGTTTAAACTCCAACACAGTTAAGTTTTCTGCATCGTAAAGTGGAGGCATGGCTCCCGTTCTGAATTCATGAGGGTCTTACTTCAATAGTCTTACTCTTTACCCCTTGAATTGGCTGGAATTGCCCCGTTTTTAACAGAGATGGAAGCAACTTTTTATTGTAAGATACCACGTGAGAGACAGTTGTAGGTCACTGGTAGTGTAAAGATAAAAACACACCCTACATGCCTCAGAGTTATCGTTTGATTTAATCAAATTCACCGTGATTAATAGCGATGGGTGTGTCCTGTATTTATTGACACAATGTGGCAGTGAATTGCTAGTTAGTGTGTGGGTAAATATATAAAAAGCCTTTACGTAAAGCGACATAATTCTTGCGAGGTCTTAATAGTGAGCCTTTTTCTTTCTCTATTCATGAAATATGGGAAGCTCTATCTATCTATTTCCAAACAAGATAAGTGGTCTGGTGCTTTGATATGTGTGGATCGCATTTGCCTGTGGAACAGTAGATGAATAGCAGCTTACAGTCTTTGTTTATTTAAGGAATCGGTATGTATTGGGAAACATAAGATAGGCATGTGGTAACAGCTTGTCCTTGAACCCCCAATAGACTTTGGGGTATTGACTGCTTGCTCTTCCTTTTCCACAGATATTGATGTCCAAAAATGATTTTTTATCATTATTTGATACTGGGTAGTGGCCCCTGATTGAGACAGGTAATGCCTTCCTATGCCTCTGACTGGGAGTGAGATGTAGGGATTATAAAATCCCTTGTAGGGTTAAACAACCAATGAACTTTTCTTATCCATAGATTTTAATGTATATGTGGGGATTTTAGACCAGAGTTATTCGGTCACACACCCCTGGAGGATTTTGGGTCTACCTTAAATATTCAGGTAATGACTTCCTTTGTTCTAAACATATGGGGCCAGATGTAGGAAGCTTAATTCCGGTCGGTAACGGTCGAAATTACAGAATTTCGGCCGTTACCGACCGGAATTAGGCTTTTCAGATGTAGGTGGCCAAATTGTAGGATTCGGTGATTTACCGATTCGGTAACTTAAGGAATCGGTAAATTACCGAATTCTTAATATACCGATTCGATAAATTACCGAATCCTTAATATAGAGAGCACTCAAGTGAGTGCTTTTTACATTTAAGAATTCATTATTTACCACCATCTATTAGTTGGTGGCAAATTACGAATGCCTTTTAAAAAGTAATTTTGTGCTTTTTATTCAGTGCCATGTGGCAGACATACCTGCCCTTAGGGCATGTATGTGTGCCACATGTGCACCCATGAACTATTCAGGGGTGCAAGAGGGTGTCAATGCGACACCCTGCCACCCTTGAAAGGGTTCCCCCATTACTGATTCGGTATTTACCGATTCGGTATTTACCGAATCGTTAAATACCGAATCGGTAATTCCCATTTATTCCTATGGGCCAGGAATGAATGGGAATTACTGAATCGGTATTTACCGATTCAGTAAATACCGAATCAGTAAATACCAATTCTTAATTACCGAATCTTACCGATTCAGTAATTGTTACAGAAAAATTATCTACATCCTATTTACCTATTCTTAAATACTGAATCGGTAAAATCCGGTATTTAAGAATAGGTAAATTGAGATTACCTACGTCTGGCCCATAGTCTGTTGTGGATATGGTAGATGTCCCACTCATGTTTTGACACATTTTTGATAGATTTTAACTTTTGGTGTCAGGACATTGGATCAGAGATCTCTCCGCCCTCGTCTTTGACATCCGTAAAGTAGATTGATAATGCTCTAAAGACTGACATTGCCAGGAACATAACCTAGAAAGGTAATAAATATTTTACAAGTTTTAAGAAAGTATGTTATGGAATGTGGGAACCTGTTTTAGTTGGCTGAACTAGTCTGCCAACTGTCTGCATCATCAGGTTATAAATGGTGTTTTTAAAGAAACGTAAATCCTTAGATATTGCTATGTCTGATGCTTGTTGTTTTTATTTCTCTTTTTGTCTATGTATATGTAGTTTCGAAATTACAATTTTGATTCCGGAAAACATCAAATTTCCTGCAGAAGGTGGTCTTTATCAAACTGCAACCCACCAAAATGCGTCAATGCATTGAATGCATAGACACTTGATTACTAGGGTAGCTGCAAGTTTATGACAATATATTAAGCATGGGCGAATTTTGCGAATTCGCGATCCACGAATTTGCGGATTTGCGAATTCGCGATCCGCAAAATTCGCGAATTTGTGGATTTTTTTATTTTTGCGTGTTCGCGGGGCTCTTGGCGTGTTCGCGGGGTGCTATGCGTGTTCGCGGGGTTTTTTTGTGCGAGACCGCGATGCGCCCTCTGGTTCATCACTGCCACCCTCTCGGTTTTTTTTGTGCCCTTCTGCCCTCTGCCCCACTCGTTTTTGTGCCCGTGTGCCCCCTGCCCCACTCGTTTTTGTGCCATTCTGCCCTCTGCCCCAATCGTTGTCGTGCCCTTGTGCCCCTTGCCCCACTCGTTTTTGTGCCATTCTGCCCTCTGCCCCAATCGTTGTTGTGCCCTTGTGCCCCTTGCCCCACTTGTTTTTGTGCCATTCTGCCCTCTGCCCCACTCGTTGTTGTGCCCTTCTGCCCCTTGCCCCACTCATTTTTGTGCCATTCTGCGCTTTGCCCCACTCGTTGTTGTGCCCTTGTGCCCCTTGCCCCACTCGTTGTTGTGCCCTTGTGCCCCTTGCCCCACTCGTTTTTGTGCCATTCTGCCCTTTGCCCCACTCGTTGTTGTGCCCTTGTGCCCCTTGCCCCACTCGTTTTTGTGCCATTCTGCCCTTTGCCCCACTCGTTGTTGTGCCCTTGTGCCCCTTGCCTCACTTGTTTTTGTGCCATTCTGCCCTTTGCCCCACTCGTTTTTGTGCCATTCTGCCCTTTGCCCCACTCGTTGTTGTGCCCTTGTGCCCCTTGCCCCACTCGTTTTTGTGCCATTCTGCCCTTTGCCCCACTCGTTGTTGTGCCCTTGTGCCCCTTGCCCCACTCGTTTTTGTGCCATTCTGCCCTTTGCCCCACTCGTTGTTGTGCCCTTGTGCCCCTTGCCCCACTCGTTTTTGTTCCATTCTGCCCTCTGCCCCACTCGTTGTTGTGCCCTTGTGCCCCTTGCCCCACTCGTTTTTGTGCCATTCTGCCCTCTGCCCCAATCGTTGTTGTGCCCTTGTGCCCCTTGCCCCACTCGTTTTTGTGCCATTCTGCCCTATGCCCCACTCGTTTTTGTGCCATTCTGCCCTTTGCCCCACTCGTTGTTGTGCTCTTGTGCCCCTTGCCCCACTCGTTGTTGTGCCCTTGTGCCCCTTGCCCCACTCATTTTTGTGCTATTCTGCCCTTTGCCCCACTCGTTGTTGTGCCCTTGTGCCCCTTGCCCCACTCGTTTTCGTGCCATTCTGCCCTTCGCCCCACTCGTTTTTGTGTCATTCTGCCCTTTGCCCCACTCATTGTTGTGCCCTTGTGCCCCTTGCCCCACTCGTTTTTGTGCCATTCTGCCCTTTGCCCCACTCGTTGTTGTGCTCTTGTGCCCCTTGCCCCACTCGTTGTTGTGCCCTTGTGCCCCTTGCCCCCCTCGTTTTTGTGCTATTCTGCCCTTTGCCCCACTCGTTGTTGTGCCCTTGTGCCCCTTGCCCCACTCGTTTTTGTGCCATTCTGCCCTTTGCCCCACTCGTTGTTGTGCCCTTGTGCCCCTTGCCCCACTCGTTTTTGTGCCATTCTGCCCTTTGCCCCACTCGTTTTTGTGCCATTCTGCCCTCTGCCCCAATCGTTTTTGTGCCATTCTGCCCTCTGCCCCAATCGTTGTTGTGCCCTTGTGCCCCTTGCCCCACTCATTTTTGTGCCATTCTGCCCTTTGCCCCACTCGTTGTTGTGCCCTTGTGCCCCTTGCCCCACTCGTTTTTGTGCCATTCTGCCCTTTGCCCCACTCGTTGTTGTGCCCTTGTGCCCCTTGCCCCACTCGTTTTTGTGCCATTCTGCCCTCTGCCCCAATCGTTGTTGTGCCCTTGTGCCCCTTGCCCCACTCGTTTTTGTGCCATTCTGCCCTCTGCTCCAATCGTTGTTGTGCCCTTGTGCCCCTTGCCCCACTCGTTTTTCTGCCATTCTGCCCTTTGCCCCACTTGTTGTTGTGCCCTTGTGCCCCTTGCCCCACTCGTTTTTGTGCCATTCTGCCCTTTGCCCCACTTGTTGTTGTGCCCTTGTGCCCCTTGCCCCACTCGTTTTTCTGCCATTCTGCCCTTTGCCCCACTCGTTGTTGTGCCCTTGTGCCCCTTGCCCCACTCGTTTTTGTGCCATTCTGCCCTTTGCCCCACTCGTTGTTGTGCCCTTGTGCCCCTTGCCCCACTCGTTTTTGTGCCATTCTGCCCTCTGCCCCACTCGTTGCTGTGCCCTTCTGCCCTCTGCCCCCCTCTGTGACCTTCTGCCCTCTGCCCCACTCCTGTTTTATTTTAGAATGGCGCCGGCAAGCTGCCAGCGCCATTCTAAAATAGTCACTAAGTTAGCTTCATCAGGAAGCACTAATAGATAAAATAAAGCAGGTGCTCGAGCACCTGCATTTTATCTATTAGTGCTTCCTGTTGAAGCTAACTTAGTAACTATTTTAGAATGGTTCTGGCAGCTTGCCGGCGCCATTCTAAAATAGTTACAAGCTTGAAGCTTGAACTTTTGCCCCCCGGATCCATTCCGCTTGCCGGTTCGCGTATTTTTGGCAAATTCGCGGGAATTCGCGGATCGCGAATTTGCCGAAAATCCGCAAAATCCGCGAGCGGAACGGATTTTGCGCCCATGCTTAAATTATATAAAGTATTTTAACTTGGCAGATAATCCAACAATTGCGGGTGTACGCATACAATGTTGTGAACATCTTTGTATGTCTATTTTTTCTCTACTGTTTTGTGTGTCTAATTATTGGATATGTGTATCTGTATATGTGTTTATTACAAATCTAATTTGTTTAGATGTTATGAATTGTGACATTATACTTATTTGTGCATGTTGTATATATTGTATTTTAGTTCAAAATATACAATTTATCTAAATTTCTGAGATTGGAACGTTTATGCTATGATGACACAGTATGGATGTGTGAGGTGTCTATAATTGATGGGTCTGTTTTAGCCAAAGAGGACATTTTCACTGACTTTTATGCAGGTCTGTACAATTGGGGATTATCTGCTGTAAAAACACAGTCCTCAAACTGGGAAAAATGCAAGTAACTAGGAAGGTAGTGGTTGTCGAAAGGGAGTATAAAGAACGACAGTCCCCAAAAGTCATTGTCAAAAGCTATGAGTTAGATAGTGTCGTTGAAAATTCAATTAGAGGGAGAATGTTGATAGGGAAAAAGTTGATACTAATATGAAAAATGAAATTGCGTCTCTATTAACAAAATTCGCCAATTGTGAACTCCACATCAGCCTTGATGCACAAGTACGTAGTCAGGCAAGCACTATGCCCAAGGGTATTGGTTGATAGGTCACAGGTGGAGCGGCACGTATCTGGCAGACGAATGCACGAAAATGAAACCCTAAATCAAAGACACAGATAGGCACAGTTACACTACAATGATCAAGTGAGATTGGCCCCAATATAGCACGCATGGTCGAAGGGGGCACACACCCTCCTAAACTACCATAAAGTCAGATGTCACATGAGTTCGGAACATATAGCCAATCAGGACACATCACACACAGTGATCATGCGCTCCCCATGCCAACATCTGGAATTTACCCACTGGTCAAGCTGTGTCCACAAAAGATCGAGGCCCATCTGTATTTTCCATTTGACAATCAATTTATGGCTCTAAAGGCAGCAACTTACATTCCTCACCATGCAAGGATCACCAGAGACCTTTTATGACTGTTAGAAATGGGATATGTGGTTGACTAGGGCTTGCGCCTAAGCCATGCAGAAACCACCACTCCAGTCAGGGCAAGGGAGTTACACGCTGAAGATAACCCCTGCTCAGCCCCTTGGTAGCTTGGCACGAGCAGTCAGACTTATCACAGAGGCAATGTGTGAAGTGTTTGCGCAACACACTCACACAGCAGTGACACACTAGGCACACCACAAAAGAAACTCCACACAAGGTTATATAAAAAAATAGTCTTGATATTACTCATAAGCACGTTAGATCAGAATCACAAATATACACTGTGCCAACTGGCACTTGGCTTTACTTAACAGAGGATTATATACAGGACAGGACCAATCGGGCCACTCTCATAACCATACGACTTCACAGTTCGTGAAAATAAAACAAAATAAAATAAAATAAAAACAAAATAATTACTGGTATTAGTACTTATGCATAAACCACCTTAGGCATTCACATTAGGTATAAACACATTATGCAAAAATCATGAGGCATAGACATCCTGAACTAGCCCCAGTAAAGAACAGTAACACTGATAAGGTGCACACAGCTCATTAGCCCCTCACGGGCATAAATATCACTGCTCACAAGAGGCCCCCATGTCCCCGGGAGCCCACTGGCCCCCATATGGCAGTCCCAGCACCTCTATGATCTCTACCCGGACTGTGTGGTAGTCTGGTGTAGGTTTCCTCATCTACCCTGGCTCGGGGGCCTCCGTCGTGGTTTGCCCCGAGCTTCCCAGCTCACAACAAGGCCTCCTTTGGCACAAGCCTTCCACAGGGATCTGGCACTGCTGCCAACCAGGAGTGCAATACCCCCAAGGGCGGGAAGATCTCACTCGGCCTCTCCCGCGAAGGCAAATTTCCTCAATGGCCAGACTCATCCTCACTCCGGCGAGTCGGGCTCCAGAAAGCTGACGTGCGGCTTCTCCCTGCACTGCAGCTTCATGGCATGGTTTACTCCTCCGTACCTGCCTCATGTGAAGACTCCGGTCGAGCCTCTACTCTCGCCGCCACTCTCCGGTGGTGCACAGCTGCTGAGAGCCATCACAAGACTCCATCTTCAGGTGCAGGCACGCGGGGCTTCTCCTCCTCCGCACGGGAGGCCCCTACCCACCAACAGGCTGCAACTCTGCCTGATTTCTGCGGGAGGCAGGTAGAGCCCACAAGGCTCCGTCTCTCTTGCCGGCCAGCCTGCACTCTCTGCTTTGTGGTTGGCTACTTCTGAATAGAGTTGGCAGCTGCTTTCGGTGCACAAAAATGCAGGCTAGGCACAGTCAGTTAATTTTCTACCTACATATAACAGCAAAATTAATAAACACATTAATGAATGAATGGCTGCACAACACAAGTTCTTCACATTAATCTAGTTACATTCACTTTCTATCTTAATTCTCCATGCTACTATTTACTGGTCCAAATACATCACATTTATGTTAATACATATCAGGATTCTTAACATTTCAAGTTAATATGATTGGGTATTATATGCAGGTGCATTCTAAACATGTGATTATAATGCACCACTACAATAAAATGCGATATCCGATACATACGTTACATACGTTACATCAGTTCCTCCCTCTGGTGACATTGAGCCGTCACAAAATAATCACATACCTGTAGAGTAGACCTAAACAGAAGTCATAGCTAGTCTCCTGTCTAAACTCCTTCAACTGCTTCAGATTATCATAATGACTGTTATGAAGTCTTTAGACCCTTCTCCCTTTTTCCCTAAAGGAGTTCTCCATTTGCCTTACCTTGTGCCATTTGTATGCCCTTCTCATTCCTAAAAAGATAATAATACAGATCGCAAAATGTATGATTGCCTTCAAGATATATCCAAGAATTCCCTTTTCTAGGTTAGCAAACCAACTTCCAACTGTTCCAAATCCCTTTCCAATCTTGTCCTAGACTCCCTTAGTTGCCAACTAATGTATCTCATGGTGTGTCTCAGTGATGTTACTTATATATACTCTCAGATCTTTATTCTTATCAGGAATGTAAGTACAGCACTGTTGGAGCTTCAGCATCTGACACAATCTGCCCTCTTTTACCAATAACACATCTAAAGCAAGACGGTTTTGCATCGCCATCGCTCTTATCGAAACCATTTCTCCATCTATGAGTAACAATGACTGAGCTGTATTAACCTCATCACTGCGGCGTGAATTCCGTCGCAGTGCTGAACATTCCGATCGCGGGCATGGTCATGACGGCTCCCGGCCGTCATCAGCACACGCCCACCATGACTCATGACAGCCAGGAGCCGTCATGAGCATGGAAGAGGTTAACCGACAACTTATCCACAATGGAAGAAAACCTTCTAATCTTAATGTCATTCAGCACTACTATTAGGTATCATCGCTCCAAATATGTCTCCCACAACTTCACCAGCACTCAGTCCACATTTTTCTCTATGGTTTGATTTTCCCTCCAAACTCTCCAAAGCTTCCACATGATGTATCTTTGGAAACACAACTGCCACATAACAAGTACTATACCAATTATTTGAAAGTTGCCCATATGCATTCTTCCCACATACAAAATATACTCCTGGCACCACTTGCACTGCATCTTCAAGAAACATCTTCGTAGAGGCATCAATTAGAAAATTGTGGTCACACATAGGCTGTCCCACAAAGATAGTGTTATAACAGGTCTGTACCTATCGAATGCAGAGCTTGCAGGATAAGAGGGATACACTTCTGAAATAACCTCTGCTCACCCCCTTGGTAGCTTGGCACGAGCAGTCAGGCTTATCATTGAGGCAGTGTGTAAAGCATTTGCACATAACATACAGTAATACAGTGAAAAGACTACAAAAGGACACCAAACCAGTTTTATAAAAATATTCAATATCTTATCTGTGCAAACAAGACCAAAAACAATAAAACTTCACCATACAGTTCCTAGAAAGGTCAGTAAGCAAATATATACTCAAAAATATAGTTCCTTGAAGTCGATAGCTCAATGTGGGTCTATCACGGCGCCATGAACAACAAATACAAATAGTTCTGGATGACTGCAGTGTCGCAGGTTGGCTACGGCACCGGGAAGACCTGTAAACCAGTATCTTTAGAAATGTGGGGCGTCGGAGGGTGATATACGGCACTGAGATCAGACAGGGAGGAGATCACTCAATGAATCCTGCGGGCAAGATGGCCGCTGGTGGGTTGTGGTGAGCAGTCGCGCTCACCCTAGCTCCCACATAGACCCAAAGATGCGGTAGTGAAGGATTATGTTCCAGACCCGTTCCCCCTGATGGCTCTGCAGAACTGGATATACAACGAATTAGGAGACACTCTATTTCTAAAGTATATTGCTAACTGCGCAGTAAGGCTTTTTCAAGACTACGGCTGGTTAAAAGGGAAGGTTCGGACCCTGATGAGCGCCTACGGGTCCAGGAAAAAGGAGCAGCACCCGGTGACAAAAGGCCGCACGTAATAGAAAGCAGGAGAAGGGGCAGGAGAATGCGAAGGCACCAGCGAAGGGTACCGTGCCGGTAGTATCACCGTCTGGAGACAGCATCAATATGGCTGGACCAATAGCACGATCCCTGGGCGCTATTCGCAAAACGACGGCTCCACCATTAAAAAAGAAAATAGATTTACGGGGGAAAGCAGGCGTGACCGCCGGGTCAGTGCAAGAAGGTCTAGCAGACAGCCGAGCTACGGGGAAAGCGGGGAAAGCCAGCAAAAGACTAAAAAGTAAGGAGAATCCTCTCCGGCAACCCACCTTAACGGAGGCATTCTCGGCAAAGATCCCGGATTCGACTGCCATAAACGCCTATATCAGTTCAGGAATCGAGGGGCAGAGGAGCGTCCTCGAGGACGCTGGAAATGCTGGTAGCACCGAGGACGCCGAGGACGCCGAATCTCAGGTTGCTAGGCAACGGTCCACAGCACCCAGCAACGCCGCCGCTTCCGTCGAAACCTTCACTGCAGAACAAACCCTCATAGCAGAATCAACGTTATGCAGCGCCAGGGGAATAGTGGAACCTGTGGAGGACATGGTAAGCGCTGTGGGGCTGGCGGGCGAGATCGGGAAGGCAGATATGTTGGGCGCTATTATGTTGCTCGAGGCATAGCTTAAAACCCCGCTTTCTAAAAACACTTGGGGCAGCTGCACTAGTCTGTCCAAACAGAAGGATCTAGGGGTCAGCATGAGACCTGAGGTACTGGTAAGGGTTGAAGGCCCTTCAGCTGAGGGGGAATGTGTCTACTCCCTAACTGAGGACTCTGGTTCAGAGAGCGTAACTGAAGAAAGCTCAGCTGAAAAACTGAAGAAAGCTCAGCTGAAAATTCAGACACAGGGTCTAGCATGTCAGGCAGAGACGCTACTCAGAGGAAAAAATCGTCCAAAAAAAGAAAGCAGATTGCTGAGTCACCGGGAGGCACGGAGAGAAGGCTGGTATGGGACTACTCGGCTACCTCGCAGACATACCAAGAAGATGTTAACACCTTAGAAGCACCTCCGGGGGCCGCAGCACAGCAGGCTCCTTTTGAACTTATATTTAATACGCTCAGGCAAATGCAGGCAGAAGCCAGGACAGAAAGCCGCAGGGCAAGGTAGGCCTCGAAAAAAATTCAGAACACTATTAGGAAAGTAAATAAATTATATGACGAAATGGCGGATAGAGTAACTGAGGTGGAGGAGCGGACAGGTAGGTTGGAGGACGAATTCAGCAGTTGGCAAACATTCAGGACAGCACAGGAAAAACTCTCTCAGGACCTTTAATGGAAATTTGAAGATTTCGAAAATCGCCAGACGCGTAATAACATTAGACTCTTGGGTGTGGCAGAAGGGCAGGAAGGACAAGATATCATGCGTTTTGTGGTGAAATTACTGAAGGGGGCTTTCCCAGAATCGGAATGGCAGTGGGAGAAGGAGATACAAAGAGCACATAGGTTCCCATTTACGCAGAAGAGAGGTCAAGGAACAGGCACGGACGGTCAGGGGTCTTTTCCCAGGGCTATCCTCGTGAATGTGGGGAATTTTCTTCTGAGAGAAGAAATCATCCAGAAGGCTAGACCAGACAGTAAGCGATCATATGAGGGCATCACCTTTTTTGCTAGACCGGACTTCTGTCATGTCACAGTAGAGAGAAGGTGGAGACTTAGACAGATGATCGCTCCATTCCAGGCCTTGGGGTCAGAAGCGTATCTACTCTTCCCGGCTAGATTAAAGGTGGTCACTAAGGGGGGAGTAAGAATGTTCTTGTCAGAAGTTAAAGCCCAACAATACCTAGAAGAGCTCGAGTCAAAAGGGTGGCTAACCTTGCTCCGGTCTACTTTGAGTCTCCTGCGCAGCAGAAGGGGGAACACGGGGGGCATGGGATATTTAGTAGTATGGTAGAAGGGTAGGTGGTGGGATGCGCGATGGTCACAGCCCTGAAACCAGCCACACATAGGTCATTCCTGACCTATTTGCCAGTAGGGGGGGGGGGAGGGCGCAGCAGAGGGGGGTTAGAGGGTCTCAGGGGAGGGAGGGGGGAAAGGCAGCACAAATGTTTCATTTTGTTTGTTTATATCAGCACATTGTTACATGATTTAGAACACATGGTATATCTACAAGATGGTTTGATGACTTTAAAGTTGATTCGTCTATTTGGCTCTATCCTACAAGGTCTCCAATGTTACTTTTATGGCGTGTAGGATAGCTTTAATTAATGTATGTGGCCTCAATGAGATAAATAAGAGGATGAAAGTGGCGGCATATCTAAAAACCTTGCACCTAGATCTGATATGTCTTCAAGAGACCCACATAGAAGGGAGCAAGGCGTATCTCCTGGAGCAATTAGGGTTCACTGTATTAGCAAGCACTAAACAGGAGACCAGAACTAGAGGGGTAGCAGTTTTGGGTAAACGTAAGGATGTGGTTATAGGAAAGAAGAAGGAAGATCAATGGGGTAGGTGGGTGATCTTGGAAATACATTTTAGGGGTCAGAAATTAACACTCGCTACAATCTATGGTTCTACAGATGATGGTCCAGATGTCTTTCAATTCCTCAATACAGTGCTAGCTCAGTTGCCCGAGCCTATAGTTTGTTATGGGGATTTTAACATACACGATCCAGAGAGCTCATTTGTACAGACAGGTGGGATATATCGGGGAAGGAAGAAGAAAGTGTATAGGGCACTAGCTGCCATGGCGTCTCATAATGCTTTGGTGGACCCATGGGTAAAGCTACATCCATATTTGGATGGGAGCACTTTTTTCTCCGCCCCGCATAAGGTCATGGTTAGGCTGGATTATTTCTTAATTTCTAATCCCTTGCTCTCCGGGTCTCAGATAGAGAAGCACCCTCGGATTATATCCGACCATAGCCCGCTGATCCTCACATTTAAAATTGGTCAGGCTCAAAGAACATATACGCAGTGGTCCTTTGAGAGAGCCCTGTTAAAGGATCCTGCATATAGGGAACATATGACAACATGGATCCAATATTTCTGGGATATTAATAGAGGGACAGCAGCTCTGGGGGTGGTATGGGACACCTTCAAGGCCGGGGCAAGGGGAGAGACAATGAGTTTTGCGTTAGCAAGACAAAAAAGGGAAAGGGATAAGAGAGAGGAAGTACGACAAAGATTATTAAGAGAGAAAGAAAATCTGGTCTTTCTGATATCACGTAATCTACCCCTAGAAGAACATCTCTTTAGAATTATAGCACTGAAAGCCGAAGCCATTGAAGGTCTTGCCAGGAAAGCAGTGGACAACTATCTAACGAAGAAGGAAAGAACGTATGAGTTCAGCGAGAGAGTAGGGCAGGTTCTGGCCATAAGAACTAGGCAGAGAACAGCTGCAGCCGAAATTAAAGAAATCAGGAATGTACAGGGTAATTTGGTTATAGATCCTAATTCAATAAGGGAAGTCTTTAGGAGTTTTTATACAGATTTATACACCCCCGAGGATCCAGGGAGTTTGGTAGATACAGAAACTTACCTCAGGAATATCTCTCCCCGACCATGTCCGAAGAAGATAGGGAGATTTTGGAGGGACCTTTGCAGCTGGAAGAATTTACTGCAGCCCTCGGCAGTCTACCAGTAGGAAAAGCAGCAGGGCCGGACCACACCCCGGTCGAATTTTATCAAGTATTTAAAGATGTACTTTTGGTAGATATGTTTTACATAATACTGCAGGCGCAATCAGGGGAATCCAATCCGGACTAATTGGGGGGGGCTGATATTATTGTCATTTTAAAAAAGGGGAAGCCACCAGAGGCACCAGGCTCTTATAGACCAATCACACTGATGAACTCAGATGTTAAAATATATTCGAAAATGCTGGCAAAAAGATTGGCAGGGATTATTGAGCAGTTGGTAAGCCCCGCAGAGCACGGGTTCATACCCGGTAAAGGGACAACGCAGCATGTTAGGATGGTTGTCACTATGTTCGACTCGGCAGGTGTCCTAGGGGACCCCATCGAGCACTCTTCCTAGACGCTGAGAAAGCGTTCGACAGGGTATCCTGGGACTACCTTTGGCACGTTATGAGGTGGTGTGGAATAGGGGAGGCGTTTTTAAAAGCTATACAGGCCCTTTATAAAGCTTCAAATGCTAGGATTAGAGTTAATGGAGGGTTGTCAGCCGCAGTACAAATCGCTAGGGGGACCAGGCAGGGGTGCCCCTCCTCGCCTCTCCTTTTTGCGCTGTATCTGGAGCCGCTATTGCGGCGATTTGAAACTAACCCTGAGATTCCACCGATGAGGGCAAATAACTGCATCGTGAAGACTTTAGCTTACGCAGATGACGTAGCCATATTGACCTCGAACCCTTCTCTAGCTATAAAGGAGGTGGAAGCGGAGGCCCAGGCATTTGGGCAGATATCTGGGTATAGTTTGAATAGATCTAAAACTCAGATCATAAAGAATGCACACGCTATCTGTGATGACAGTAGGGTGGTTAGCTCTGCAGTATACCTAAGGGTTTCATTATCGGCGGACTTGGACGTGGTGGTCGAGAGTAAATTGACTCCATTAATTTCTAGGGTAAAGGGAGATTTGGAGAGGATGAACAATCTCCATCTTTCTCTTATGGGCTGCACTAATGTGATTAAAATGTTGATCCTGCCCAAATTCCTTTATTTCTTTAGATCCATCCCCTTAGTTTTTGAAGCTAAATGGTTCAATTTAATAGAGGGTGTACTGAATAGGTTTATCTGGGCCCATGGGAAGACTCGGCGGGCTTACAGATTTATGTCTCTCCCGAGAGAGAGAGGGGGCTGGAGGGCTCCGGACTTTAGGCTTTATCAAATGGCTGCAGCATTACAGTACATGCAGGGATTAATTGGGGGAGGGGGACTTGAGCAAAGAGTTACGACCATGTCCACGGAGGTTTATTCAGTAGTAGTGGGGGCGGAGGCAGAAAACTGTTTTTTAAAAAGAGTGGAGTTTGGGTACTATAAAAGGACAAGATTCAAGACTGTGGTGGCAGCAGTCAAAATTTGGATTGCCCTTTTAAAAAAGGCAGGATTAGGAAGATATAACAGGTGTGTCCGGTTGTATAAGAACAAATCCTTCCCTGCGGCAGTGTTTGCTGATTTAACAATGGCCGGATGGGCACAAAAAGGGATAATACAGATTGGGGATTTAATGGATGAAGAAGGGATAGCTCAGTTTGCAGACCTTACCTCTAAGTATGGCATTGATAGAAGGGATTTTTTTTAATTTTTACAGGTAAGGAGCTTCCTTAGTAATAAGCAGGGTGGTATTGCTGGGTTTGGCAGAAATGAAATACTGGAGAAGATAAAATTAGGAGGGGACTGCACGATTAGATCCTTCTATGCAAGCCTTGCAATAGGGAAGATGGATGATATTAACAAATTTAGTAACAGTAACAAGTGGTTTGAAAAATTGGGGGGGAGCCTGGATGCGTCCAGGAATCTTTGGACTTGGGTCGTACCATCTTGTGCTCAGGTCCTCTGCAGTCTCAGCATTACAAGACCCTGTTCTTATTGTACCACACCCCAGCCAGAATAGCTAAGTGGGGAGGTTCCACCTGTTCCACTTGCCCTCGATGCAATTCAGCGGAGGCAGATATTGTTCATATGTTCGCTCTCTGCCCCCAGCTACACACGTTGATTAAAGATTTAGAGGATTTTCTTGGTAGGACATTAAGGTTACAAGTACATTTGACACCTATGTTGATATTGTTGGGGAGAGGCCCGGAAGGAGATTCTGCACAAAAGGAATTTATGTTTATGGCTACCGCAGTGCTGAGGCTGACAATAGCAAGAGCATGGTTGGATAAGAATCCCCCGGTTATGCAAACTTGGCTGGCGAACTTATTAGCTACGTATAACCTTGAGAAGGCAATTTATGCACGGAAGGGAAAAAGGGGAAGAAGGTTAGGCCTAAAAATCTGGGAGCCTATAGCGAAAGGGAAGGAGACTATGGTATTATAGGGTAGTTTATGTGAAATGTAACATGAATTATAAGGTCTATGAAGGGTATGAAAATGTTTTGTAGTTTCAAAAAGAGGTTAAAGCTTGTGAAAAGTTGTCAAACTGGATAGTGTAAATCATAAATGTAAATATAATTGGTTAAATGTATAATATATACAATTTATGTACTCCAAAAAATAAAAATATATTTAAGAAATGTGGGGCGTCGGCGACCTCTCACTGAGCTCCGGAGAGCAGGCATTGATTCTGGAGGTCAGTGCAGGAGTCGTCGAGCCCTTGAAGTCACAAGTGCTGCAGATAGTACTCCTCGCAGTTGAAGTCGGGAGCGCCAACATCAGCAGGCATCATGGCTGGGGTGAGAAGTGCAGCTTTGCTGCGTGCAGTACCCTCAGGTCACGGTGCAGACAGCGGCTCGGTGACGGTCATCCAGCAGCATCAGTGAGGCCAGGGCTGCAGTGCGAAGTGATGCAGTTCTCGTCATGGTGCTGGCAGCTCACATGCAAGCAGTGTCATCGTCGTTGCTAAAGCGCTATTGTCGGCTGACGAACTGGGGTCAATGGTGCCGGTGTCAGTAGGCCAAGGCTGTGGTACAGGATGAGGAAGGTGTGTTGCGTAACTTACGAGCTGCACCCATGACCTGGGGTAGTACCTCGGCGCCGGTGAGTCCAGGGGTGCTGTGTGAAGTTTGGCATTGCACTCTGTGGTCCCTTAAGAACACAGAGCCAGTATCGGTGTCGGTGACGGTGTTGGGTTGCTTTTTCCTCTGTTACAGCACAAAACACACACTTCCCAGTGCTGGTAGCAGATGAACTTGAACTTGTTGTTCTTCCTGAGACTTATTGAACAGGGGCAAGCCAGTTTAGTCCAGGCCTTTTTTCTGCCCAAGACAGAAGCAGCCACTGCAGGCCAAAACAGCAAAGCACGCAATAAAGTGATAGTTCCTCCTCACAGCTTCTCCAACTCTTCTTCTTGGCAGGTTTCTGAGTCCAAAAGAGGTCTAAAGTTCGAGGGCCTGGGTCCCAATATTCACTCCACGTGTCCCTTTGTTCTCATCTGGCAGAGAGTGTCTGTGCTTAGCCCAAACCAGTTCTGACCGCTCTGGTCTGGCTCCCTGACAGGAGGTGGAGATAGCATTGTGTTAGGCAGAGCAGGCCCATTCAGGTGCAAGGAAATCTCCTCCCATTACTCTAGATCTAGCCCAGGTCTATTCGGCCCGGGCCTGACTCATCCAGGAAAGGCAGGAAATACCTCAACCTCCCAGTGGCTGTCTACCATGAATGCACATCCACAGCCCCGGTCACTCCAAAGCCAGACAGTCAATCCACAACCCAGCAGATGCACACAGGATGGTTAAACAAGAAAATGCCTTCTTTCTAAAAGTAGGACAGGAACAAGGGAATCCTACTCACGCGGAACCAGGGTATTAAACGTATTAGGTACGTACCTGAGCAGACAGACACACGCTGTCCCGCTACTTGGAAGGACTGCCACAGGCTGCAATTGATTTATTCTCCATAAGAGACACCAAAGTGAAAATATTCTCACCCTCCATATGAAAAAAGTATGGCCTCGTCGTGATTGACGACAGAAGGAAGTAGCCTGCCTCCATGCATGCGCTCAGAATCGGAACTCGACCAGTCTTGACAGCGCTTTCATCGTGCCATCTTCCACACACGTGGATCCTTACATTGTGCACATTCATGTAATAGCCTGCTCACCACCCACCTCACACTTGGGCTCCAGGCTGGGACCCATGTGAGTATCCCTTTCTTATACTTTGCACTGTGCCACAACTTCCACATGAGCCGGTCCATTACCCTTCAGGTGTCCCTACGTTCATAGTTCCTGAAGAGACCCTACAGTGCACACAGGGTTGAAACGCCGTCGACAAGTTGCATAAACGAATCATTGTTCACCAGCACCGATCACTGTATCTAGCGCTGTATACTGTATATATATGTAAATGGTTGTTTATATGAAGCATTGGAAACCTTGTATATATTTCACATATATGTCACTAATTTTCTAGGTTCCGTTTTTCACTGGGACACCTTTCATTCAGAACTATATGTTCAAATGTACTACTTTGTAACAGTATTTCATTTCAAGGATTATATAAATATTTATGATTCAAAAACAAATCAGAGGTGTATTTGCCTCCTTCTCTCTCCAACATCACTATAACCCAAATTATTGCCATTGTGCTCATATACATTGAGATTACTTCATTAAGTGTCCAGAGGCGCCTTTGTCTTTTGATAATAAATTATTTATAAAAGTGGCATTTTCAGACACCTAATTTAAAAACCATCTTTACAAAAAGATGTGTGATTCAGAGTTCAGAGAGCCCAAACTCCTTTTCTCTATCTTGTCCTGTTGGGAAACATACTTGTAAAATGTTTCAAAGTATCTCCCATTCTATCCTATGGGACAGATTGCCTTTTAATAGTAAAAAATGAAATACATGTATTACACTACCAGGACCTATCACAAAAACACACCAGTACATGCCCTGACTTTCACATACATTCCACCTTGCTCATGGGGCTACCTTGGGCCTACCTGAGGAGTGCCTTAAATGTAAGGAAAGGGAAGGTTGGGGCCTGGCAAATGAGTGCACTGGCCAGGTCGACATAGCAATCACAACTGTGTGCAGACACTGCAGTGGCATGTCTGAGAACCCTTTTAAGGCTGCTTGTGTGGGTGGCACACCCAGTGCTGCAGCTCCACTCACTAGCAGCATTTGATGTACAGGCTCTGGGCACACACAGTGCACTGTACTAGGGACTTAACAGTAAATCAAATAAGCCAAACCTGAAAACACCAATCCATAAACATAATTTACCGTAGGAGCACTTACACTTTAACACTGATCAGCAGTCAAAAAGTGGGCAGAGACACTGAACCAGCAAAAACAGAGTCAAAACCAGGAGGTCAGAAAGCACAAAGACAGGGAAAACACACCAAAAGGTGGCAGATCTAGCAGCCTCTATTCTAGGAACTCTCAGCAGGATTTCAACAATCAGTATAGAGAACTCTGACCTCGCGCTGCTGGCATTGGTAACCAGATAAGTCCACTCAGGAGAAGAATATCGATGACATGACGCTCTTGGTCTCCTTGATCTCATTACAGTTCCGGTGGCTTGTTCAGACTCACACAGCTCAGACTCAGATGATACCCTTATTGGTCCAAGTTCTCTTTCTCATGTGTCTCAAATTCCTTCTTTTCTGACTCACAGGCCACGTTTCATCTGTGGTATCTTTCTTTCTTGACTGCACACGACCACTTTCCACATGAGTCTCTTCTGCTTGGTCAGATTCTATACCACTCGCACAATCTCCCTCAGAGTCTAAACCTGGCCCTTATGAAGCTTGACCCCCCTCAGCTTAATCTGGTTAGTATCCAGCCTCATCAGCAACATCCACAGCTTGCCCTCTTCGGTGACCTTTCGATAACGGCTGGAGATTCTTCTGAGAGAGGAGCTATTTCATCAGAGAGACCTGTGACTTGTCGGGTATGGGAAGCGTGTATCCTGCTCGGCACTCCTCCACACTTCGCAGCAGTATTCATCACCAGTATCACCTGATATCGTCCACACCACTGAGAGTCAAAACAGTTCTTTCTTATATGCTTTCGGATGAGCACCCAGTCCGCTGAGCTTAGGTTATAACGATTCAAAAAGGGGGGTGGTGATGGACAGAGTATCTGAATTAAGCAGAACACTCCTACCCAGTCAAAAGATCAGGGCTTGATCCATCACCGTTTTTTAGCTCACTGCACCATCCCAGTTCAGAACCTGGATACATGCAAATTAGTCTGTCCCTGGCCCAGTGCATCATGGGAACAGGGCAGACCAAACTACCAAGCCAATTCTTTACTGGAAAGGAAACAAGCTTCCGGGGACCGGTTTCTGGCATTACAGCCGTCTTCGGCCCGGCTTGCTTGAATCCTGATGGTGCAGTGAGCAAGGGACTCACATCTGAGCATACCCTTCCACACTTGTGGTGGCCAAAACGATTCAAAAAGGGGGGTGGTGATGGACAGAGTATCTGAATTAAGCAGAACACTCCTACCCTGTCAAAAGATCAGGGCTTGATCCATCACCGTTTTTTAGCTCACTGCACCATCCCAGTTCAGAACCTGGCTACATGCAAATTAGTCTGTCCCTGGCCCAGTGCATCATGGGAACAGGGCAGACCAAACTACCAAGCCAATTCTTTACTGGAAAGGAAACAAGCTTCCGGGGAACGGTTTCTGGCATTACAGCCGTCTTCGGCCCGGCTTGCTTGAATCCTGATGATGCAGTGAGCAAGGGACTCACATCTGAGCATACCCTTCCACACTTGTGGTGGCCAAAACGATTCAAAAAGGGGGGTGGTGATGGACAGAGTATCTGAATTAAACAGAATACTCCTACCCAGTCTAAAGATCAGGGCTTAATCCATCACCGTTTTTTAGTTCACTGCACCATCCCAGTTCAGAACCTGGCTACATGCAAATTAGTCTGTCCCTGGAACCAGTGCATCATGGGAACAGGGCAGACCAAACTACCAAGCCAATTCTTTACTGGAAAGGAAACAAGCTTCCGGGGAACGGTTTCTGGCAAGCCGGGCCGAAGACGGCTGCAATGCCAGAAACCGGTCCCCGGAAGCTTGTTTCCTTTCCAGTAAAGAATTGGCTTGGTAGTTTGGTCTGCCCTGTTCCCATGATGCACTGGGCCAGGGACAGACTAATTTGCATGTAGCCAGGTTCTGAACTGGGATGGTGCAGTGAGCTAAAAAACGGTGATGGATCAAGCCCTGATCTTTTGACTGTGTATGAGTGTTCTGTTTAATTCAGATGCTCTGTCCATCACCACCCCTTTTCTGAATCGTTTTGGCCACTATAGGAGTGGAAGGGTATGCTCAGACATGAGTCCCTTGCTCACTGCACAATCAGGATTCAAGCAAGCCGGGCGGAAGTCGGCTGCAATGCCAGAAACCGGTCCCCGGAAGCTTGTTTCCTTTCCAGTAAAGAATTGGCTTGGTAGTTTGGTCTGCCCTGTTCCCATGATGCACTGGGCCAGGGACAGACTAATTTGCATGTAGCCAGGTTCTGAACTGGGATGGTGCAGTGAGCTAAAAAAGGTGATGGATCAAGCCCTGATCTTTTGACTGGGTATGAGTGTTCTGTTTAATTCAGATGCTCTGTCCATCACCACCCCCTTTTCTGAATCGGGCTTAGGTTATGGCATATGTCTTTTGACGTTGGTTCCGTTGTTGCTTCAACCTGATGAGACACAGAACAAACCACATCAGCCAATCCTTTACAGTAGCCAAAGATCAAGTTATCTGTGAAATTTATCAAAGGTGTAGCCAGCACTGAAGGTAAGTGCATTGCCCTCCCCATTAAAATATCATGTGGGGATAACCCAATTCTCCTGTCAGGAATGCTGCTCATCAAAATCAAGGGCAACACATCTGGACATTTCAGAGATGTTGAAGCACACAACTTTTCCAGTCTAAACCTCAAAGTCCCAATAATTTGCTCCATAATGCCTGGTGCTTCTAGCCTGTACCTACAATGCAGTCTTTGGTCCACAATGTACCTCAGTCCATTACACAGCCGCATCTCAACAAAATCCAATTGGGTCCGATTGAATGGACCCCCTTCACCTGCCTTTGTGACTCAGAGCAACCACTGACCTTTTCCCCGTATTCTTCTGTTGACACGTGACACACCCATGACACACTGCTTCTGCAATCACATTAAACAATGGATTAAACCACATCTGCCAGAACAATCTCACCATTGCACCCCTTCCTATGTGAGCTGTTCCATGAATCTGCCTTGCAATTGGGTTCAACAGACAATCTGGCAAAACTGCCCTACCGTGTGTTGAAACCCATATGCCACTTTCTCCTTTCTCATAACCTGCTCTGATCCAACCCGCTTGCTTCTGATCTGTTGCTTCCATTTGCAAATGCCTGACTTTCTCCCATGTGTTTGCAACAGCTATCATTATGCTGAGTTCGATCTTCTCTGGACTCTCCCCAACATATTCCCCATCGAAAATGCATTCATGTGTAGCACAAAAGTGAGCAACTTCATCTGCGTAGCAGTTGCCCTTCCTGACAAAATCATCTCCCTTCCCACGGGCAGCGCCCTTAATGACTGCCACTTCTTTTGGTAATTCCAATGCTTTCAACAGTTACCTCACATATTCCCCATTCCTAATGGGAGAGCCTGATGATGTTAGGAATCCTCTCTGCAACCATAGTTGTCCAAAGTCATGAACCACACCAAAACTGTACTGGCTCTCAGTGTAGATGGTGACTCGGATCTGCTCAGGCAAGGAGGGAAAAAGTTACATCGTACAGTGTCTAAATCAATAAAGGAATGGTGTTGCACTTCACACAGGAGAAGGCTTAGGAACCAAGGTCAAATGTACAGAGGGAGAAGAACACTGCTGTCCCATGGAAAATTACCTTTAGAATGGTACCCTGAGTGGATAGCATTACCTGAAAGGGATTCTGGGAGATGTCTCTTCGATATTGGATTGTTGGAAGTAGGGAAAACACCCTCTTCTCCTTCTGTCCTCAGAGAGAGAGTACCTTAGAATGAGCTCTGTCTCAATAGCTTTATGCTATTTAACCCATTGCTGGTGGAGAGACTTTTTAGGAAGACTCCACATGCTGATACCTTTTATTCCTTTTCTGAAAATGCTTAAGTAGGGGTGTCATCCTAGCGTTAGTGTAGGAACAGATTAATGCTTTATATTCATCAACCCCCAATGCTGGGAAATTTGGACTCATGCTTTTTGATCCTCTGCATCTTGTTTTTTGAATTATTAATTTTGTTTATGCTGCAGCAATTACAATGGATGCGTAGATTTGGCTTTATGTGAATTCCGATGTATTGCTACATTCTCATCTTGAGGTGTCTTTATGTTCAGTTTTTTTTGGCCTTATAGTAAGCTAAATAACTTTACAGGATTGTCTGTGGTTACTATGTATCAAAAAAATTTCCTGTTGAACTGATTTGGCAATAATAACACATTTGTCTCCCCTCTACGCTAAAATGCTGCTAAAAAGAACCACCAGATTGTGATTATAGAGTAGGCCCAGATTTATGGGCCCAGCCCTTTCTAGACCATGGCCCTATGTACAGACTCCCAAGAACGTATATTTGAATCCTCAGTAGCACCCAGTACCACCCATAAGCTTATAACATCTTTCTTCTAAACGGTTAGCAAGGAAGCAGCACTCATCCTTAATACTAACATCGAATGGGACAATCAGACCCTGGGGAGAAGTCTACCTGGTAAAACAGGACCAAAGTGAGGATAAAACTAAATACGCTGACAGTGATGTAGATGGAGTAGAGTAAATGAAAGGTAAAGAGAACGATAAAACAGAATTGGGCAACCAAGATAGATGATCCGGGTCATATGGAATTTGTAAACCACTCGCCACCCATGTGGTAGAGCCAGCAGAGCCACCCAACTGTTATGTGCGGCTTCAGCGAAGACTCGTACTGAATCCCTTAATTTTCGGTCTCAAATCTCCCTTGACTACACTCTTCGAGACCTATGTACAAACACAGTTGAATATGGGAAAACGAAGAATGTCGAAGCTGGTAATATGGAAGGAGATACAGCCCATGATGATGGTCTTAGCAGGACATGTGACCCAGATAGGTTCCTTGAAGAGAATAGCAAAATCTCTATTGAGGGAATAAAACAGATCATTCAATCTTCAACAAATATGTGGAGAGTCATACTCTCAAGCCCAAAAACCTCAAGAATATAATATTTTGGACTCTATGAATGCCCTGCATCAGGTTTTGTCATCCATATTGCTATTGCTGGAGCAATCCCTAAGGGGATCAGAGCATATAGCATCCTTACTGACCTCAATATTGTGTGCCCTAGTGTCAGCAAAACAAAACATGGACTCAGCTTCCAAGACGGATGATGGAGTTGAAATTGGGTAATAAGAGGTCACGAATGCAGCTGCTAGCAAACAATCTAACCCAAGTACACTTATCAAAGTACTACCAGATAGGAACCTAAAGAAAAAGGAGTAAAACGTAAGCAGTATGGATAGTTCTTATACTCATGCGAGGAGCCCAAGGGTAAAAGCTGGCAAAAGTGATAGTGAGAGCCAATCTAACCTGGGACAAAATAAAGGCGAAATGAATAAAGATCACACATGTTGAAGGAGACTAACGGGACCCCTGGAATTGGCGAAATCAAAAACAATGGAAAGAAGGAAAAACAGAGGAAAAAGCAAAGCAAGGATATCCCATAATCTTGCTGAAATAACTATTTTCTGATGCTAACTTGTGCAAGGACAGACCAGATGCCAAGAGCAAAGTGAGACCTGATACTATGAACAAAACTGTTGAGTTGGCATTAATCTCCATCTTTCCATTTTCCATTTAAAGGATATGAACGGATCAGAAAGCACTGCAACTGTAGTGCGTGATATTGAAGTGAGCTCGGATGAATGTAAAGAATCTCTAAAAAATCAGCCTTTCTTAAGAAAGGTAACTGAACAACAGATGCCCTTGTAGGGAAAAGGGTGTCAAGAGCCCCAAAGTAGGCACCATCTCAGAGCCCAGTTTTACGACACCACTCAATGAAGGTTCCGATGTCACACTAAATGAGGGTCTTGATATTAGGTCCCGTGAAGTATCTGAGTTTTTTCAAGGATTAAACCCCGTTGCTCCTCCATTTTTAACAACAGGATGAGAAGCTAAGGACACAACAATAAGCAGTGGTACCTGGGTGGGTGAGAATATTATATAAGATCAAAAAGTAATCACCTACATCCTAGAATGTATTGATATCTTTCCCGAAGCGCTGGGATGCCTGGCTTCACCTTGGGGGTGCCCAGGAATGGACATTTCACAGGGAAAAGCCAGGAAGGGTTCCACAGCAGTATGAGTACAGCGCCAGGACGCCCCTTTGCTGGGGCAGCAATGCGCTTTACAAGTACAAATTCATTCATTCATTTATTCATTCATTATTGCTGCTCAACTTTCAAGCTGGATTGGGACTGAGTAATGTTTTATCATCTAAAGTGGAGATTGCAACACCAAGTATAACTAGTTCAGTTCTAACCCATATCGATTTCCATGTAATGGGAGTTGATGTTCTCCCATGACCAATACAAAGGATTATTTAAGGGTAATGAAACTCCCAAATTCTGAGGAAACAGTGGCTTAATCAGACTGTCAAGATTGAACATGGCTAGCAAAAGCATTGGCAAGCAAAAGCATGGTAAGAGGGGAGCTCAATTGATAAACGGAGAGCCATTTATCACCAGCTATTGCAAATCATTTCAAAAGGGAACCTGTGGACTATGAAGTGAACTGCATAAAGAAGGACTATTTGTGCATCTTATCATGGAACATAGCAGATCAAAGCAGTAAACTAGAGGGTGGGGATTGGCTAATATTTATATATCAGCATGTAAATACTATATGATGTTTCCAGGAACCCTGGGCTTTTTCTGATAGTAATGTAAATGGTTTCTTGGAACCCAGCATAGCAGCAAAATGTCCTAAAAAGGTGAGCCCATCAGGGGGTCTCTCTATATGGATGTCCTGTAAGCTGAATTCCAAGTTAGAGCAACTCGGTGTGGAGCAACTCTCTTCCAATGTTCTGCGTATTAGAGATTCTTACTGGTCTAGGAAATGATGGGTTGATTTTCATAATGTCTTTATTCCACCCAAATGGTCCCTGGAGGTGCAAGCAATTTGGGGGACTTTGTCAGTTAAATTGGGTACATTGGAAAGGAAGTTGATGCCCAAAAATTGCTTAGACAAGGTAGAAAGGGTAAGCATTTTTCATAATGATATGCGGGGATTTCTGTCACGAAACCATCTGATATCATTGCCAATAGAGAGTTATTGATTGAAGAACACTGTCTAGGTATTCCCGGGCTAGATGTCAGTTCATCTGAATCAAACAAGAAGGGCAACGCCTTTTCATTATTACTGTTAAACCATCAATTATGTTTTATCAATGGTCATACTCTTTCAGATTCCCCACCAAAGTGATCTATGATAATGGCAGTAGAACATCATTAATAGATTACATTATAATCAACATCAAATGCTGAAAGGGTATCCTTGAAATAGTTCCTACCAAACGAGTTGAAAGTGATCATAACCCTGTGATACTATGTTGTAAATTGAGCTCTGTGAGACATTATAATGCAAGCATGTATAGTAAGGAGAATTATGGCCCAGAGATTACTTCAGCTAACATCAGTAAGAGTGTAAGTTGTAACATAAAACAATACCTTAATGAAACACCAGTTCTTGAAGCTATGATACTAAAACATGGTAGCACTATGTTGAAAGCCCTGATTGATAAGTTCAAGTTCAAGTTAGAAATTTGTATAGCGCGCTACTCACCCAGAGGGTCTCAAGGCGCTTAAAGAGAGGGGTTCGCTACTGATCGAACAGCCAGGTTTTGAGTTGCTTTCTGAAGGAGAGGTGGTTCTGTGTAAGGCGGAGGTGGGTGGGCAGGGAGTTCCAGGTCTTGGCCGCTAAGTAGGAGAAGGATCTTCCTCCCATGGTGGCTCTTCGGATGCGTGGAATCGCGGCGAGGGATTGGTTGGACGATCGTAGTTGGCGGGTGGGGATGTAGAAGGTCAGGCGAGTGTTGAGGTATTTGGGTCCTAGGTCGTAGAGGGCTTTGTGTGCGTGGGTGAGGAGACGGAACGTGATTCTTTTGTTGACGGGGAGCCAGTGTAGGTCTCTTAGTGATAGTAGTGATAATATACAGATACTATATGACTCTAAGGGGCATATTCACAAGGAGTTATCGCTGTGTTAGCGACACTTTTTTGCCGCTAATGCGGCGATTATTTTATTGCCCTATTACCAAGCTGTCGCTTACAGCCGTTAGCGGCAGTTTTCAGGCAAAACATCCGTGATAAAGTTCGCTACTTCTGTTAGCGATAATTATATGCAGGAGAGGCGTTCCCATGCAAAAACGCCCGCAAACACCACTACTCCATATTCACAACGGGATCCTTCAACTTCTGAAGACCAAAAAAGCTGGATCTGACTGCAGTTAGAGCAGGTTACTTAAGATCAGAAAATAGCTGGCCTTAAAAATGGGGATAATAGGAATCCTGACGTATCTGTCTGCGCTAAAGTCACGCATTGCTGAAGTCATGTCACAACCATGACGCAACTCCAGCAATGCATGGGGCCAGCCTATCCCTGTGGCACTGCGTCACCCTTAAGCCTGCCATTAGGCAGGTGTAAAGTACTGACACAGTGTCGTTCATGAGGGGTGTCGGAATGTCAGCGCTGTTGGAGATCCGTTGGTGGTGGTTGCGCGCTGCATGTCATCGTTTGGAAGCATTGGTGGAGTATTGTTGCAGAGGGAGTGGACAAGACGTTCTTCAGTGGCCTTGATCCAGCTGCGAGGGGGTGCAATGACGGCAGTGGCGTCCGGTGGGCAAGGTCAAGACGTGATGTTACCAATGATGGTCGGTCCAGGAGAGTCCGGTGTTGTGGCTGTAGTTGAAGTTCCCGCTGGCAGAGGTGACATGCTCGACCGTGTGTCCTGCTATGTGGCTTGTTGAGGTGACTTGCTGCTTGCATCTGATGTAGAGGACATTCCCCAGGAGGGGGTGGTGGCCTGGTCACTGGGGTTGTCCAGGTGGAACTTGAGTTCACGCAGTAGGATGTCGTCGGTGGGTGGGAGACCCTGGGGTGCAAAGAGGTCTACAATGGTATCGGAGAATGGGGGGCCATGGCCCGGGGACCTGCACCTGAGGGTGCCACAGAGGATGTTCTTGGGCTCTGTCCGGATCTGAGAGTTAAGGTGGTCCATGGTCACCGTTTGGTCATTAGAGTGTGTGGTCAATTGGAGTGTGCTTCTGTAGGTGATGGCAATGCCTCATCCTTGGCGATCGGGGTGCTCCGTGCGAGCAATACTGCAGCAGTCAGTGATGGCAATGGTGATGTCCGGTCCGAGTAGCGGTTGGTCCTGGCAGGCGAAGTGGCGTCCAGGGATGATGGCGAAGAGGGTGCTGGTGTCATAGCGGTGGAGTGTCCAAGAGGAAGGCTTCATGGTACAGAGTGCGGTCCAGGGGCAGACGGACGCAAACGGCATAGCCTACGGGTTGCCTTGGGATGGGAGAAGACCATTACAATGCAGGCAGTACATCGTCGACAACGCAAATCCGACAACGCAGGTGCCTTTACATCGCATTTGATTACAATGCATTGTGAGGTCAGTAATGGGGTAATTTGAAGTTTTGCGGCTGGGTATGGGTTCCAGATGTAAAATATGAAAATTGGGGTGTGTGTTGGGGTAAGAAATGGAATTTGGGGTGTGGCTTGGGGTAAAATATGAAATTTGGGGTGTGCATTTGGGGTAAGAAATGGAATTTGGGGTGTGTCTTGGGGTAAAATATGAAATTTGGGGTGTGCATTTGGGGTAAAATATGGAATTTGGGGTGTGTTTTGGGGTCAAATATGGAATTTGGGATGTGCATTTGGGTCAAATTAGCTTTTTGGGTGTGTTATGGGGGCTCAAAAAGGAATTCCAGGGTTCACGGTTGGGTTAGGGGTGCAAAGGTTAGTTTTGGGTTGCACTCACTGAAGTGGGAATAGTGATATTATTGTCTCCGCTGTGCAACACCTACTCTACTGTTGCAATGTGCCTAGTATTAGTATGCATGGGAATGGAATGCGATGTTATGGCATGCGTCGCAACTACGAATGTGCTTTTGGCACACAAGTGTTAAACCCGCTGTGCATGGGTGCACAGCAGCCGCCATTGAGAAGTGCTGGGGGGGCTGGACAGCTGTGAGGTGGTAAACATTGGAAAAAAACTGGATGGGACGTGGACGCGGGGATGTGTGTGAGCGGGTGTTGTAAAAATGTTTATGAGGGAAGTCTTTCCTTGAAGTCATGTCCTGTGTCTTCATAACTCCTGCTCTCCTGCATCTGCTTACAGGAAAAGGAAGTAGGCAGTCAGGCTCCCTCCCCTGAGTCAATCACAACGATGCAATGTGGCGTTGGGATTGGTAACTGGCAATGTGACAAGTCATGCAGCCAGGGGCCGGAGGGCTGGGCATGTTCTCCATGCAGGCTGTAATGCAGCCTGCATTGTGAACAGGGAAGTGTGCGTTACTGATACGGGTGGACTGAGTGGGCCGGCCAAACAGTCATTGCGCACTTGGGTGGGCATGCCAAACCGCCCATGCCCTGCTCCGTGCTTGGAGCAGTCCTACCCACCCTCCAACCCACAAAGGAAACATAGCACAGTTACATCTGTAAGTCATCATCATTTGATGATTGTTCCTCTCCTGCACTGCTTGAAAACAGTGGGGTGACGCTCTTCCACCATATCAGATGAGCCGCCGCTGGGGGAGCGTCATCTACGTGTGCTAGGCCTGGGCAACTCGACCCCTGGGCGTCCTGTGCTACATGTCCCACCTTCTTCTTACCTGGACATTGACACTGTGGCGCAATCCGCTGCACTCTCTCCAAATCTCTGCCTCAGCCAGCAGGAGCCTCAGCCAGGTGGGATTTCACAAGCCTGGGAACAGCAGTCACCGCCAAGTCCGCTGGTGAATCTCCATATATTGGTTCGCAGGAGCGCCTCTACTAGTGACAGCTCCAAGGTGCACAAGGCGGTATTCTCACACAGGTCAGCAACATGTCTCCATGCGACCTGCCAGACTTCACCACGAGGTATAGGCGATCGTCGCGCATCAATGTCTACCGCCCTGGCTCATCGACTCCACAGCTCCTCCGCATCCCACTCCAGACGCAGGTCCAGCGAGGCATCCAGGCTCCAGACACTGGTCCAGCCAGGCATACAGGCTCCAGACGCAGGTCCAGTGAGGCATCCAAGCTCTCATCCTGGTCATCCTGGATGTTGGGTGGCTTGCAGGGGTTGTTGATGTGTGCTGCACATGGCCCAGGCAGCTCAATTCTGCATTTGTTTGGTTTTTATGCCTATTTTATATTGGAGGTTGAGTGATAGGCTTTCTTTTTCATTAGAGGCAAGAAAAACTCATGTTAGGCTGACTAACAGGAATTTTTTTGCCGCTAATGGGCCTATCGGTAGTTTTTGTCCTCTAACGCTAGAATTCCTATCGCCATCACGCTAATGTTAGCAGCAGTTTTCGCCGCTGATCCCTGCAGCTATCGCCATGTAGCAATGTGTTGTGAAGATGCCGCAAACAAGGCGATAGTTTTCAGTGATACTCTGCGATAAAAAAACTGCTGTTAACTGGGTTAGCGATAGTTATCACCATTTCTTGTGAATATCTCCTTAATATCAAAGATCTGGCCAAGGCAGCCTGTCCCGCCAGTAGAGAGCGCAGTAGTATGTATTGCTGGTGTGATGCTGAATGTTTTTCTATGAAAAGAGTTATCTCACAGTCTTTGATGCTGCGTCATTGCAGTTTACAGAGTGAAGCATATTTTCTAACATGCAGGCCAGAAAACAAAAACATCCTCAATACAAATAAACTGACATTAAAAAATACCCTATGGGCTGAGCTGAGAGAAAACTCCTCCATAAAAAACAATACAAGGTTTTGGGAAGTTGTTACCCGTGTTGAGAAGTTGTCATTAAATATAGTAGAATGCCATATTGGCCCGGAGACCTGTGTCAAGCACTTCAGTGCGCTGTATAGGGATGATGCCATCGGCACCCTAGCCTCCCTGGAAATTAGAGAGGACATCTGCAAGGGGCATTCCATTCTGAATATTTGAATATCAGAAGTGGAGCGGGCACTGAGAAGCATGAAATAACATAGAGCACCAGGCCCAGATTTAGTGCTCCCCACTTTCTATCAGGAAGATCTCCAAATATGGGTTTGTGTTCTTGCAAAGGTATTCAACTCATCTCTAGCCAGTTCCGTCTGCGTATGTACGTAACCTTGGAGTGATTATTGATAGGGGGCTATCTATGAGGGACCAAGGCAACAAAGTGTCTGCCACCTGTTTCACCATCCTACGGTGGCTTGGAAAAATTTTTGGGATGCTCCCCTCGGACACCCAGAGATCTGTGGTTGACGCCTTGGTGACATCCAGATTGGACTATGGCAACGTACTCTATCTGGGGTCCACCAAGGCGGTCACCCGCTGCCTCCAACTGGTACAAAATGCGGCCGCGCGACTCCTTTGTGGATGTCGTAAATCTGACCACATTACTGAACGCCTGAGGGAACTTCATTGGCTCTGTGTGGAAAGCCGTATAAAGTTCAAGACGCTATGCTACATGCACAAGATTAAGATGGGTGTGGCTCCCCTCTATCTTCAGTCGCTTGTTAAGCCCTATTCTCCTTCCCGTCTGCTCCGTTCTTCCTCTCAACACTTATTCTGTGCTCCTAAGTATAGGTTGTCCAGAATGGGGGGCGGTGCATTTGCCAACTTGGGACCCAGACTGTGGAACTCCCTCCCGCTGGCTGTCCGTGCGCAGGTCAATTATGTTTGCTTTCGAAGAGCTGTTAAAACCTGGCTCTTCGACCAGTAGATTCTTACTTTTCTTGGGTGTCAGATTACTTGTGACAATCAGCGCCGGGAAACCCACTTGGGTAGCTGTAGCGCTTTACAAACTCAATAAATCAATAAATAGCTATTAACTGGTTCTGTGCTTAGCCATCCTAGTGCCCATATTTAAGAAAGGCGATCGAGGTTATCCAGTCAACTACCACCCAATTTCACTTCTGGCTGAGGTGGGAAAAATTACTAGAAAAGTTATTTTAAACAGATTTCAAGGTTGGTTCACTGGTGGACTGTCGGAATATTCTAAGACCCAAGCTGGCTTTAGAGCATGGGTTGGAACTATTGATTAAGCAGTACAGCTATATATGATCTCGTACAAGTAAACAATTAAAAGGAAATTCTCACTATATTTAATCCTATGGTATCTAAAGTCTGCTTGTGATCTTGTGGACTGGGAGAAGTTATGGAGATCACTGGTAGATCAAGGAGGCAATACCACACTAGTGCATGCAATAAGGGCGCTAAACACTGATAATGCAGTGAGGGTTAGGTACAGACTGGGAGGTGAGTGCACTGAAACCTTACCCGTAGAAAGGGGTGCATGTTGGGGGGGTGCTAGCCCCCTTAGTCTTCAGTCTTCATTTAAATAATGTAGTGGAATATCTGCTTGGAGATAAGATTGACGAATCTACCACAGCAGGAAAAAAGGTCCCAATACTACTATTTGCTGATGGTGCAGTCCTGATTGTACCGACAGAAAATGGACTCCACAGTTTATTAGTGAGGTTTGCAGATTTTTGCCAAAAGAAGTCTTTGATGATCCACTGCACTATAATAAAGAGTATGGTGCTGAGAACGTCCCCAGTTTCAGAGAAAGTCAAAGATATATGGTGAGCCCATTGAGTCTGTTGAGCAGTGTGCCTATCAGGAGATACAGTTTACTGACAAACTACAATGAAAGAGTCACATACAGACGGCAACTACAGTTTTAAATCAGACATCTGGGGCAGTTTTAGAATTGTGACACAGGGCAGGAGCCAAGATAATCAGCATCATCCTCCAAATTTACAGACAGAAGGCAGTAGCAGCAGCACTTTACAAGGCCGAGCTTTGGGGTATGAGAATATATATCCCCTCCAAGTGGCCAAGAATTATTTTCTTAGATCCTTGACTGTGGTACACCCCTGTTAGCACTTTACACAGAACTCAGTCACGTGCCAATAGCACAAGCACAGCGTCCGCTCGGCTCCCGGGGGCGGAGCCGGGAGCCGAGCGGACGCTGATCGTCGTGGCTCCCGGTCCACGAGCTGCTCTAACCCGGCCCTAGGCAGATACAGCCCTTCATTTCGACCGCTCATTTTTCCAACACAAAGCGGAGCGAGTAGGGCATGTGCGGTGAGACAGCGATCGCACCCAAGTTGGCGGACAGGCTGACAGGCTCGATCTCCCGAAGTGAAGGAAGAGAGGGCGGAGGCGCGCAAAATGGCGGGCGGCACTACGCCGGGGACTCCCCTGACTGCTGCGGCCGCTGGGAGGTAGGATTGCGTCCTGCGCTACCCCGGCTTGTCGAGACTCTCGCCGCAGCAGCTGGCATAATTTCCACTAGTTTCACTTCGGTGGAGACCCCCACCGAGGGAATCCTCCCAGCACCTGCCTGACTCTAAGATGGCGGTCGGCGGCGATTTTCGGATAGCGATCGCCGCTTCCACTGGCTCGCCCCAACTTCTCCCCGGCCTCCTGCTAATCCTGCAGCCCTCTCTTGGATTTTTGGCCTGCCTCCCGACCTGCTGCCAGTTTGGGGCCACTGCCAGTGTCGGATTGCCTTGTGGCCCTGCAACACGGGCCAGATCTCCGGACCACTCACCCCTCCCCCCCCCACATGGCACCAGGGTTCTGAATGTGCCGCTGCTCCCGGAGTCCACACTGCTTGCGGTTGAATGCACACACAACCCACCGGCTGCCGTGCAGCGCCTCACGGCCAACGCGTGACTGCACCAACAGCGTCAACATGGCCCTCACCACCTGGCGCACTCTCACCCCCACCGAGAGGGCTGACTGCAAGCTCTCCAAGATGGTGACGCGCCTGCGGCTGGCCTCCAGCTTCATCTCCCACCTTCTCTCCTGGACTTCTTGACTTTTGTTTTGTCCTGACCGACACTTTGCTGCTGTTTTCGGACAGTTTCTCTGGACTCTAACCCTCCTTCTGCTTCCCCTTCTCTCCATACCCTTGCATCCCTCCCTCCCTCCCTCTGTGCTGTGACTGCATTCACACTTATGGAACTCTGCCCCTTGACCTATTGTAATAACTCTAATCAATGGTATTTGCTTTAGACCTTGCACCATATACCATTCCTATGTGACTCTTAGAGTATTTCCAGTCATATCCCCTCCCTATGTATATAGAGATAACTCTAATCACTAGTGTATGCAGTAGACCTTTGTACTCTTTACCATTCATATGTGACCATTAGAGTATATCCGGTCTTATCCCTTCCTATGTATATAGAGATAACTCTAATGACTAGTCTCCTATGTGACTTTTAGAGTATATCCATGTTTATCCCTTCCCTATATTTATAGAGATAACTCTAATCACTAGAACATGCAGTAGTCCGCTTTGCTCTCTTCCATTCCTACGTGACTTTTAGAGTATATCCAGTCTTACCCCTTCCCTATGTATATAGAGATAACTCTAATCACTAGTTTATGCAGGAGTCCGCTTTGCTCTCTACCATTCCTATGTGACTCTTAGAATATATCCATGTGTATCCCCTCCCTAAGTAGATAGAGATATCACTAGTATATGCCTAGAGTTTATCCATTTGTATCTCCTCCTTGTGTGACTTTATCTCTTGTACATTTGCAGTTTTTTCGGTTTGTACCTTTTTATAACGCATGTAAGCCTAAGTCCGTATGTTTTCAACTGGTTCTTATGTAAGTCAAAAATTTGCACATTTGTTTTTCCGATTGTAACCTTCAGTCCTTATGGTTGAAACTGGGTCCTATGTAAAGCGCTCTGACACCTTCGGGTAAAGTTCGCGCTATATAAAATCGCATAAATAAAAAAAAATAAAAAAAAATAAAGTAGCAGCCCTAAAACCAGTGTTATACTGGATTACAGTTGTGATGAATCCAAAGGCATCAATACACTTGAAATCTTTGGAAGACACTGATTATGCTAGTGTTCATGGTAGATTTACATGGTTGACTCATGTAAAATGTACGATAGCTGAATTGCAGCTGGGGTTCTTTTGGCATGACCCAAGTAACCATAGACGGGAAACTGCAAAGATTGTTAAGGAGCATTACTTTAGGTCAAGGTGGGAGAATAAACTTTCCATGATCAGGCCTAGAAGTATACTGGGGCACTATTTTAATAATGGTCATGGACCTGCCAGTATGCTATATTTATATATTATCTACCTCGAACAAAAATGTATGCTGTACATTAAGTTTAGATTAGGTATCTTGCCGACCAGCGAAAACCTAGTTAGATGTTCATGGCTCAAACAGGTTGTAATCTTGTGACTGCAAGTTTGGGGGGAGGAAACATCTATTGCCCTTTTTGCTGTTTTGCACAAAACATGATCTAGCATGCAAAAGATGGCTTCTACCTCATTTTAGAACCCACAAGATTAAATGTGTTGCAATGGTAATGCCGTTCTCCCCTAGGCAAACACCCAATGTATTTTTAATTCAATAACTTCGTATATATGGTCAATTTGGAGGCGCATAAGAGAACTGCTAGCTGCCTTGGGAATCTGATTAGGTCTTAGCAGGAATGTACACTGTTAGGGAAAACATGGAGCTTGCAGTTCTTATTATTTTATTGCATTTGCACTTTGTTCGGAAGTTACTGGTAGCTGCTGCTCATATGGGCACTATTGTTTGCAATTTATGGGTCAACGTGACTGACATGAGATTGCTGATTTATGTAATTTTGTGTATTCATTATTGCTTTAAATTATTATTGTATGACTGAAAGCTGAAACAATAAATGAATGATTTGTTGTATGATCATTCAGCTTCCGAGTAATCATGATCACACTATTCTAGATGTGAACATCTCTTTGGCCAACCATGTAATAGTAGTCAGCACTCATGCTTTCCTTCCATTCTTCTGGTTTTAAGCCTTCCATAACAGCCGCAGTCACAAATTCTGTGATAGGTTATTTTTTTAATTCCTGTGAAACAGGCATTTTGAATAGACAATCCGAGGGTACGTTCTTAATATCGGCATATAACATGTTTTTTTTTTTTTTTTTTCTTTTTTTTTATGAAGCTTATAGAGCGCGCGGCTACCTCCAACGGAGGTGTCCCGGCGCTAAGATTACAGGCAATCACACGAGAAGAGAACCAAGTGCATGTCCAGTCAAATGGCAAACCAAGGGCTAGAGGTATAAGATTAGCGTTTGGCAAACAGCCAGGTTTTTAACTTGCGGCGGAAGACTAGCTCAGACTCGATGAACCTAAGCTCTAGAGGAAGGCTATTCCAAAGCTTGGCGGCTGTGACGGTGAAGGTTCTGCCGCCACTTCGGGAGAGCCTGAATCTGGGGACATTCAGCAGACGTAGGCTGTTAGATCTCAGGTGTCTTACTGCGGATGATAAATTGAGCCTTTTTCTAAGATAGACCGGGCCTGTTCCATTAATTGCCCGAAACGCAAGGACCAGAACTTTGAAGTCAATGCGACGGGCAATGGGGAGCCAATGTAGCTCGTCTCGGAATGCTCTGACCGAGTTGCGAGCAGGAATGTTTCCAATGAGCCTTGCTGCCGCATTCTGAATGATTTGTAGTCGGTCTATAAGATATTGGGGGGCACCGGCATATAGGCTATTGGCGTAATCAAGATGTGACGTGATAAGTGCGTGGACCACCGTTTTACGGGAAGTCAGAGGGAGGAAAGGAAAAATCTTCCAAAATCTTCCTAATCATAATCATAATGTTAAAATTAAAACCTTCTAAACCCAGGAACCATCTGGCAATACTGAGAGTGAAAGTTTCCACACTTTCTGTAATAAAGACAAAAAGAAAAGGTTTGTGGTCTGTTCTCTGGACGGGTGATAAACCCAAAAGAAAAAGAAGTAAATGTCTTGTTGCCCAAAACCATGCACACTCCTCTTGCTCCACCACAGAATACTGAGCTTCAGCATCTGTGAGCGAACAAGAGGCGAATGTAATCAATCTTTTTGTCCTCCAACTATCTGACTCAAGGTTGTTCCCAATACTTTGGGTCAGTCATAAGGGTAGTGAGTGTTTTTAGCATCTAAGCAGCCACAGGAAGGGTCATTCACAATTTCCATTTTTATGGACAAAAATGTTTTTGTCTTGTTTCACCCCATACAAATGTCTCATTTTTTAAATAGTCTCCTCAAGTGTTCAGTCAGAACTGAAAAATGATTTACAAATTTGGAACAGTATTCCAAACGTCAAAGGAATGATTTCAAGTCATCTCCATTACTATGAAGCTGTGCTTTACATCGCATTATAGCTATAAAGCATGACATTTGGTTGTTGCTTCATAACTTCAACCAAGTCATGCTTGGATTTTACTCCATCTCCAGATTGCAAATGAACTCGGTAGGTAACTAAACCTACAGCAATCTGGCATTTCTACTTCTTTAAAGTAAGCCCAGTACTTTGCAGTCTGCATAAAACTGTCATCAACACTTTCTTGTGTACTTCGACAGCATCGCAAAAAAAGGGGATATCAGCCTGCAAACAGAACATTTCATATACCCTTCAGAATATGCTACAGAATCCTCTGAAAAACAGCAGCAGCTGATCTGACCTCAAAGGGCATTCTGCAGAATCTATATGTCCCAATAGGAGTGCTGAGAGAAGCGGGTGACTCACTATCAGTGTATAATTCTACCTGATGATATACAAGAAAAGTAACTGGCTTCTCCTATCATGCTCAACATTTCATCGATCTTGGGCAAAGGGTGACAGTCCACCCTTATGCTGTTGTTAAGATTCCTGGGATCTATGCATAATCGAATGCCTTATCCTGCAGCTTTAGATGCAATCACAATAGGAGACAACCATTCATAACTTTCCTTTAGAAACAATTACCCCTTGTTCAGTTAACGTCTCTGACTCTTTCATTAAAGATCCCATCATCAGGTGAGGTATTGATCTAAACGTGTGCAACACAGGTATAAAAAAAAATTTTTATTTGAGTTTATGTTGAACATTTTTAGGAGTCCAAGCCTTTTCAAACATACTTTGTGAATTGAGCACATATTTCATTCACACATATTTTTCTTTCAACAAGTATTACTGGCTCTTCCTTGTTGGTGTCTAATTTTATTCCATGTTTACTTAGGTGCCTCGGCTCTAAAAGATTAAACTAATTTTTGGTGTTATACACTTTTCCTACAGACTTTTTATCTTTAAAGGAATTTCTCATTGTGACCCTGCCTTCTAAAGGTATAGGATCTTTATTATAACCAAAAAAGTTAATTTCTGGTTCTTGAAAGGTGCATTTTTACATTCACTCTTAGAAGAGACAATGTTGCCATTTATCTAAATAGATGGTGAGCACTCATTTGCAAAAACAGTTTTATTTGATTCATCCCATTTGATTTCAGATTATCTTCACCACAATTGAGTTGGATTTTCTTTTCATCCGTATTTGCTAGAGAATTTACTATTTTTCTCCCATCTTCTTTACAAACACTGTCAACACTTTCTTCAAATTGCATTTTTTTCATAACAAGTCGGCTTATTAGACACATGCCCAACATTTCCACATCTGTAACACTTTATTTGTTCGCATTAGAACTTTTGTCTTTGTTAATATAAGGCTCCTTCCCTTTCTTTATAAGTTGACTTTCGATTTGACTCTTCACTCATGTGTTGTACTATGGCAACTTAATTTCCTTTACACATTACGTTGTGTGCTCAATGCTCTTAGCAATCTCAAATGCTATTTTCAACCTGGGATTTTTTGCTAATAGCTTTTCTTGAAGTCTTGGGTTATTAGTACAACGCACTAATTGGTCCCTTATGAGACAATCAGATAAAACCTTAAAGTCACATGTGTTAGAGAACTTTCTTAAAACAACAATAGCATTTACCACTTTTTTCTGTTTACCTTAAGCCCTTCCAAAAGAATGTATTCCTCTCTAAAACCATAATTTCCCCAAACTTCTCTTCCAGTTGTTTGAAGGTTGCTTGGAACTTGTGACCTGTTAACCTTCTCCACCAGTCTCCATTGTGAGATCTGAAAGGCTTTCAAATACTGGTGGGTATATGTACAAGAACTGCCACTAATTAGCATTAGCATTAGTTAGTGGCAATTTTCTTAACGAGGCCTATCACCAAAAACTATAGCCCTGTTATCGATGTATTTACAATACTTTCAGGTAGCCGTGGTTAAAACTGCAGCTAACACTAGCGTGAAGGTGATACAAATTCTGATGTTAGCGGGCGAAAACGGATGCAAGGCAAATTTGCGGGCAAGAAAACTCACGTTAGTCAGCAGAACTTCACCTTTTTTGCCTCTAGGGGACCACCTTCAATGAAAAAAAGAAAGGAAAAATAATGGAATGCAGAATGGAACAGCCAGGGACAAGTGTAGCACAGATCAACTACCTCTCCAAACCCCCAACAACCAGGGTGACCAGCCAGAGTCCCAAGGAAGAGGAAATATAGAATCAGGGCTACATATATGAATAGAGGCTCATCGCTGAGGAAACCCTGTAATGCATCACTTTCCACACAATGGCAGCCAAAACCTTGAAAGCGAGGACATCCTCCGGGGCCTGGAGGCCTCGCTGTGCCTGCATCTGGGACCTGGAGTGGGATGCAGACGTACTGTGGATGTACTTGACCATGGCGGTAGATATTGATGCATCGGCAATCACCCTTACCTGGTGGTGAAGTCTGCCGGGTCACATGAAGAAACGTTGCAGACCTATGTGAGTAGACCGCCTGGTGCCCCTTGGAGCTGTGAATGGTAGAGGCGCTCCTGCGCACCAACGTAGGGAGGTCTGCATCGCATAACACGTGCCACCACTACACCAGGGTACACGGAGGGATTTACCAATGGTGGGCCGTGCCTCTCTGCATGACAGGTCGAAGGATGTTGAGCTGGCCGGATGCTGTGGAGGGTGAGGCCCCTGAGCTGTGCCAAACTTGTGTGGTGGGAGCCCTGCAACTTCACGCATAAGGGGGCTCTGTTGCATCACCTGCATCAGGAGGTTCCCCAGCGGACTTTGTGGCGACTGCTGTACCTAGGCTTGTGAAATACTGAGTCACAGATTTAGAGAGAGGGCAGCGGATTGCTCCACGGTGTCAATATCCAGGTGAGGAGAATGTGGGACGCGTAGCAGCGGAGTCCGGGGGTCGAGTTGGGCCAACGCCTAGCGCCTGTGGGTGATGCACCCCCTGTGGCAGCTCCTCCGCTATGGCTGAAGAGGATCACCCCACTGCTTTCAAGCAGTGCAAGAAGAGGTAACACAACATGTTTTTAACTTTATGATATTGTCATGCTATGTTTCCTTTGCGGGCGGGAAGGTGGGTGGGACTGCTCTACTCATTGAGCAGGGCAGGGGCGGAGTGGTATCCCCACTCAAGTGTGCAATTACTTTTTGGTCGGCCCTCTAAGGCCGCCCAAAGCAGTCATGCACACTTCCCTATTCGCAATACAGGCGGCATTACAGCCTGCATGGAGAACATGACCACCCAACCAGCTCCTGGCTGAACACCTTGTCACAGCGCTCAAGAACAATCCCAATGCTGCAATGCAGCGTTGTGATTGGCTATGGGGAGGGAGCCTGGCTGCCTGCCTGTTCCTGTAAGTAGACTCAGAAGAGCAGGAGCACAGAAGTCGCAGGCCTTGAGCTAAGATTTTAAAAAATATATATTTACAACCCCCACTTCCCCCCTTGCATCCCTGCCCCCTCCGGTGTCCTTTCCTGTGTTTCCCGCCCCCAGCTGTCCAGTCCCTCCCCCGCAGCACTACTTAACGGCAGCCGATGTGCGGCTATGCGCAGCAGGCGTACTACTGGTGCATGAAAGGGAAGCCAAAGGCAAGCCTGTCTGCGTCTGTCCATCCCTGGACTGCACCCAGCCCCAAAGACCCTTCCTCTTGGAAACTTCACCGCCATGACGCCAGCACCCTCCTTGCCATCAGCCCTGGACACCAGACCGCCTGCTATCTAGCATCACTGTAGAATTCCCTTGCACCCTGCGCCTGCCGAAACTACAAACGCACCTTGTGCCACATCAGCACACCAGCGCCTCCTGCCTCCCAGCCGACCAACAGCACATCTCAAAGTGCAGTCCCCTCACAACCATGCAACAGAAATCTGGGACATCCATGACGCCTCCTCTTCAGACATAACCTTGTTCAGGGTTAACTGGACCAACCTCTGCTCCAGACCGGACATCGCCATCATCATCCACGATGGCTACAAATTCACCCGAAAGGACGACTCCGAGCACCCAGGAGGAGGCATTGCCATTGGCTAAAAAAGCACACTCTGACTGACCACACACTCTAATGCCCTGACGGCTACCATGGAACACCTCTACTTCCAGATCTTGACTAACCCCAACACCACCCTCAGTGGCACCCTCATCTACAGGCCTCCTGGCCCATCAATCCCCATTCACTGATGTCATTGTAGACCTCATCACACCCCAGGCTCTCCAATCTACTGACTACATCCTGATCGGACACCTCAACTTCCACCTGGACAACCCAGTGACCAGAATAACACCACCCTCCAGGCAAAGTTCACCAATATCAGACTCAAGCATCTAGTCACCGTACCAACCCACAGAGCCGGACACATGCTCAACCCCGTCTTCTCCACCAGCGGGAACTTCAACTACAGCCACACCCCCAAACTCTCCTGGAACGACCATCATAGTATACATCATGCCTTCACCACACTACCATACATCACCGACATCATCTATCCCCTAGCCTCAGCTGAATCAAGGCCATCAAAAACGTTTTGGCAACTTCCTCAGCACCATTGCTCAGCCAGCGCTTACAGATGCCAACACCGCAGCGCGCAAACTCCACCGATGGAGCTCCAACTGCACTGACGCCCTGGTATCTCTTCCGTGTCAGTGGACCGAGCATCTGAGGGTCGCTAAAGGTGACAACAGACACCCTGGATGCCAAACTAGACTCTGTACAAACGGATGCATCTAGGCATTTTGCGTGACCTTGTGAACCCCTACGGCACATTATACCTGCGACAGGTAGGATGTATGCAGGGCGGGCATTCCCACGCAACAAAGCCTCATAGGAGTGGTGCAGTGAAATCTATGAGACTTCACTGAGACAATTCTAGGATGCCTCTGCATCAAAACCTTACGCCTGCCTCATGGCAGGCGTAAGGGTGACGCTGTGCTATAGGAATAGGCCTGCCCCTAGGATTGCTGGAGTTGTCATGCGTGTGACAAAACTGCAGCAATGTGTGACTTTATCACCGACAGACAGGTCAGGAATACTAAGATATCTGTAAATTCTTGCGACATGGAGCATCCTACAGTGAATACAGGGCATCCATGGTGTTACAAGGCGGGTGCAGTAAAAGTGTGCCAACGCTGTTTTGTTGCCGCGATGCAACACTTTTCATGAATGAGGCCTAGGACTGCACCCTATCTTATTGTGGGGCGCATTCCTGAGCTTTTGTTTTGGTGCAGGGCCATGCAAGTAATATTCTTACAGGGAATTCCTGGTTAATATTGCAAAGTGGGGCTTGTGGCAGTGTTTTTCACAGGAACGCCCACCTTGCATCTCAGTTTCGTTAACTCTTGCTAACAGAAGTGGCGATCTTTAAAATTCACGTTTTAGCTGCAAAAGTGCCACTTACTCCAGTTAGCGGCAACTTGTAAATAAGAGCCGCCGTAACAGCAAAAAGTTGATCCTACAGCGGCGTTAAGTCCTTTTACATATGCCTCTGTATCTTCAATTCCAAGTTTGTATAAAAGAATAAGTGGATTTTTCAGTGATGAAAATGTTCTTCCCCTGTAGCAATTAAATATGACTCAAACAATTTCACCCATTGCTTCATGTCAAGGATGGTTTACCTGATTCAAATAGACATGGAATAAAACAGATACATAAATGATGCTGTATAAGAAAAGGAGAATATTTTTTCATACACTTTATAACAACTTTATATGCTAATGGAAGGATACAATTCTAATTATGTTTATATTTCAGGAATAGAATATAGAAAATAAACTGAATTCTAAATATAATATGATATCATATAATATGAAGAAATTAACTAATACCTATGCAGGAGGGTGGAAACAGTTATAACCCCATGAGGTTTACAGTTAAGTCTTGTAAAGGTATTTACAGATCGCAGAATGTGTGACAGAATACTAAATTGCAGGCAATGCATTTTTTCTTTCTTAATAGTCTTGACATGGCAGAGTAAGTGTGCAAGTATTTATGTATATAAACTGCTTTCTATTACACAAAACGTTTGGCTGCCCCTGCCTATATGTATAAGGAAGGGCAGGGAAGACAAGCCACATAACAGGCAAATTGATACAGTGCAATGACCATAGCAATATTTGATAGAAAGACACCTAAAACCATCTCTGACGATAGATGAGAATAGCCGTGTAGACTTTGAGGAAAAAAGGTAGTCGTGCTCATGTTACTGCAAGCGCGCCGATGTGAAACAAAATACACCTGAACAGAAGAATTATGGTTGTTGATATACAAGGTGCGATCACTCTGTACATGGTTAGATTGGGCAGTGGAATTGTAGCGGCCAACTGCAAGCAGGAACGGGCTCCCTGAAACTTGAATTACAGCAGCTGAGGCGACACCGCAGAAGATAAAAGTCACCTCATCTTAATCACCGCCTTCAAGGATGGCTGCAGTCAGTAGGCAGGCTTTCTGCCAGTGGCAGCACAGCATTTGAGAGGAACCTGTAGCAGAGAACACGGTCCCCTCCTCAACCCCCAACGTTAAGGACGTCCCCCATCCCCCCTGTCTAACTCCACCCCCGCATACCCCACAAGCAAAAAGTGGGCTCTCCTCAAGCTGTACCAGAACAGCTGAGGGGCACCTGCAGTGTTCGCCTGACCTTAACCTTTGTGCATATATATCCTTTTAAATCCCGGGAGCTGTGTTGTGCCTTTTTTCCCACCTGGAAGAGAGTCCTGGTGTGTCTGTTTCACCAGCAAGCAAGCAGACGACCGCTCTCTCGTTCTGGAGCAACGCGGGAAGCCTGCACTTTGGACGGTGCGCAAAATTGCAACGCGTCGCCCCCCGAATGGGGAGAGAGGAGGCAACACTGATTGCCTGATAAGGGGACACAAAAAGGCCAAACCCTTTCAGGTACCTGTGGCGGTGTGGAGACCTGCATCCAACTCGGTGGGACACCAAATGGTGTTAGGAAATGCCCTATTACTGAATGGAGATCCTCAGATCCAGTACCAGCATGCATCTATCTGCTTGGACGAGCGCAAGGCACTTGAACATCGTTAAGGCAGAGGAGGGACAAGAGACCACCTCACTGGGAGTGGTCACGTCATTAGCCCCATATCATTTGGCCTCCCTGTGAGATCGAGGAGCCCTTGTAGCCGGCACTGAAAAAGCCATTTGAAGGCTGAAATGTGTCTGCCAAGCATTTCTTTGACTTCATTCACTAGTACAAGAACAGCAATAAAGCCCCGGAGCTGTATCCTGCCTTTTTCCCTACCTGGGAGAGAGTCCTGGTGTTTATGTTTCGCCAGCAAGCAGGCGCTGGCTAACGACCGCCCTCTCGTTCTGGAGTAACACAGGAAGCCTGCACTTTGGACGTTGCACAAAATTGCAATGCGGCGCCTCCCCCCCCCCCCCCCCCCGAATGGGGAGAGAGGAGGCAACATTGATTGCCTGATAAGGGGACACAAAAAGGCCAAACCCTTCCAGGTACCCGGGCTATGTGGGGACCTGCAGCCAACTCGTTGGGGCATCACATGGTGTTAGGAAATGCCCTATTACTGAATGGGCTTCCTCAGAGGGCTTCCAGTACCAGGATGCATCTGTCTGGTCGGGCAAGCGCAAGGCACCTGAGTGTCCAACCATCCCGAGAACTTGCACCATCTTGTGCTGCACAGTCCATTCGCAGCTGCTCAGGCCCGTCTTCTCAGTCCCTCTCAAGGGGGGCTGCCCAGCTTTGATAGGGACGACAGAGGGTCCAGGAGCTATCAAACGCTAACAATTGTAGCTCTCTTGCTTCTCCTTTGGAGGCTTGACAAACCTTTTCCATCTTCCATCTGCTGGCTGATGCAGGTTGTCTGAGACAATGAATGAGGGTTCGCTAGATGAGATTCTGTGCCACCCCTTTCCACTGTCTCCTCTGTATTCCAATCCTGATCCTATAAAGAAGGTAGTGCTTTTTCTACCACCTCGCATAATCACTTTCAGGCCTATGAAATGGAATGTCCAAGATGGTCTAAGACTTGATCTTTGCTCCAGCAAGTCAGATCCTGAACCAGTTTTTTTGTCCAACCACAGGTAGTAAATGGTAATTTAAAAATCTATGTTTTTCAGTTCAAACGAAGTTTATTGATGTAAATAATATGAAAGAATGCAAGGTACAATATTAACGGTAATATGATGAACATACAGTAAAAGATATGAGATGTGTAAGGGAAAAGTAAGTCAATTATAATAAGACAATGTGCAGTTAAAATTAAGAATTAATAGAATAGTAATCAAGTAGGTATAAAACATACTATACATGCAAGTTAATATACATAGTGAGCAAAAGAAATAGAGCAACCTAAAGGAAGTTATGGAGGTTTTGCAACTTCTTGTTGTAAAGGAGTTAGAGACAAGGAACGCCTAGCATTCAAATCAAAGAAGGATGTAATGGGGTCCCACAATTGTCTTCTTTTTGTGGCTAAAGCTAGTGGGTAAACAAATGTTGTGTCTAATCTATGGTTATAACATACAGCATTACACCATGCCTGATACGAAAGTTTAGAGTGATCTTTCCAAAGTTTAGTGATTTGCTGAAAGGCTACCGCTAATAGTAAGTCTATTATCTTGACGTTAGACGTGTGATGGGCCCAAATAGGAGATATGCTTCCTAAGAAAATGTGGGTAATAGAAAAAGGGTGATTTGAGGAAAATTTTTTATTAATTTGGGACTAATCCTTATTCCAAAATATATGAACTGGAGCACACTTGAAGAGTAAATGTATCAAGTCTGCATGTGGTGAGGAACATGTCCAACACGTATCAGAAGTATCTGAATGATATTTGCTGAGGGCAAGTGGCGATATTGGGAGTCTATTATAAACAAAAAATAAAGTCTGAGTGGTGTTTGCAGCCCTAGAGGATTTGCGCAATTTCAGCCAGATTTTATCCCATATCTCAATAGACCATGAAACATCAAAATCCTCTTCCAATAGTGTTTTTGTCTTGGTTTTGGCACGGGGTAATGATGGAGCATGACGAAGTGCATAAATCTTGGAAGCTCTGCCACCCTTAGTTAATAATGTCTGTAACGAGGATATATTAGAGGAATCTATACATTGAGGAGGAGAAGATGCATTGTAAGTAATGTACGCTGAATGTAATGCTTGTGTTAGTAACAAGTATTTGGCATGAAATGTGGGGGGGAAATTAAAAAAGGAAGCAACTTGAGAAAATGGGATGATGCGGTCTAGATGAAATAGTTGATGTACCCAAATAAGGTTACGTTGTCTCCACGTTTTCCCAAAAATTGGTTTATTATTTATCAGAATAGAAGTATTGTGCCATATAGGTTGTTCAGAAAAGGAGGATATAAGAGGCGGCGGGAGTATCTTGGAAGTATATTTAAGAGTAGGAGTAGATAGCGATTGTGGCTTGCATGAAAACAAAAGATATTCCTCAAAGGTGAAAGGCGAAATAAATGATGGTTCCAAAGTTAACCATAAGGGAGAAGGCACGGAAGGATCTGAAATCCATTATGATGCTTGATTTAATAAAAAGGATTTATGGTATAATGAAAAATTTGGAAAATTCACTGCACCTTCTGACTTGGGTCGGGTTAATTTGGATATAGACATGCGAGAGCATTTATGTCCCCATAGAAAGAGGGATAGGATTGAATACATTTTTTTGAAATACTTCAAAGGTATTGAGAAGGGAATATTGGAAATTGTAAAGAGAACTATAGGAGAGAGCATCATTTTAACTGTATCCAATCTGCCCCACCAAGATAAGTATAGGGGATGCCATTTTGTAGTGAGAGCAGTTATTTTTTGTATGCAGTTCTCCATACTACGAGCAATGAAACCTGAAAGGGAAGAACTAAAATGAAGACCTAGGTATTTAATATAGTTTAGATTCCACGTGAAACCTGAATTGATAAAGTCAGCCTTAAAAGTAAATTTAGTAAGGGGCAAGATTTCGCATTTGTCTTTATTTAATATATAACCGGAAACTTGTGCAAAAGAATTAACTTCATCCAGAAAAGCAGGAAGAGAAGATTCAGGATGTGACAAAAGCAATAAAACATCATCAGCATAAGCTGCCATTTTAACTGAGGTCTGCTTGAATTTAAAACCATGAATTTCAGTGTTTTGACGGATCCGCAATAAGAAAGGTTCAAGGGCAAGGTTAAACAGGAAAGGAGATAAGGGGCAACCCTGCCTAACCCCTCTGTCCAAGGAGAAGTATGGAGAAATACCACAGTTTGCCGCAATAGCTGCTCTTGGATGTGAATATAAAAGAGAAATCAGAGTAGAAATTTTTGGCCCAAATCCAAACCACTTCAAAGTATGGAAAAGATATCTCCATTCGACCCTATCAAAAGCTTTCTCAGCATCTAGAGCTATAGCAGCAATAGAATCTGACGAGTGAGAAGTTTTGGATAAAATATCAAAGAATAACCTCGTGTTGTCCTCAAGCAATCTACCCTTAACAAAACCAGATTGCTCCTTTCTCAAAAGATCAGGTAAGTGAGATTCTAAACGTAAGGCCAAAGCCTTTGAAAAGATTTTGTAATCGATATTTACTAGCGAGATGGGTCTATAATTTTTACAATGTTGAGGATCTTTACCCGGTTTGCGGAGAATGCAAATGAGAGCATCTGAAAAAGAACCAGAAGAGGTACCAGAGTCGAAAAAGGTAGATAAAAGAAGATGTAATTTTGGAAGAAGTAAATTGGAAAAATGCATAAAAAATTCAACCGTAAAGCCATCTGGGCCTGGGGCTTTATCCTTTTTAAGAGTTTTCAGTGCGAGAAGAAGTTCTTTTTGTGTTAAATTCGTCTCTAGGGAAGAAAGGTCGCCAGGTTTGTCAGAAGAGAGTTGAATTTTGGATAAGAAATTAGATATGGATTGATCGGAGGAAGAGGATTCAGAAGAATATAGTGTTTTATAAAATTGAAGAAATTCATTCAAGATGTCTTCATCCTTATGCTTTAACGACTGATCTTGACCAACAATAGATTCTATATTACTTTTGTTTTGTTTTATTTTTAAATATTTGGCTAGTAATTTCCCAGCCTTATTTTGACCACCATAGAATTTGGCACTGGATTTTAATAAAGAAATTGAAGCATTATTTGTGGTGTCTTTATTAAATTGAAGTTTAGTGGCAAAAAGTTCAATTAAGAAATCTTTCGATTTAGAAGTATAATAGGAGTGTTCCAAACATTTGATTTTGGAGAAAAGATCTGATGTGGCTTGTCGCGCTTTTTTCCGCTTGCGAGATACATAACACAGAATGAAGTCTCTAGCAGCAGCCTTGAAAGCATCCCAAACTATTGAAAATGAAATGTCATCGGAATGATTTAACAAAAAATATTCATGAAAAAATGAAGTAAAGGATGAGAAAAAATTTGAATCAAGAAGAAGGGAATTATTAAAACGCCATTTTCGAGTAAGGGATGGTTTTTGTAGTATGTCCAAGGAAATGGTGACTGGTGCATGATCAGAAATCAATATAGAACCTATTTCAGAAGCAATTAAGGATTGGGAAAGAGGATGAGAAATAAAAAAATAATCTAATCTGGATTGAGTGGGATGAGGTGGCGAGAAAAAGGAATATTCTCTTATGGTGGGATTACATAGCCTCCAAGCATCAATAAGTTTAAACTGATGTATGAGATGTGTAAATGATTTATGTGATTTATGGGGACTGTAAGCGTCAACAGAACATCTGTCTAAAAAAGGGTCAAAAACTTCATTACAGTCCCCTACTAGAATAAAATTATCATCATAATTTCGGGTGATATATGGGGCTAAGGAGGTCCAAAACGAGGCATCACCAGTTGCAGGGGCATAGATGTTTAGAAGGGAAACCAGAGTATTATCTATGACAAATTTGACCAGTACCCATCGTCCTAGTTGATCCATACAACTCGTGAGAATCTTGACAGAAAGGGATTTCTTAAATAAAAGAAGGACTCCATTATGTTTGCCATCACCCGGGGAAAAAAAGAGTTCACCCACCCAGCCCCTTTTTAACTTGGCAGATTAAACGGCAGAAAGATGTGATTCCTGTATGCATGCAATATCCGTGTTAAGTTTGGCTAGGTGTGTTAAAACTCTTTGGGCCAGATGTAGGAGGCCATTTACCGACCGGTAACGGACGATTTCGGCCGTTACCGACCGGTAAATGGGTATTTGTGATGTACGGGGCCAATTTTACGGATTTGGTAAATTTACCGAATCGGTAAAATACAGAATCGGTATTTTTACCGATTCTGAAACTGCCATATGTAGGTGGGACTCTTCTGAGTCCCAAAGGCCTTACAGATTCGGTATATTACCACCCAATCCAATTGGGTGGTAAAATACCGAATCCAAGTGTGCATGCACATGTGTGCATGCACACCTATGCCATGTGACAGACAGACGTGCACTTAGTGCATGTCTGTGTGCCACATGGCACACATGCCTGTATTTGGGGTGCTAGAGGGTGTCAAAGTGACACCCCCTGCACCCTTGCAGGATACAGAATCGGTATTTCCCATTGATTCCTATGGGATTCAAAGCCCATAGGAATCAATGGGAAATACCGATTCTGTAATCGGTAAATACCGATTTTTACAGAATCGGTATTTCAAATACCGATTTTACCTACATCTCCCACATTCTATTTTACCGATTCATAAATACCGAATTGGTAAAATTCGGTATTTATGAGTCGGTAAAATAGAATTACCTACATCTGGCCCTTTGTCTCTTAATTGGGGAATGCAAACCTCTAACATTCCAAGATACAATTTTTAACGGCATGTATAGAATGTAAAGGGATACAAAACATGTGTTGCATTACAATAACTGTATATAAATCCATAGAACTGAAAGAAAATAGTACAATAAGGAAAAATTGTAAAGAGAACATAAGAATGAAAAAAAAATCAGAGTTATTAGCAAAGAAAGATGAGACGTAAAAAGGAAGAATGAGCAAGAGAGGAGAGAAGGAAAAAGAAAGAAAGTAAAGAGAAGAATATAGAAGAATGAGAAAACTATAACAAGTAAAGATAACTTACATAACATCCAGAACATAGAAGGGGTGGGATGGTGGAGGCCACGTAGAACAATGACGGGTCCAAAAACTCAAGGGGAGAAACAGGAAGGGAGAACGTTTCCCACAGACTCCAGGAACAAGAGGGGATGAGATGATAATCAGGAAACATATCTGTATGAGTAAAAAGTACAACAAAGTAAGTCCAACCCAAGAACTAAATACATATTATATGTAAAAAACCATAGCAAGATGATAATCAGCCATCAGAGAGAAACTATAACTGTGAACTGTTAACCTGAAATAACAGATCATTCTACATGTATAAGGGCTATTTAGAAGCAGAAGCAGAGGCAAATTCCATGTTGTCAGCATTGTGGGAGTATAAGAAACTTTTCAATTTCAGAGGATCATCATAAGTCGTAGTTTTGTTATTGAGAGTCACTTTGAAGAGGCAAGGATGAAGAAGCCCGAAACGAGCTCCCATTGAACGTAATTGTGGCCTGAAGGAAAGAAATTCTTTGCGATGATCAGCCGTGGATTTAGCATAGTCTTGCGAGAAATAAAGAGGGCTTCCTGACCAAATGATACGTTTCATGGATCTTGCAGCAGACAGAATTGTAAGTAGGTCAGTATATTCAAGGAAATACAGGATGATGCCTCTTGGTTTCCTTGCAGTTGAAGAGATCATTCCACCGGGCAGTGAGCCTAGACGATGTGCTCTTTGTATGTTGAGTTTGGTGGATTCTGGTAGATGGAGAAGTTTTGGCAAACAGGATTTGAAAAAAGCAATTGGGTCAGATCCTTCTGAATTATCTGCCAGGCCATATATGCGAAGGTTGTTCCTTCTGTTCCTGTTTTCCAAATTTTCAATTTGTTTGTGTAGAAGTGAGACTTGCACACACAAAGGGTCTACTTTGGAAACAGAGGTTTCAAGTGATGCTACATTTTGTTCCAAGGTAGTGACTCTATTGTCCACGTTAGACCACTTGTCGGAAAGCATTTGTAGGGTGGACTTAGTTTCTTCTATAAAGGGTCTCAGGGCCCTTATTTCGTCTAGCAGTAGATCCGTCGTGGTTGAAGTAGATTGCTTAGGAGGAGAGGGAGGATCTTTTTTAAGTCTTTTATAAGAAGTCTTGTTAGTGCTGGACGTTGATGGGGTGGAAGAGGCAGAAGAGGCCTTGGAAGATTGCGTATCAGGTGTGTCTTCCATTGATAAGCACTGGTAACGAGAGCTAGTATGTATCAAAAATGTCCTTGTAGAAGGTAAGGGTTTATGAAGATCTTTAGATAATCTTCCCATGGAGTCAAGTAGATACTCAAGGAATTTGCAAAAATCAAATGGCACGAGAAAAGGAATATGTAGCTATGAAGGACTCAAATATCAGTACTAACACTTATATCGAAACTAGGAGATAGGTATAAGCAAAAAGTATGTAAATAATTGTAGAAATCACTATTAATAACAGCTAGTTGAAATACAATGAGCCTGAATATGATCTTAAATGACTAACAAGAACGACAATAATATCATAATAAATGGTATACTTTACATGCTGAATCCAAAGTATAAGTACCACAAGTACAGAGTCAGTGAATTCAATAACAACAATCTTGTCATACCATCAAAAAATGAGCGTCATACATAAGCATTGAACAGCATAAGTGCAACTAACTGAAGTGAAACTGTATATTTGAGACCAAAAGGGTTAATTAAATGCAAGCAAAGATCTCAAATAAGGCTACAGAATTAAGACATAGGATAAGCTAGAGGCATGTAGCTATCATGAAGTGAGAGAGTTTAATAAAATAGCATATCTGCTGTAAAAAAGACATGGAGTAATTACTCAGAGGAGCCAGGCCATAAGAACAACCATGAAAACGATAAGCAGTTATGAAACTATGGCCAGAAACATGTATTAAGGCCAAATAATGTGAGGAAAAGTTAATTAGCAGTCATAATCCAGTTTCACCATGAAGAGTACATGCAGCGCTGAGAAACTTGATGAAAAGAAACTCGCTGGCGCTGTTAATTGCAAAAGAGATATCCTCAATGTGGTATTAAGTGGCTGCCTCACAATATTTTCTGAGAAGGAATGGCCTGTGGCGCATACAATAGCACGAGGCTCGAACAGTCAATTTGTGGGAATGAAGAACATTTTCCTCTGTGTGTGAAAAGAAATCTCCAGGAAAGCGGAGCGCCGGGGGTTAATGTCCAGCGATTATGGGGAAAGCGCTGAGGCGGGAAGGCACGCTGAATCTAAAACCACATAGGAGCAAGCTCCGTCAGCGGGTGTATAAAATGGCGGCCGCTGCCTGACCTGGCTGCGCTCCACGAATTACGCGGACAACTGGGAGATTTGACGGTGGGGCCCGGTGAGTCTTCAGGGCTTCCCCCGCTTTCTCCAGCGTTTCAGCATCTTGTGAGGTCCTGGGAGTCGCGCTGGGCTCGTCTCCGCTTCCCGTGTCCCGTGAGAGTCACGGACAAGCCGCCATCTTCTTCGGGCGCTGGCCACACCCCCCTAAAAATCTATGTTTGACACGCATCAAGGTGACCACCATTTTTGCCATAAAACAGCCTTTCACTCATCTGCAGCGCCTTACTGCCTGCAAAAACATCAACCTGAACATCCTTGTAACCAAATCTGCACAGCCCTCTACGGAATAAATGTGTCAAAGTCGTCAGTGTGCTCACACTTTAAAAGAGCTGCTCAGCTTTGCAGCCCTCACATCTTGCCTCAGTAAGAGCGCAGTAGAGCATTGTGGCAGTATCAAATGAGTCAATTAGTTTAACATGCATGCGTTACTGACTAACGTCACTGCTTTCAAGCTTCAGACTCTTCAGTGTTGTAAGTTAAGGGTTTATTTTACTTGCAGTTCATCATATATGTCATTTCTGCCCATTTTTTGTGTGCATCGCGGGCTGCTCTCTGCCGTTTAATTTGATGTTGGCTGCGTGTATGGCCTTCTCTTCTGCACATGGATAGTCTACTGTTCTACACTGTGTAACGTTATACAGTACCGGCTCTTTTTTATATGCAAAAGCAGCTCCTTTTATTCTAGTGCATGAGATTGATACATTCCCCCATAATTCCCTCTCCTGATTCAAGAAGCCCAACCCCCCTTTCCCCGTGTTAAACAGGGTGGGTAATTTTCTATTGCAGACAGGCCTGAGATTTTTCCAAGTCATTTCCATCCAAATGTGAGAGGTATCTCTGGTGCAATGCTTGTTTGTCCAGATTTTTTTTTTTCAGAGGAAGACATTGGGCTGGTGTTACAAAAGTGCTTTAAATGCTTACAGTTGGAGTTTTCTGAAGGCAAATGCACAGGTGCTCCCTGTGCTGGACCTGTTCAGTGTATGCATGGACGTCATTTAGGGGTCACCAGGAGCTGCAGCCGCGCCCCCTGGCACTGCCTTTGTGACCGGCTTCAGAGATGGCAAAATCAGTGCCAGGAACACCATAGCAGCTCGTTCTTATGGATGTCGGCTGGGGCCCACTCTGTGTGTTTTCTGTCCATTTTCTATTACACTGATAGTGAATAATAGATAATTATTCACCGTTAGTGTAATAAAAAACGGAGTACAATAGGCTAGAATATGACCTTCCACGAGAGCTTAGTTAAATAAAAAAATATGTTGAATGTATGTTGTGTGCGTGCTTGCAGTTGAAAGTTTGTTTCTAGAAGAGAGAGTGTGTAAGTGTGACTGTGTGTATGTGTAAGCATGTGTGTGAGTGAACTGAAGTGAAGACCAGAGGGCATGTGGTGACCACATGCCCTCTGGTCTTCACTTCATGTGGTGACACTTCCACTACCGTGGCATTTTGGGTAATCGACGTCTAGGAGGGTATGTGAGTGAAGCTTGTACTGGTTCTGCTGCCATCTGTGCTGCCGCCGACAAATGTCGTCCCTGTGCTTGGTAAGACGATTGGCTTTGTCAATGCTTGTTTTCTTACCAATGGAAATCTATAGTTAATGTACTTCGATTAAGCCTTTCACCAGACCTTTCCCATTCGTTTTTTTTGTTTTAGGTTTTTCGGCAGAAGCCCAAGGGACACCTACCTGTATTTCTCCCTAGCCCTACTTTTATTATTCAATTAGCACTACAACTGTCATGAAAGAATGTCACAGGGCATTCTTTAACGGAAACCTAGGACACAACACAAGTTCTGTGAGGAGCCTTATGTAATATTGGATGATCCTAAAATACGGAAGAGGTGGAAAGGGTCATAAAAATCAAAGGTCAATTCCGCTTCTTTGTGTTCAAATGTGCGTTGTCACTCTTTGAAATCAAACTAACTTGAAGTTAATCAAATGTGGGATGCTCCCCCAACCCCATTAAATAACTTTACAGTAAAGTGATCTCATCTATTTATTTTCAAGCGCAACAGACCACCCTGGTGTATTGCCTGTTTTCATATGAAAGTAGAATACGAACACAGTGAGCCCAGTCATGCTGCGCCATCTAGAGGTTGGCGTGAAAAAAGCGTTTCTCGATTTCTATAGATTCTTTTTATGGCCTGTTCCTAGTATTTCGCTCGTCATATTAATTTAATCTATGTAAAACTATTTCACGACGCCCTAGACCTCTCTTGGGAGGCTGCACTCCCATTTGCGCTCAACTGAAGACATTATTGTTTACGAAACAGGCACCCAGCATGTACAAGTCATTTGCTGGTGGTTAACCTTCAGCAATAAAAATAAATGGACGAGAAACCTAGACGGCGAAAGAATGATGGGGCATAATATCAAGAAAAGGCGTTGAAATTATCGCCGCTTTAGTGGCATGAAACTGCCGCTAAAGTGGCGATAATGGGCTTGAAAATATGCCCTTGTGAATTCCCATAGAAGCCCATGCTCTGGTATGAACATGGGCTTCAATGTGAATTCTCAAGGGCATATTATCAAGCCCATTATCGGCGCTTGAGCGGCAGTTTCCTGCCCCTAAAGCGGCGATAATTTTAACGCCCTTCTTGATAATACGTCCCGATGCTAACATGCTATATTCCCAGCAGGAATCTTCGTTCCTCCCACATGAATCTTCTGTGCATCCCTCGTATCAGGAGGGTCAGATGGGGAGGAAGGGCATTTGTTAATGTGGCTCCTCGATTGTGGAATTCCCTGCCTGCGGAGATTAAGGAGCAACCATCGTTGTCCCTCTTTAAAAAGGCTTTAAAAACTTGGTATTTTAAAGAGGCCTATTAGTAAGCTCTCACCGGGCATGAGACAGGTATTTGGATTAGGCGCCTTGACGCCCATCGGGCTAAGTAGCGCAATATAAAACGCTTTTCTTTCATGTGCCTTATAGTTTTCAATGGCTGTGCAATGTTTTCCGACACATTTAACTGAACCACTTAGCATGTGCATGCAGAGCCGGAGACGCTTCAAAACGACGCCCGACCACAACGATGCACAGCCAGCCTCTTGGCGAGTTCAAAATGGAGCGCTGCGAAGGGAACTTAGAGCTAATGGAACTGCGAACAGTCGAACACGGGCATATAGCAAGTCGTGAATGACGGAAGCAAGGAGAACTTTAAATGTGTTCTTGTAACACTTCCAATGAGCTCCTGTCACACTTTCAGTTTGCACTTGGCACTTTCAGCGTGGTCTCCTGGAGCTGGGTCACCTTGTTAAAACGGATAGCTTGGTCCTCTAATGTGTGTTAGAACAATGGAATCTTGGGAGCTCCATTGAAGACAATTATAGAGTGCTCTGACAGGCAGAAGCCCGGAACTCCAGCATTCCAATTTTTGTGCTTTACAGCGGTAGCGGAGAACAAGGTCTCATGGAGCCTGAAGGGCTATAAATTAGGGTGACACTGACCAGACATCCTGATTTTGCCCAGACGGTCCTGGTTTTCGAAGGACTGTCCCACATTCTGGACTGTCCCAGTTTTTGAGGGAGAGTCATGTGAACCTGCACATCAATCGCTGTGCTGTGCAGGCTCACATTCCAACCAGCCTGCTTAGAAATAGGGAAAGAAGTTTTCACTTCTTTACATTCTCTTGCTGTGCTGCTTCCCCTCATTCAAACAGCTCAGCAGGATTTAATGAGGTGTGAATCAGGGCTGCAGAGCCCATAGGTCATGGCTGGGCCCACTAGCTGCTGGACCATGGAGCTCTTCACAGATCGGAGAGGGAATGTGAAAGTTTAAATTAAAAAAAAAAAATATATATATATATATATATATTTTATGCACTTGGATACTCACGCGGGACGCACACGGATTTGCACAGGTAACCAGCCTTTATTTGAGGTATGGACACTGTCGTTTGCGGGCTTATTTTAGCAGCTTTCCGAAACGCCGACGTGTTTCGGGTTTCCCCTTCTTCTTGGGCTGTCGGTAAGATCGTGCTGTGGTAGGCAACTCCCTCATTAAATACAAAGTCCCGCCCCAATGGGCTAAATGAAGACCTCTGGGAGTCGTAGTCCTTATTATTCCAAATGTTATCAGAGCGCACTTATGACTGCCAGACTTCGTGGGCCCCCGCGCACTTCTGTGTCCTCAATCCTTCGTGCAGACCACGTATTGTGAATGGTGAATCCCCTTCACACGGCCCCCTCGGAATCCTGGGGTGGTGCTATCCCAGCGGATGAGCCTCCACCTTGATATTTTATGCACTTGGTTACTCACGCGGGACGCACATGGATTTGCATAGGTAACCAGCCTTTATTTGAGGTATGGACACTGTCGTTTGCGGGCTTATTTTAGCAGCTTTCCGAAACGCTGACGCGTTTTGGGTTTCCCCTTCTTCTTGGGCTGTCGGAAAGATCGTGCTGAATGAGGGAGTTGCCTACCACAGCACGATCTTTCCGACAGCCCAAGAAGAAGGGGAAACCCGAAACGCATCGGCGTTTCGGAAAGCTGCTAAAATAAGCCCGCAAATGACAGTGTCCAAACCTCGAAAAAAGGCTGGTTACCTGTGCAAATCCGTGTGCATCCCGGGTGAGTAACCAAGTGCATAAAATATATATATATATATATATATATATATTCACTGAAAAAACCCCATAGGTTTCATTGATGTTTTAGTTAGTTGGACATTTCACTCATACAAAACCATTGAAATTCTGCCGTTACAGTTAGTTGAGCTAACTATAACTCGCGCCCCCGCAATGCACTGCTGATGAAGTCACATATTACATCATTCATGACATGGTCAGTGACATCACTGACGACATCTCAAATTACATCACTGATGACATCATCCAGTGACTGTGTTTTTCTTTAAAGTTTAAATATGTTTTATATATATGCCAAGTTATATTGAAGAATGAGTGGGTGTTTAAGTGTCTGGATGGAGGATTTTGTGGGTGCGTGACTGACTGTACAAGTGACTGAATAAATGTATCTTAGTAAATGCATGGGTTAGTGACTAAACTGTGTGAATGTCTGTATCAGTCTATCTATTGCTGTGTAAGCTGCTGCATTGGTTGGTGACTAGCTACATAAGTGTCTAAATGGATTATTGTTTGGTTGTGTGAGTATTGTATGGGTCATTGAGTGTATATGTGGGTGGATGGGAGTGATGGAGCGAGAGTAAAAACAAAATTTTGTATACCCCTCGTAAAATCACTCTCTCATAACATTAACATGAACTAATTAATGGTTTGAAATGCTAATCAACTTAGAATAAAATTGCACCTACACAAGTACACGTGGGAAACTAATTTTGCTTATGTTGCAACTATCTTCTATATATATAAAAAACAAAGTATGTCAGTTTGTACTTTATGCATTACTACACCGTTCATCCGATCGGCATGAAACTTTGGGAAGTTGTTGCGTACTCTCCTGCGAAGGTTTCTGGCTAAAAAAAAGAAAAAAAAAAAAAAATTGAAAAAAAAATTGTCAAAAGTTGTTGAGTACACTCCCGTGAAGGTTTCTGGCGATAAAAAAAAATGTTTAAATTTCGGCCCCCTGGCCACCCAGGGCCCTTATAATGTTTCCAATACTGAACGTTTACAGTTTACGGTGCGACTCGCTTTTGCAATGACCATCAACAAAGCACAAGGACAATCGCTGCAAGTGTGTGGACTAGATTTGGAGAATCCGTGATTCTCAAATGGACATCTGTATGTGGCCAGCTCACGCGTCTGAAAACCTTCTGATTTATTTGTGTACGCAACATTTACAGTTTCCGGTGCAACCCGCTTTTGCAATGACCATCAACAAAGCACAAGGACAATCGCTGCACGTGTGTGGACTAGATTTGGAGAATCGGCGCTTATCACATGGACAACTGTATGTGGCCACCTCATGCGTCGGAAAACCTTCTGATTTATTTGTGTACGCACCAGACAGAAAAACAAAAAATAACATGTATCCTCAAGCACTCGAATAAATAAAACAACACTTTAAAATGTTTTCCATATTAAAATGAATACGTTTCAATAAAAATGACAAAATGTAAATTGAATGTTATCATAACAAGTTTCCTTAAATTTCCCTTCTTCTGAGATCGCAGCAACGCGCGACGGGTAAGCTAGTAATCTATATATATAAAAACGAATGTATGTCTGTCTGTTTGTCCTTTATGCATTACTACACCATTCATCCGATCGCCATGAAACTTTGGGAAGTTGTTGAGTACACTCCCACGAAGGTTTCTGGCATACATTTTTTTTAAATATAGGCCCCCAGGGCCCACATAATCATTCGAATATCACACAGAATTACAAAAATAATCAGTGGCTCAGTGCACGTGCTATATTAGGAGCTACGAACAACGATGTATTTGCCATCAATTTCAGCATTCAAAACGTAATACCAGGTGAAGCGACAATGTATAAGTCCATCGATACTGTGATGAATCAAGACGAAGTTGCCAATTACCCAACGGAATTCTTGATTCACTGGATTTGCCTAGTATGCCACCGCACATTTTGACATTGAAAATTGGCGTGTATATCATTCTTCTCTGAAACATCAATCCACCACGACTTTGCAACGGTACAAGACTTTTGGTGAAAAAGATGATTAACAATGTCATCAAAGCAACAATTTTGAATGGGAATTTCAAGGGGGAAGATGTACTGTTGCCACGTATTCCAATGATCCCAACAGATATGCCATTTGAATTTAAACATTTACAGTTTCCGGTGCGACTCGCTTTTGCAATGACCATCAAAAAAGCACAAGGACAATCGCTGCAAGTGTGTGGATTCCATTTGGAGAATCCGTGCTTCTCACATGGTCAACTGTATGTGGCCAGCTCACGCGTCGGAAAACCTTCTGATTTATTCGTGTACGCACCAGACGAAAAAACAAAATATATCGTGTATCCACAAGCACTCGAATAAATAAATAGAATTAAAACGACACTTTTAAATGTTTTCCATATTAAAATGAATACGTTTCAATAAAAATGACACAATGTAAATTGAATGTTATCATAACAAGTTTCCTTGAATTTCCTTTCTTCTGAGATCGCAGCAACACGCTACGGGTAAGCTAGTTAACTAATAAAGTGATTTTGTCATGTCCCAAACAAACCAAAAGCGGCATAAATGTGCTTTCTGTTTGTCTATTTGTGGCAAAAACATGAAGATGGGTAAGCAAATTTTGCATAATTGTGGCTTTATTTACTAGGTAACAACTAACAGGGATACCTTAGTAAAAGTGGAGGTAAACAGAATGGGTTTTAATTCAATAATTAATAGCTATCTGTGTTTGTTTCTATAATAGTTCCTGTATTGGCCTTTGCGGCCTATAGAAAAATGGACGCTTGCATGAACTCGAGCTTGAGGTGTATTGCGCTTGTGCAGAGCAGTGAAAAAAACTGCAGGCGAGCTTGCGAAGCCTCTAGCTGAACGAGATGGGTAAAGGACAATGTGCCCTGAAACCCTGAATGACTGCCAACAAAATGGAAGTCCATATTCAAACCGTGAGAACTAAAGTGAATATTGCAAATTTAAGGACACGAGTGAAATGGACATTACAGAGACAATAGCCATATTCATTTTTGCTGATGCTGCGGAAGTCAAATAATGAAATGATGAGGTTATGCTCATCCACCCTTTGGAAGAAACAATCAAATTTGTCAGAGACCCCAAATGTTTCAGAAATTAGATAGTTTAGTTAGTAAAAAGGGTATAAAAGAAGGCGTTCCGATGAAGTAAAAAACTCTCTTTTCCGATTTCATCTTTGTATCCTGACATGCTGCCGGAATGCTGATTGAATCCTGATGCGTAAGAACTCTGCCTATTTTCTTTATATTTAAGCTTAACCCAAACGTGAACAGAGTTTTTAGGTGAGGTTGATAGTTAGAGAGATAGAAGGATGAGTTTGGGAACTATTATGTCTTTTCCTAAATATCAGCGTCCTTTGAATTTAAATTAAATGTTTATTTCTGAGCTTTCAGTTAATAAAATTAAATGTTTGAGTTTTATCATTAATAAACCTGAATTCAGTTATACTAAATTGTGTGAATAAAATAAGTCATGACAAAGAGTCTTTGCTAAATAAAAATTAGATAAATGAGGAATTAAGCTGGTCTTGTTCATCCTTAGCCTACTTTTTACTAGCATGACCCATCAATAAGTAGAATGGTGGTGTGTCTGAATAAATTGGTTTTTTTAGAACCATGGTAAATGAATTTAAACTGAAGATGTACATTTTATAAATAGTTTACCTTAATTAGACATTCCGCTATGATCCAGCCGCTCTCCTTTGAATCTCACCAATCCATGAAGTATAGAGAAAGTGCGTAAGTGAAATCAGTGTTATGGGCCCCACTGACGAGTAAATGTGATAATTGTGACTTCAGGGAAAGGTGATGAGGATTTTCGAAATTATTTCTGGAGAAGCGCTGCATCAGGAGGTGTGTGACTATGTGCGTAGATATGTGAGTGCTTCATTCACTGGGTATTTGGGTTCAAGAGTACATGTGGAAGTGTGAGTGGGTGAATGTGTGTATGGCTGTGTTGGTGAGTGAATGCATATCTGAGTGCTACATGTCCAAGTAACAACATTTGTAAAACACAGTGCATGTGAGAGTTGGAGTATATAAATGACTATACATGAGAGCCAGTGAATGTGAGAGTGGTTGTATTTGATCAGTATGTACTTGTATCAGTGACTGTATAAGAGAGTAAGTATATGTTAGTATCTATATGAATAAGTGAGGTTGTGTGTGTATAACTGTGTAGGTGAGTAAATAGTAGTGTGATTGATTCTTTGCATGACTGACTAGGTGTTTGAGTAACTTTGGATGAGTGGTGGTGTATGAGTGTTTGTATAGGTGTATGATTGCCTATTATAGTGTTGTATTGAGGAGTCACTGCATCTATGACTAACTGTATGGATGAATGAGATGATCTGTGTGTAGACCTAGGAATTTGTGAATGCAAACGTAGTAACTGGTATTGGTGTCTCTATTCTTTAAAAAATGTAGTCATAGGTTTTATTAAGGTATGAGGCGGTGCATCAGATTTTCATGTGGATGATGTCATTAGTTATGTCATTTGAGATGTCATCAGTGATTCATCAGTGATGTCACTGACCATGTCATGAATGATGTAATATGTGACGTCATGAGCAGTGCATTGCGGGGGCGCGAGTTATAGTTAGCTCAAATACTATAACAGGAGAATTTCAATGGTTTTGTATGAGTGAAATGTCCAACTAACTATAAAGTCAACGATACCTAAGTTTTTTCAGTATATTTCTATGGTTTTTTTAAATGCTAATTTCCAACTAGAACGTCCCTGAAACGTATGTTTTTTTCAATGAATTTCAAAGGTTTTTTAAATGCTAATTTCTAATTATTTTCTTCTTTAAACCTATAGTTTTTTCAGTGATTTTTAAATTATCACTTCATTGTCAACTTAGTGAAAACAGCCGATATCCACAGTTTTCCAGCAATAGCTTCCACAAATTTTTTTGTGCCTTAAATGAGAACAACAACTAACGGTAATAATATGCAGAGTAGACGTCCCCATGCAAAAATGACACAAAAGCACCAGTTCCCGATATTTTCAACAAGCAGCCACATCTGGGGTGCGATCCAAAAACAGGCAATAAGCCACGTTTGCAGTAGGAATCTAACATCTACATTTTACTGGTGTAAACCAGGACAACTACCTACAATGTGAAAGGGATCGCAGCCCAGAATCACATCTGAAGCACAAAATATGTCATAGAGTAACTGATCATGCAGCTCAAACACCCATGAAGGCCACAACGCTCACTGCCACCAGCCTCAGGAGTACCCCCCGGACCACCCCCTTCCTTACTACCACTGAGCCAGTGCAGAACAGGACAGCTTACCTTCCAAAAACAGCATGGTCCTTCAGCCACACAATACTTGAATATTGGCAGATTTGGCAAGCAAGTATGTGTGAAGGACGCAAGTCACCCATCAATAATAATAATGCACACAATAGCAAGTGTAGCCGTGATGTGCTGGACAGACCTCACTATCCAGAGCACAAACCTCTCCAAGTGTACATATACTGCAGGTGCTTGTAGTATTGTGCACAATTGATGAACAATGTTACCTTATGCAGTGGGGAAGATCTCGGACATGTAGCTGTGTTGTCCTCCCCTGGAAGCGGATGCGCAGTGGACTGGTCCAACGTATGCCACTCCAGCATAGGAGTATGAATAAATAAGCCGGGACTATGGGCGTGGTTCACTTGTGAACTGTGAAGACCAATGAGTCTGCCAGAGCGATGGGCCTCACCCTGCCACGTGGCTGCTACCATGAACGCGAGCCTCCTCGACATAGGCCCCCTGTAATCCCAGCGGCACAACACTGCAGACTTATGTCTGTACTGACTACTGCCTTCAATCTACACTGAGGACAGCAGGCCTCACAATTCAGATGGAGTAGAGATTGCAGATGAAGCAGTCCAGTATGCAAGACACATTGCTCTCAGTGCGGCGCTCTCGGACCATGCATCATCGCAGGGTGCGCATACGCTGAGTGCTTCAGGTACCACTAACTCAGTGCACCATAAGCCATCGCCACGCGGCCTTATTGAGGCAGAATTCAATAGACAAAAGACATTGCTCCGAGTGCGGCCCCCCCGGTCCACGCATCATCGCAAGATACGTACACGCTGAGCGCCAAAGTTACTACTAACTCAATGCACCATAAGTCATCGCCACATGGCCTTATTAAGGGAGAATTCAATAGACACAAGCTATTCCTCCGAGGGTGGCCCCCCCCGGACCACGCATCATCGCAGGGTATGTACACGCTGAGTGCCAAAGGTACTACTAACTCAGTGCACCATAAGTCATTGCCACTTAGCCTTATTACAGCAGAATTCAATAGACAAAAGACATTGCTCCGATTGCAGCCACCCGGACCACGCATCATCGCAGGGTACGTATAAGCTCAGTGCCAAAGGTACTACTAACTCCGTGTACCATAATTCATTGCCACGTGGCCTTATTAAGGCAGAATTCAATAGACAAAAGACATTGGTCTGAGTGCGGACCCCCGAACCATGCATCATCGCAGGGTACGTACACGCTCAGTGTCAAAAGTACTACTAACTCAGTGCACCATAAGTCATCACCACATGGCCTTATTGAGGCAGAATTCAATAGACAAACGACATTGGTCCGAGTGCGGCCCCCCCGACCATGCATCATCGCAGGGTACGTACTCGCTCAGTGCCAAAGGTACTACTAACTCAGTGCACCATAAGTCATCGCCACGTGGCCTTATTATGGCAGAAGTCAATAGACAAAAGACATTGCTTCCAGTGCAGCACGCCCGGACCACGTATCATTGCAGGGTGCTCATACGCTGGTTGCTTCAGTTGCACTAACTCAGTGCATCACTTTTCATTGCCGGTTGCACACACGCTGAATTGCCAATACTGTGCAGCTCTACTCAACGCCACGTGGCTGTGCGCCCTTGCTCACCGCTGCCTCCTGTCTACACTGCGGCCATCAGGGCTCACAAATACAATTTAATTTTCAGTCAGTAATTACAAAGTGGAGTACTCAACTAACTATAACGTCTATCAAACCTACACAATATCCTTTTAGTATCCTTGCTTCGAGAACTTTTTGTGATATCAATTATAGCATCATCGTAGGGTGCACACACTGAGTGCTTCAGGACCACTGACTCAGTGCAGCACACCTCATGGACCATTTATGATACAATATTTTGTTTTTTCAACAAAATAGATTTCTGCATGCAGTTGATACCTGTGGTCGTTTTTATGAAGTGAAAAATGTCTCTCCAATTGAAAAAGAAAAGATAGTTCCTAGAAATGTTGAACAAGTAATAGCTGAAGAACTTCAAAGGAGACATACCCATGCTCCAGTGTTTACATGGGATTGTAGTAGTATTTGTAGTATACGTCAACAATCTATTGATATTTTACAATATTTTTAAAGAAAATATAGAAAAAAATCTGTGAAACAGAAGATTAAGGGCCAGATGTAGGTAATCCAGAAATACAGGGTCCTTAATAGCGAATTTTACCGATTCTTTATTAAGGACTCGGTATTTCCGATGTACGTAATGAATCGGTAAAAATTACCAATTCGGTATAAATTCGCTAAAAAATCACGATTCGGAATGGATTGGTAAAAAATAAATACCAAATCCCCACTACTGAATCGTTAATATCGAATCCCCAATACCAATTCGGTAAATACCGAATCGGTAATTTAAAAAATTGGTAATTGTGGAATCAGCCAATCCCGTACATCTCCATTACCCCCCAAACAGGAAGTGGCCACACCCAATTAGCTGCACTGATCCTGGAGCTGATTGTGAGGCAGGGAGCAGAGCAGAGAAGCCAAGAGCAACTCAGCTTTATTTTGCAACAAAAACCAAGCAAAATGACAAACCAGGAGAAGGAGAAGGAGGGAGGTGAAAAATTCAGCGAGAGGGAGCTGGAGGTCCTCATTGAAGATGTTACCAAGGACCATGATAAGTTATTTGGAAAGCAGTCCTTGCACGTGCCAGAGTCTCAAAAAAGGCAGATCTGGCTTGTAATACAGGATAAAATCAATGCCATCGGAGTCACCCAGCGCTCCATTGAGGACCTGAAGAAAAGATGGTACGATTTATTTGAGGAAGACTGCTAAGGTGAGGATGGCAGAGAGGCAGAAGGAGGCCAACCAAACTGGTGGAGGGAGGAACACAGCACCTGCACCACTTGCTCTGGATCTCCTGGTTGAGTCCACCCTCCAACCGGAGAGTGTGAGTGGGGTTGGTGATGCAGACAGCTCAGCCAGAGCTGCCAACAAACAAGGTAAGATGCATTCACAGCATGCTGTGCATCCCCCTCCCTACCCCAATCCTCAGAGAGGCATAGGGACTCCCACTCCAGTACATGTTTTACTCCTAACCTGCAATGCATTATGGGAAATATAGTCAGAAGTAACACATGTCAGAATAGTCAGTCCAGCAAACCCAAAGGCATGTGACACCAATTAGAAATTAGCAAGCAGAGGACAGTCAGTGTGATTGGCAGGCATTACATTTATTACAACGCAACTGCTGCCAGATAAGTGAGCATATGTACATTCTGTCTTCACAGACGAGCCATCTCACAGGGCTGCAGAGGGGAGCAGAGGAACGTACCCAGGACAGAGAGGAGATAAGAGGAGGAGGCCCAATCGCTTGCAGGGCACACCACCCCACTACCACCACCGCCACCAGCATCACCACCACCATCGCCATCACCACCGCCACCATCAACGCCGCCACCACCACCGACAGGCAGGAGGCATGCAGCACCTCCATCTGCTGGAGGCCCTCCAGCAGATGGAGGTGTCTGAGGAGGACAGCACAGGGGGACAACAGTCCAAAGTGGCTGAGGATGCCAACAGGGCAGGATCACAGTCCCCCACAGAGCGCGCCCACACAAATTTCAGACGCCGCAGGGCAAGGGCAGCCAGTCCTCACTTCCAGGGCGAAGATGACAGTGTGTTTGCTGGGCTTGAAGGTAACATGCTGAAGGTCCAGCGCCTGCAAGTAAGAGCAATCAGGTCAGTGCAGCAGGAGATGGCACACATGAATGCCCACATGCACCACAGAGAGAAGGGCATCAGTGCCATGAACACCACCTTGGCTGAGGGCTTGAGTGACGTGACCGCAGCTGTGAGGCTGCTGTGCAGCAAGTTAGATGAGGACCATCTGTCAAAGCGCAGTGAGAGGCAGAAACTTGACAATTACACCAAGGCGGTGAACCACCTGTCCACTGCAACATCTCTCATGTGCAGATGCTCGGTGGCTACTACAGGTGATGGGGGTGAAAGTAAAGAGACTACTAGCCGTAGCAGCATCACGCCCCCTCCCACAAAGTCCAGGAGGCGCAATGAACACCACAGCGCTGGCTCTGGACAGACTGGCAGTGTGGACAGTGGGGCAAAGGAATGTGTCAGTGCAGCGCGTGGGTGCAAGAAGTAGAGCCAGCCATGATATGGCTGTACTCAAATGGGTGACGTAACCCATGTTTGTATGGACACTGCTTTTGATCTTGGTGTTGTGCTATGATCATTAAACACCACCACTCAAAGACAGTAACTGGCTATGTCTCCTTACTTACTCAGAAATAGTTGCGTGTTATCTCAGCCCGTCTGTGTCTCCCATCTGGTGCTGCTGCCACACCAGCTGCGCTGTGCTCTGGCTGTGGACAGTCCTCACCTTCGTCAGTTAGTTCCACTGCTGTTCCTTTCTTTGTGGCAAGGTTACGCAGCATTGCACATGTTGCTATTATTTTGCAGCAGATGATGGGGTGGTACTGACGTGCACCTCCACTTTTGTGGAGGCAACGGAGCCTGCTTTTTAGTAGTCCAAAGGTGCGCTCCACAACGTTGCACGTGCTTTTATGTGTCACATTGTATCTCCTCTCACTTGGGGTTGATGGGTTGAGGTATGGAGTTAGGATAAATGACCGCACGGCATATGCAGAGTCACCTAAATGGGAAAGAAAGTGCCATTAGTTGGAGTCACCAATACATTCATCCAAGGTATACATCAGGGTGTGTCACAATGATTTACCTAGCAGGTATCCTTCTCCGAATACACCAGCAGCCAGATGTGTGTAGATCCCACTGTTCCTGAATATGTAGGAGTCATGGGTACTCCCTGGAAATTTGGCCACAATATCAGTAATGATGTAGTCTGCATCACATATCACCTGCCAGTTGATGGAATGCGTGGATTTGCGGTTGCGGTATATGTATTCTGTAGCTACCGGTGGGCAGATTGGTATGTGGGTCCCATCAGTGCACTCTATTACATGTGGGAACTGTGCCTTTTGGTAGAAATCCAGCTTTGGCTTCTGCAGTTCTGCCTGTGTGCTGGGGAAGCATATGGAGAGATGCAATCTCTGCATCATGGCATCCAAAAAGGAGTTGAAGAAACTGGACAAGCAACTCTGTGACATACCACCTGCCACAGCTATCACACCCTGGTAACTTCCTGATGCAAGTAGGTGCAGGCTATAGAGCACCTGCACATGTCTTGGTATGCGCCCTTGGTGTCTGATGCTCCAGGTATGGGTGCAGGTCCCGTATCAGGTCTAGGATGGTTTGTGGGAGTAGCCTGCACCTCTCATGTATTTCTGCCTCAGTCAATTGGAATAGTGTGACACGCAGTCTGTACAAACGCTCTTCCCGTCTCCAGACCCTCAGTCCTGCTGCTCGCAAACGTAGCAGCCTTGCAATAACATAGAGGGCCGTCTTTGTTATGTTATGTTATGTTATTTATTCTTTTATATAGCGCACGGCTACTCAAAAAGAGTGTCCCGGCGCTTTTATTGGAGAAGGAAGGCTGCCACATAATAACATAACACTGAATAAAAGAAAAAAACAGAAATACAGAACAAGTGCAAACAGAAAACCGGCTACTGAGTGAACAACCAGGTTTTCAAACCTTTTCTAAAAGCAAAGAGACTAGAAGCTCCCCGGAGGGCGAGCGGCAAAGAATTCCACAACTGTGGTGCCAGCAGACCAAAGGAGCGACCTCCCAGGCGCGCTCTCTGCACACGCGGGACGACCGCCAAAAACAGAGATTCTGACCTCAAGGACCTAGTCGGTTGATAAAAGACCAGTCTCTTTTGAAGGTATTTAGCTCCCACCAAGTGGAGAGCTTTGTAGGCCAGAGTCAAAGCCTTGAAGGCAATCCGTTTTCGGATGGGAAGCCAGTGCAGAGTTATCAACAGGCCAGATGCACTGGCCCGCCTGTTTAATCCAAAGATAGCTCTCGCGGCGGCGTTTTGCACCACTTGAAGCCGCTGCAGCAAGTACTCTGTGATCACATTGTTGCAATTTGGGGATGTTTTAATGCAGTGCACCTGATTACCACCTGCTCTGGGTCAGTGGTAATTACCGATTCTTAAATACAGATTTTTAACAAATTCGGTATTCCCGATTTTATGTACATCACATTAGCGATTTGTTACCGATTTCTTATTTACCAATTCAGTATTTTGGTGTTTCGGTGTCTGCCGATCGGTAAATAAGGAATCTGTAACTGGTTTCCCTTATTTTTACCAATTTGTTATTACCGATGGCATTCGGTAACACCTACATCGCACATGGCTAAATACCGGTCTGTAACGCTGAAATTTACCGAATTTCGGCATTACCGACCGGATTTAAGCCACCTACATCTGGCCCTAAAACATTACAAAAACTAGATCCTTCCAAAGTGAGAAAAAATACAGGGTTACAAGGTCATTCTCTGGCTTGTCTTTCTAGGGAAGTGTGTCAAAGTCATTTTCATCATTTAACAATGTTAGCAGTACATCATTCTGAAATGTGAAAGTTAGTTAGAAGATTATACTACGTGAAAACTCCTGCATTATGTCTAAATTAAATTAATACTGCTCTTTTGCACTGTTCAGTATTGGATGTAAAACACATTTGTGATGATATATATTACGTTTCTTTGCTAGTCAAGAAGAGTGTACAGAAAATAACAGTTTGATAAGTGTGCGTGTTGAAGAAGAGATGGAAGATAATTCTGATGTGAAGTTTGAAAAAGAAATAACAAAGTTTAAAGTAGTTTCTGGTGAAAATCCTACAGATGTTTGTATTTGTTCTCGACGTACTCATCATAAAATTCAAACTAGGAATGTAGATGGGCCCGATTCACAGAACTAACTTAAGACAAAACCCTAAACTTACTAACATTTTGGTATTCACAAAAGACACTTACTCATTTTGGTATTCACAGAAGGCACTTACTCATTTTGGTATTCACAGAAGGCACTTACTCATTTCTGTATTCACAGAAGTTAGGAGTCTAAACGTTAGGACTCCTAGATGCATTCTGTGAAAACCGAAAGTCTTAAAGTAAGATTTTTCTCAGTTCTAACTTTACTACTCCTAAACTGAGAGAAATCCTAACTTTAAGACTTTCGGTGTTCACAGAAGGCATTCAGGAGTCTTAAAGTTAGGAGTCCTAACTTTACTACTCCTAAACTGAGAAAAATCCTAACTTTAAGACTTTCGGTATTCACAGATGGCATTTAGGAGTCCTAAAGTTAGGACTCCTAACTTCTGTGAATACCGAAATGAGTAAGTGCATTTCACCATTTTTGACAGATACACAGCCTGGATGCAGAAAGAGGGCAGAGCGATGTAGGCGTGTACGCAGTCATATATACTCTGCCATTACTAATTCTGTACTATGTTTCAGATGTGGGAGCTTGAGGAGTTCCACTAGGTCCTGGCACGTGGTTGGAGACAGAGCGGTGGCATGAAGGTAAGCTGTGACGGTTTTGTACACAGTGTGGGCACTCAGTGTCCCTTCTCATCTCATCCTTTCTCTCCCTCACACTGTTTCTATCTCCCTCTTCCTCTTGCACTGTTTGTCTCTTTCTATCTCTCTCTTCCTCTCTCTCTGTTTCTCTCTCTCTCACTCTTCCTCTGTTTCTCTGTTCCTCTTTCTCACACTCTTTCCCTCTTTCACTCTATCTTCCTCTCTCTCACTGTTTCTCTCTCTCTTCGTCTTTTTAACTCTTTATCTCTGTCTTCTACTCACTCTTTCTATCTTTCTCTCTCTCTTCCTCTCTCCTTTGATGGACGCATGACGCACAATCTTATATTGCTATTTATCTAACAGGCTGTGAATCACGAATTGACGTTCACCCACCCCCCACACCACCAGAGATGAACGTGCGTGGAATCTGGGATGATGCGTGGCCATTCTCAACACATGAGAAAGTTGCTTCGGCATATGGTGGACCCTCTTACACACACACCGGTGGCAGAAGGTGAGCAGAGAGACTTCTTTTGGCAGCAGCGGCCAGTCACCTCTGAGCGGTGTGAGTATATAGTGTGCAGCAGTCTGGGGGCACAGAAACCTCAGAGCAGTGGGAGTGGATGGGGTGCACCAGCCTCATTGCGCATTGGCGAAACAGAGAATTACACATGTGCAGTTGTATGCACTCTGCAATTACTAATTCTATAATATCTTTCAGATCACTAAACTTGAGGGTGCACTGTCTCCTGGCACGTGGTTGGTGACACACTGGTGGCACAAAGGTGAGCTGTGAATATTTTTTCCAGTGTCAACACTCCCTCTCCATCTCTTCCTTTCTCTCTCTCACAGTTTCTCTCTTTCTCTGTCTCTTCTTCTCTCTCTCATTCTTTCTTTCTCTCTTCCTCTCTCTCTCTTTATCTCTCTCTCTTTCATACTGTTTCTCTCTTTATCTCTCTCTCTTCCTCTCTGTCACACTAATTATCTCCTTGTCTTCCTCTCTCTCTCTCACTCTTTCTCTCTTTGTCTGTCTTCCTCTCTCTCACTCTTTCTCTCTTCCTCTCTCATTCTTCCTCTCTCTCACTCTTTATCTCTCTCTCTTCCTCTCTCACACACTGTTTCTCTCTTCCTTGAATCTCACTCTTTGTCTCTTCCTTTCTCTCACTCTTTCTCTCTCTCTCTTCCTCTCTCTCACTCTTTCTCTCTCTCACTTCCTCTCTCTCACTCCGGTATGTTTTCAGAAATGCCTCGGACAGACGCCAGCTGATGGACTGCATCACAAAATGGCTTTTCAATGCTCATATAGTGTGACTTATGAACAGTTCGCAACCAGGCTTGCAGAGGGACATCTGTGGCCCATGCGCTCGACTCACAGAGGCAGAACTACGGACTGTCCGCTCCCAAAGGCACAGCAGCGTACTAGCTTGTAAAGGTACAGAGCTGCGTGCTGACGGACTGGCGTCTAAAGGCATAGCAGCGAAGTGATGATGTTGGGCACAGGGAGTGTGGAAAAGTTATCTTCCTACTGGTGTTCTGTAGTGGAAGTCGTGCTGCCAGGCGCTCACCTGTTTCTCCTTTATTGTTATTAAATCTTAAACCTTCACTGCGTCCATATCATCATTACACAAAGCTACGCTGTATTAAATTGCCCCGGAACCTTTCTTTTATATTTTCACTCGATGCGAGGCACAAGATGGCTGCTAACACTTCCTGGTTTGAAGTGTTAGCAGCCAATCAGAGGCAAGTTTGTGCTCGGGAGTTAGGCACCGACCAGATATATATATATATATATATATTTTTTCCTTTATTATCTCAAAACACCACTGAATGGATTTATACAATTTTTACAAAATGCACTTTCTGGACCAAGACCTTTCTCCCTGCCAAATTTGGCGTAATTCCATTCAGCAGTTTGACCTGTAGTCTTGTCTAAAGTTTCCTATGCAAAATGCATTGAGAAAACACGTTTTGGGACCCCCCTTTTTTCTCAGCCCCCCTTGATCAGTCACCCCTAAACTTTCAAGATAGGAGCTGATCAAAAAAGAGAAACGTTTTGAAAAATGTCGTAAACATTCGACAAACGACGCCAAAGTTATAAGCACATGGAGGGCTCCAGGAGAGGGGCTACACAACACCCCTCCCAACATAAAGCCTTGTGACTGCGGGGACCCCAGCGGGCCCCCCCATCCCCAGCGAGCCCCGCTATCTTTTTGAAAAATATTCCCCCGAGACCTAGCCCACCCCGGTCTCATTAAAATAAAACGCAAGAACCCACAACTCAGCACGAATTGCCCCATTTTTAAAGTTGTTTTATAAAAATGCTTAGTTATAAGCACATGGAGGACTCCAGGAGAGGGGCCGCGCAACACCCCTCCCAACATGAGTAAGGACCCAGGACTGTGGGGACCCCAGCGGGCCCCCGCAGCCCTAGTGAGCCCCTGCTATTTATCCCCCGAGACCTAGCCTGCCCGGGGTCTCATTAAAATGAAACACAGTATTGTTTCTATTTTTTTATAAAAATGCTTTCCTTGTCCCTGGGGGTCTTTCTGAGACCCCCTAAGCATGGATATGGGGTCAGGATGTTTCTACCCTACCTCCTTCTCTTGTTTTATACCTTTGTTTCTCTGTTTTCTGGTGAATCGCTTCTACCAAGTCACAAGATGGCTGCCAACACTTCCTGGTTTGGAGTGTTGCCAGCCAATCACAGTGAAGCTCGTGCACAGGACTTTTCTCAGCAACTACTGAACAGATTTACACCATTTAAAGGAAAGGTCGCTTTCTGATCCAAGTACTACCTTTTTACCAAATTTGGGGTAATTCCGTTCAGCAGTATCGACTGTAGCCTTGCACAAAGTTTCCTATAGGAGATTGATTTTTTCACTCTTATTTTTCGAATTTCTCACAATCTACTGAACGGATTTACACCATTTAAAAAAATCGCGCTATCTAAACCTAGCTCTACCTTTCTGTCAAATTTGGGGTAATTCGGTTCAGCAGTTCGGGCTGTAGCTCGTCGCAAAATTTCCCATAGAAATTAACATGGGGAAAATGCATTTTGGGACCCCACTTTTTTCTAAGCCCCCACTTGACGATTCACCCCTTAACTTTCAGGATAGGATCTGACCTGGATAGACTTTTTTGGGGAGAATTTCGCGAAGATTCGTGAAACGACGCCAAAGTTATTAGCAAATCAAAAAATGCTTTTCCTATGGAAACTAAGTTCTAAATATAAGGTAATATATATCTATATATCTATATATATATCTATATATCTATCTATATATATCTAGATTAGATTAGATTAAAATTTATATTGCGCAGAACAATAACCCGCAGGCATCAAGGCGCCTAACATTAATATCAAATCGTCCAGATCAATCATCCTTACACATAGGCCTTCTGAAAGAGGCGCGTTTTTAAAGCACCGCGGAAAGTCTGTAGGGAGGGTAGGGATCTAAGGTCCAGAGGGAGATCATTCCACCATTTGGGAGCTAAGGTGGAGAAAGCCCTGCCCCCCCATCTGGCTCTTCGCACGCGAGGGACTGACAGAAGCAATTTCCCGGAGGAACGCAAATTCCTTCCCGGGATGTAGTGGGAGATGATAGAACCCACTCCATAGTCACAGTTTCTTGCAATGGCTCTGTATATCATACACAAGACCTTAAAGCGTACTCGGTACTCTACAGGGAGCCAATGCAAAGTTTTTCTAGCCAATGTGGCCGATGAGCGTCTGGGCACATCCAAGACAAATCTAGCCGTGGCATTCTAGACTACCTGCAAGCGCTGCAGGAGGGTCTTATTTAGCCCCGCATACAGCGCATTGCAGTAGTCCAGGCGAGAGCCAATGAGCGCGACCGCTACTTGCTTTCTGGACTGCACAGACAAGTATTTCCTGATCCTTCGCAGGGTGTGGATAAGACCCCAGCAGGTGGAAATGGTCCTGCTCACCTGTCTGCCCATATCCAGGGCAGGATCTATCATCACCCCCAGATTTTTTGCGGATGTAGTGGGGGAAGGACACGCTCCAAGCGAGTCAGGCCACCAGCTGGAGGACCAGATGTTTTCGTTCCCATCAAACACCATCACCTCAGTCTTCTCCCCATTCAGTTTGAGAGAGTTCTGTATCATCCAGTGACCAACCGCCTCCATGCATGATCTAAATCTGGAGGCGGTCTGCACATCTGAATGGGAGAGAGGGACGAGTATTTGGGTGTCATCAGCATAGGAAACTACCTCCATCCATCTATATATATGGATTGGTGTCACTACAACGCATGCTTTTACCACGCATGCCTTTACAACGCGGTTTTTACCACGCAGTCCATTACAACGCATAGTGCTTTGGGGCGCTGGATAGTGAATTATTTAATTTACTATTCCAACTCCAGTCCCCGTGGATAGCAGGGAAGGTGTTGGATAGTATATTAAATACATTCCCTATCCTAGAGCGCCCCCCCAGCGCATTGCGTTGTAATGGTTTGCGTGGTAAAAGTTGCGATGTAATGGTAGTGCGTTGTAAAAAATTTGTTGTAACCGTGCTACACCCTCTACATATATATATATATATATATATTCACTGAAAAAACCATAGGTTATAAACCATATATAGTTAGGAATTAGCATTTACAAAACCTTGAAAATTCACTGAAAAAACCATAGGTTATACACCATATATAGTTAGGAATGAGCATTTTTAAAACCTTATTTTACTCACACAAAACCATTGAAATTCCATATATAGTTAGTTGCACTAACTATATATCGCCCACCCGCAATCCACTGCTGATGATGTCACATATTACATCATTCATGACATGGTCAGTGACATCACTGATGACATCACTGATGACATCTCAAATGACATCACTGATGACTCCACTGATGACATCTCATTTGACATCAATGACCACATCACTGATGATATCATTCATGTGACAATACAATGCATCTCCTCACATTTTAATATAACCTCTGTTTCACCCAGTGTTAAATACAGAGTATAATTTTTGAAACCATTGACACACCAATACTAGTTACTACATATGTACTCACTGATTCCTACGTCTACACACACATTCACTCATTCACCCATACAATCATTCATACATACAATCACTCATCTTTACAACACTATCATATGCACTCATACACCTATACAGACACTCACACTCTGCCACTCATCCATGGAGTTACTCACACACCTAGTCAGTCCTGTAAAGAATCAATCACACTTCCATTTTCTTGTCTATACAGTTAAACATAGAGCACCTTACATTTTTGTTGGACAGGCCGCATGTTCGAGCTGTCCCCCCTCCCCGCAATGGGACCAGGACCCTGGCTCTCCCTGCATCCCCAGCCAGAGCCCACAAACGACCACCCGAAGTACCCTGCAATCCCTCCACTACAAGACACCAGCTCCGGACCCAGCTGGCCCGGGTCACCATCTACCCCACGACATCGACCCGGCCGCCATCTTGGGGCACTGCAGCACGAGGCCGCGTGGCCTCAACTCGACCCTAACCCCGGGCCCGGCCAGCCCCGACATCGAGGCCCCACCATCCTCCCAGGAGGCAGAGTGACCACTTGGCGAGTCAATGGGAGAAGGAATCGTCAACGGCTCTCCCCCGCCAGGTGTCGATCACCCCAGGCCGCCTGGGCGCTGGCTCCACCCCCCTGCTGGGTGTCTGGACTCCCTCATCCCCGACCTCCCGGCCCCCAGGCGCGAGGGTCCGGACATCAAAGGGGACCAGACCTATAACTGGGGCAGGACCAGACTAGGAAGGCAGTTGTATCCTGGAGTCGAGAGACCCAAGAAGAACTCATCCGTGACTGGCCTGCTGGCGCTGCCGCGGCCCTCTGCCTCGTGAAACCATCGTCTTGGCCTGCTGGCGCTGCCGCGGCCCTCTGCCTCGTGAAACCATCGTCTTGGCCTGCTGGCGCTGCCGCGGCCCTCTGCCTCGTGAAACCCTCGTCTTGGCCTGCTGGCGCTGCCGCGGCCCTCTGCCTCGTGAAACCATCGTCTTGGCCTGCTGGCGCTGCCGCGGCCCTCTGCCTCGTGAAACCATCGTCTTGGCCTGCTGGCGCTGCCGCGGCCCTCTGCTTTATGAGACTATCACCTTGGCCTGCTGGCGCTGCCGCGGCCCGATCCACAGACACTCCAGCTCGAGGATTGTGAGCTCGCCTTTTTACCACTACCTGTACCGATCCGGTACCAAGACTGTCCCGCTACCCCCTTTCCCTACAGAGACTAGAAGTGAGAGGACCCCCGGGTCCAAGATATCCTGTATCGCTGATATCCTTGCCTTAAGAACCTTATATAAAGCCTTGAACTCGACTTGGTGTGGTGCCTGTTTGTGGGGAGGGAGGTAACTTGTCTGTACGATCGCCGGAGACGGTCCCCCTCGGGGATCTCTCCCTCGGTATCCGGCCGACCCTCAGGGTCCCCGTCTAACATTGGTGGCCAGCGACGGGATCCGAACCTACGCATAATCGTACAGAAAGTCACTCGCCCCACCACACACAACAACCATGTCAATAGAGAGCGGAACAACGGAAAAATTTCAGATGGAAAAATTGGAAGACTACAACCACCGGGAACTGAAGCAATATTGCATAGAACTTGGACTTCCAACCACAGGTCTTAGCACAAAGGAAGACTTCAAACGAGCCCTAGAAGCTTGGGCGGAAACGGGTACGGCCGTACCCCGAACACAAACAACCGAGACGAGCCCCGCACCAACTAAAGAAAGAGCGGATCTCTCCCTGGAAGAGATCCGAGAAAGAGAAAAAACCAGACTCCACGAATTAGAACTTGCCCGACTTCGCTTGGATGGGGAACTCAAGCTGGCAGAACAAAAAATAACCCTGGAACACTTACGGCTCAGGGAAGAGCGGGAAGACAAGCAAAGACAGAGGGAGCTAGAGGAAAAGAGACTAGAGTACGAACATGAGCGCAATCTCAAAGCACTGGAGATCCAGAAACAGAATAAAGACCTCGGGCTCCCCGAACAACCGACCCCGTCTGCCTCGACCGAACCCAAGGTTCACATCCCCAAAGATGTCATCCGGGAATACCACAAGAACAATGATATCCAGCAGTGGTTTAAAGCCTATGAGGTGGCAATGACCTCCCACCGGATTCCCCGAAGCGATTGGGGAGCCGGATTATGGGGGAGGTTTGTCAACGAAGGGCGGGACGCCCTGCTGCAACTCCCGGACCAACTGATGACCTCCTACGACCACATGAAGGCCGCCCTCCTCACTCGATACGGGCTCACACCTGAGATGTACCGCCAACGGTTCCGCGACTGCAAACGGATTCCGGGTACAACTTGGGTGGAGTACGTGAACTTTTTTAGCCGAGCCTTCGAGGGGTGGATCAAGGGCAACAGAGTAACCACCTACGAACAACTCTTTGACCTTATCGTATGGGAACACCTGTCGAACAACTGCTTCGTGGAGCTCCGGCAACACCTCCTGGACAGCAAGCTAACCGACCCTCGACAACTCGCCGCCGAAGCCGACCGGTGGGAAAGCACCCGAGTTGGCCGGAGCGCACCCAGCGAAGTATCCAGATCGTATCGCCCCCGAGGGGGAGGAGGAAGTCAGGGTCGGGGGAGAGACCCCGGCCCCTCGTCACCCCCCAGAAACCCCTCGACCCCGGTTGGCCGGGGAAGCCCTGCCGTCCGGGCCGGGTTCCGGGCCAACATTACGTGCCACAGGTGCCAGCGACCCGGCCACTACGCCAGTGATCCCAACTGCCCAAAGAATCAGAACACTACTCCCCGCCAAGTTGCAGCGGCGGCCCTAGGGGAAGAAATAATCCCGGAAGACCAAGAGGAGTACGAGACCGATCCCTCTGAATGGGCACCCGCCGCCATGGCACTGGTCTGCTTAGGGGAGAGAGACATGATTCCGCGGGCCCCCCTTCCCGCCAACACACAGAAGTACGGTCAATGGGTCAACATCAATGGCCGCCGGGCGGAAGCCCTCCGCGACACCGGGGCCAGTGTAACGGCGGTCCGACGCCACCTCGTCACTCCAGACCAAATCTTGCCGAACATTCTTTGCCCTGTTCGATCAGCCGACAACTCCGAAAGCCTATGCCACCTGGCCTACGTCCCCTTCGAGTGGGGAGGAGTAACAGGGATGTTAAAAGTAACTGTCCGCGATGATGCCCCCGTGGACTGCCTCCTAGGAAACGACCTTGAAAGCTCTCCCTGGGCAGCTGTCGAACGGAGGGAGCACCTGGGGATGCTTGGCCTCCCCGAATGGGTCTGCGTCACGACCCGGTCCATGACCACCCGCGCGGTCCCCAGCCCAGAAGAGCCCGAGTGGCCAGAACCTCCTCCCGCGCTCATCCCAGAGGAGGCCGCCCCAGAAGCCATTCCCTTGACCCAAACCGAAGAAGGACCCGACCAGCTTCGGGACGTCCCTGACCTGGCACAATGGCGGCAGGAGGGAGGCCCCACGCAGGAACAATTCCGGGCCGAGCAAAAAACCTGTCCTTCTCTCGAAGGACTCCGGCAGCAAGCCCTGGCCCAGAGCACCGGGGATACCTCGGGGGCCCACTGGATCTACTGGGACCAAGACCTGCTCTACAGCGAGCAGAAAATTGCAGAACTAGGGGCCAGTCGGGTGCTGGTGGTGCCCCTTCGCTTCCGAGACTTTCTCCTGAACTTAGCCCACGATGTCCCCCTTGCCGGGCACCTGGGGCAGGATAAAACCTACGACCGCCTGGTGACCCATTTTTTCTGGCCCCACATGCGGAAGGATGTCACCAACCACTGCAAGGCCTGCCCCACCTGCCAGGCCAGCGGAAAAAGTGGCCGAAAAATCAAAGCACCATTACAACCCTTTCCTGTCGTCACCACCCCGTTTGAACGAGTGGGAATAGACATTGTGGGGCCCCTCGACCCTCGAACAGCCCAAGGACACCGGTTCATCCTGGTCCTTGTAGACCACGCCACCCGCTATCCCGAGGCCATCCCTCTTCGGACTGTGACGGCCCCCGTGGTGGGCCGGGCCCTGATGGGGATCTTCTCCCGGGTGGGGTTCCCCCGGGAGGTCGTCAGTGACAGGGGCACGAACTTTATCTCCAGATATATGAAGTCCCTCTGGCAGCAATGCGGGGTCACCTACAAATTCACGACCCCCTATCACCCGCAAGGAAACGGACTGGTCGAGAGATTCAACCGCACCCTCAAGGGGATGATTATGGGTCTAGAAGAACCCCTTCGACGCCAGTGGGACGTACTGCTGCCATGCCTCCTGTTTGCCTATCGGGAGGTCCCGCAGAAGTCCCTCGGCTTCAGCCCCTTTGAACTACTGTACGGACACCCCGTCCGGGGCCCCCTCAGCCTAGTCAAGGAAGGTTGGGAGCAGCCTCCCCAGAAAACTCCCCCGGACATCTACCGGTATCTCCTGGCTCTCCGCAACCAGACCCGGCGGTTCCGAGACACCGCCAAAGCCAACCTCGAGGCCAGTCAGGAGGACATGAAGAGGTGGTACGATCAGCACACGTCCTCCATTGAGTTCGAACCTGGACAACAGGTCTGGGTGATGTCCCCGGTTGAGCCCTGTGCCCTCCAAGACAGATGGTCCGGGCCCTTCAAGGTAATCGAACGCAAGGGGCCCGTCACCTATTTAATCGACATGGAGACTGCCCGGAACCCCCTACGGGTCCTCCATGCCAACAGGCTCAAACCCCATTTTGTGCGATCCGAACTCAGCCTCCTGATGGCTACCGATACTGGGACAGAAGAAGACTCCGAACCCCTTCCGGACTTACTGAGGGCCCTCGAGCAGGATGGCTCAGTGGAAGGGGTCCAGCTCTCCGAGGCCCTGTCCCCGGAGCAACGCCAAGACTGCCAAACGCTCCTGAGGCAGTTCGCCTCCCTGTTCTCCCTCACCCCCGGAGTCACCCCCTGGTGCCTCCACGATGTGGACACCGGGGACAGCCCTCCTATTCGACACCGAGCATACCGCGTACCAGACCGGGTACGAGCCTGCATCCAGACCGAGGTGTCCAAGATGCTGACCCTAGGAGTGATCGAACCCTCAGACAGTCCCTGGGCGAGCCCAGTCGTCCTAGTTCCCAAGGCAGCTGCCCCGGGCGTTGCCCCTGAGCTCCGGTTCTGCGTGGACTATCGGGGGCTGAATGCAGTTACCCGGACCGACGCTCATCCCATCCCCCGGGCAGACGAGCTAATTGACCGGATGGGGGCCGCCCGCTACCTGAGCATCTTCGACCTAACAGCGGGCTACTGGCAGATCGGCCTCACCCCTAGGGCCCAAGAACGATCCGCCTTCTCTACCCCAGACGGGCACTACCACTTTAAAGTCATGCCCTTCGGCATGAAAAACGCCCCGGCAACGTTCCAACGGCTGGTAAACCAGGTACTGGCGGGCCTGGAAGACTTCAGCGCCGCCTACCTGGACGACATTGCGGTGTACAGCCACCAGTGGACCGACCACCTCCGCCACCTGCGGAAGGTTCTACACGCCCTCCAGCAAGCCGGGCTCACCATCAAGGCCAGCAAGTGCCAGGTTGGCCAAGGGTCCGTGACCTACCTGGGACACCAAGTGGGAAGCGGGCTGGTGGCCCCTCTCCAACTCAAAATTGCTGCCATCCAGGCCTGGCAACCCCCTACGAGCCAAACGGAGGTCCGGGCCTTCCTGGGGCTCACCGGATACTACCGGCGGTTCGTGAAGGACTATGGCAGCATCGTGGGGCCCCTCACAGAGCTCACCTCCAAAAAAAGCCCCAAAACCGTCAACTGGACCCCGGACTGCCAATCAGCCTTCGAGAAGCTAAAGACCGCCATGTGCACGGCCCCCGTGCTCCAGGCTCCCAACTACAGCCGGGAATTCATTGTGCAGACGGACGCCTCCGATCATGGTGTGGGGGCCGTCCTCTCCCAACTCAACGCCGAAGGGGTCGACCATCCGGTGGTCTTCATCAGCAGACGCCTCTTGCCCCGAGAACAGCGCTGGAGCACCATTGAGAGGGAGGCCTTCGCCGTAGTCTGGGCACTCAAGAAGCTCCGGCCATACCTCTTCGGCACCCACTTCCGGGTGCAAACAGACCACCGACCCCTGCAATGGCTGATGCAAATGCGGGGGGAGAACCCGAAGCTGTTGCGCTGGTCCATCTCCCTGCAGGGGATGGACTTCACGGTGGAACATCGTCCAGGCCAGGACCACGCCAACGCCGACGGCCTGTCACGCTTTTTCCGCCTCAGCGAGGAGAGTCCCCAGGAAGATGGCTGACTCTCCCCGCCTTCAGCTGGGGGGGACGCATGTTGGACAGGCCGCATGTTCGAGCTGTCCCCCCTCCCCGCAATGGGACCAGGACCCTGGCTCTCCCTGCATCCCCAGCCAGAGCCCACAAACGACCACCCGAAGTACCCTGCAATCCCTCCACTACAAGACACCAGCTCCGGACCCAGCTGGCCCGGGTCACCATCTACCCCACGACATCGACCCGGCCGCCATCTTGGGGCACTGCAGCACGAGGCCGCGTGGCCTCAACTCGACCCTAACCCCGGGCCCGGCCAGCCCCGACATCGAGGCCCCACCATCCTCCCAGGAGGCAGAGTGAACACTTGGCGAGTCAATGGGAGAAGGAATCGTCAACGGCTCTCCCCCGCCAGGTGTCGATCACCCCAGGCCGCCTGGGCGCTGGCTCCACCCCCCTGCTGGGTGTCTGGACTCCCTCATCCCCGACCTCCCGGCCCCCAGGCGCGAGGGTCCGGACATCAAAGGGGACCAGACCTATAACTGGGGCAGGACCAGACCAGGAAGGCAGTTGTATCCTGGAGTCGAGAGACCCAAGAAGAACTCATCCGTGACTGGCCTGCTGGCGCTGCCGCGGCCCTCTGCCTCGTGAAACCATCGTCTTGGCCTGCTGGCGCTGCCGCGGCCCTCTGCCTCGTGAAACCATCGTCTTGGCCTGCTGGCGCTGCCGCGGCCCTCTGCCTCGTGAAACCCTCGTCTTGGCCTGCTGGCGCTGCCGCGGCCCTCTGCCTCGTGAAACCATCGTCTTGGCCTGCTGGCGCTGCCGCGGCCCTCTGCCTCGTGAAACCATCGTCTTGGCCTGCTGGCGCTGCCGCGGCCCTCTGCTTTATGAGACTATCACCTTGGCCTGCTGGCGCTGCCGCGGCCCGATCCACAGACACTCCAGCTCGAGGATTGTGAGCTCGCCTTTTTACCACTACCTGTACCGATCCGGTACCAAGACTGTCCCGCTACCCCCTTTCCCTACAGAGACTAGAAGTGAGAGGACCCCCGGGTCCAAGATATCCTGTATCGCTGATATCCTTGCCTTAAGAACCTTATATAAAGCCTTGAACTCGACTTGGTGTGGTGCCTGTTTGTGGGGAGGGAGGTAACTTGTCTGTACGATCGCCGGAGACGGTCCCCCTCGGGGATCTCTCCCTCGGTATCCGGCCGACCCTCAGGGTCCCCGTCTAACAATTTTCAAACATATACTAACACATACTTACCTTGTTATACAATCATTGATATAAGTACACATTGATCTGCACAGAGTCACACACCTCCCAGCCAGCCACACACACACTCAGTCTCCCATACAAATACTTGGACAATCAATCAATAACCCATATAGTTACTCATATAGCTACTGATCAACACATGCAGCAGTTTACAGAACAACAGACATAATGATGCACAAATTAAGACAGTTTAGTCACTAACCCATGCACTCAGTGAGATACATTTAATCACTCACTCATACAGTCAGTCATGCACCTACTAAATCCTTCGTCCAGACACTTATACATCCACTCATTCTTCAATATGTAAGACATATTTAAACTTTACAGAAACATAAAATCACTGGATGTTGTTATCAGTGATGTCATCAGTGATGTCATTTGAGATGTCATCAGTGATGTCATCAGTGATGTCACTGACCATGTCATGAATGATGTAATATGTGACATCATCAGCAGTGGATTGCGGGTGCGCGATATATAGTTAGTGCAACTAACTATATATGGAATTTCAATGGTTTTGTGTGAGTAAAATAAGGTTTTAAAAATGCTAATTCCTAACTATATATGGTGTATAACCTATGTTTTTTTCAGTGAATTTTCAAGGTTTTGTAAATGCTAATTCCTAACTATATATGGTTTATAACCTATGGTTTTTTCAGTGAATTTCAATGGTTTTTTAATAGCAAATATCTATAGCTGTAAAATGTATTCTTATTTAAATCCAAAAATATATTTTATATGTTTATTAATAATTTTTTTTAAATATTTTTTTTGTTTCGCTCCCGGTCCGCGGACCGGGAAGCTTCCCGTTAGCTCAATTTGATGCCGCGACCCGGTCCGCGAACCGGTAAAAAATCAACATAGTGACGGTATCGCGTTGCCGCGTAATGCGTCTTATGACGTACTGCGTTAGCGCACCCGGAAGTGCCCCGGGGCGCGGACCGAGGCGCGAAACGCAGCTCCCCGGAAGCGATCCGCGGCGCGTCGCGAAAACGCGACGTATCGCGTTGCCGCATAATGCGTCTTGTGACGTACCGCGTTAGCGCACCCGGAAGTGTCCTGGGGCGCGGACCGGGGCGCGAAGCTTAGCGACCCGGAAGCTAACCGGGGCGCGTTCCGCAGCGCGTAACATGAGCGTGAGAGGTCATGTGACTTGTTAATAAAACTTTTCATTGGTTCATTTCACTTTTGGTTTCATAATGATGTAAGGCTAGGTCAGGTGACCTAAAAATAACACTTTTCATTGGTTGAGAAGTATTGTTTTTCCCAAATGATGAAAACCCCTCCTTCTTTCCTCACTCTGACTTTCATCATTGTGAGAGGAAGACCTATTTTGCTTGTTGGAAAATGGCTTCATTGGTAGCTTCAGCTGGTGGACCCCCACCACCACCTCCACCTCCTCATGGGAAGAGAGGACCACCTCCCCAGGTCATTACCAACACTGAGGAGGAAGATGAAGAAATGGATGAGGAGGGAGAAGAACCACAGTTCTTAGAAGAGGTGCCCCGGGTTTCCAGAAAGAAAGCCAGTTTCATCTGGCAGTTTTATTCGATCCCTCGTGGCCAAAAAAAAGTCAATGCGAGGTATGTCACCTGCCGCATATGCAAAGAACAATTGTCCAGAGGGACGGACAAAAAATATAGCTATGGAAATCACACAATGCACAGGCACATGACAAGGAAGCATCCACTAAATTACAGCCGGGCGGAAATAAGGGATATGCAGGACAATCCAAGACCAACTCCTGTGGCCAGACCAACAATACCGATTTCTCTAACACCAGAAGAGGCACGGGAAACTGTGCCAAATATTCAAGAAAATTTTGGGCACATGATTCACTTATGTATGCACTGTCGTGCATTATTAGCTTGTGGCAACATGAGCATCAATGCACTCATCCTGGCGTATGAACACCATGATTGCCCTAACCGCCCCCAGTAATTTTTTTTTGCTCCTGTTGAGCCCTTTTCAACGCCTGTTTTTTGTTGTTTCCCCCCCCCAAAAAAACCCCCAAAAAATATAAAATCGTTCAAAAAATACAAAAAAAACAAAAAATGTTCAAAAAAAAAAAAAATATATAAAACAACAAAAATATTAAAAAAAAAGTTCTTTTCAGAACTACCTTCCCTTTCAAAAAAAATTGCTAGAATGTTTAGCACTCTGGCAAGCTCTATTTCTTTTGGTTCGCTCCCGGGTTAGCTTCCCGGTACGCGGACCGGGAGCTAACCAAAAAAAATTTTTTTTTTAAAAAAGTGTAAGTATAAGGAAAGTAAACAGAGAGTGATGTTAAAAGAAAGACAGCTATAGGGAGTAAAGAAGAGATACTGTTTAATAGATCTATTTACCGAAGAAAAGACAGAAGAGGGTATAATTGTGAAAAACAAAATAGATAACGAAGTGAAAGAAAAAAAAAGAGAGTATAACATTAACAAAGAAGAGTTTCTTGGAGAATGTGAGTGAATGTTCAAAATAAGATTAAAACATGAGGAATAACAGAGAGAAAAAATAGAAAACAGAAAACAAAAAATAACAGAAAAAGATTAATTGAAACAGCAAAGAAATGTAAGTAACATAGAGCCATATCATCAACATAGGCAATAAAAGTTTTGCAGCTTTTATTGGCAGAAATGTGTCGCTAAAGCTGCTTTTGTGGCAGAAAACTGCCGCTAAAACCACTTTTGCACCAGTTTTCTGCCAATAAAAAGAGCAATAATTTTATTGGCTGTGTTCATAATATTCCCCTTAGTGGGCTTCAACTACACAGAGAAAGCATTATGAACAAGTAGTGATAGAGTGATCAGTCAAAGACACTAAGAGTAATAGAGACGGAGTGAGTGAACAAGAGTGAGGAACTATGAGAAGAGAGGGACTGAGAAAAAGAGTGGAAGGAGTTGAGTAAGTAGGTAATAGAGAAAGGAATGAGGGAAGTAGCAAAGGCAGGAAACTGAGGGTTAAAGAAATGAAGCAGTGGAACTAATAGTAGTTAAATGTGATAGAAATGTAACGAAAAGAGTACAAAATATTTACCTTATAATTGTCGTTAAATTACTCACTTTTTGTTTTTATACTTTCAATCTGTGAAAGAGAGAACAAACATTTGAAAAATATTAAAACATGTATTTAAAAATTAGAAAAGACAAGGGAAAAGATTGAAGGACAAACAGTTTTTCAACAACTTTGACACTTACAGAAGCTTCTGCTTCTCCAGGCCCCCTACACAGTCCTAAAGATATACATTTTAAACTAACAGTATCTTGATGCAGATGAAGTGAGGCCTATCTTAAAACATGGTGCATCTTTTGCATTGCTGTTGTTTCAGAAAAGTGTCGCAAGACACTAAAATTTTAAATAATTGCTTCAGGATGCCAATAAGATGTCTACTATCCAGAGGTTTGTTTGAGGTGAGGCCTACTCAGGGTTGCAGATGAGATTTACACTTGTTGAATAGTACAGAGGAGATAATACATGTGAAGGTCTACCAATGAAGTGAGTCATGTCCACTGCACTCTTCAACAAAGTCCAAACCTCCTATGTTTCCCTGGACAGACCTAAACTTGATCTGCACAATGTGATTCGTAATGATAGGAAACACAGGTGATGTAATTGAAATACGTGCAATTTATTTTGCTCATTTCACAATCACATCACTTGTGTTTCCTTTGCTTAGGTATCTCATTGTGCAGATGTAGTCTAGCATATGAAAGAATACGCAGAAGTGCAGCACTGCATGCAACAACTTTGACACTTACAGAAGCCTCACCTTCTCCATGCCTCCTACACAGTTCTACATATACATCATAAATGAAAACGGTACAGAATTAATTATACATGTTAAATGGTTTATTTTTGCTGTTCTCAGAATGTATCAAAATTCACTAAAAACAGTGACTTGAAGGTATTCATCATATAACAGCGGGGAAAAAAAAACACAATCAAAATGATTGTGTTTAAAAAACCCATACAACATAAGAAATCAAAATTCAGAACTCCTTAAAGTTAACTTACTTTCCATGACGTCCAAGGATGTCCTATGAACAGCTTACACTCTTTTGTGCTGTTATTACTTTCAGCCCGCCACTTTCTGAAAGAAAATCTCCATCGTTTTTAAAAACACGTTACATGCAATAAATGACTTCTTGCTCTCTACCACAAGTTTCCACAAGGCCAAATCTGGTCAGAGCCATTTATAACTCTTGGATTTCTTGTAAGCCAATCCCGTCATTTGGCATTTCCGCAACTTTCAGAATTAAAATGTTGAAGATCATTTTCACAATCCTGGAATAGTAATATCTTCCCCTTCTTGCTCAGTCATGTTCTACATTTCCTATGACACTGATACTGCTTACTATGAAGCAGACTTACACTACCTCTATGACTACTACAATTATTTAATTCTCTACATCACTTTTAATCACAAAGCAATGTAAAACAGTAGACAGCATTGCAGACTTACATTCCCTCTACTCCATGTTTTGATTGGCTGCTTCAATTAGCTTATAAAAAGAAACAGTTTTTCTGAACTCATTCAAAGTGCACGTATTTCTCCATGACGTCCAGTCCTATGGTTAGAAGTTATGTCTCTGAACTACACTTATCCTCAAGGCCAAATTGTGTAGGAGCCATTAGAACTTCTTGAAATTCCACAGAGCACATCCCGAGATTATTTCCCTAAAATTTTGGTTTTAAAAACACCAGGTAAGAGTTTTTAAGGTCATACGGCAATTTTTTTTGAAAATTAAAACAGAATCATTGCAGAATGACCAGCCATTTCTAGACTTTAAATAAGCTGTGTAATGTCCTGATGTTATTGAAGGGCTGTCATGATATATAATTGCTGCAGTTACAAAAGTCCTTCCTGATATTGACAACTGCGAAGCTACAAAATTTTTAATTAAAGTTGTCAATTTTGTTCCATCAGGCCTACATCGTTGGAACATTAAAATGACATACTGGCCATATGTTCGTATAAATAATGTGGACATCATTTCAGATTTACATTGGCTACACTCCATGTTGTGATCAGCTGCTTTTACTAGCTTATTAAAGGAGACTGATTTACTGTCTGGCAAAGTTAAATATATAAATCTTTCTGAGTCTACACTAGTAGTACTTGATACCATACAGTTCTCGCAGTCATGCTGCCATTGATAAGAAAGCCCAAACAGCTGATCTACATCTACACCTTCAGCATGTAATACATCAAGCATATACATTAAAAACTCCTGACAATCTTGCTGAATATTTTGAGAGAATTGTGTTTGGCCTGAACATCTGTCTAACAGATTTCGAATTTCAGACACACTTTCTATGTTTCTTCTATCAGTGCTACATTTCTCTAACACAGAATTTAACAAACTGCAAAATCTTTGATCAGAATTGACCACAATCTCTTCTTTTACATTTTCTAGAGAAAACAAAACATTAACCACTACATTAGCATAGCAGTTGACACCAGAACTGTTTTCAAATTGAAAACCAACAACATCTTCAACAGAATCCTTTTTGTTTCTGCTTGTAATTTTAGGTTCATCGACTTTTCGTCTTTTTGCTACAACCTCCCCAGTATTGGTCACATTTCTTCGTTTCCGGCCTACCACACGTTTCTCAAACAAAGGATACTGAGGCAAATGTGGCGCATACTCTCTTCTTAACCTATTGTATTCCTTAACACAATCTAGATCAGCACAAATGTTTGTGACATCACACTCAATCAAGTACAATCCCGATAAAGTTCTAACTCGTGACAATGCCACATATGCCATACCCTCCTTGAACACAGAACTGCCAATATTCACCAATGCACTGTCTACACTTAAACCTTGCGATTTATGGATTGTCACCGCATATGCCAAGCAAACAGGAAACTGCTTACGGCGAACATATAAGTCTTTTACAAGCAAAAATCTAGCAGAGCAACGACCAATTAGCTGTACTTCCTCAATGCCATCAAATTAAATTTTTAAAAATTCAATTCCATCTCTATTTCTGTATTTTACAAAATCAACAACATTACCCATTGATCCATTTACCAGACCTCTTTCAACATGTAAATTCCTTCTTAAAATTATACGGCAGTTCAAGCACACATTCAGAGTCTTTTCAAAACCTGCAGTTTTAGATATACTATTCTCTAATGAATCCAATTTTGTTTTCAGATTCTCAGACAAAATAATTGTTGATCCCATATTCTCTACTCTGTCAATAGCTTCCAGTTTCACAATCTCTTGCTTTTCTAAATGCAACATTTTGTTGTTGAATTTGGCACATTCTGCAAGAGTTGGCATCAAACATATTCCAGATTTCTTATCAGTAATTTTCTGAAAAATATTCTCAGGCACAACATCTTGTTCTGGATATAAATTTGACAGTAATCGTGCATGTAAAGCTTCTTTCCCATGCTCGGTCACTTTTCCAATTCTAACATCTTGTAGAATAGTCTTGTAAACTTCATCCTTCGCCTGACGCATATTTTCATGCAGTTCAGCATAATTGAAGTTTAACCATATATTGACGTTGCCAATGCTGCCTAGGCACGTCCTGGTATCTTCATGCGTGAGCATTTTGAACACAGGTTGCCCTTTCACTGGTGTCAGCTGCAGAAGATCTCCGAAAACAATGATGTGTTTGCCACCAAATAACACATCATACTCTGTTTTGAGAACTTCTTGCATTCTCAAATGCACAAAGGCAAGCATGACATTGGAAACCATGCTTACTTCGTCAATGATAAGAAGTTTCATTTTCCTCAAGATTCTTGAAACTTCAAAACAAGCATCTCCAGATAGCTTGTGATATTGTAATTTGTTGTCATGCTCCACTGGCAGCATCAGTAAACGATGTAAAGTAATCCCTTTAATGTTATGTGCTGCCAGTCCAGTTGGAGCGGTGACAACACAAGACAGCGATGACTCTGTCCTTTCCTGCAAATAGCATGAAATTGCTTTAATGAGGAAACTTTTTCCAGTTCCCGCTTCTCCACTCACGTACAGTCGGACAGGCTTCAACGACGTACATGAGCACTCTTTCTTGTCATGACTTAATCCATGATCAATTTGCATGGTAACTTCGTCATATATTTTCCTCTGCTCAACGTTGAGTTGTCTTTCCAACTCTTCTAAGTTAACCGCATCCTCCTGAGCATGTGCCATGGCTCTTTCCACTTCATTCATGGCAGTGGCAGCTTCATTTTCGATAACAGGTCCTCCTAGTGGATCCTGACTCAATGAAGCAGAACTCTGACTGTCCTGAGAACTGTCTCTGGCAATCTCGGCTGCAATCGTTGCTTCCTGCTCAATTTCCGCATTCAACATTTCTACATATTTGGAAAAAGCAGGACATTCTATGGTCTCCTTGGCGGCATTGAAAGAGTCTTCGTAACAGAGGAAATCTCCAAGCAGTTCCTCTTCTGCACGCCAAGGCTTGAAAAGTTGCAAAAGTGCTAAATAGAAAAACTCCTTTTTTTCAGGAGATTCGCCACTCAATTTTCGATGGTTTACCAAGTGGCATTTTCTTTGCTTGACCAGACATCCCTCACTTCCTATTACAGCATACACTCCTTTCTCAGTATCTTCTTTGATGTTCCTCTTGAATATGTAATTTTGAAGAACCTCATACAGACAAACATTGTCGAGGTGACTGCTTCTATTTGGATAATATGTATCCAACATGTTGGTCTTCAAAATGTTGGTACTGTTTGGCTCCTTTTCCGCCAAATACTCAATTTCCCGCACAGGTTTCAGAACTCGATTACGCGTTGCAGCAAGACCAAGACTCGCCCAAACGATACTCCTGGACTTGGCATAGAGACTTGCTGAAGACAACCGGTCAGAGCATTCGTAAGCTCCAATTTCTCGATGCGACAACATCTTCAGACTGAAACTGTACAACTTCTTGCTGAGGCTCTTTTCATGGGAAATGTCCTCCCACATATCCTTCAATTCTGTCTTCTCTTTTTTGGTGATGTAAGACGTCACATACCGAGCCACAGCCATACAGTTATCAGCCACAAACTGTATATCCATGTTAGCATTCCACATGGACAAAATCACCGGGTTGTAGTCGTTGATGTACTTGGACTCTTCGTTCCTCTTCAAATTGTATGTGTTTTTAGGTGATTTCTTCATGACATTATGTCGCAGCGAAGACATCAAACTGTTTACTCTTCCTTTAGAAATCACCGGTCGTGGAAAACCGAAACGACATTTGGTGTAGAACTTGTCCTTGTTTCGGAATTAACGACGGCAGTACTTTCCACATCGATGGCTTTGGAAACGCAGAACTTTTTCTCTTAGGCTTTTCTTCTCCTTTGCGTTTGGAACAGCACACGTAGAATACTGTTGGATGAAACTCATCACTGAGTCTTCTGGATCCGTTCCAAATTTAGGTGCATCCTTGATCCACAGCAACATATGTATATGAGGAGCACCTCTTGCTTGGTACTCCTTTCTCCAGAAGAAATCCAACACCTCTCCAAGAGGTGGATTCTTCTTATTCATGATGAAAGACATCATAGCTTCAAATCTATGATTGAAGTACCTACATACATTGACTGGATCCAAAGAGCACAGTTCTCCGGGTGTCTTGAATTCGATGTTATCTACGTTAGCATTTGCCTCTCGTAGAAATTCAAGTAAGTCTTCCCAGCCATACTCGGCACAGCTCAGAGTGAGGAACCATGTGGGAGTACCTAAGTTCCTCAGCATACATTTTAAATCACCATGACGACGGTACCAGTACTCATTAGTACCACGCTGACACGCCATGAGATTAATCAGGTGAGAATCCAAAATACTGTCTTGGACATTGACTTTATCCATAAAGTCACTTGCCGAGATGTTTTGCATGTGTATACCACTTTTCAAGATGTGGTTCACTGCATATGACAGTCCAGACAGATCGCTTTCAAACAGGAGACGAAACAAATAGGGAATGCATTGTCGAAACCTAGCATCTCCCGCATACAATCGCAAAGTCCGGTATTCAGAAGCAGGAATTTGATGAGGTCGCTCATCATATCTTCCTCCCTGACCTGTTGGAAAAAGCTGTGGGAAACACCGAGCTTCCAAACTTTCCTCCCAAACACTAATGGGACTCCCTTTGGCTTGTTTCATTTGAAACAACTCAATAGCATTCCCCATGACTTCCTTGGAATGCAAAGGATGAACACTATAATGTTCATATATTTGTTCACTAGTAGAGGGTTCTACTTTCTCAATTTGACCAGCACACAAATCGCTATCATCTTCCTCACTTACTTCCTCTTCTGCAACATATACATTCTTATAGTATTTATTATTTTTTTTCAAATACAATGTTGCCTTTTTAACTTTCCTAACATCTACTAAATCTTGCCATATTTTCTTATTCTTTGTCGGAACCCCATTAACTAAGATAACCAGAGGTTCCTCTTCCACTTTTTCTACTCCAATTGTGTTAATGTTTTTCTTCAAATCTAGAGGCAAATAAACAACTCTTCCCTTTAATCCTCTCTGTAAATCTGATGGAGGCAATTTCCCTGTCTTTGGCTCCATTCTTACAATAGCCTGAAAGGGATGGATACTTTGAATCAAAATAGATTCATAAGTATTTAAATCCTTCAATTCAGAAGGAATCTCAACCAATTCCAGATTATTATGAACTGCTCTAGCAGGCATCTGGTTTTGATTTAATTTGCAACAACAATAAGTACACACACGTTGATCAAATCCCAAATCAAAACAATTTTCTACCATCAAGTATGTTGCAAAATCCTTCCATTCACTATTATTTTCCCTTTCACTTTTTGCATATAAATCCACTAACTTAGTCTGATTCTTATAATAAGTGCGTCGACAACACACACAAGTGAAATTAGGCCTCTCACTTGATTTCACCTGAAACGTCGCAATTTCCCTCTGGAAATTATCTGTACTGGAAACCTGTACACTATCTTCCACATTACCCTCTTCTTCTGGGTCAATTTCAACATTCTCCTCTTTACTTCCAAAGTAACAAAACTCAATTTCTTCACATATGTTCTTCACATCTATTTCAGAACCATGCAAAAGAGCAGCGCATAATTGTTTAAGCATAATTGCTGGACTCTTAGCATAATACAACATTCTAACTAATTTCCTCACTTTATTATGATGCACTGCTAGCATCCTGAAATGATGAAAAACACTCTGGCATACTCTCCTGGAAAGACAAGCCAGTGAATGACCATGCAAACCTGTCACTTCTCTCACTCTGCAAGGATCTAATTCTTGCAACAACTTCATTTTCTGCTTCAAACTTTTCTTATTAAATGACCGTACAAAATCACAAAGCAAATTGATGGAATCCTGTCGCACACTGCAAATACTACTACACTTCCAGGTGTACACAGGACCCTTAGCACGTCTTCCTAAAACCTCATTACCTAACACCTCTTCTGCCTCTGTTGTCACAAGTTTTTCTTTTTCAACTGGACAACCATCTTTCACTTCATAAGCACGACCACTGGTGTCAACTGCATGCACCAAATCATTATCCTGGAAATAACTCTCCTCATTAAAAAATGCCTCACAGCTTGAACTATGCATCCATTCTCCAGAAAAAACTTCACAAAAATTACTACGATTAACTATTCTCTTCCATCTACTATTTCTTTTGAAATCATAAATTGCCTTGTTTAGCTTCCTAATTCTATTGATTATCAAAATAAATAACTTACGTTTAATTTCAAATGCCTGATCAATAACTTTCTCAACTTTTTTTTTTCTCTTATAAAAAACCAGTTTCTGTTGAACTTTCTTAATATTTTTTAACAAATTGCCAATTATCCTGTTGCGGAACATTCATTTACGAATGTCCCTAAACTGTTGTTTCCTTCTACTATCATGCACAGAGTTATCTCTTGCTCTAGCAGTAACATTTTTGATTGGCCTTTCCTTTCCATTTGATTTGCTTATCTTTTTATGGACTGAAACATTTTCTGTAGTAATATTTTTTTTACTACACATATTTCTTATGAAATATTTTGTGCTCTTACCCGGTGCTTTCTTCGTGACTTGACAAATCTTTTTGTTAGAGGACTGCTGCTTATTTTGTTTCACCTGCTGTCTTTGACGTTTTGCAGCCTTTCTCTGTCTTTCTATTGTTGGCATGGTGAAATCTTGAAATGATCTGCAGTTGAATCTGTGGTAAAATATAATAAAAAATGTTATTAACCACTATTACCAAACAGTAAATCAATAACAATGATCAAAAACTTAACACACTACTTGACATTTTAAATAGAAGATTTTTTAGTCCTTGGCAAATTTACAATACAGAAATAGCAGAAAAGAAATGACATTTATATTTATGTTACCTGTGCTATTTTATATGTGAATCTGATCTAATTTTATGAGCATATTTTAATATTTTATTGAAGACACTACACATAACCTGTTTTTGAAGGTGTCTTTATTTTTAAATTAAACGGTTTACATTTTTACTTTTTATTAATTATACATTTTAAAAATAAATGTTTATATTTCCATAGGCTCAAGCAGGTCAGCTTCCCACCCTATGTCATATAATTCGGACAAATCTGCATCCTCATCACGCTCTTCTTCATCCTCAGGATTTAAATCATCCAATGGATCAACATCCACTGATGTTTCAATTACACGTTCAATGATGAGGTCAAAATCAACTGATTGCAGATTGTCACTCATGTTGATGTTGTCTTTATCTTTAAAGAAAGATAACAACAATGAGATGTTGCAGAGTAAGAGACAAATCTCAGAGATTATAATAGTAAAATTGTTTAACAAGAGTAATATTTTGCAGCTATTATTTAGCCATGTCCAGCAATGCTGATCAGGTGAAGACTATGTCTAATTTTTCAGTGAACAGGACTCATCTCTTCTTAACCTTGGATAAGCCTCACCGACTCTGTGTGTCCTGCACATACTTAAATGTAAAGGGGCAGATTTATGTTAAATGGCACATCCCCAGGCATGCACCAGTTAACGTGCACCGCTGCTCTGCCACCCATGGTGTGCCGTATTTACAATCAGATAGGAGAAAACTGCGTCAAAACCCTGCGCCTGCTTTAAGCAGGCATAGGTCTTGACGCAACATTGTGGAGATGGGGCACCCCTGAGCCTTGCTTGAGCTGCATCGCACTTGCGATACAACTCCAGCAATCACTACCTTTACATCTCAGATACATCACGCATCTGTGCCATTTTTGCCCCATGATGCCCCGCATTGTAAATGCAGCACACCATGGGTGGCGGAACAGCGGCACAGGATGACTGACACATCCCTGGTGATGCACCAGTCATCATAAATCTATCCCTAATCTTCTTATCTTGTTACAGATGAACCGCCATATGTACCATCAAACTATTTTGCATTTCCTAAATAGCGAATTTTAAGGAATAAATAGCAATTCTTTACCATTCCTAATTTGCAATGAGCAAATTGCTAATTGCAAGTTACCCATTCATTTCCATGGGCTAGGAGCCTCATAGGAATGAAGGTTTAATTTGCGATTAGCAATTTGCTCATCACAAATTAGGAATTTTTTCAAGGGTGCAGGGGTGTCTCAAGAACACCCTGCTGCACCCCCTGAAAAAGAAATTTGGGGGCATATGGCGCACATACATGCCCTAAGGGCATGTATGGGCGTCATATGGCACCTTTTGTTTTTTGGAAAAAAAGCTTTTTGAAAAGAATTCACAAATTACCACCAACTAGAAGTTGGTGGTAGTTTCCAAATCCTTAATATCATTTTTTTACATATTTTTTGTTTGATACATTGCATTTAAGTAATCGCAAAATTTGCAAATCCTTCAGTGCAATCGCAAAATAAGGAATAGCAAATTTTGCTATTCCTTATTTTGCATCAAACTTGTTTGATATATACCATTTGTCTAATTAGCATTCGCAAAGGCCGAAATTCGCAGAATTTTGATCTTTGTGAATGCTAATTAGCTTGATACATATGGCCCCAAGTGAGGCCTGTCTTGCAACATGGTGCATCTTTTGCATCACTGCTGCATCGGTTTCATGTGGTACGTTTTTTTTACACCATGACATATCTGCCTAAAAGCATCAATTTGTAATTTTGTCGCCTCATAGCAAATCTTTTGCACCGCCGCTGCATCATAAAAGTGACGCACAGTGGCGCAAAAGAGGCATACACCTATCATAAATCTGTCCCTAGCATTTTAAATGATTAATTCATGATGACGATAAGGTGTGGCCTATCCAGAGGTTTGTTTAAGGTGAGGCCTACTCAGGATTGCAGATTAAAGTTACGCTTGATGAAGAATACAGAAGAGATAATACATGTAAAGGCCTACCAATGAAGTAAGTGATTTGCACTTTATTTCGCCAGTCATCATAAATGTATCCCTAAGCTTCTTATCTTGTTACAGATGAACCACCATATGTACCATCAAACTATTTTGCATTTCCTAAATAGCGAATTTTAAGGAATAAATAGCAATTCTTTACCATTCCTAATTTGCAATGAGCAATTTGCTAATTGCAAATTACCCATTCATTTCCATGGGCTAGGAGGCTCATAGGAATGAAGGTGCAATTTGCGATTAGCAATTAGCTCATCACAAAATAGGAATTTTTCCAAGGGTGCAGGGGTGTCTCAAGAACACCCTGCTGCACCCCCTGAAAAAGAAATTTGGGGGCATATGGCGCACATACATGCCCTAAGGGCATGTATGGGCGTCATATGGCACCTTTTGTTTTTTGGAAAAAAAGCTTTTTGAAAAGAATTCACAAATGACCACCAACTAGAAGTTGGTGGTAGTTTCCAAATCCTTAATGTCATTTTTTTACATATTTTTTGTTTGATACATTGCATTTAAGAAATCGCAAAATTTGCAAATCCTTCAGTGCAATCGCAAAATAAGGAATAGCAAATTTTGAATTAAGGACATTTTAAGTCATTTCCACATGTGCAGTGTTTTCAAATTATGATTTGAAAATCGTTTTTGGGGAAAAGTAATGGTTTGCAAATTTATGACAAGGACATAATGGTGTATGCTTCTCTATAAGGCATTTCAGTGTCTCTGATGTCATTTTTCCCATATTACATTATAAGACCTTTCCCCATGGAGCACATTCCTTGTAAATATGCTCCCACCTGTGCATGGTGAATTTAGATTTTGACTGTTTGAGTCACATAGCCATGTTAAAAGTGACCCAAAAAAATTGCAAACGCTTTAAAAAAACACATTCATGTGTCTTAAGGACATTTTAAGTCATTTCCCCATGGACAGTGTTTTGTAAGTGGCGCAAAAGAGGCATACACCTATCATAAATATGTCCCTAGCATTTTAAATGATTAATTCAGGATGATGATAAGATGTGGCCTATCCAGAGGTTTGTTTAAGGTGAGGCCTACTCAGGATTGCAGATTAAAGTTACGCTTGATGAAGAATACAGAGGACATAATACATGTAAAGCTCTACCAATGAAGTAAGTGATGTCCACTTCATTGCGCCAGTCATCATAAATCTATCCCTAAGCTTCTTATCTTGTTAGACATCAACCGCCATATGTATCATATAACTATTTTGCATTTCCAAAATAGCGAATTTTAAGGAATAAATAGCGATTCTTTACCATTCCAAATTTGCGATGAGCAAATTGCTAATTGCAAATTACCCATTCATTTCCATGCGCCAGGATGCCCATATGAAAGAAGGTGCAATTTGCAATTAGCAATTAGCTCATCGCAAATTAGGAATTTTTCCAAAGGTGTAGGGGTGTCTCAATAACACCCTGCCGCACCCCTGAAAAAGAAATTTGGGGGCATATGGCGCACATAAATTTTAACAACATTCCTTTACCTCAAAAACGATTTTCAATTCATAATTTGAAAACACTGCCCACAGGGAAATTACTTAAAATGTCCTTAAGACACATGAAAGTGTTTTTTTATTGCCTTTCCAGCATGGTTGGGTCACTTTTAACATGGCTATGTAACACAAACATTTAAAATCTAAATTTGCCATGCACAGGTGGGAGCATATTTACAAGCAATTTGCGCCACAGAGAAAGGTCTTACATTAAAATGGGAAAAATAACATCAGGGACAGTCAATTGCCTTATAAAGAAGCATACACCATTATGTCCTTGTCATAAATATAAAAACAATTCCTTTTCCCCAAAAACGATTTTCAAATCATAATTTCAAAACACTGCACATGGGAAAATTACTTAAAATGTCCTTAAGACACATAAAAGCGTTTTTTAATTGCCTTTGCAGCATGTTTGTATCACTTTTAACATGGCTATGTAACACAAACATTAAAAATCTAAATTTTCCTTGCACAGGTGGGAGCATATTTACAAGCAATTTGCGCCACATAATTCATAATTTTCTCCTTAAAGCACACTATTCTCTATCTAAATTAAAGAAATATTTTCTCACCTTAGCAAATACTTTGAGTTTGAAAACAGTCTCAGAAACACACCAATTTGTCTTCAGCAGAGCAAAAGGTATGCACTCCAGAGTCTGCAGCTATCAAAAGCACAGAAATGCTGTAATTCTTCACACATATCTCTCATGTCACCCAATCAAAACTCTTCCCTCACTTTTTTTCAAATGAAAACCCTTCCCCCCTCTGCCATTTCATGCCTTTCCTGCATAGCAACCACCTCTTGGAAGACTTCTGGTGTTTGCAAGTTCACACAACAATGTTGCAATTGAACTCTGAACTCTCAGTGCACCTGCATATCCAGTGCATTCTTTCATTTAATGATTTTTTATTGACCATTCAAAATACATCTTTCAAATAACTCATCCGTGCACCCTAACTTTCTGTTTTCAGCAATCAAAATCCACCAATCACTGTTACTGCTTCATGAACACAGAAACTCCACAGTTTTTTTCATTTTAAACTCTCATTTTTTCAACTGCCATTTCATTGCCACACTTCATCTGACTGCAGGAGAACCTTCTCTCACCATGTTTTCTGTCTGGATTGTTGGACATAGTTATATTCACTGGGCTCAAAGGTACACTGAAAACAGGAATTTACCTAACCTCAATTTACAAGATGTGGAAATTAAGTGGTTTGGCCACAGAGGATTAAAATGTCACCAATTGATACCATTGGTGAAAACCTTTATGCATTTGCCCAAACCTGACCTGTTAATTGTGCACTGTGGAGGTAATGACTTGGGCACTTTGACTGGTGTAGGTCTGGAAATGCTTTTAAAGGACACCTTTGAGCAATTAATGGCACTTTTTCCTCAGACTGCCTTGGTATATTCAAATATATGCCAAAGACAGAAATGGAGGTGGTCAAACCAATTTTGTCCACAAATTGAGAAGTCGAGGAAGCATGTAAACAAATCTGTTTCAGCTTACATGAGAGACCATGGAATGGGCTCCCTGTACAACAATAACTTGCGTTACTACATGCAAGATATCTACAGAGGAGATGGAGTTCACTTCTCAGATGAGGGCAACAGAATTTTCACTCTGAATTTAAGAATGTGCATTGGTACCTACTTATAAGTACCTAAATGTACCATAAACCCAAAAGCTCTTCTCAGAGCTACCCTACATCTGATCACTCACAATTATTATTTTACTCTAACATTTTTCACTAATTTTCAACAAAGTACGCTCCCTGGGGCGCTACCCGGTACGCGAACCGGGAGCTAACCTCGGTAAATTTTTTTTTAAAAAGTTTTTTTTTTCGCACATATGGGCCTCCTCAGCCACCCTCACAAAACCTAGGGGGTCAAGATAAGTCTACCGTGCACCCTTCTACCCATTCTGAACATTATTTGCCCTCCATCTTGTATCTTAATTCGACCGAAACACAAAATGGTGGACTCCTGTTACGCTTAAGGTTCGCGAACCGGGGCGCTCAACGGTTCGCGTACCGGGTCGCTCCCTGGAAGCGCACCATCAAAAAAGGTGGGAAAGTAGTTCACAGAAAAGCCACTGGAGACAATTTCACCAAATATAGACTAGCTCATACTACATACCAATCCCTACCATTTTCACAAATTTGATTGGAATTCCATTTAGCCATTTAGCCTGTAGACCTCTCTAAATACCGTGAGGTAAATTACTTCACAAAACACATCTGAAGTGTTGGAATTGACAACCAATTAAAATGTTACTTTCATTTTCTACTTTTTTTACCTGACATTTGATTGGTTATATACCTGAATATATATAAAGGAAGAGAAGAAAACACAGCCATTTTGACTACTACTTCTTGGTGTACATTTCAATAGGATTTTCACTAATTCCTTCAACTTCTATCTAAAGGTAAGTTTTTATTTTTAAAACTGAAGTATATTGTGCACTATAAGTTAATATGGTAAACTTTTTCTGATAGTTATATACTATCCCTCTGTAGTAGTTATAGATTTAGATAGACTTCTCTGTTATAGTTATGGATGGAGTTAGGCTTCTCTTGTATAATTATGAATTTACTTACGTTAAATCACATACACTTTTTTATATTCCTACTTCCACTCTGATACTATACACTGCCCAAAATTAATCCCAACAGTGCCCTATCTCTACTAATATATATTTTTTTAATCTAAATTTCAGGCAAAATGGAAGGCGAACAGAAAGTTGAATTTCAAATTGTCCTGCAAGAGAGCAGCCAAGAAATCAATGATGAAAATGATATTGAATTTTTCGATGAAACTTTAGACAAAGAACTACTGCAATGTGTACAAGCAGTAGATAACCTCCTTGAAAATGAGGACATTTTACACCCTCAGAGACTACAATGTATATTCAATGATAATTATGAAATTTCTGACAATGAAATGTTAGAAAGTTTAATAAATTATGAAACACAATCACAATAAAAAAAAATGCTTAAAAAATAAAGAAAATAAAAAATAATCAACAAAAACAACAATCAATTAACATACAGCATTTGAAAAGTCTATCATTCATTTTTCATTGCAGTACGCTGCCCAGAACGCTTCCCGGTTCGCGGACCGGGCGCTCCCCACGCAAAAAAAAACAAAAACATTTTTTTGTTTTTTTTGCCCCGCGGGGCCCTTTTAAAACCTCCACATTAAACCTAGGGGGTCAGGGAGGATCTAGTATGCCCCCTTATGGTCATTTTCGCCTTTGTTTTGGCCTCCTCTTGTCTCTCAATCCTACCGAGAGACAAGATGGCGGCCGCTCTGGACTGTTTAGAATGTTGACAGACACCGGAGAGCCAATCAGCTTAGCTACGCGAAGTTCCGGTACGCTTAAGGTCCGCGGACCGGAGCGCTGCCCAGAGCGCGCTTACAGATATATATCTTTTTTTAAACGTTAATTTCTCAAAATCCACTGGAGCACATATATTGAGACCTAGAAAAGGCACATCGGGCTACCAGTCCCTACAATTTTGCCAAGTTTCATGCAAATCCATTCAGCCGTTCGGGCTAAAAGTGAGGCCAACCGCCCTATGGAAAACTCAATGTTAAAAACACGTTTTGGGACCCCCCTTTTTTCTCGGCCCCCCCTTGACGAAACCCCCCCAAATTTCCAAGGGCTGCTCAGAAACAAAATGTTCCATTTTCCAGAAAATTTCAGCCAATTCCGTCCACAAACGCCAAAGTTATTAGACATAGAATTTTCAAAAATCCCATAGGGAAAAAATCCTAACTATATATACCTACTGGCGACCGCCAGTAGGTAATATAGATATATATAGAGAGAGAGAGAGAGAGAAATATATATAGATATATATATATACATAACTGTAACTACCTACTGGCGACAGCCTGTAGGTAATATATATATATATTACCTACTGGCAGTCGCCAGTAGGTATATATAGTTAGGATTTTTTCTCTATGGGTTTTTTGAAAATTCTATGTCTAATAACTTTGGCGTTTGTGGACGGAATTGGCTGAAATTTTCAGGAAAATGGCACATTTTGTTTCTGAGCAGCCCTTGAAAATTTGGGGGGGGTTCGTCCAGTGGGGGCCGAGAAAAAAGGGGGGTCCCAAAACGTGTTTTTAACATTGAGTTTTCCATAGGGCGGTTGGCCTCACTTTTAGCCCGAACGGCTGAATGGATTTGCACGAAACTTGGCAAAATTGTAGGGACTGGTAGCCCGATGTGCCTTTTGTAGGTCTCAATATATGTGCTCCAGTGGATTTTGAGAAATTAACGTTTAAAAAAAGATATATATCTGTAACAGCGGACCGGTTAGCGCTCTGGTTCGCGGACTTTTCGCGCAACGGAGCTTTGTGAAGCGAAGCTGATTGGTTCTCCGGCGTCTGTCAACATTCCAAACAGTCCGTAGCGGCCGCCATCTTGTCTCTCGGTAGGATCGAGAGACAAGAGGAGGTCAAAACAAAGGGGGAAATAACTATAAGGGGGCATAGTAGATCCTCGCTGACCCCCTAGGTTTGATGTGGAGGTTTTAAAAGGGCCCCGCGGGGCAAAAAAAAATAATAAAAATAATAATTGAACGGCTGAATGGATTTGCACGAAACTTGGCAAAATATTAGGGACTGGTAGCCCGATGTGCCTTTGCTAGGTCTCAATATATGTGCTCCAGTGGATTTTGAGAAATTAACGTTCAAAAAAAGATATATATCTGTAACAGCGCTCCGCTTCGCGTAACGGAGGTTTGCGAAGCTGATTGGTCATTCTGTCACTGGGCTATAGTTGGGCTACATCTGGCTGATATTTGGGCTACATTTGTTTTTTTGTGTGTCTGGCGGCCATCTTTGGGCTACATTGGGCTACATTGGGCTTCATTGGGCTACATTCGGCTAATTAGCAAATAGCTCATCGCAAACTAGGAATGGTAAAGAATCGCTATTTATTCCTTAAAGTTCGCTATTTAGGAAATGCAAATAACTTTGATGATACATATGGCGGTTCATCTCTAACAAGATAAGAAGCATAGGGATAGATTTATGATGACTGGCGCATCACCAGGGATGTGTTAGTCATTCTGTGCCGCTGTTCCGTCACCTATGGTGTGCTGCATTTACAATGCGGCGCATCACGGGGCAAAAACAGCACAGATGCGTGATGTATCTGTGCCGTAAAGGTGGCGCATTGCTGGAGTTGTATCGCAAGTGTGATGAAGGTCCAGCAAGGGTCGGGGGTGCCCCTGTCGCAGGGTTTCTGTTCTCACACAGAACTGTGGACAGAGGATTGGAACCTCGGCGAATTAGGGTGTCCCAAAACTCACGTTAGTAATCAAAAACTATTTAGCAAGCTAGGTACAGTGTCACATTGGATATAACAAACTCTCAATGTTTAGACAATCCAGAATATGAACTTATAGTACCTCAGGATACGTGGAACTCATGAACAGTCGGTCGTTATATATTTCTTAGAAACCAGAACATGGAGTTAAGAAGAACACATGTGTATTTGAAATGTTTATTTACTAATGCCGTCTTCTCAGGCGTAGTACCTTAGATAATAAAAGTACACATATTATCAGTAGCAAAATTACCAGCATAGTTACTAGTACATAAAAAGTGAATGGTGATAGTATGTTAACATACTGTAAATGAATAAGAGTTAGCAACACTTATAAGCAGCCGCGGGCCGTGGAGGGAGTTACGGTGAGGCAGGGAGGCGGGGAGGGGGAGAAGCAGGGTGGAGAATACAAGTACACATATTATCAGTAGCAAAATTACCAGCATAGTTACTAGTACATAAAAAGCGAATGGTGACAGTATGTTAACATGCTGTAAATGAATAAGAGTTAGCAACACTTATAAGCAGCCGCGGGCCGTGGAGGGAGTTACGGTGGGGCAGGGAGGCGGGGAGGGGGAGGGGCAAGGTAGAGAGGGCTCCACCCTGCTTCTCCCCCTCCCCGCCTCCCTGCCTCACCGTAACTCCCTCCACGGCCCGCGGCTGCTTATATCTCACCCTCCCTAATACACATATTATATTATTTGCTAAGAAGGTCTCTTTGTGTTGGTTTAGGGCGTGCCCATACTTTAGTGTCTTAGATTTGAAGGAATCACATCAGCATACACCAGCTCTCTCTTCATGTGAACCGCATCAACTGTTGTGTATGTGTGTTCGGCAAAGCAATATAAAACCCGCCTCATGCCCAGAATTGGCAGAAGTTGCACTTATGTTATGAGTATGAAGTCGTGGAGATCAGACCTCATAACAATTCTGTATCGTGTTGTTCTTGAAACTTTAGCACTCGCTGTACAGATATAGTTTAACAAGTAAAGCAGATAGTAGACCAATAACATATTATTCTCATGTAAACCACGATGAACTACTAGGTGGAAAGCTAAAGCAACAACTAAATGTCGTGTGCAGAAGTTGCAAAAAAGGAAAAATGGCGTTTAAACCGGTAATGAGCCCATGCTAACTTAACACGGTGTAAAGATATCCAGGACCTAGATGACACCTCCTCATGATCCGGAAACGAACTGAATAAGATAATAGAAGTGCCATCTCATGAGAGCAGATTGCAAGTTTATATGTGGACGGTCCGCAAGGTAAAGCATTAAAAACTAGGAAAATTCAATGCTAAAGAAAAATAAAACAGCCAAGTACTTTATCGAGTCTTAAGCCAATAGGCAAGGTAAATAATAAAAACTTGACAATTAAGTCAATGAATTGTCAATGAAATGCTAGTACTCAGCATATGAAACATGAAAAAGGTCTATGACATAACTGTGTATGCAAAATAAGCTGCAACAGCCTCCAACAGGAAGTCACCGTCTTCATCCGAAAACAGTTCAGCCATCCAATTTAAAAGCGGAAAAGAACATACGTGCTCTCCCAGCACCGGATCCTCTATCACCATCAGAGGACAGCTCGGTGGGTTTTCAAGAAAGCTGTGTTCCAAGAAAGACTGTGCTGCCGCCAGTAAATTCCAGGGACCAAGTAGTCCATGCATCAATGCCACAGCCATAATCCTTTCGCCAGGACAAATCAACTCGTGAGTAATGATAGGAGTCATCAGCTGATTAAAGTCGACGTCAGGAGAAACCGGTCCGCAGAGACACAAATCAATGGCCCAATCGAAATCACAGGTCAGGCAGTGAAATACAGGCTGGACACAGGTGAAGTAGGAGAACCGAAAAGATAATCCATATGCCGTGCTTAATATCGCCAACGGCATTGTGCCATAATATTCTAGCATGCGATTGCGGAACAGTGTCAGCAGCTGCAGGGTCGGAGGTTGCATAGGAGGGACATCCATATTTAAAAATGTAAAAAAGCACAAGAGCGTCCGCTGGTAATGCAAGTAAAAATGCAATCCACGAACCAGAGTGGAGAAAATGGAATGAAAGGGAGCAGGGATGACTCCAAAGATTTTCTCAAATGAAGTCACGAGACCACTGGTAACAACTTTAAAAAAGTGTGCCAGGGATTTTGTGGAGGATGCGTTAAAGATAGTCGGAAACATGTTGCTGAAATTGAAAGGCAAACCTGTGTACGGGTGTTCGCTATGTGAAGTACGAAAGTTTCACGGGCCGAACTCAAGGCCACCTCTCTCTGAGACAAAAGAGCTCTTATTCTTGTCATGCCGTTGAAACGTGTCCCAAGGTTGGTATTTGTGGCCAGATTGAAAACTCCCTATGTTCATGTGTGGGAGGAAATAGAACATTTCTGCAGCAAATAACCCGTTCACTTACTGTTACGATAAAAGGAATACTTTTAATTAACTCAGAACAATCTTCATTATTGAGCATCAAATAACTACCATTTTCCAACAACTTGAACGTGGGGATGATAGCAGGAACTGGCGTGCCTTGCAACACGCAAGCCATATTTGGTCGGTGTTTGTTGCATGAATCGTGTAACTGTATGTGCCTACACATTAGTGAATGATCTGGCGTCTCAGTGCATTCCTCTCCATTCAGATAAACTTCTTGATCATCTTTGAAACATCTGTATGTGTATGGAAGCGACCAGACCTCATGAACAAAAGCACTACCTAAAGGTTCATAAAGACCTATTGGTATATATTTCATACAATTTGAAAACTTATATAAAGCAAAAGGCAGCGTTATTAAACCGTGGATAAGGCATGTTGCCAAAAAACCCGCAATCCTCTGCTGATGATGTCACTGAGCATGTCATGAATGATGTAATATGTGACATCATCAGTAGTGGATTATGGGTAATAGTATCTCTAGTTTACTCCCCTATAGCTGTCTTTCTTTTAACATAAGTGTGTGTTTCCTTCCCTTATACTTACTGTTTTTGGTTCGCTTCCAGTTCGCGTACCAGCGAGCGAACTAGGAAGCGAACTAAGAGAAATAGAGGTTGGCACAGTTCCAAATATTGTACCAATTTTTTAATAACGGGGAGGTAGTTCTGAAAAGAACTTTTTTTTTTATTTTTCTGAACATTTTTTTAATGTAAGGTTCCCGATTCGCGAAGCGGGAACGAAGAAAAAAAAATATTTAAAAAAATAATTATTCATAAACATATAAAATATATTTTTGGATTTAAAGAAGAATAAATTTTACAGCTACAGATATTAGCTGTTAAAAAACCAATGAAATTCACTGAAAAAACCATAGGTTATAGACCATATATAGTTAGGAATTAGCATTTACAAAACCTTGAAAATTCACTGAAAAAACCATAGGTTATAGACCATATATAGTTAGGAATTAGCATTTACAAAACCTTATTTTACTCACACAAAACCATTGAAATTCCATATATAGTTAGTTGCACTAACTATATATCGCGCACCCGCAATCCACTGCTGATGATGTCACATATTACATCATTCATGACATGGTCAGTGACATCACTGATGACATCACTGATGACATCTCAAATGACATCACTGATGACATCACTGATGACATCTCATTTGACATCAATGACCACATCACTGATGATATCATTCATGTGACAATACAATGCATCTCCTCACATTTTAATATAACCTCTGTTTCACCCAGTGTTAAAAAGAGAGTATAATTTTTGAAACCATTGACACACCAATACTAGTTACTACATACGCACTCACTGATTGCTACGTCTACACACACCTTCACTCATTCACCCATACAATCATTCATACATACAATCACTCATCTTTACAACACTATCATATGCACTCATACACCTATACAGACACTCACAGTCTGCCACTCATCCATGGAGTTACTCACACACCTAGTCAGTCCTGTAAAGAATCAATGACACTTCCATTTTCTTGTCTATACAGTTAAACATAGAGCACCTTACATTTTCAAACATATACTAACACATACTTACCTTCTTATACAATCATTGATACAAGTACAGATTGATCTGCACAGAGTCACACACCTCCCAGCTAGCCACACACACACTCAGTCTCCCATACAAATACTTGGGCAATCAATCAATAACCCATATAGTTACTCATATAGCTACTGATCAACACATGCAGCAGTTTACAGAACAACAGACATAATGATGCACAAATTAAGACAGTTTAGTCACTAACCCATGCAGTCAGTGAGACACATTTAATCACTCACTCATACAGTCAGTCATGCACCTACTAAATCCTTCGTCCAGACACTTACACATCCACTCATTCTTCAATATGTAAGACATATTTAAACTTTATAGAAACAAAAAATCACTGGATGTTGTTATCAGTGATGTCATCAGTGATGTCATTTGAGATGTCATCAGTGATGTCATCAGTGATGTCACTGACCATGTCATGAATGATGTAATATGTGACATCATCAGCAGTGGATTGCGGGTGCGCGATATATAGTTAGTGCAACTAACTATATATGGAATTTCAATGGTTTTGTGTGAGTAAAATAAGGTTTTGTAAATGCTAATTCCTAACTATATATGGTCTATAACCTATGGTTTTTTCAGTGAATATATATATACATATATATATATATATATTCATTGAAAAAACCATAGGTTGCAGGCCTTATATAGTTAGGAATTAGCATTTTAAAAAACTTTGAAATTCATTGAAAAAACCATAGGTTTCAGGCCTTATATAGTTAGGATTTAGCATTTAAAAAACCTTGCAAATTCACTGAAAAAAACATAGGTTTCAGGCCTTTTATAGTTAGGAATTAGGATTTAAAAAACCTTTGAAATTCACTGAAAAAACCATAGGTTTCAGGCCTTATATAGGTAGGAATTAGCATTTAAAAAATCTTTGCAATTCACTCAAAAAACTATAAGTTTTAGGGGTGTTATAGTTAGCTGGACATTTCAATCATACACAACCATTGAAATTGCTCCTATATAGTTAGTTGTACTAACTATATTTCGCGCACCCACAATCCATGCAGATGATGTCACATATTACATCATTCATGACATGGTCAGTGACATCACTGATGACATCTCAAATGAATTCACTGATGACATCATCCAGTGAATGTGGTTTGCTTCGTTATTTAAATATGCATTATATATATAGCAATTTGCATTGAAGAATGAGTGGATATATAAAAATAAATATTTGGATGGAGGATTTCGTAGCAGTGTAATTGACTGTTTACTTTAACAATTTATAGTGTCTCACTAAATATAGTGGCTAGTGACTAAACTGTGTGAATATCTGTATCACTTTGTCAGTTGTTGTGTAAACTGGTTCCCCAGTTGGTTACTAGCTATGTGAAAGTCTATATTAGTTATTGATTAGTTAACTGAGTGTTTGTATGGGAGAGTGAATGTGTGTGTGGTTCGGTGGGGGGTGTGAAACTGCCCAAAGATGTGTGAATAGTTGATTCAGTAGATATATGAAGTTAAAACTACATGTTCTCACAGTTGCTTGGGTGAGTGAATATCTTTAGGGGTGTGGTGATGAGCAAATATATTTCTCAATGGTACATGTCCAACAAACTAGAAAAATAAAATGCAGTGTATGTGTCAGTTGTTGTATATAAATAAGTATACATAAGACTCAATGATTGTTTGAGTGACTATATGGATAACTGTATACTTGTAATAATGATTTTATAATACACTAAGTATGACTTACTATCTAAATGAATAGATGAAGTGGTGTTTGTATAAGTGTGGCCCGAACTGCCAAGCCATGTATTCCCTGGACCGGAAACAAGCTTCTGAGGACCGGTTTCTGGCATTCCAGCCATCTTCAGCCCGGCTTGCTTGAATCCAGTGGCAAAGTGAGCAAGGGACTCACGTCTGAGCATACCCTGCCACACTTATGGCAGCCAAAAGCGATACAAAAGGGGGTGGTGATGGACGGGGCATTTGAATCAATCAAACACTCACACCCAGTCAAATGATCTGGGTTTAATCCATCACCGTTCTTTAGCCCACTCTGCCACCCCAGTTCAGACATGGCTATATCCAAATCAGTCTGACCCTGTGCCGCATGGGAACAGTCCAGCCCGAACTGCCAAGCCATGTATTCCCTGGACCGGAAACAAGCTTCCGAGGACCGGTTTCTGGCATTCCAGCCGTCTTCAGCCCGGCTTGCTTGAATCCAGTGGCAAAATGAGCAAGGGACTCACGTCTGAGCATACCCTGCCACACTTATGGCGGCCAAAAGCGATACAAAAGGGGTTGGTGATGGACGGGGCATTTGAATCAATCAAACACTCACACCCAGTCAAAAGATCTGGGTTTAATCCATCACCGTTCTTTAGCCCACACTGCCACCCCAGTTCAGACATGGCTATATCCAAATCAGTCTGACCCTGTGCCTCATGGGAACAGTCCAGCCCGAACTGCCAAGCCATGTATTCCCTGGACCTGGGGTGTGAAACTGCCCAAAGATGTGTGAATAGTTGATTCAGTAGATATATGAAGTTAAAACTACATGTTCTCACAGTTGCTTGGGTGAGTGAATATCTTTAGGGGTGTGGTGATGAGCAAATATATTTCTCAATGGTACATGTCCAACAAACTAGAAAAATAAAATGCAGTGTATGTGTCAGTTGTTGTATATAAATAAGTATACATAAGACTCAATGATTGTTTGAGTGACTATATGGATAACTGTATACTTGTAATAATGATTTTATAATACACTAAGTATGACTTACTATCTAAATGAATAGATGAAGTGGTGTTTGTATAAGTGTGTAGCTAAGTAAGTATGTAAGTATGATCCATTGTTTGCATAAGTGAGTAGGAATACTTCATATGTGAATAGGCTGTGTGCTGGTGTGTAATGTCGATATAGGTGTATAAGTATTTTTGATAGTGTTCTATTGTTCATTGACGATACAAAAGGGGGTGGTGATGGACGGGGCATTTGAATCAATCAAACACTCACACCCAGTCAAAAGATCTGGGTTTAATCCATCACCGTTCTTTAGCCCACTCTGCCACCCCAGTTCAGACATGGCTATATACAAATCAGTCTGACCCTGTGCCGCATGGGAACAGTCCAGCCCGAACTGCCAAGCCATGTATTCCCTGGACCGGAAACAAGCTTCCGAGGACCGGTTTCTGGCATTCCAGCCGTCTTCAACCCGGCTTGCTTGAATCCAGTGGCAAAATGAGCAAGGGACTCACGTCTGAGCATACCCTGCCACACTTATGGCGGCCAAAAGCATTACAAAAGGGGGTGGTGATGGACGGGGCATTTGAATCAATCAAACACTCACACCCAGTCAAAAGATCTGGGTTTAATCCATCACCGTTCTTTAGCCCACTCTCCCACCCCAGTTCAGACATGGCTATATCCAAATCAGTCTGACCCTGTGCCTCATGGGAACAGTCCAGCCCGAACTGCCAAGCCATGTATTCCCTGGACCGGAAACAAGCTTCCGAGGACCGGTTTCTGGCATTCCAGCCGTCTTCAGCCCGGCTTGCTTGAATCCAGTGGCAAAGTGAGCAAGGGACTCACGTCTGAGCATACCCTACCACACTTATGGCGGCCAAAAGCGATACAAAAGGGGGTGGTGATGGACGGGGCATTTGAATCAATCAAACACTCACACCCAGTCAAAAGATCTGGGTTTAATCCATCACCGTTATTTAGCCCACTCTGCCACCCCAGTTCAGACATGGCTATATCCAAATCAGCCTGACCCTGTGCCTCATGGGAACAGCCCAGCCCGAACTGCCAAGCCATGTATTCCCTGGACCGGAAACAAGCTTCTGAGGACCGGTTTCTGGCATTCCAGCCATCTTCAGCCCGGCTTGCTTGAATCCAGTGGCAAAGTGAGCAAGGGACTCACGTCTGAGCATACCCTGCCACACTTATGGCAGCCAAAAGCGATACAAAAGGGGGTGGTGATGGACGGGGCATTTGAATCAATCAAACACTCACACCCAGTCAAATGATCTGGGTTTAATCCATCACCGTTCTTTAGCCCACTCTGCCACCCCAGTTCAGACATGGCTATATCCAAATCAGTCTGACCCTGTGCCGCATGGGAACAGTCCAGCCCGAACTGCCAAGCCATGTATTCCCTGGACCGGAAACAAGCTTCCGAGGACCGGTTTCTGGCATTCCAGCCGTCTTCAGCCCGGCTTGCTTGAATCCAGTGGCAAAATGAGCAAGGGACTCACGTCTGAGCATACCCTGCCACACTTATGGCGGCCAAAAGCGATACAAAAGGGGTTGGTGATGGACGGGGCATTTGAATCAATCAAACACTCACACCCAGTCAAAAGATCTGGGTTTAATCCATCACCGTTCTTTAGCCCACACTGCCACCCCAGTTCAGACATGGCTATATCCAAATCAGTCTGACCCTGTGCCTCATGGGAACAGTCCAGCCCGAACTGCCAAGCCATGTATTCCCTGGACCGGAAACAAGCTTCCGAAAAAAATGTTTGCCTTGGGGGTCCTTGTGGGACCACCTTGGCAGGCCTAGGGGGTCAGGGTGTTTCTACCCTGCCCCCTTTTTGTGTTCTACATGTTTGGTTTTCTGCTTTCTTGTGCCTCGGTCTACCGAGCACAAGATGGCTGCCAATACTTCCTGGTTTGAAGTGTTGAAAGCCAAAGAGCATGCAGCTCCTGCTCGGAAGGTTTTAGAACTCAAAAAGGGGGCAGGGTAGAAGCACCCTGACCCCCTAGGCCTGCTCAGGGGGTCGAAGCACCCTGACCCCCAAGGCCCAAGGATTTTTGAATCGCAGGCCTAGGGGGTCAGGGTGCTTCTACCCTGCCCCCTTTTTGAGTTCTACACGTTTGTTTTTCTGCTTTCTTGTGCCTCAGTCTACCGAGGCGCAAGATGGCTGCCATCAATTTCTGTTTTGGGGTGTTGACAGACAGTGGCAGCCAATCAGCATGCAGCTCGGGCACGGGGAGGTGCGCGCACGGTGCGCGTTCATAGATATATACATAGATATATACATTTTTTCTCTTTTAATTTTCTCAGGAACTACTGGAGGGATTAACACCATTTAAACAAAAGGGCGATCTGCGAATCAGACTCTACCATTTTGCCAAATTTCTTGTAATTCTGTTCAGCCGTTCGGGCTGTAGCGTGTCTAATCGTCCACTGGAAAATTGCATGGGGAAAACACGTTTTGGGACCCCCCCTTTTTTCTCAGCCCCCACTTCACGAATCCCCCCCAAAACTTTCAGGGAAGGAGCGGAGCGGAGCGGGCCATCTTCTTTGAGAAATTCACAAAGATTCATCAACCGGCGCCAAAGTTATTCTCAATAGAATGTTGCGGATTTCCTATGGAAACTAGGTCCTAACTATATATACCTAGGTAGGTAATATATATATATATATATATATATATATATATATATATATATCTATATGTGTGTGTATTACCTACTGGCTGTCGCCAGTAGGTTGTTACAGTTATATATATATATGTATTAGCTACAGTTAGGACCAATTTTCCATAGGAAATCCGCAACATCATATTTGGAATAACTTTGGCGCCGGTTGACGAATCTTCACAACATTTTCAAAACTGCTGGGGCGCTCTGGTCCACTTCTATCCTGAAAGTCAAGGGTGATTTGTGAAGCGGGCCGAGAAAAAAGGGGGGTCCCAAAAAGTTTTTTCCCCATGCAATTGTCCATGGGAACTGTTCATCGCGGCTACAGCCCGAACTGCTGAACGGAATTACACCAAATTTGGCAAAGAGGTAGTCCTTGATTCAGACTCATGCCTTTAGCTTAAACAGTGTAAATCCGTTCAGTAGTTCCTGAGAAAATTACAATTAAATGTACATATATATCTATGGCCTTGGTGGATCTGCGTATCCTGCGCACACTCTAAGCGTACCGTCCAGATCACGCGCTGAATGATAGTTGGCTGTCAAGTGGTTGTCAACATTCGAAACATGGAAGTGTTGGCAGCCATTTTGGGCCTCGGTAGAAGAGAGGATCTAGAAATTAGTGGAACAAGTGTTCAAAACGTATCAAGGGGGCAGGTAAGAAATATTTTGACCCTCTAGACCTGCTTAGAAATGTGTGCTGGGTGCATGGATCCGCCGTAAAAAAATAAAAAAGAAGCGCGTGCTCCTGTGCTTGTTTAAAAATTAGCTACCTGGGAAGGCCATATCCCGGGGTCTAAAATATTACTTTTGATGGGGTTTAAGAGAGGCCCTGTAGCCCTGGGACCACCATTCCTCAGTGCTATAAAATAAATGGGTGAGGGAGCTCAAAGGTCCGTCTAAGCCCCGGGGATTACCACCCTCCGGGTCTTTTTATATTTTGGGAGGGGGCTGCGTGGTATCCATTCTGGAGTAGTCGAAAGCCTTGGGGAACATCACCCCCAGGAGCAGCTCCTGATGTGTCTTGGGGTGTCTACCCACGGGACACTGCTGTTTGCTATGGCAGAGCGGGATTTGAGGTTCCCGCTCTGTCATAGCAAACTTGAGGACATATTAACAAGTTGCATTTCGCTGCAATAAAAAAAAAGCCAAAAATGCAGTGAAAATTATATCGCCCTATTTACTTGGCGACGCTAAGGTGCATTAACGCATGTTAGCAGCCGGTTTGCTAACGGCTCACCTCATATCTCCAATGAGGTGAAATGTAGGCGTTCCCAGTGGCAAGTTAGGTGACCCTATGAAAACTCTTAGTAATTGCTGTTTATGTCGGATCCTAACATCTGTTCTGCAGTAGACTTAAGCATGTTTAATATGCAAGGTGGATTGATATGTTAAGTCCACAGTCTTATATTAACAAGCTTTTCACTTGCGAACATGAGTTATCACTGTATTTTTTGCGATATTGGGGGCATATATACAAGGACAGCCTTAAAGTTATCATCGCTTTAGCGTTAGGAAGGTGCAGTTAAAGCGGCCATAGTGGGCTTAATAATAGGCTTTTGAGAATTCGTGAGAATTCCAATAGAAGCCCAGATGTACACCAGAACATTTTAACGCTGTCCTTGTAAATATGACCATTACAGACTCCTAATTTTACCGTAAAAAAAATATCAGCTACTACTAATTTTTATTCTTCCTCGGGATCCCATCCCATGGGCGTATATTCAATGTTGGGGACTGTGGGTAGAGGCCCAATGTCCCTACGGTGCCAGTCAGCTCCCTGCGTCCTTCGGAAGCCACCATTACTTTTCCACACGGGGACCTGCTAATATGCAGCTCCCTTGAGGAAAAGCGTTTTGCTTTGCTTTTTAAAAGAGAGAGTAGGTTTTCGTGTTCTCTCTTTCACAATAGCCTCGGCTCTCACTCTGCCATAGTAAACAGCAGTGTTGAAAAAATCTTCCGGTAAGACAACAAAGGATTTTGAAATCCTTTATCGCTGTTTTTGCTGTCGTTTGCTACCGTTAAAGCGACGATAATTTTAACGCCGACCGTGTAAATATGCCCCATAGTTTTGGAATGTCGACAATCCCGTCTCCCATTTAAATAGGCACAAAGTATTTAGTGAAGTGCACACTGTGAATCGTGAAGCAACAGTGTCTGATTGTGATCAATAAATAATTGCCCATTGTTGAGTACAGAGGAGGCAAATTGTACATGGGGTTTTGTAACGTCAGGGGCTATTCCTCGAGCCTTCTCTTGAGGTTAATTCGAAGAGATGTGTACTTCTTTTGCTCGTAATGTACATACTGTTCTGTCGTCTCAGTTTGCTTTCCTCTCTATCATGTAGAGGATCCTGGGTAACTATAACGGCTTCTGTACAGCCAGTACCTTTCAACCCTACCATTAAACTGCTTACTGCCTGTTACCATAGTAACAGTTCATGGAACACTTAACTGAGCACACAGGTCACAAATTCACCATAATGTGTTGCTAATCCAAACAGCAAGTGTGCTGGACTTTTTAAAATTTTCCATAGGAACCGTTAATCGCAGCTAGAGACTCTGGTAAAGAGCTGGTAAAGAGTTAGCCTCAGTATTAAACTTCTAGTTATAAACATCATTTTTACTTTTGATTTTTAAATCTTCTCTAAGCATAGGATTATCACACTAAATAATAGTGAAATGTTGTCAGAAAAAGAAGATGTATACACTCAGTTTTTTTTTTAATTAACTTTCATTAAAACAAAAATAAATAAATAGAAACGTAACTTTAACATAACAGTATAATGAACAAAATGTGAGATGGACTTCAATGGTAGTTGCGTCGGTAACCTGCAAAACAAAAATGAAAATACGTCTTTAAAATTAGATCGATGTGATTGAATGAGGTGAGAGATTACATCTTTACGAAAGGCAAGATCGTTTTTTCTCACATGCACACTCAGGGTAGTGCACCCTACCCCTCCCACAGAATCACCCTCAACAGGAGTCTGTAGGGCAGCTGCTGCTTGTAGGCTTAGGCCTATCTTCTGGTATAGATGGTATTTAAAATGAGACAGAGATGTGACTGAATGAGGTCAAAGATCAGAAATTAACATAACACTTGGCAATATTGCTTATTCGCACGTGTGCAGTGTGCCTGATACATCCCACCACTCTCATAGGCCCACGCTGAAGAGGTGTCTGTAGGGAAGTGCCTGCTGGGTCATCTACAGTATGGTCCAGCAGGTTCAGAGATGAGACAGAATTAGGTGAGAGATCATGTCATTATGCAGGACAATAACGTTTATTTGCAGCGCTTTTAATTGGAGGCATGGTGTATCTAGGTCGCTCTTGTTACCTTTTGGAAACACTGTTTTCAGAAGAGCTCACAACTTGAAGTCTGCTTTGGTTCTATACTGCAGACTGTATTAAATTCAGCCTTGATTTATTTATGTACAGAGTGGACAGCAGTGTCCATAACTTAAAAAGAGAAACAATGTGAGAGAGACGGAGAGATAGAAAGAGAGAAAAAACAACATTGAAAGTGTGAGAGAGAGAAAGTAATAGATGGAGCAGGAGAGGTAGTGTTGATACTGGAGAACATCTTCGTAGCTTATAAATTTGCCTCCGGTGTGTGTCCAAGCACATGCCAGTTCATAGTGCACCCTCAAGTTTATTGATCTGAAAGATAGTATAGAGTTAGTAATATCAGAGTGCATACAACTGCACACGTATATTTCTGTGTTATGCCTTTGGACACTCAGGATACTGTATTACATCAACTTCTACTGCAAGGAGGTGTCTGTGCTCTCTTTTTCTCCCAGAGTACTATACCCATGCACTCCCACTGCATAGCGGTGAGTTCTCATTACTGCATACCCAAACTGTTGCACCCCATTGACTCCCAGTGTCCGGAAGTGAGTGTCTTTTCTTGCGCACCCAGACTGTTGCAACCTATCCACTCCCACTCCTGGAGGTAATTGTACATTCATACGCAGTCAAGTTGCTACACACTATCCAGTCTCTCAGCCCACAGGTGACATCTCGTTGTTTCAGAAACAAGCTTCTTTGCTCACCTTGTGCCATTGGCATGATTCAAAGAGGGTCCACCACGTGTTGAAGCAGCCTTCTTATACGTTGTTACGATGGCTACGCATCATCGCAGAATCCTCAAACATTGAGCTTTGTAGGTATTGGGGGGCGGGGGGAATGCCAATTTGGGAAACACAACCTGTTAGATAAAAAGGAAGATACGATTGTGCGTCATTTGTTTATCAAAGGAGAGGGGAAGTGAGAGAGTGACGGAAAAGAATATTCGCAGCTCACCTTTCTGTCACCGATGTGTCTTCCACCACGTGCCGGGACATAGTGCACCTTGAAGCTCTACATCTAAAAGATAGTAAAAGAAAGATGTCATTTATTTATTTCTTTTATTTATTTAGGAAGTTTTCTATAGCGCTGTCACGACCCGGAGGTAGCAGAGCGCTTTACAGTAATAGGATGACAAGAATCTGTATAAACATATACATAACATAAACATAAACATGAACATGACATATTAAAGGTAAAGGCATTCAATGAGTGACATTGTAAGCGGAACATGGGTGAGTTGCCGAGCTTCTTTGGTTATGGGATTCACTGTAGTCACATAGTTCAGGGGTTGCTTGCTGACCCCGGTTATCCACAGCCAAGGGAGCGGATCAGGAACAAGGATTTGAGTTGCCTTTTGAATTCCACAAAAGAAGGAATAGTTCTGATGTGCGGCGGATGGAGTTCCAGATTTTGGGGGCGTTTCCAGTGAAGGAGCAGTCCGCTGTTCTTTTCTTTCTGGTTTTGGGTAGGATTAGCAGGAAGGAGTTAGAGCTTCTCAGATTCCTGGCTTGGCCTGCTTTTTTGAGTTTATTTGCCAGGTATTCGGGTTTGCCGGTATGGAGGGCTTTGTGTGTTAGGCAGGCCGTTCTGAAGTTACTACGCATTTCTACTGGGAGCCATTTGAGTTCCTTGAGTGCTGGGGAGATGTGATCCGATTTTTTGATGCCGGTAATCATTCTAGCTACAGCATGTAGTGTTGTTTTGATCGGTGCCAAGTTCGATTTCGGGATGCCTGTTAGGATTGCGTTCCCATAGTCTAGCCTTGACAGTACCAGAGATTGAGTGGCCAGTTTGAGATCCTTGTTAGGAATGTAGGGTTTGATCTTGTTCAACAGTCTGAGGTTAAAGAAAGCACCTGTGGCTGCATTCTTGATGTGTTTTACCATGTTTGGTTTGGGGTCTATGATGATGCCAAGAGATTTAACAGAGTCGGCTAGAGTAAGATTTCCTTTAAGCGCATCGATAGCTTTTAGCCATTCGGTGATTTGAGGGTTGTCTTCCTTGTGATAGATGAGGAGTGTCTCAGTTTTGTCTGGATTCAAATTCAAGTGATTGTTTATCAGCCATTGTTGAACATCTTTCAGGACATCATTTAGTCTATGTATGTCAGTGAGAGAGGAAGTACCCAGATAGATTTGTGTATCGTCCGCGTAGATGTGAAAGCGGATGTTGGCTTTTCTGAGTAGCTTGGAGAGAGGTTCCATATAGATGTTAAAGAGCTGAGGCGAGAGGACCGAACCTTGGGGGACGCCCTTATTGACCTGTTGGATTTCGGAGGTGAAATTCTTGATTTTTATTATTTGTGTTCGGTTGTGTATGAATGAGGAGAACCATTTGAGAACTACTTCGCCAAGGCCAGCTCTTTCTTGAAGAGCCTTGGTGAGGAGTTTGTGATCCACCGTATCGAATGCTGCAGAAAGGTCAAGGAGAATGAGGAAGCAGCATTTGTCTGAATCCAGAGATCCGTGGATATCATCTATGATGTTCAGCATCGCTGTTTCTGTGCTGCATCCTTGTCTGAAGCCAGACTGGAGGGGGTCTAGGAGATTGATGTTGTCCAGATGTTGAGTCAGTTGCAGGAGTACACAGCGTTCCAATGTTTTGGCTAGTAGAGGGAGGTTAGATATTGGTCTGAAGTTGTTCAGGTCTGTTGAGTCAAGACCTGTTTTTTTCAGCCGGGGGGTAACTTGCCCAATTTTTAGGCAGTCAGGGACCACTCCGTTTTTTAGGGAGCTGTTTATGATGTTGCCCCATATAGGTGCAAGAGAGTGTTTCATTTTCATGATTAGTGAGGGAGGAATAGGGTCAGAGATATTAGCTGATGGTTTGGAGGACGAGATCAGCGAGATTATCTCTGCGTCTGGTGCGGAGCGGAAGCTAAGCCAGGGGGTGCTCAAAGAGCCGGGAGAGAGAGCCTGAGGAGCAGCCGAACTGGTCTTTTTGGGGTGTGAATTGTTGGGGTCAAGTGAAAGTTCAATTTTTGTGATCTTTTCGTTGAAGAACTGGGCGAAATTGTCGCAAAGATCTTTGGACGCTAGCACAGAAGAAGACAGTGGTTTGGACGTTTGTTGCCTGATGATGCTGTAAAGTTCCTTCGGTCTATTTTTGGCTTTGTCCAGAGCCTCACGGAAGAAGCTGGATTTTTTGTTTTTGATGTGGTTGTTGTATTTCCTTCGGGCTGCTTTCAGTTGATCACGAAGGATGGCCGTAGGGTTGTTTCTCCACTTTCTTTCCATGGCTCTTAGAGTTCTCCTTTCTGCGTTGAGGTCAGCGTTGAACCACGTTCTGGAAGGGATAACTCTGCCTCTTTTGAGCTTTAGTGGTGCAAGTTTGTGGAGTATGGACACTAGCTCGGAGTTGTAGCAGTCGATGAGCTCATTGGTGGAAAGGTGCGCTTTATTGGCCGGAAGAAGAGAGCTTAACTGATCATCCAGGATATCCAGGGGTATTTGAGAGAGGTTTCTTGTCCATTTGGGGGGGGTCTTGGGGGGGTTTATGTGAGGTAATGGGGTGATTGATATGAAAGAGGATCATGTGGTGGTCTGACCAGTCGACGGGAAGGATGTGGTTGATCGTGATTAATTTCTTTTGTGAGATGATAGCATCCAGTGTGGATCCTTTGTAATGAGTCTCCTCGTTGCAATGTTGTTGCAGGTTGTTATCATGAAGGAGGCTGGATAACGATTGGATTAGGGGATTGTGTGTCTCATTCCAGCGAAGATTCAGATCCCCAAGAATTAGGTTATTGGAGTCGCCGAGTGCCCCTTGTGCAATCAGGTCGGAAAGTTGTTCTCCAAAAGGGTTGTTTTTACCTGGGGGGTGGTAGAGCAGGTGACACCGTAGAGAGTCTTTGTCATTGGTCTTGATGATGGTGGATAGGCATTCGAATGTATCGTAGTCAAAAGAGGTGGTTTCCGAGATGTCCAGGCTGTCCTTGTGGATGATAGCCACCCCTCCTCCCCTATGCTCTATCCTGTCTTTGGTAATGAGGGAGAAGCCAGGTGGTACCAGCAAGTCAAGGCAGGGAGGGGATATCTTATTTAGCCAGGTCTCTGTGAGGAACGCAATGTCAATATCGTGAGTGAGGATGGCCTACTCGTGTCCCCGCCTCTTCTATAATTTTTTTAATGTATTTGGGCCTTGTTCCATGCTATATCAACAAGATGATTTGTTGCTTTATTACGCCTTACTGCATACAATAAAGCTGGTGTGCTATTTCCTCGAAATGAGTATATTCAAAATCAGCCTGTAAGGTGCATGTAGCAGTAGACTTTTCTTTCGGAAACAGTTTTAAAGCCTTCCGATTGATGTGGTGTCTCCACTTTAATCCCATATCTCAGATTCTGTAACATATGACAGTACCTACGTTGGCTTGGGATATTTGGTTTAAATTGGTGTAGGTTGGATTAGTTGATTAGATGCAAATCGAAGGATGCCTTTGGTCACCCCCTCAGCTTTGCTGGATAGCTCCTACACATGGATAAGGGTGTTGGAGATGGTTTTAGGTGCTTGTTTTCTTGATAGGTTATCCTTCTAGAAGCAGAGACGGTTTTTGACTTTTCTCATGCTTTGAGCCTCATACCGCAGTTCTTGATTTTATTCTGATTGATTTTCAGCTTGTTCCTTATGCAGTACAGTTCTATGGCTATCATTTGAGATTGGAAGGCACTTTGTGTCTAGGCTAGAAAGACAGTTGTTGGCATAAAGGAGTAGTATTTTTACATCTTTTATTTTGAGGCACGTCTGGTGTGGCAGTTGGAATAATAGAATACATTTTTTTTATGTAAACAGGCGTCCATGTAACACCCTGCAATTGGTCGGAAATGTGTTTCTTCTTCTATTGCTCGTGCCAATTTTAACTTTAGCATTTGAGTTGGAGTAGAACTTCATCGCAGTTTTAATAGCCGTTGAAGTATCTGAAGACTTTGATAGGGATGAACTGGCTAGCCTTCAGATGCTAATTATGGCTACTAGATGGAGCCCAAAGTTAGAACAAGAATGCTACCTCAATATCACCAAAGCCTTCATGTAGCTTAATAGAGTTGTTTTGTGTCCTATTTATGGGCAGGGAGCAAGCAGAGGCCTCTATGTGCTTAGCTTGGGCTTGGAATTGTTTATCTGGCAGGTGTATAAAAAAAGGGCCAGAAGATGGCGCTGCTGCATTATTTTTTTTATGTTCTTGAGCTCCTTTTTCCACAATGTGCAATGCTTTCGAAGCGATGGGGGTCAGCGTTACTTGGATGTTGAGTTCACAGATGAATTCACAAAGGCTGATACTCGCAGACCAGTCGTTTAGAAATTGCACGGTGTATTAGACTTATCAAGCTCCCACATACTGTACTATGAGAAGAATTCCGTTTATTTTGAAGAGTTCAATTCGTTTAGTGTATTGTTCATTGCAGATAGGTGAACTGCAGCTGCAGAGTTGTAGTCCTCTTTCAATCTCGTCCAAAACCAAAATTAGGCTGAGATGAGTCCATCAGGGGTATCCGGGAAGCCTTTGACGACGGAGTTGCACTATGCTGGAATGCTGATTGATGCTGCAGTATCCAGCACAAGGGATCGCATCTCGTGCAGTCTGTATGGTGCGGAGGTCATATGGAGACACCAGCAACCCATGAGGTTGATCCAGGGCCAGCGCCTCGAACCTCAGCCTGCTGGCAGTCTGGGGGGCGGGGATGCTGTAAATCCCGACTTGATTCGCAGTTCAGTCTGGACCAAGGAGATGCTCGACGGGCACAGCCTACTGGAAATATGGCCCCATGAGTCTGCCGCACCGGAGCTTTTTGGCGTTCACTCTTTTGCTGGGGGGGAGCGTTGTGAACCTCTTGCTATCCCCCGGGTAATGCCACGTACCAAGCAGGCTCGGGCGCAATGCTAGGTAAGAGGGAGAGTCACCGAGCAAAACCTGCGGCGGGACTCTGCAACCTCATCCCCAAGCCACAGGAGGCTTCGAAAAACTTCTTAGGACTAAGGCCGTTTCTCGGAGTCGTCTTTGTCAGAGCAAGTCTTTAGGTAAGGATTCTGGGCGAAATCTTTCCTTACCGCGGATAAGGCTGAGATCGTTGTGGAGCGGCTTCTCTTCTTTATTCGTTTAGTCGAGTTGAAGGGTGGATGGGGGGCATAATCAGAGATATTCACCAAAGAGTGATCCCAAGCCCCGGAGCTACTATGGCGAGCTCCAGCACGGCGCCATCTTGCCTGTAAATCATGTTTGGTAATTATTACTATCTTAATGTGGAGTAGAATAACATCGCCCTTTCACACATCTTCCCTCCCGCATTAAAGATACAACTATTTGTACAGTTCCAACTTGTTTAATGGGCTTCGATTTATGAAGAATTAGTAGAGTAGTAATGTTTTCTATCTGGTTATAGAAACAAATGGTGCGCAGTGATCCACATGGTTTCAGTCATCACGAGCGAAGGACTTTGACGGACTATAAAAACTTTCCTGCTATAGAAAAAAAAATACAAATGCAATAAGATACGGTATATAGGACTGCGTACGCCTAAATCGCTGCGTCGCCTTTTTGTATCCAGTCTGCTGCACCCCATCTACTCCCTCCACTGTGCACCCAGGCCTCACTGCTCACCTATTCGCGGACGTTCTACATCGTGCAGTGCCGCTCTGCCACCAAGAAGTCTCACATTTGGTGCACCTATCTTTATCGCAGGTTCCTCACCCGCTCAGTCCTTGCAGTACCACAAACTCAGTGAACAAAGAGGCCACGCACGTGGTGGTGGGCCCCCTGTTCGGTAGTTCGGGCCTACATGCGGCGTCCGAACCACCAGGACAGGCCATCACAGCGCTTACAATGGGAGCAACTCTAAAACGGCGTAGAGCACGTGCGCCCCATCTTTTTTATTGGTAGGGTCACGTGTGTTGTGACGCATGTGTTGGATGGGTGTGGTGTGGGTGCATACCAGCCATGAAGGAGTGTGTGTGTGCCTTTCTGACAACTGGACCTGGAACTAAGAAATCACTACAATGGAAATCTGGGCCATTTAGCGTTGTTGTGTTTTCCTGGAAACGTAAGCAGAGGGGGCTGGACTGACGTATGGTAGTGCTGCGCGAGGCTGTAAACAATGACTCTGGAGCTATGGGCGTGGTTCCATTGTGAGCTATATCAGAAATCAACTGTTTTGGGTGTCTGTGTTGTAGTGCTGCCATCACCTGGGTCTTAAACGCAAATCTGTCATTATGTCTCTGAAGTCCCACAACATGGCCAACATGGAAGGTATGGGGAATAACTAATCCTACATTCATCCATAGTTGCACACATAAAAGAAGGTGGACATGACGCATTTCTGCAAATATCAATGTTTGTTGTACATTCAGTGGAGTGTTGTAGCTGTAGTAATACAGGGCTATGAAAGCTTTAGGTTGCAGTTTTTGGCACATGAGGGGCAGCTAATATATATACGAATGTGGTCATTCGGGTATACTGTCGAACTTGGTGCTGTAAATCAGTGTTCGAGGCTCGGAGTCGCGTCCACATCCTGTTATTGTAGAGAAATGACGTAATCTACGCGTGGCTGAAAATGTACTGTAAATACGATGCTCATGTAAATTGCTGATATAGTTTTGGGTCGACTTTGCGCTATATAAACATGCTAAAAAAATGTTTTAAAAATCGAGCAATAGCACACACTTATAAATTTACTATACACTTTGTTTCCAGTATTGTAATGATCCAGTTTGTACATTCGTATTTGTAGAATGAGCGAGAGAAAGTTATATAATCAAAGTTTTTGTTACTGGTAGAGGTAAGATGGTTGTATACGCTATTTACAGCACAATATAATGTGGTAGGGCACAGGAGCAGCATTTTACAAACATAATAAATACACAGACACAGATAGATAGTTGAAGTGGGTACCGGCACGTGTGCTCAACTCCATTTTATTGTTGGTAACATGTAGAATAGTAATCATGATATCATACACAGATATTCAATCGAAAACGGTTTATGACTTCTGCTGTACAAAGGTAGGAGCACTATATGTGAAATAATACACAGAAGATTCTATCGTAAAGGGTTCATGAGTTGTGGTGCACTGAGGTATGGGCGGTTTGTGTGGAGCCTGCGATGATGCGTGGTTCAGGCAGACCACACTGGTAAGAATGTCTATTGACTACTGATTTTTGCCTTAATAAGGCTATGTGGCAATTATTTATGGTGTACTGAGTTAGTGGTACATCTGGTGTTTAGCGTGTACTCACCCTGCAATGATGCGTGGTCTGAACGGGCCACACTCAAAGCATTGACTGTTGAATACTGGACTGCATGAACTTTGAGGGAAGAAAAAACTACCATCGATGGTTATTAATTACTCTGCAAACTAGGTCTACTGATTGCTCCCCATAACAAATTAAATGATTGCACTTCACGCAATGCATTCTAACTTTCTCAAAATGGCGACCTATGTCTAGTGGCGATGTTGAAGGTGATGCCCCAGAGGTACTTGGGATTGCCGGTGGTGGAGGTACATTTTGGTGCAGTCTTTTACATTCTTTGTGAGCATAGTTCACAGGATGCAGGGATTGAAGGTGCTTGCGCATACTAGCAGTGCCAAAGGAGTACTTTTTGTCTCAGAGACAAAACTCATTCCTCAGCAAAGGTTTATTTGCAAAGTTGCTATACGAGTTGCCGGGACAGATTCCCCTTGAGGAAAGGAACAGCTTCCTTTTCACCGCAGGTGTTAAAGGGCTTCAAGGGCTTCTCAGGACCGCCCATCCGGGTGTGTCTGCACTCAGCATTCTGGTCAGCATAGTCCCAACTAAAATCCATAATGGAAAGGGCTGCGCCTTCTCCTCCAATAATATTAACCGTTGGGTCGCTGGTTCATATTGTACCCGGTTGTTGCTGTATCTTTTCTTGCCAAAACAGGTAGGTTGTTCCTGGTGCGTGTCTCAAGGATAGCGAGACACGCAGACCCACCTAACTGGCAGTGGTGTATCTCCGTGGCCAGAGCAGGCAACCATACATTCCATTCGAGTTTTTCCGCACCAATGGAGACACCCACTCAACGTTCGTTTTCCCCTTCTTTATTTTGTCCAGCAGCAACAAAACGATGTAACTCATTCCTCAGCAAATGTTTCTTTGCCAAGTTGCCATACGCGTTGCGGGGACAGCTATAGAAGAATGCTTTTTTTCACTGATTTTAACAATTATACATACAGTATAATTGTCACTGCATTAAGTAAATTAAGGTTGAATTCCCTACTGTCTGTAGTGTAGATGCAAAGCTGAATTCAAGTTGTAAACCCTGCTGTCGCAAGTGTAGATCTCAGGCTGCACTGCATCATGTGTAATCATGATTGAAATAATAGATGAAACATGTATGGAATACATTGTCGAAATATCTATGTTTCAAGGACATTATAGTTAAAATTGTGACGTGTGCTGTCTGCAGTGTAGACTGTCATTAAGTGTGCCTTTGCCCTTGCATCGTGAATTTTATTATTCAACTAAATCTATAAGTGAAATAAAAGACGTATTTGAAGGAAGCATAGTAAAGGGATATTGTATAGGTTTTGGAGGTGTTATACTTAGTTTTGTACTGTACTCTGCAAATAACGAATCAACAGTCTATTTAATTGTGAGCTCTGATGACCGCAGTGTAGGCAGGAGGCAGCAGTTAGCAAGAGCCCACAGCCACGTGGGGCTGAGTAGAGCTGCACAGTATTGGTAATTTAGCATGTGTGCAGCCAGCAATGATAAGTGGTGCACTGAGTTAGTGGCACCTGAAACAGCAAGGTTCTGTGGAACCTGCGATGATGCGTGGTCCGGGCAGGCTGTACTGATAGTAATGTTTTTTGTCTTGCGAAATCTGCCTTAGTAAGAGCACGAGGCGTTGATTTTTGGTGCATTGAGTTGCCGCTTAGCATGTATGTACTCTGCGATGATGCATGGTGGGGGGTAGGCACAGTAATCGGAGTAATGTCTTTTGTAGAATGAATTCTGCATGAATTCCATTTAAAAGTGATAGTATGCCTTATTGCTGACATAAAACTGTTCACTCTTCTTTGCAATGATTTATGGTGCACTGAGTTAGTAGTATCTTTGGTACTGAGCGTGTACGTATCCTGCGATGATGCGTGGTCCAGGCAGGCCGCACTGGGAGCAATGTTTTTTGCCTAGTGAATTCTGCCTTAATAAGGCAACGGGGAGATGACTTGTGGTGCAGTGAGTTTGTGGTACCTGAAGAACTCAGCGTGTGCTCACCCTGCGATGATGGGTGGTTGGGTGGGTCGCACTGGTACAATGTCTCTTTACTACTGGAATGCGTCATGTGCAATCGCCATTCCACCTGAATCTTGAGCCCTCACATTGTAGATCAAAGGCAGTAGTCAGCACAGACATCAAGAAATTATTTTTGTTGTATCCTTTAACAAAATCTGAGGACATAGAGTACAATTAGCTCTACCTTAAACAAATCAAGGCTGAATTTCATGCTGTCCGTACTGTAGATCCAAAGCTGAAGTCAAGTTGTGAACCCTGCTGTCCGCAGTGTAGATCTAAGGCAGTAGTCGACACAAACATCGAGGAATGCTTTTTGTCACATACTTTAACAAAATCTGAGGACTGAGCAAAATTGTCTCTGCCTTAAATAAATCGAGACTAAATTCAATGTTGTCTGTAGTGATGATGCGAAACTGGTATCAAGTTGTAAACTCTACTGACCGCAGTGTAGATCGAAGGCAGTAGTCAATACAGACATTGAGGAATGTTTTTTGTCGCATCCTTTAACAAAATCTGAGGACTGAGTACAATTGTCTCTGCCTTAAATAAATTGAGACTGAATTCAATGTTGTCTGTAGTGCTGATGCGAAACTGGTATCAAGTTGTAAACTCTACTGACTGCACTGTAGATCGAAGGCAGTAGTCAGCACAGATGTCAACAAAGAATTTTTGTCACATATTTTAACAAAGTCTGAGGACATAGAGTACAATTGTCTCTGCCTTACATAAATCAAGGCTAACTTCAATGTTGTCCGTAGTGTAGATCCAAAGCTGAATTCAAGTTGTGAACCCTGCTGTCCGCAGTGTAGATCGAAGGCAATAGTCGATACAGACATAAGTGTACGGTGCTGTGGCGGAGTTCACAATGGGTCAGTATCGAGGAGGCACGTGGACATGGCGGCAACCACGTGGCAGAGTGAGGACCTTCGCTGTGGCACAGTCTTTTCTCTTTGCAGCAGTGAACCACACCCAAGGCGTAGGCTAATTATTTATACTCTTTTGCTGGAGTTGCGTACGTTGGACCAGCCCACTCCGCTTCTGCCTTAAGGGGGGGGACAACACAGCTACATGGCCGAGATATTCCCCATAGTCTAAGATAATATGGTTGCATCCACTGTGCAGTACACTATGCGTATCAATAGTATATCTACAGATGGAAAAGGTTTTGGTTTGTATAGTGAGTTGTGTATAGCATTTCACCGGTAGTGTTAGCATTGTGTACATTATTGTTGATGTGCGAGTTCTTTCCCTTATACATAGTTGATTGCCACATCTCTGAACATTGAGCTAGTGTGTTTTTGAGGGGATATATTATTTTGGGAAGATCCGTTGTCCTGTTTTGCGCTGCCTGTGAGGTAGTAGAGGGGGGAGGGGTGAGAGGGGTGGTTGTAATGTTGGTGGTGGTAGTTGTTGTGATTTTGTTGGGTGTTGGAAGTGCATAATTAGTACCTTTATCACATATTTGTTTTTAGATATGGGTGTGAGTTGGATGTAATTCACACAATACATAGTCAACGTCCTTACACTAGTTAAATGTTGATATTAATTTGTATATGGTACTCTGTATTTTACAGTGAGTGATGAAAAGTTATACTAGTGTATGATGAGGTGTATCTGATTGTCACGTGGATGATGTCATCAGTGATGTCATCAGTGATGTCATTTGAGATGTCATCAGTGATGTCATTAGTGATAGCACTGACCATGTCATGAATGTAATATGTGACATCTTCACCAGTGGATTGCGGGCGCGAGAGTTACAACTAACTAAAATGGTGAAAGTTTCTTTGCCAAGTTGCCATATGCATTGCTGGGACAGATTCCCGTTGATCACCGGCTTGGCTTGAGGAAAGGAACAGGTTTGCTTTCGCCGCAGGTGTTTACGGGCTACAAGGGCTTCTCAGGACTGCCCATCCGGGCACCCGGTGGGGGTGGACTGAGACCTTTAAATAACACCTGTGGACAATCTTGCATGGTTCCTCTTTCCCCCAGAAGCGCCAAACCGGTGAACAAAGAATGTTTTTCTGAAACACGTATGGGAAGAAGGGCACAATACAACGCGGTGAAGGCTCGTGACAAACTGCTACTGCCTCCCAAAGAAATAAGGTGAAAACAAAGAGTTGCATAAGGTGTCTTCAATTGGGAGATTCTTTCAAATGGAATATGTTGTGGCCTGCTCTGGTCACGAAGACAACCCCGCTGCTGGCCGCAGTTCCAAGTGCCTTCATCACAGGCACAACAATGGAACAACGTACCTGTTTGGTGCGGGGTCACTAAGCGGCAGGCTACACAAGACCATAACAGCAACCCAATGGGAATTTTATTGAGGAGGGAAATTCGAAAAGGCATCCACTAAGGAAATAAAAAATACCAGAATTCAGAGCAAACCAACGCCCAGTGGGGCAGGACTGAGACCTTTAAATAACACCTGTGGACCATCATTCCCCCAGAAGCACCAAGCCGGTGAACAAGGAACATTTTTCTGAAACGCTTATGGCAAGGAGGGCGCAATACAACGTGGTGAGGAGTCGTGACAAACTGCTGCTGCCTCCCAAATAAATAAGGTGAAAACAAAGCGTTGCGTGAGGTGTCTTCAATTGGGAGCTTCTTTCAAATGGAATATATCTATCTATCTATCTATCTATCTATCTATATATATATATATATATATATATATATATACATACATACAGACAGACAGATAGATAGATAGATAGATACAGATAGATAGATAGATAGATAGATAGATAGATAGATAGATAGATAGATAGATAGATAGATAGATAGATAGATAGATAGATAGATATTCTGAACACTGCCCATCAACCTCATTTCCTCCAAGATGAAAACACAGACAACCACAGGAATCAGAATACGGCACACAAACAGGCAAATGGATTTCCTTCAGGTTTCTTTATTTATTTTTCTTTTACATATCCTCAACGTGCACATGCATTCAGACAGGAGTAGACCTACGCATTTCAGCAACAAGCCTTCGATGGGTCATAGAGTTTTGTGCACAGAGTGCAAATTTAAAGGGCTTTACAGTCCTCCCACCACCCATGTTTAAAACACAATTTAAAACAACAGTTCATCAGCTAACATATTTTTGAGATAACACAAGTAAACAATATGTGTATCTCTATTCATTTCAAAAGAAGGTGGCAGGTAGCACAATCCAGTGTTGAAATAATGGTAAAGGACCATAACATATAGGCAATCAAACCCCGCAGAATCTCTTCAATATGAATGCATCCAAATATTACTGATGACATAAATTATAAATATAAATATATACCTATAAATATGATGGCATGCTATATATAGCACTAAAAATGTTTCAAAAGTCAAAATAAGTCTATAATGTTACTTTACCATTGTGTAAAGATGGCTTCTCCCTATATATTATCTAATCACACCAGGTACCATGTACCTCTAATTTTCTATATGGTTGGCCTTATATCTTCAATCTGATGCTATAATGCCATAACAGGGTTGTTTTTGATATGTTTTTAAAAAATGGTCAAGTTCATTAGTGCTGTATATCGAAGCGCTATGCATTTACACATAGTAGATTCACAGTAATACACTTTCAAATGTACAAAATTCGCAAAACATTCCCAATTTCAACCAAAATACCTATGAAAGTACCATGAAGTTAATATTTGACTAACAATGACTACCTCCCGCATGGAGGGGATTGGTCGGCGCTGGCTGGCTGGGAGGAGCTTGGAGTCCAAGTGATGGGGGACTTGTATAGAGATGGGGCTCTATTATCTTTCCACGACTTGCAGAACACGTTTGACCTACCGCGGGGAGACTATTTGTTGCACGCTGCTCCTGTAGCAGGAATTCAGAGGCAGTGGAGGATGGGATTATTGGAACCCCCGACTTCACTGGGCTGCCAGTATATCACCATGGCGGTGGGTACGTTTAAAGCTATTACGTGTTTGTATAGGCGGCTATCGTCCGAGCGGCTCCAGCCCCTGGATGCCCTAAAAGGCAAGTGGGAGATGGATATTGGCAAACCCATACCTGAGACGACATGGCCTCAGTTGCTGAGGAGGGCCTGGAAGGGTACACGCAACGCCAGGTTCCAATTGGTTCAATTCTTTACATTACACAGGGCCTATTTGACGCCGGTTAAAATCCTACAGTATTTCGGGGGATCTCAGTCACCGTGTACCCGGTGTAACGCTGATGGAGCTGATTTTAGTCATGTGTTCTGGTCTTGTATAGGGCTAGGATCCTACTGGGAAGAGGAGGTGGCATGTTTGAACCAGGCGACGGGGCGTACGATGGAGGCAGATATGGGGACTTGTCTATTGCTTTGGTTCGCACACACTCCCAACACTAAAGTCACCAGCAAGTTTTATGATTTGGGGTTGATAATAGCGAAGAGGGAGCTTACCATGCACTGGAAATCGAGAACGGAACCTAATTTTCAGAGGTGGAGAGCAAGCTTTCTAAATTGGGCAGGTAGCGAAGGGATACTTCGCCTACAACTAGCTAGGCGTGTGGAAAATGACTAAAATTAGGTATATATAAGCGGCGTTCATTTATGTTCACCACAGCCACTGTTGAAAGTAAAGTGAAAATCGTGAAACAGTGGCCACGCCATCTTGTCCCTTTTAGGCCCCATCATGCACGTAAGTGGCAGCCATTTTGTGTGTCGTGGCCTCTCTGCCCACTGCCAATAGCCTGCGCGCCTCTCCCCCTCACTCCCCGGCCTCGCAAGCTTTCCCCCGTGCCCCGACAGCCCCCGGTCTCTCCTGCTTGGGCCATAAACGCACCTCTATTGCGACCCTGTCTCCGAGCCACATCCCGTGCTGAACCCCCTCGCTCTTTCATCTCATTCAAAGAACAGGCCCTATTGATAACCTCTTCCTCCCTGCCCGATTGTCCGGTCTGATCCCAGGCCATCACCTAGCCCAATAGATGCAGTTTATTGCCCCCTACAGTAGGACCTCGCCTCACATCAAAGGAGCGGGGATTAATCAATGCTTTCTCACCCCGAAGATCCGACTGATCACACACATCCCCGTTCCCAGCGGAATGTCCAGCTGCGCGATAACCACCACATGCTGAGATCGGGGTGGGAACTCTACTGTAGATGTGTGTGGGAACGGGCCTGGACCGGGGATTCCGAGGATGTCTTTTCTGTCCTTCAAAGAAACATTACGGATGCAGTGTATGTAATAAAGCCATAAACCTGTGTATAAGAGGCCAGGCCTCAGAGACGCGGTTAGAGCACCTCGAGAAGATACCCTGTTGTCTGATTTGACGTGTTCTGCTCCGTCGGAATAAACTCCTGTTTCCTGCCTTCCTGTCTCCAGCGCCTGCCTCTTTGTTTGGTATCTGGTTATAGAAACAAATGGTGCGCAGTGATCCACATGGTTTCAGTCATCACGAGCGAAGGACTTTGACGGACTATAAAAACTTTCCTGCTATAGAAAAAAAAATACAAATGCAATAAGATACGGTATATAGGACTGCGTACGCCTAAATCGCTGCGTCGCCTTTTTGTATCCAGTCTGCTGCACCCCATCTACTCCCTCCACTGTGCACCCAGGCCTCACTGCTCACCTATTCGCGGACGTTCTACATCGTGCAGTGCCGCTCTGCCACCAAGAAGTCTCACATTTGGTGCACCTATCTTTATCGCAGGTTCCTCACCCGCTCAGTCCTTGCAGTACCACAAACTCAGTGACCAAAGAGGCCACGCACGTGGTGGTGGGCCCCCTGTTCGGTAGTTCGGGCCTACATGCGGCGTCCGAACCACCAGGACAGGCCATCACAGCGCTTACAATGGGAGCAACTCTAAAACGGCGTAGAGCACGTGCGCCCCATCTTTTTTATTGGTAGGGTCACGTGTGTTGTGACGCATGTGTTGGATGGGTGTGGTGTGGGTGCATACCAGCCATGAAGGAGTGTGTGTGTGCCTTTCTGACAACTGGACCTGGAACTAAGAAATCACTACAATGGAAATCTGGGCCATTTAGCGTTGTTGTGTTTTCCTGGAAACGTAAGCAGAGGGGGCTGGACTGACGTATGGTAGTGCTGCGCGAGGCTGTAAACAATGACTCTGGAGCTATGGGCGTGGTTCCATTGTGAGCTATATCAGAAATCAACTGTTTTGGGTGTCTGTGTTGTAGTGCTGCCATCACCTGGGTCTTAAACGCAAATCTGTCATTATGTCTCTGAAGTCCCACAACATGGCCAACATGGAAGGTATGGGGAATAACTAATCCTACATTCATCCATAGTTGCACACATAAAAGAAGGTGGACATGACGCATTTCTGCAAATATCAATGTTTGTTGTACATTCAGTGGAGTGTTGTAGCTGTAGTAATACAGGGCTATGAAAGCTTTAGGTTGCAGTTTTTGGCACATGAGGGGCAGCTAATATATATACGAATGTGGTCATTCGGGTATACTGTCGAACTTGGTGCTGTAAATCAGTGTTCGAGGCTCGGAGTCGCGTCCACATCCTGTTATTGTAGAGAAATGACGTAATCTACGCGTGGCTGAAAATGTACTGTAAATACGATGCTCATGTAAATTGCTGATATAGTTTTGGGTCGACTTTGCGCTATATAAACATGCTAAAAAAATGTTTTAAAAATCGAGCAATAGCACACACTTATAAATTTACTATACACTTTGTTTCCAGTATTGTAATGATCCAGTTTGTACATTCGTATTTGTAGAATGAGCGAGAGAAAGTTATATAATCAAAGTTTTTGTTACTGGTAGAGGTAAGATGGTTGTATACGCTATTTACAGCACAATATAATGTGGTAGGGCACAGGAGCAGCATTTTACAAACATAATAAATACACAGACACAGATAGATAGTTGAAGTGGGTACGGGCACGTGTGCTCAACTCCATTTTATTGTTGGTAACATGTAGAATAGTAATCATGATATCATACACAGATATTCAATCGAAAACGGTTTATGACTTCTGCTGTACAAAGGTAGGAGCACTATATGTGAAATAATACACAGAAGATTCTATCGTAAAGGGTTCATGAGTTGTGGTGCACTGAGGTATGGGTGGTTTGTGTGGAGCCTGCGATGATGCGTGGTTCAGGCAGACCACACTGGTAAGAATGTCTATTGACTACTGATTTTTGCCTTAATAAGGCTATGTGGCAATTATTTATGGTGTACTGAGTTAGTGGTACATCTGGTGTTTAGCGTGTACTCACCCTGCAATGATGCGTGGTCTGAACGGGCCACACTCAAAGCATTGACTGTTGAATACTGGACTGCATGAACTTTGAGGGAAGAAAAAACTACCATCGATGGTTATTAATTACTCTGCAAACTAGGTCTACTGATTGCTCCCCATAACAAATTAAATGATTGCACTTCACGCAATGCATTCTAACTTTCTCAAAATGGCGACCTATGTCTAGTGGCGATGTTGAAGGTGATGCCCCAGAGGTACTTGGGATTGCCGGTGGTGGAGGTACATTTTGGTGCAGTCTTTTACATTCTTTGTGAGCATAGTTCACAGGATGCAGGGATTGAAGGTGCTTGCGCATACTAGCAGTGCCAAAGGAGTACTTTTTGTCTCAGAGACAAAACTCATTCCTCAGCAAAGGTTTATTTGCAAAGTTGCTATACGAGTTGCCGGGACAGATTCCCCTTGAGGAAAGGAACAGCTTCCTTTTCACCGCAGGTGTTAAAGGGCTTCAAGGGCGTCTCAGGACCGCCCATCCGGGTGTGTCTGCACTCAGCATTCTGGTCAGCATAGTCCCAACTAAAATCCATAATGGAAAGGGCTGCGCCTTCTCCTCCAATAATATTAACCGTTGGGTCGCTGGTTCATATTGTACCCGGTTGTTGCTGTATCTTTTCTTGCCAAAACAGGTAGGTTGTTCCTGGTGCGTGTCTCAAGGATAGCGAGACACGCAGACCCACCTAACTGGCAGTGGTGTATCTCCGTGGCCAGAGCAGGCAACCATACATTCCATTCGAGTTTTTCCGCACCAATGGAGACACCCACTCAACGTTCGTTTTCACCTTCTTTATTTTGTCCAGCAGCAACAAAACGATGTAACTCATTCCTCAGCAAATGTTTCTTTGCCAAGTTGCCATACGCGTTGCGGGGACAGCTATAGAAGAATGCTTTTTTTCACTGATTTTAACAATTATACATACAGTATAATTGTCACTGCATTAAGTAAATTAAGGTTGAATTCCCTACTGTCTGTAGTGTAGATGCAAAGCTGAATTCAAGTTGTAAACCCTGCTGTCGCAAGTGTAGATCTCAGGCTGCACTGCATCATGTGTAATCATGATTGAAATAATAGATGAAACATGTATGGAATACACTGTCGAAATATCTATGTTTCAAGGACATTATAGTTAAAATTGTGACGTGTGCTGTCTGCAGTGTAGACTGTCATTAAGTGTGCCTTTGCCCTTGCATCGTGAATTTTATTATTCAACTAAATATATAAGTGAAATAAAAGACGTATTTGAAGGAAGCATAGTAAAGGGATATTGTATAGGTTTTGGAGGTGTTATACTTAGTTTTGTACTGTACTCTGCAAATAACGAATCAACAGTCTATTTAATTGTGAGCTCTGATGACCGCAGTGTAGGCAGGAGGCAGCGGTTAGCAAGAGCCCACAGCCACGTGGGGCTGAGTAGAGCTGCACAGTATTGGTAATTTAGCATGTGTGCAGCCAGCAATGATAAGTGGTGCACTGAGTTAGTGGCACCTGAAACAGCAAGGTTCTGTGGAACCTGCGATGATGCGTGGTCCGGGCAGGCTGTACTGATAGTAATGTTTTTTGTCTTGCGAAATCTGCCTTAGTAAGAGCACGAGGCGTTGATTTTTGGTGCATTGAGTTGCCGCTTAGCGTGTATGTACTCTGCGATGATGCATGGTGGGGGGTAGGCACAGTAATTGGAGTAATGTCTTTTGTAGAATGAATTCTGCATGAATTCCATTTAAAAGTGATAGTATGCCTTATTGCTGACATAAAACTGTTCACTCTTCTTTGCAATGATTTATGGTGCACTGAGTTAGTAGTATCTTTGGTACTGAGCGTGTACGTATCATGCGATGATGCGTGGTCCAGGCAGGCCGCACTGGGAGCAATGTTTTTTGCCTAGTGAATTCTGCCTTAATAAGGCAACGGGGAGATGACTTGTGGTGCAGTGAGTTTGTGGTACCTGAAGAACTCAGCGTGTGCGCACCCTGCGATGATGGGTGGTTGGGTGAGTCGCACTGGTACAATGTCTCTTTACTACTGGAATGCGTCATGTGCAATCGCCATTCCACCTGAATCTTGAGCCCTCACATTGTAGATCAAAGGCAGTAGTCAGCACAGACATCAAGAAATTATTTTTGTTGTATCCTTTAACAAAATCTGAGGACATAGAGTACAATTAGCTCTACCTTAAACAAATCAAGGCTGAATTTCATGCTGTCCGTACTGTAGATCCAAAGCTGAAGTCAAGTTGTGAACCCTGCTGTCCGCAGTGTAGATCTAAGGCAGTAGTCGACACAAACATCGAGGAATGCTTTTTGTCACATACTTTAACAAAATCTGAGGACTGAGCAAAATTGTCTCTGCCTTAAATAAATCGAGACTAAATTCAATGTTGTCTGTAGTGATGATGCGAAACTGGTATCAAGTTGTAAACTCTGCTGACCGCAGTGTAGATCGAAGGCAGTAGTCAATACAGACATTGAGGAATGTTTTTTGTCGCATCCTTTAACAAAATCTGAGGACTGAGTACAATTGTCTCTGCCTTAAATAAATAGAGACTAAATTCAATGTTGCCTGTAGTGCTGATGCGAAACTGGTATCAAGTTGTAAACTCTACTGACCTCAGTGTAGATCGAAGGCAGTAGTCAGTACAGACACTGAGGAATGTTTTTTGTCGCATCCTTTAACAAAATCTGAGGACTGAGTACAATTGTCTCTGCCTTAAATAAATTGAGACTGAATTCAATGTTGTCTGTAGTGCTGATGCGAAACTGGTATCAAGTTGTAAACTCTACTGACTGCACTGTAGATCGAAGGCAGTAGTCAGCACAGATTACAACAAAGAATTTTTGTCACATATTTTAACAAAGTCTGAGGACATAGAGTACAATTGTCTCTGCCTTACATAAATCAAGGCTAACTTCAATGTTGTCCGTAGTGTAGATCCAAAGCTGAATTCAAGTTGTGAACCCTGCTGTCCGCAGTGTAGATCGAAGGCAATAGTCGATACAGACATAAGTGTACGGTGCTGTGGCGCTGAGTTCACAATGGGTCAGTATCGAGGAGGTACGTGGACATGGCGGCAACCACGTGGCAGAGTGAGGACTTTCGCTGTGGGACAGTCTTTTCTCTTTGCAGCAGTGAACCACACCCAAGGCGTAGGCTAATTATTTATACTCTTTTGCTGGAGTTGCGTACGTTGGACCAGCCCACTCCGCTTCTGCTTTAAGGGGGGGGACAACACAGCTACATGGCCGAGATATTCCCCATAGTCTAAGATAATATGGTTGCATCCACTGTGCAGTACACTATGCGTATCAATAGTATATCTACAGATGGAAAAGGTTTTGGTTTGTATAGTGAGTTGTGTATAGCATTTCACCGGTAGTGTTAGCATTGTGTACATTATTGTTGATGTGCGAGTTCTTTCCCTTATACATAGTTGATTGCCACATCTCTGAACATTGAGCTAGTGTGTTTTTGAGGGGATATATTATTTTGGGAAGATCCGTTGTCCTGTTTTGCGCTGCCTGTGAGGTAGTAGAGGGGGGAGGGGTGAGAGGGGTGGTTGTAATGTTGGTGGCGGTAGTTGTTGTGATTTTGTTGGGTGTTGGAAGTGCATAATTAGTACCTTTATCACATATTTGTTTTTAGATATGGGTGTGAGTTGGATGTAATTCACACAATACATAGTCAACGTCCTTACACTAGTTAAATGTTGATATTAATTTGTATATGGTACTCTGTATTTTACAGTGAGTGATGAAAAGTTATACTAGTGTATGATGAGGTGTATCTGATTGTCACGTGGATGATGTCATCAGTGATGTCATCAGTGATGTCATTTGAGATGTCATCAGTGATGTCATTAGTGATAGCACTGACCATGTCATGAATGTAATATGTGACATCTTCACCAGTGGATTGCGGGCGCGAGAGTTACAACTAACTAAAATGGTGAAAGTTTCTTTGCCAAGTTGCCATATGCATTGCTGGGACAGATTCCCGTTGATCACCGGCTTGGCTTGAGGAAAGGAACAGGTTTGCTTTCGCCGCAGGTGTTTACGGGCTACAAGGGCTTCTCAGGACTGCCCATCCGGGCACCCGGTGGGGGTGGACTGAGACCTTTAAATAACACCTGTGGACAATCTTGCATGGTTCCTCTTTCCCCCAGAAGCGCCAAACCGGTGAACAAAGAATGTTTTTCTGAAACACGTATGGGAAGAAGGGCACAATACAACGCGGTGAAGGCTCGTGACAAACTGCTACTGCCTCCTAAAGAAATAAGGTGAAAACAAAGAGTTGCATAAGGTGTCTTCAATTGGGAGATTCTTTCAAATGGAATATGTTGTGGCCTGCTCTGGTCACGAAGACAACCCCGCTGCTGGCCGCAGTTCCAAGTGCCTTCATCACAGGCACAACAATGGAACAACGTACCTGTTTGGTGCGGGGTCACTAAGCGGCAGGCTGCACAAGACCATAACAGCAACCCAATGGGAATTTTATTGAGGAGGGAAATTCGAAAAGGCATCCACTAAGGAAATAAAAAATACCAGAATTCAGAGCAAACCAACGCCCAGTGGGGCAGGACTGAGACCTTTAAATAACACCTGTGGACCATCATTCCCCCAGAAGCACCAAGCCGGTGAACAAGGAACATTTTTCTGAAACGCGTATGGCAAGGAGGGCGCAATACAACGTGGTGAGGAGTCGTGACAAACTGCTGCTGCCTCCCAAATAAATAAGGTGAAAACAAAGCGTTGCGTGAGGTGTCTTCAATTGGGAGCTTCTTTCAAATGGAATATATCTATCTATCTATCTATCTATCTATCTATCTATCTATCTATCTATCTATATATATATTCACTGAAAAAACCATAGGTTATAGACCATATATAGTTAGGAATTAGCATTTAAAAAACCTTATTTTACTCACACAAAACCATTGAAATTCCATATATAGTTAGTTGCACTAACTATATATCGCGCACCCGCAATCCACTGTTGATGATGTCACATATTACATCATTCATGACATGGTCAGTGACATCACTGATGACATCACTGATGACATCTCAAATGACATCACTGATGATATCTCATTTGACATCAATGGTCACATCAATGATGATATCATTAATGTGACAATACAATGCATCTCCTCACACTTTAATATAACCTCTGTTACACCCAGTGTTAAATACAGAGTATAATTTTTGAAACCATTGACACACCAATACTAGTTACTACATACGCACTCACTGATTCCTACGTCTACACACACATTCACTCATTCACCCATACAATCATTCATACATACAATCACTCATCTTTACAACACTATCATATGCACTCATACACCTATACAGACACTCACACTCTGCCACTCATCCATGGAGTTACTCACACACCTAGTCAGTCCTGTAAAGAATCAATCACACTTACATTTTCTAATCTACACAGTTAAACATAGAGTACCTTACATTTTCAAACATATACTAACACATACTTACTCTCTTATAGAATCACTGATACAAGTACACATTGATCTGCACAGAGTCACACACCTCCCAGCCAGCCATACACACACTCAGTCTCCCATACAAATACTTGTGCAACCAATCAATAACCCATATAGCTACTTATATAGCTACTGATCAACACATGCAGCAGCTTGCACAACAACAGACATACTGATGCACACTTTCAGACAGTTTAGTCACTAACCCGTGCATTTAGTAAGACGCATTTAATCACTCACTCATACAGTCAATCACGCACCTACTAAAACCTTCATTCAGACACTTATACATCCACTCATTCTTCAATATGTAAAACATATTTAAACTTTACAGAAACACATAATCACTGGATGTTGTCATCAGTGATGTCATTTGAGATGTCATCAGTGATGTCATCAGTGATGTCACTGACCATGTCATGAATGATGTAATATGTGACATCATCAGCAGTGGATTGCGGGTGCGCGATATATAGTTAGTGCAACTAACTATATATGGAATTTCAATGGTTTTGTGTGAGTAAAATAAGGTTTTTTAAATGCTAATTCCTAACTATATATGGTCTATAACCTATGGTTTTTTCAGTGAATTTTCAAGGTTTTGTAAATGCTAATTCCTAACTATATATAATCTATAACCTATGGTTTTTTCAGTGAATTTCAATGGTTTTTTAATAGCAAATATCTGTAGCTGTAAAATGTATTCTTCTTTAAATCCCAAAATATATTTTATATGTTTATTAATAACTTTTTATTTTTTTATTTTTTTTTCTTCGTTCCCACTTCGCGAATCGGGAAGCTTCCCATTAGCTGACCTTGATGCCGCGAAATAGACCGCGAGCCGGTAAACGTTTCTTTACCGCAACTGCCGGGTTAGAAAACAACATCGTGACGCCTCCCGTCCGCATGACGTTTCGCGTTGTCGCGTGATACGTCATATGACGTACTACATTAGCGAACTGGTACGCTTACCGAGTACCAAAGCACAGGTTTCTGGAAGCAAACCGGGAGGCCCTGCAAAGCGTGTAACGTAAACACAGCAGGTCATGTGACTTGATAATAACACTTTTCATTGGTTCATTTCACTTTTGGTTTCCTAATGATGTAAGACTAGGTCATATAATCTAAAATGAACACTTTTCATTGGTTGAGAACTATTGTTTTTCCCAAATGATGAAAATCCCTCTTTCTTTCCTCACTCTGACTTTCATCATTGTGAGAGAAAGACCCTTTGTTACCAGTGAGCAATGGCTTCTTTAGTAGCTTCAGCTGGTGCTTCCCCACCACCTCCACCACATCCAAGGAAGAGTGGACCGATGTGTGAATGTGTTCACTGTATGCAACAACTTTGACACTTACAGAAGCCTCACCTTCTCCATGCCTCCTACACAGTTCTACATGTACATCATAAATGCAAACAGAACAGAATTAATTATACATGTTAAATGGTTTATTTTTGCTGTTCTCAGAATGTATCAAATTTCACTAAAAACAGTGACTTGAAGGTATTCATCATATAACAGCGGGGGAAAAAAAACACAATCAAAATGATTGTGTTTAAAAAACCCATACAACATAACAAATCAGAATTCAGAACTCCTTAAAGTTAACTTACTTTCCATGACGGCCAAGGATGTCCTATGAACAGCTTACACTCTGTTGTGATGTTATTACTTTCAACCCGCCACTTTCTGAAAGAAAACCTCCATCGTTTTCAAAAACATGTTACATACAATAAATGACTTCTTGCTCTCTACCACAAGTTTCCACAAGGCCAAATCTTGTCAGACCCATTTATAACTCTTGGATTTCTTGTAAGCCAATCCCGTCTTTTCGCATTTCCGCAACTTTCAGAATTAAAATGTTGAAGATCATTTACACAATCCTGGACTAGTAATATCTTCCCCTTCTTGCTCAATCATGTTCTACATTTCCTATCACACTGATACTGCTTACTATGAAGCAGACTTACACTACCTTTATGACTAGTACAATTATTTAATTCTCTACATCACTTTTAATCACAAAGCAATGTAAAACAGTAGACAGCATTGCAGACTTACATTCCCTCTACTCCATGTTTTGATTGGCTGCTTCAATTAGCTTATAAAAAGAAATAGTTTTTCTGAACTCATTCAAAGTGCACGTATTTCTCAATGACGTCCAGTGTTATGGTAAAAAGTTATGTCTCTGTACTACACTTATCCTCAAGGCCAAATAGTGTAGGAGCCATGAGAACTTCTTGAAATTCCTCAGAGCACATCCCGAGATTCTTTCCCTAAAAGTTTGGTTTTAAAAACACCAGGTAAGAGTTTTTAAGGTCATATGGCAATTTTTTTTTGAAAATTAAAACAGAATCATTGCAGAATGACCAGCCATTTCTACACTTTAAATAAGCTGTATAATGTCCTGATGTTATTGAAGGACCATCATGATATATAATTGCTACAGTTACAAAAGTCCTTCCTGATATTGACAACTGTGAAGCCACAAAATTTTTAATTAAAGTTGTCAATTTTGTTCCATCAGGCCTACATCGTTGGAACATTAAAATTACATACTGGCCATATGTTCGTATAAATAATGTGGACATCATTTCAGATTTACATTGGCTACACTCCATGTTGTGATCAGCTGCTTTTACTAGCTTATTAAAAGAGACTGATTTACTGTCTGGCAAAGTTAAATATATAAATCTTTCTGAGTCTACACTAGTAGTACTTGATACCCTACAGTTCTCGCAGTCATGCTGCCATTGATAAGAAAGCCCAAACAGGTGATCTACATCTACACCTTCATCATGCAATACATCAAGCATATACATTAAAAACTCCTGACAATCTTGCTGACTATTTTGAGAGAATTGTGTTTGGCCTGAACATCTGTCTAACAGATTTCGAATTTCAGACACACTTTCTATGTTTGTTCTATCAGTGCTACATTTCTCTAACACAGAATTTAACAAACTGCAAAATCTTTGATCAGAATTGACCACAATCTCTTCTTTTACATTTTCTAGAGAAAACAAAACATTAACCACTACATTAGCATAGCAGTTGACACCAGAACTGTTTTCAAATTGAAAACCAACAACATCTTCAACAGAATCCTTTTTGTTTCTGCTTATAATTTCAGGTTCATCGACTTTTCGTCTTTTTGCTACAACCTCCCCAGTATTGGTCACATTTCTTCGTTTCCGGCCTACCACACGTTTCTCAAACAAAGGATACTGAGGCAAATGTGGCGCATACTCTCTTCTCAACCTATTGTATTCCTTAACACAATCTAGATCCGCACAAATGTTTGTGACATCACACTCAATCAAGTACAATCCCGATAAAGTCCTAACTCGTGACAATGCCACATATGCCATACCCTCCTTGAACACAGAACTGCCAATATTCACCAATGCACAGTCTACACTTAAACCTTGCGATTTATGGATTGTCACCGCATATGCCAAGCAAACAGGAAACTGCTTACGACGAACATATAAGTCTTTTACAAGCAAAAATCTAGCAGAACAACGAGCAATTAGCTGTACTTCCTCAATGCCATCAAATTTAATTTTTAAAAATTCAATTCCATCTCTATTTCTGTATTTCACAAAATCAACAACATTACCCATTGATCCATTTACCAGACCTCTTTCAACATGTAAATTCCTTCTTAAAATTATACGGCAGTTCAAGCACACATTCAGAGTCTTTTCAAAACCCGCAGTTTTAGATATACTCTTCTCTAATGAATCCAATTTTGTTTTCAGATTCTCAGACAAAATAATTGTTGATCCCATATGCTCTACTCTGTCAATAGCTTCCAGTTTCACAATCTCTTGCTTTTCTAAATGCAACATTTTGTTGTTGAATTTGGCACATTCTGCAAGAGTTGGCATCAAACATATTCCAGATTTTTTCTCAGTAACTTTCTGAAAAATATTCTCAGGCACAACATCTTCGTCTGGATATAAATTTCTCAGTAATCGTGCATGTAAAGCTTCTTTCCCATGCTCGGTCACTTTTCCAATTCTAACATCTTGTAGAATAGTCTTGTAAACTTCATCCTTTGCCTGACGCATATTTTCATGCAGTTCAGCATAATTGAAGTTTAACCATATATTGACATTGCCAATGCTCCCTAAGCACTTCCTGGTATCTTCATGCGTGAGCATTTTGAACACAGGTTGCCCTTTCACTGGTGTCAGCTGCAGAAGATCTCCGAAAACAATGATGTGTTTGCCACCAAATAACACATCATACTCTGTTTTGAGAACTTCTTGCATTCTCAAATGCACAAAGGCAAGCATGACATTGGAAACCATGCTTACTTCGTCAATGATAAGAAGTTTCATTTTCCTCAAGACTCTTGAAACTTCAAAACAAGCATCTCCAGATAGCTTGTGATATTCTAATTTGTTGTCATGCTCCACTGGCAGCATCAGTAAACGATGTAAAGTAATCCCTTTAATGTTATGTGCTGCCAGTCCAGTTGGAGCGGTGACAACACAAGACAGCGATGACTCTGTCCTTTCCTGCAAATAACATGAAATTGCTTTAATAAGGAAACTTTTTCCAGTTCCGGCTTCTCCACTCACGTACAGTCGGACAGGCTTCAACGACGTACATGAGCACTCTTTCTTGTCATGACTTAATCCATGATCAATTTGCATGGTAAGTTCGTCATATATTTTCCTCTGCTCAACGTTGAGTTGTCTTTCCAACTCTTCTAAGTTAACCGCATCCTCCTGAGCATGTGCCATGGCTCTTTCCACTTCATTCATAGTAGTGGCAGCTTCATTTTCGATAAGAGGTCCTCCTAGTGGATCCTGACTCAATGAAGCAGAACTCTGACTGTCCTGAGAACTGTCTCTGGCAATCTCGGCTGCAATCGTTGCTTCCTGCTCAATTTCCACATTCAACATTTCTACATATTTGGGAAAAGCAGGACATTCTATGGTCTCCTTGGCAGCATTGAATGAGTCTTCGTAACAAAGGAAATCTCCAAGCAGTTCCTCTTCTGCACGCCAAGGCTTAAAAAGTTGCAAAAGTGCTAAATAGAAAAACTCCTTTTTTTCAGGAGATTCGCCACTCAATTTTCGATGGTTTATCAAGTGGCATTTTCTTTGCTTGACCAGACATCCCTCACTTCCTATTACAGCATACACTCCTTTCTCAGTATCTTCTTTGATGTTCCTCTTGAATATGTAATTTTGCAGAACCTCATACAGACAAACATTCTCGAGGTGACTGCTTCGATTTGGATAATATGTATCCAACATGTTGCTCTTCAAAATGTCGGTACTGTTTGGCTCCTTTTCCGCCAAATACTCAATTTCCCGCACAGGTTTCAGAACTCGATTACGCGTTGCAGCAAGACCAACACTCGCCCAAACGATACTCCTGGACTTGGCATAGAGACTTGCTGAAGACAACCGGTCAGAACATTCGTAAGCTCCGATTTCTCGATGCGACAACATCTTCAGACTGAAACTGTACAACTTCTTGCTGAGGCTCTTTTCATGGGAAATGTCCTCCCACATATCCTTCAATTCTGTCTTCTCTTTTTTGGTGATGTAAGATGTCACATACCGAGCCACAGCCATACAGTTATCAGCCACAAACTGTATATCCATGTTAGCATTCCACATGGACAAAATCACCGGGTTGTAGTCGTTGATGTACTTAGACTCTTCGTTCCTCTTCAAATTGTATGTGTTTTTAGGTGATTTCTTCATCACATTATGTTGCAGCGAAGACATCAAACTGTTCACTCTTCCTTTAGAAATCACCGATCGTGGAAAGCCGAAACGACATTTGGTGTAGAACTTATCTTTGTTCCGGAATTTACGACGACAGTACTTTCCACATCGATGGCTTTGGAAACGTAGAACTTTTTCTCTTAGGCTTTTTTTCTCCTTTGCGTTTGGAACAGCAAACGTAGAATACTGTTCTATGAAACTCATCACTGAGTCTTCTGCATCCGTTCCAAATTTAGGTGCATCCTTGATCCACAGCAACATATGTATATGAGGAGCACCTCTTGCTTAGTACTCCTTCCTCCAGAAGAAATCCAACACCTCTCCAAGAGGTGGATTCTTCTTATTCATGATGAAAGACATCATACCTTCAAATCTATGATTGAAGTACCTACATACATTGACTGGATCCAAAGAGCACAGTTCTCCGGGTGTCTTGAATTCGATGTTTTCTACGTTAGCATTTGCCTCTCGTAGAAATTCAAGTAAGTCTTCCCAGCCATACTCAGCACAGCTCAAAGTGAGGAACCATGTGGGAGTTCCTAAGTTCCTCAGCATACATTTTAAATCACCATGACGACGGTACCAGTACTCATTAGTACCACGCTGACACGCCATGAGATTAATCAGGTGAGAATCCAAAATACTGTCTTGGACATTGACTTTATCCATAAAGTCACTTGCCGAGATGTTTTGCATGTGTATACCACTTTTCAAGATGTGGTTCACTGCATATGACAGTCCAGACAGATCGCTTTCAAACAGGAGATGAAACAAATAAGGAATGCATTGTCGAAACCTAGGATCTACTGCATACAATCGCAAAGTCCGGTATTCAGAAGCAGGAATTTGATGAGGTCGCTCATTATATCTTCCTCCCTGACCTGTTGGAAAAAGCTGTGGGAAACACCGAGCTTCCAAACTTTCCTCCCAAACACTAATGGGACTCCCTTTCGCTTGTTTCATTTGAAACAACTCAATAGCATTCCCCATGACTTCCTTGGAATGCAAAGGATGAACACTATAATGTTCATATATTTCTTCACTAGTACAGGGTTCTACTTTCTCAATTTGACCAGCACACAAATCGCTATCCTCTTCCTCACTTACTTCCTCTTCTGCAACATATACATTTTTATAGTATTTATTATATTTTTTCAAATACAATGTTGCCCTTTTGACTTTCCTAACATCTACTAAATCTTGCCATATTTTCTTATTCTTTGTCGGAACCCCATTAACTAAGATAACAAGAGGTTCCTCTTCCACTTTTTCTACTCCAATTGTGTTAATGTTTTTCTTCAAATCTAGAGGCAAATAAACAACTCTTCCCTTTAATCCTCTCTGTAAATCTGATGGAGGCAATTTCCCTGTCTTTGGCTCCATTCTTACAATAGCCTGAAAGGGATGGATACTTTGAATCAAAATAGATTCATAAGTATTTAAATCCTTCAATTCAGAAGGAATCTCAACCAATTCCAGATTATTATGAACTGCTCTAGCAGGCATCTGGTTTTGATTTAATTTGTTACAACAATAAGTACACACACGTTGATCCAATCCCAAATCAAAACAATTTTCTACCATCAAGTATGTTGTAAAATCCTTCCATTCACTATTATTTTCCCTTTCACTTTTTCCATATAAATCCACTAACTTAGTCTGATTCTTATAATAAGTGCGTCGACAACACACACAAGTGAAATTTGGCCTCTCACTTGATTTCACCTCAAACGTCGCAATTTCCCTCTGGAAATTATCTGTACTGGAAACCTGTACACTATCTTCCACATTACTCTCTTCTTCTTGGTCAATTTCAACATTCTCCTCTTTACTTCCAAAGTAACAAAACTCAATTTCTTCACATATATTCTTCACATCTATTTCAGAACCATGCAAAAGAGCAGCGCATAATTGTTTAAGCATAATTGCTGGACTCTTAGCATAATACAACATTCTAACTAATTTCCTCACTTTATTATGATGCACTGCTAGCATCCTGAAATGATGAAAAACACTCTGGCATACTCTCCTGGAAAGACAAGCCAGTGAATGACCATGCAAACCTATCACTTCTCTCACTCTGCAAGGATCTAATTCTTGCAACAACTTCATTTTCTGCTTCAAACTTTTCTTATTAAATGACCGTATAAAATCACAAAGCAAATTGATGGAATCCTGTCGTACACTGCAAATACTACTACACTTCCAGGTGTACACAGGACCCTTAGGACGTCTCCCTAAAACCTCCTTACCTAACACCTCTTCTATCTCTGTTCTCACAAGTTTTTCTTTTTCAACTGGACAACCATCTTTCACTTCATAAGCTCGACCACTGGTGTCAACTGCATGCACCAAATCATTATCCTGGAAATAACTCTCCTCATTAAAAAATGCCTCAGAGCTTGAACTATGCATCCATTCTCCAGAAAAAACTTCACAAAAATTACTACGATTAACTATTCTCTTCCATCTACTATTTCTTTTGAAATCATAAATTGCCTTGTTTAGCTTCCTAATTCTATTGATTGTCAAAATAAATAACTTACGTTTAATTTCAAATGCCTGATCAATAACTTTCTCAACTATTTTTTTTCTCTTATAAAAAACCACTTTCTGTTGACCTTTCTTAATATTTTTTAACAAATTCCCAATTATCCTGTTGCGGAACATTCGTTTATGAATGTCCCTAAACTGTTGTTTCCTTCTACTTTCATGCATAGAGTTATCTCTTACTCTAGCAGTAACATTTCTCATTGGCCTTTCCTTACCATTTGAATTGTTTCTCCTTTTCTGGACTGAAACATTTTCTGTAGTAATATTTTTTTTACTAGACATATTTCTTATGACTGTTTTCGGACTCTTACCCGGTGCTTTCTTGGTGACTTGACAAATCTTTTTGTTAGAGGACTGCTGCATTATTCCATGGTCCTGCTGTCTTTGACGTTTTGCAGCCTTTCTCACTCTTTCTTTGCTTGGCATCCTAAAATCTTGAAATAATCTGCAGTTGAATCTGTGGTAAAATATAATAAAAATTTGTATTAACCACTATTACCCAACAGTAAATTAATAACAGTCATCAAAAACTTAACACACTACTTAAGTATATAATATACTGAAGCCTATCTCCAATTTTTCACTGAACAGGACTCATCTCTTCTTAACCTTGGATAAACCTCACCTACTCTGTGTCCCCTGCACATAATTAAATGTAAAGGGGCAGATTTATATTAACTAGCACATCCCCAGGGATGCACCAGTTAACGTGCACCGCTGCTCTGCCACCCACGGTGTGCCGCATTTACAATCAGATAGGACAAAGCTACATCAAAACCCTGTGCCTGCTTGAAGCAGGCATAGATCTTGACGGAGGTAGGCTGAAAGCTAAAGCAACAACTAAGTGTCGTGTGCAGAAGTTACAAAAAAGGAAAAATGGCGTTTAAACCAGTAATGAGCCCATGCTAACTTAACACAGAGTAAAAATATCCAGGATCTACATCAGTTTGGGGTTCACGAACCTGGCAGGTACAAGGCACTAAAGCTTTCCACCGTGCATGTCTCATCCCAAATCATATGTTGTTTGTGAATGAAACAATTTCCCAGACCAAATGCTTTGGATTGGCTACTTCTAAAAAATTAAACACCCCTACTATCCCGGAGTTAGAGGAATATGATAGTTGGAGTAATTTTACTCGTTGTCCATTAAAGATTTACAGGCCCTACTCCGTAATTCTTCCTTTAACATTTCCAGTATAAATCCAAAAGGTTGACTGCTTTGGCAACGTGCCTTATCCACGGTTTAATAACGCTGCCTTTTGCTTTATATAAGTTTTCAAATTGTATGAAATATATACCAATAGGTCGTTATTAACCTTTAGGTAGTGGTTTTCTTCATGAGGTCTGGTCGCTTCCATACACATACAGATTTTCAAAGATGATCAAGAAGTTTATCTGAATGGAGAGGAATGCACTGAGACGCCAGATCATTCACTAATGTGTAGGCACATACAGTTACACGGTTCATGCAACAAACACCGACCAAATATGGCTTGCGTGTTGCAAGGCACACCAGTTCCTGCTATCATCCCCACGTTCAAGTTCTTGGAAAATGGTAGTTATTTGATGCTCAATAATGAAGATTGTTCTGGGTTAATTAAAAGTATTCATTTTATCGTAACAGTAAATGAACGGGTTATTTGCTGCAGAAATGTTCTATTTCCTCCCACACATGAACATACGGAGTTTTCAATCTGGCCACAAATACCAACCTTGGGAGCACATTTCAACGGCATGACAAGAATAAGAGCTCTTTTGTCTCAGAGAGAGGTGGCCTTGACTTCGGCCCGTGAAACTTTTGTGCTTCACATAGCGAACACCCGTACAGAGTTGCAGACCCTTTTAAATACAGATTCGCCTTTCCATTTCAGCAAGATGGTTCGGACTATCTCTAACACGTCCTCCACAAAGGGCCTGGCGCACTTTTTTAAAGTTGTTACCAGTGGTCTCGTGACTTCATTTGAGAAAATCTTTGAAGTCATCCCTGCTTTCTTTCATTCTATTTTTTCCACTCTGCTTCGTGGATTCCCATTTTTACTTGCATTACCAGCGTACGCTCTTGTGCTTTTTTACATTTTTAAATATGGATGTCCGTCCTGTGCAAGCTCCCGCCCTGCAGCTGCTGACACTGTTCCGCAATCGCATGCTAGAATATTATGGCACAATGCCGTTGGCGATATTAAGCACGGCATATGGATTATCTTTTCGATTCTCCTACTTCACCTGTGTCCAGCCTGTATTTCACTGCCTGACCTGTGATTTCCATTGGGCCATTGATTTGTGTCTCTGCGGACCGGTTTCTCCTGACGTCGACTTTAATCAGCTGATGACTCCTATCATTACTCACGAGTTGGTTTGTCCTGGCGAAAGGATTATGGCTGTGGCATTGATGCATGGACTAATTGGTCCCTGGAATTTACTGGCGGCAACACAGTCTTTCTTGGAACAGAGCTTTCTTGAAAACCCACCGAGCTGTCCTCTGATGTTGATAGAGGATCCGGTGCTGGGAGAGCACGTATGTTCTTTTCCGCTTTTAAATTGGATGGCTGAACTCTTTTCGGATGAAGACGGTGACTTCCTATTGGAGGATGTTGCAGCTTATTTTGCATACACAGTTATGTCATAGACCTTTTTCATGTTTGATATGCTGAGTACTAGCATTTCATTGACAATTCATTGACTTATTTGTCAAGTTTTTATTATTTAGCTTGCCTATTGGCTTAAGACTCGATAAAGTACTTGGCTGTTTTATTTTTCTTTAGCATTAAATTTTCCTAGTTTTTAATGTTTTACCTTGCGGACCGTCCACATATAAACTTGCAATCTGCTCTCATGAGATGGCACTTCTATTATCTTATTCAGTTCGTTTCCGGATCATGGGGAGGTGTCATCTAGGTCCTGGATATCTTTACACCGTGTTAAGTTAGCATGGACTCATTACCGGTTTAAACGCCATTTTTTCCTTTTTTGCAACTTCTGCACACGACACTTAGTTGTTGCTTTAGCTTTCTACCTAATAGTTCATCGTGATTTACATGACAATAATATGTTATTGCTCTACTATCTGCTTTACTTGTTAAACTATATCTGTACAGCGAGTGCTGAAGTTTCAAGAACAACACGATACAGAATTGTTATGAGGTCTGATCTCCACGACTTCATACTCATAACATAAGTGCAGCTTCTGCCAATTCTGGGCATGAGGCGGGTTTTATATTGCTTTGCCGAACACACATACACAACACTTGATGCGGTTCACATGAAGAGAGAGCTGGTGTATGCTGATGTGATTCCTTCAAATCTAAGACACTAAAGTATCGGCACGCCCTAAACCAACACAAAGAGACCTTCTTAGCAAATAATATATTATGTGTATTAGAGAGGGTGAGATATAAGCAGCCGCGGGCCGTGGAGGGAGTTACGGTGGGGCAGGGTGGTGCCCCTCCCCCTCCCCGCCTCCCTGCCCCCCCGTAACTCCCTCCACGGCCCGCGGCTGCTTATAAGTGTTGCTAACTCTTATTCATTTACAGCATGTTAACATACTGTCACCATTCGCTTTTTATGTACTAGTAACTATGCTGGTAATTTTGCTACTGATAATATGTGTACTTCTATTATCTAAGATACTACGCCTGAGAAGACGGCATTAGTAAATAAACATTTCAAATACACATGTGTTCTTCTTAACTCCATGTTCTGGTTTCTAAGAAATATATAACGACCGACTGTTCATGAGTTCCACGTATCCTGAGGTAATAAAAGTTCATATTCTGGATTGTCTAAACATTGAGAGTTTGTTATATCCAATGTGACACTGTACCTAGCTTGCTAAGGGGTTTTGATTACTAAGGTGAGTTTTGGGACACCCTAATTCGCCGAGGTTCCAATCCTCTGTCCACAGGTCTGTCTGAGAACAGAAACCCTGCGACAGGGACACCCCTGAGCCTTGCTGGAGCTTCATCACACTTGCGATACAACTCCAGCAATGCGCCACCTTTACGGCACAGATACGTCACGCATCTGTGCTGTTTTTGCCCCATGATGCGCCGCATTGTAAATGCAGCACACCATAGGTGACGGAACAGCGTCACAGAATGACTAACACATCCCTGGTGATGCGCCAGTCATCATAAATCTATCCCTATGCTTCTTATCTTGTTAGAAATGAACCGCCATATGTATCATCAAAGTTTTTTGCATTTCCTAAATAGCGAACTTTAAGGAATAAATAGCGATTCTTTACCATTCCTAGTTTGCGATGACCTATTTGCTAATTACAAATTACCCATTCATTTCCATGCAGCAGGAGGCCCATAGGAATGAAGGTGCAATTTGCGATTAGCAATTACCTCATCGCAAATTACGAATTTTTCCGAGGGTGCAGGGGTGTCTCAAGAACACCCTGCTGCACCCCTGAAAAAGAAATTTGGGGGCATATGGCGCACATAAATTTTGAAAACATTCCTTTACCTCAAAAACGATTTTCAACTCATAATTTGAAAACACTGCACATGGGGAAATGACTTAAAATGTCCTTAAGACACATAAAAGCGTTTTTTTGATTGCCTTTGCAGCATGTTTCAGTCACCTTTAACATGCCTATGTAACGCAAACATTCAAAATCTAAATTTGCCATGCACAGGTGGGAGCATATTTACAAGCAATTTGCTCCACAGACAAACTTCTTACATTGAAATGGGAAAAATAACATCAGAGACTCTCAATTACCTTATAAAGAAGCAGACACCATTATGTCCTTCTCATCAATATTAAAACCATTGCTTTTTCTCAAAAACGATTTACAAGTCATAATTTGAAAACACTCCACAGCTCCTATGCACATAAAAGCCCTGTCAGTACTAATACTTCACATTTTCTCCAATTACAATTTCTCAAAGAAACAAAATCTATTTGTAAAACACTTGAGACAAAGCAACATTTGAAAAACACAACTTTCTTCATAATTTTCTCCTTAAAGCACACTATTTTCTATCTAAATTAAAGAAATATTTTCTCACCTTAGCAAATACTTTGAGTTTCAAAACAGTCTCAGAAACACACCAATTTGTCTTCAGCAGAGCAAAAGGTATGCACTCCAGAGTCTGCAGCTATCAAAAGCACAGAAATGCTGTAATTCCTCACACATATCTCTCATGTCACCCAATCAAAACTCTTCCCTCACTTTTTTTCAAATGAAAACCCTTCCCCCCTCTGCCATTTCATGCCTTTTCTGCATAGCAACCACCTCTTGCAAGACCTCTGGTGTTTGCAAGTTCACACAACAATGTTGCAATTGAACTCTGAACTCTCAGTGCACCTGCATATCCAGAGCATTCTTTCATTTAATGATTTTTTCTTCGCCACTCAAAATACATCTTTCAACGAACTCATCCATGCACACTAACTTTCTGTTTTCAGCAATCAAAATCCACCAATCACTCTTACTGCTTCATTAACACAGAAACTCCTCAGTTTTTTTCATTTTACACTCTCATTTTTTCAACTGCCATTTCATTGCCACACTTCATCTGACTGCAGGAGAACCTTCTCTCGCCATGTTTTCTGTCTGGATTGTTGGACATAGTTATATCTATTGGGCTCAAAGGTACGCTGAAAACAGGAATTTACCTAACCTCAATTTACAAGATGTGGAAATTAAGTGGTTTGGCCACAGAGGATTAAAATGTCACCAATTGATACCATTGGTGAAAACCTTTATGCATTTGCCAAAACCTGACCTGTTAATTGTGCACTGTGGAGGTAATGATTTGGGCACTTTGACTGGGGTAGGTCTGGAAATGCTTTTAAAGGACACCTTTGAGCAATTGATGGCACTTTTTCCTCAGACTGCCTTGGTATATTCAAATATATGCCAAAGACAGAAATGGAGGTGGTCGAACCAATTTTGTCCACAAATTGAGAAATCGAGGAAGCATGTAAACAAATCTGTTTCAGCTTACATGAGAGACCATGGAATGGGCTCCCTGTACAACAATAACTTGCGTTACTACATGCAAGATATCTACAGAGGAGATGGAGTTCACTTCTCAGATGAGGGCAACAGAGTTTTCATTTTGAATTTAAGACTGTGCATTGGTACCTACTTATAAGTACCTAAATGTACCATAAACCCAAAAGCTCTTCTCAGAGCTACCCTACATCTGATCACTCACAATTATTATTTTACTCTAACTTTTTTCACAAATTTTCAAGAAAGTACGCTCCCCAGAACGCTTCCCGGTTCGCGAACCGGGCGCACTCCACGCAAAAAAACTAAAAAAAACGGTATATTTTTTTTTGCCCTGCGAGACCCTTTCAAAGCCTCCACATCAAACCTAGGGGTCAGGGACGATCTACTATGCCCCCTTATGGTCTTTTGCCCCTTCGCTTTGGCCTCCTCTTGTCTCTCGATCCTACCGAGAGACAAGATGGCGGCCGCTACGGACTGTTTGGAATGTTTACAGACGCCAAAGAACCAATCAGCTTCGCAAACCTCCGTAACGCGAAAAGTACGCGAAGCGGAGCGCTGTTACAGATATATATCTTTTTTTGAACGTTAATTTCTCAAAATCCACTGGAGCACATATATTGAGACCTAGCAAAGGCACATCGGGCTACCAGTCCCTACAATTTTGCCAAGTTTCGTGCAAATCCATTCAGCCGTTCGATTATTATTATTTTATTTTTTTTTGCCCCGCGGGGCCCTTTTAAAACCTCCACATCAAACCTAGGGGGTCAGCGACAATCTACTATGCCCCCTTATGATCATTTGCCCCTTCGCTTTGGCCTCCTCTTGTCTCTCGATCCTACCGAGAGACAAGATGGCGGCCGCTACAGACTGTTTGGAATGTTTACAGACGCCGGAGAACCAATCAGCTTCGCTTCACAAAGCTCCGTTGCGCGAAAAGTACGCGTACTGGAGCGCTGCCCGGTCCGCTGTTACAGATATATATCTTTTTTTAAACGTTAATTTCTCAAAATCCACTGGAGCACATATATTGAGACCTACAAAAGGCACATCGGGCTACCAGTCCCTACAATTTTGCCAAGTTTCGTGCAAATCCATTCAGCCGTTCGGGCTAAAAGTGAGGCCAACCGCCCTATGGAAATTAACATGGGAAAAACGCGTTTTGGGACCCCCCTTTTTTCTCGGCCCCCCCTTGACGAACCCCCCCAAAATTTTCAGGGGCTGCTCAGAAACATAATGTGCCATTTTCCTGAAAATTTCAGCCAATTCCGTCCACAAACGCCAAAGTTATTAGACATAGAATTTTCAAAAATCCCATAGAGAAAAAATCCTAACTATATATACCTACTGGCGACCGCCAGTAGGTAATATATATATATATATATACATACATACAGACAGACAGACAGACAGATAGATAGATAGATAGATACAGATAGATAGATAGATAGATAGATAGATAGATAGATAGATAGATAGATAGATAGATAGATAGATAGATAGATAGATAGATAGATAGATAGATAGATAGATAGATAGATAGATAGATAGATAGATAGATAGATAGATAGATAGATAGATATTCTGAACACTGCCCATCAACCTCATTTCCTCCAAGATGAAAACACAGACAACCACAGGAATCAGAATACGGCACACAAACAGGCAAATGGATTTCCTTCAGGTTTCTTTATTTATTTTTCTTTTACATATCCTCAACGTGCACATGCATTCAGACAGGAGTAGACCTACGCATTTCAGCAACAAGCCTTCGATGGGTCATAGAGTTTTGTGCACAGAGTGCAAATTTAAAGGGCTTTACAGTCCTCCCACCACCCATGTTTAAAACACAATTTAAAACAACAGTTCATCAGCTAACATATTTTTGAGATAACACAAGTAAACAATATGTGTATCTCTATTCATTTCAAAAGAAGGTGGCAGGTAGCACAATCCAGTGTTGAAATAATGGTAAAGGACCATAACATATAGGCAATCAAACCCCGCAGAATCTCTTCAATATGAATGCATCCAAATATTACTGATGACATAAATTATAAATATAAATATATACCTATAAATATGATGGCATGCTATATATAGCACTAAAAATGTTTCAAAAGTCAAAATAAGTCTATAATGTTACTTTACCATTGTGTAAAGATGGCTTCTCCCTATATATTATCTAATCACACCAGGTACCATGTACCTCTAATTTTCTATATGGTTGGCCTTATATCTTCAATCTGATGCTATAATGCCATAACAGGGTTGTTTTTGATATGTTTTTAAAAAATGGTCAAGTTCATTCGTGCTGTATATCGAAGCGCTATGCATTTACACATAGTAGATTCACAGTAATACACTTTCAAATGTACAAAATTCGCAAAACATTCCCAATTTCAACCAAAATACCTATGAAAGTACCATGAAGTTAATATTTGACTAACAATAACTACCTCCCGCATGGAGGGGATTGGTCGGCGCTGGCTGGCTGGGAGGAGCTTGGAGTCCAAGTGATGGGGGACTTGTATAGAGATGGGGCTCTATTATCTTTCCACGACTTGCAGAACACGTTTGACCTACCGCGGGGAGACTATTTGTTGCACGCTGCTCCTGTAGCAGGAATTCAGAGGCAGTGGAGGATGGGATTATTGGAAGCCCCGACTTCACTGGGCTGCCAGTATATCACCATGGCGGTGGGTACGTTTAAAGCTATTACGTGTTTGTATAGGCGGCTATCGTCCGAGCGGCTCCAGCCCCTGGATGCCCTAAAAGGCAAGTGGGAGATGGATATTGGCAAACCCATACCTGAGACGACATGGCCTCAGTTGCTGAGGAGGGCCTGGAAGGGTACACGCAACGCCAGGTTCCAATTGGTTCAATTCTTTACATTACACAGGGCCTATTTGACGCCGGTTAAAATCCTACAGTATTTCGGGGGATCTCAGTCACCGTGTACCCGGTGTAACGCTGATGGAGCTGATTTTAGTCATGTGTTCTGGTCTTGTATAGGGCTAGGATCCTACTGGGAAGAGGAGGTGGCATGTTTGAACCAGGCGACGGGGCGTACGATGGAGGCAGATATGGGGACTTGTCTATTGCTTTGGTTCCCACACACTCCCAACACTAAAGTCACCAGCAAGTTTTATGATTTGGGGTTGATAATAGCGAAGAGGGAGCTTACCATGCACTGGAAATCGAGAACGGAACCTAATTTTCAGAGGTGGAGAGCAAGCTTTCTAAATTGGGCAGGTAGCGAAGGGATACTTCGCCTACAACTAGCTAGGCGTGTGGAAAATGACTAAAATTAGGTATATATAAGCGGCGTTCATTTATGTTCACCACAGCCACTGTTGAAAGTAAAGTGAAAATCGTGAAACAGTGGCCACGCCATCTTGTCCCTTTTAGGCCCCATCATGCACGTAAGTGGCAGCCATTTTGTGTGTCGTGGCCTCTCTGCCCACTGCCAATAGCCTGCGCGCCTCTCCCCCTCACTCCCCGGCCTCGCAAGCTTTCCCCCGCGCCCTGACAGCCCCGGTCTCTCCTGCTTGGGCCATAAACGCACCTCTATTGCGACCCTGTCTCCGAGCCACATCCCGTGCTGAACCCCCTCGCTCTTTCATCTCATTCAAAGAACAGGCCCTATTGATAACCTCTTCCTCCCTGCCCGATTGTCCGGTCTGATCCCAGGCCATCACCTAGCCCAACAGATGCAGTTCATTGCCCCCTACAGTAGGACCTCGCCTCACATCAAAGGAGCGGGGATTAATCAATGCTTTCGCACCCCGAAGATCCGACTGATCACACACATCCCCGTTCCCAGCGGAATGTCCAGCTGCGCGATAACCACCACATGCTGAGATCGAGGTGGGAACTCTACTGTAGATGTGTGTGGGAACGGGCCTGGACCGGGGATTCCGAGGATGTCTTTTCTGTCCTTCAAAGAAACATTACGGATGCAGTGTATGTAATAAAGCCATAAACCTGTGTATAAGAGGCCAGGCCTCAGAGATGCGGTTAGAGCACCTCGAGAAGATACCCTGTTGTCTGATTTGACGTGTTCTGCTCCGTCGGAATAAACTCCTGTTTCCTGCCTTCCTGTCTCCAGCGCCTGCCTCTTTGTTTGGTAATATAGGATGGTATGAGAGGCGGCTAACGCCGGGCAAATACTGAAGGGTTCTTGGTCAAATTCGGCCCTACCTTTTCACAATTGGCGCCCAACATGGGGCCCATCAGCGACACGTGGATCCAGTGGGAGAGATCCCAACGACAGAGTGAACGACTGCAACGATCGGGAAGTGCACCTGCCCGATATACCCTCGTCTGGCAGCCGATCATCCGAACTTCACTGGTTCCGAGCACACCTCTCTCGAGTGATCTACGGTCCTGACTGGGAACCATCAGGAGTGCCACAGCAATTACGGAGAATAGAGGACGATCAGGTGCTGGAAGCGGAAGACGAGAAACTGTCCATGCGGTCCGGGTAAGGTCGTGTAACACGACAAATTGCAAATTGATTGTTTGATTGTTTGAAAATACTAGAGTTACTCATTTGATTGTTGCTGAGAGATTCTCTGTCTGCAAACAGGGAAGAATAGGAGTATTCTCTCTTTGCAGATAGTGAAGGGTAGGTAACGCAGGCCTTTGCCCCCGTTGTAATCCGTCGTGCCTGCTTCCCTCTCCATTTGATTGATTGTTATCCAAGCATTTACTGTTTTGGAATTGGTTCTCTTTGGATCATTCTCTATTTGCAAACAAGCACAGAGTCGCAATACTCTGTTTAGTCTTTGCAGATAGTGAAGGATAGGTAACGCAGGCTTTTGCCCCCGTTGTAATCCGTCGTGCCTATTTTTATCCCTCATTTGATTGATTGTTTGTCCGAACATTGACTGTTTGGAATTAGTTCTCTATTTGGGTATTCCCTATTTGCGAATACTGTAGAATAGAAATATTCTGCCTAGTCTCCGCAAAGTAGTGAAGGATAGGTAGTGCAGACTTTTGTCCCCATTGTAACCCGTCATGCCTATCTTCTCCCCATTGTTCAGTAGTTGGTTCAGCCCGGACCGTTATTAGAGGTAGATCATCCGGTTCCACCGGAGGACACCCCTAATAAAAAGGACATATATATAAAAATACGGATTAGCCGCTGTATCGTGCTAGCAAACTATAACATAAAAATCGTTAGGAAAAACAAAAGGAATCGAGCAAAATCAGTAGGCCACTGATGGGATCTTTTTGACCCTGCTAATATAGAAACATTAGGAACAACCCCTCATGAGAAATATGAAACTAGTGAGAAGAGCCGAGCTCGCCGCCATGATGGCCGCAAGACAGCTCGGCTCCGCCGCCCACCCCGCCCAAATAACAACAAACCCTATGCAAATATTATAAATATATACAACACTCCGGCAAAGTAATATGTTAAAACGTTTTATTATACAAATATTTACATGGCAGCTGGCTGCAACATCAATCCCAATGCATTCGCCGTCTGCTTGACGCTGTTCCTGTCCCTCCTTCCTTAAAGTAGCAATGTTGGGCTACTTTGGGCTACTTTTTAGTTGGCTTTGGGCTATAGAAAGTCTACAAAAGCCATCAGCCGGCGAGGTAGCGTCGGTGGCGGCCTGGGGTGGAGGACCGCTGTGCGAATAGGCCGGAGGCAACCCCACGCGCCGAGGCCCGTCCCCAGATCGTCCAGAGGTGGTGTCCAGCAAGTTGTGTGCGGGGGATGCCCTGCTGATGGCTCCCCCCTTTGTTGCCTGGTTCAGCCATTTTGTATATCTACGCCAGGAGATGGCGTGGGGCGCCCGCGGAGAGGCGGCGCGGACGGCCCCCTCTCCCCTCCCCCCCCCCCCAGGTGGAGGTTCCTCTCCCGCACTAAGATCGCCATTAGCGTTCCACTCAACAAGCCCCCGCGGTTGACTGGCCGGGGGACCCGCTCCGGTGGCTGTGGTGAAGGACAGCTGCGGGTGGGGGGGGACTCTCAAGATGGCGGCCGGCTCCCCGGATATGGGCCTGGTCCACTAGGATGGCTCTGGGCTACCATGGAACTTGGATGCTTGCCTGCTCGTGCATGAGCCCCACTCTTGAAGACGTCCTCTCAGTTTTAAAGATTCTACGAGAGTTGTTGGCCCTCGACTCCCGCGGGCTTCCGGTGGGGGCAACCGCCACTGTTGCTTGACTATCCCCCATGGATATGCCGCTGCCCCGGGCGACCGCCGCCTTATCCACATCTGGTGCTGTAGGAAAGACTGATTCAACGCATCTGTGGAGGGATACGCCTGCTGTCCCGCTCTCCGGAGTGGCCACAACGTTGTCACAAGATGGTGATGCTCTCATGCTGACACCAGCTTTTGTCCGAATTACTAAGAGACACTGTAGACTGCCAACTCGATCAGTTCCGGTGGGACCTCAGCGTGACCCGGTAGGGAAGATTTTGCCTTCCTCGCCTTTAAGTCGCGGTTCATGCCGCCTGTCCCTTCTGCTGGCGTTAACGGAATTTTTTTGAATTGCCGAAAGGGATTCTGGTCCGGCCACTAGTTATTGGAGGCATTTGAACTATACTCTGGACCCGCCTGGCCTCGACCAAAATGGCGCCAGTATGGGCGGGACTTGCAACTCCTTATGACGACTCTAGTTACTTAGCCTTGATGTTATGGGGGATGTATGCGGTCTTTGTGCACATGGCGGGCGGGGAAGTGTACTGACTGGGCATGCGGACAACCCTATTGATGTCGTTTTTTTTTTACTATTGATTATTGTATTATTAAAGCTCCGAAGTAATGTTACTCATGATACTCGCCCATGGTGTGCGTATGGACGATTTTATTGTAACTGATCCTGTTATACTTTCAATTATAAAATCAACCTTCACTGATCCTGCAACCGTTTGTCACGTTTCGTTTTTTTCCAATTAAATGGCTCGCTCGTTATGTACTCCTATACTACAGTGTAATCTCTCCTTACCTCATGCGTTTCCCGTCTGCCCCGTGGCCGGCCTGTATGGTTGGAGGCCCGTATTTGAATGCTGACATTTTTACAATCAAGGTTTTAAAAGAAAAATATATATGGAACTAGCATCATAACAGTCATTTAGATTGATAGGGTTGTTTTTTTAAATACCATGCTCTGCGAACAGGAACGACCCTATACCACCGTAAACCTTTTCTTTTCCTCGAATGAAAACATGAATCCGTCACCCCTCCACCTTATACTGAATACCCCTGGCCTTTGACCCTCTCCTACACGCGGTCTGTACTACTGCCCTCGGGCGATCTATGTAATGAACAGACTACCATTGGTTATCTTTGCCGCACTACCAGTTCCTCTGGGCTTCAATGCCGAGACATAAGGGACTGCATCCCAGAGAGATAAGTCAAGTACGTGGTAGGTAAAAACATTTTCGTGTTTATGCGCGCTGATGTGCTTTGAACGCTGCCCCCCCCTCTTTTTCTTTTTTGCAGGTTACATCGGAATTTCAGCTGAAGTATGGAGAAGACCTAAAACCGCATCGTGTTCCACGCGAGGAAAATAGGCTAGCTCTGTGAGACGGTACATTATATGTAGGAGCTATCTCTGGGAGAGTGAAAAATTGTATGGTATGAATATGCGCATGGGCCCTGATTTGTACGGTATGAATGCGTATGTGTGGCGCACGTCTGGGTCAATAAAAGAATGCTTTTTGTATGATTGAGGCGTTGATCGAACGGTTAATGGGATAGGAAAATTAAGCCCGAACATGGTACCTGCATGTGAAAGACGAATAAAAATATAGCACTTTCCTTACTTAGGAACGACTCTCTCTGGAGCTAGCGAATGGGAGAGTGGCCTACACCAGAAACTCGAAGGCTTATTTCAGTACGACGAACCCAACCCCAACCGATATCCCAAATGTACACCCAAAAATAATGCGCACCAGTGAGTCAATTTATGTGCTGGCTAAATAGGAAAAGTTAAGAGTACCCCGGGTTGGGGTTCATCCAAAATCCCCCTCAGCCCAGATATTAGGGATATTGTTATTTTTTTAGATTTACCCCTTCTTCTTCCACCCTCATAGAAAAGTCAGAATTGTACCACCGCACGTCCGACTGACCCCTCCTTTACCTCAGCTTGGATCATCATTTGCTAGATGTTGGAAGACCCCACCGTGAGTATAAGCGCGACTGGACTAGTGTCCGACCAATTAAAAAGGAGTAAGTATTTTTGAAGCGAGGTTACCAACAAAAATTGTCTACTATTAGGAAGGAAGGAGAACAAAGAGCTCGACCCCCAGAATGAATTAAAGGGAATACTGAGAATACGCAACATGCATGACAAAGTCCTTTTGCCCAAAATAGCTCTGTGTTCTGTCTTAGGTTTCCGTACTTGACGTATGTACTGTCGCACCCTATCTGGTATTTGTGTGTACGTAAACTATGAATTTATGTTTTCCCTCAGCTTGTGTTTTATATGTGAAACCGACCCGTACTGTTCTATATGTGTGTGCACTGAATAACCTATTATTATACACGATTCTCTCTCTCTCTCTCTTTATGTTGTACGTGTACTAATAGCCTATTTGGTGCACACGACGCTCTCTCCCTCTGAGGGCTCCCTTGCTCCCTTTTGAATAAATGACGACACTGTACCTCGCCGGCACAGGTATAATTGGCTTTAGACACAACAGTGTTTGAACAAATTGACAGAAACAAAACGATCGTATTTTGCCATATTACTACCTCTCCTTTCTGTAAAATGATGGAACTTAATTGGCTGAGAAAGAAAGGACAGGTAAGACGACTAATGTCCCCTAATCTGACCCTTAAAAGGGAACTATATGTCAGTGGCTTTTGTTTTAGTGCTTTAGTAACACCACCCTCATCATTTGGATTACCACCGCCCATTGCACAATAGTAGAATGTCCGAAACGTCCCCGTTTTTCCAGAATGGTCCCAGTTCTGTAACCAGCCGTCCCAGAAAATCTTAAAGACTGTAGCTGATGACCTTGTTTTTAAAGATAAATCGTCCAAAAACTGATAAAAGTTAGCCGTTGCTGTCAGAAAAGAAAGAAAAAACAATGCTTAACGTATGTCCTTCCCTGGAAAAAGTAGCTGTAAGCCCATGATAATAAGCACTTCACACTTTTTATGAATTAGCAGACCTTGAAGAAAAATATAGCTCAACAGGATTTGTTTTAGAAAAACACAAGTCTCTACTGGAGGAGCCGGTTTGAATTCGATGAACCATGTAATTGTTGGATATCAGACTTCTTGCCACGCTCGCGAATATAACAGGAATAAACACCAGACAGACATGATGTTTGAAAATAGAAAGATACTTGCAGACCTGCACCACAGCAATGATGCATGAGTTAACAGCATACACCGATGTAAGGATTACTAAGCATCCACCCTATCGTGACCAATAAACGTTTCCCCAACTACTTGGGGTTGGGAGAGAAATTAAAGTGTGTAAACATCTTCCCCTGCCAGTTCTCTAAGACTTGTTTTTTTTGTACTCATTTAAAGATAACGTGCGGTCGTCGGAGGAGAGGGGCCGGACGTGACGCACAGCCTGGCTGCAGATCGGGGAATATCTATGACCTCAACCAAGGTGGAGCCACAGAGCAAAGAGTTGCGGGACAAGGCACCATTCTCAACGTGGAAAGTGAAGGAAAGAAGGGCTGTCCAGAAGCCCCTACATGTTGATGAGCTCGTGCCGAAAGTCCCAGCCCATTGTGCCCGATTGATGGGCCCACTTGCTTGAAATTTCTGCCCTCCTTGGTCCGTTTCAGACCTGATCCCACTCCACCCTCTTTTCCCTCGGCCTCCCAAAGCACGCCCCATCACCACTTTTTCCAAATGGAGTTTTTTGAACTTGACTTAAAGAAAAAGAAAAACACAGCACAAAAGATAGAATAGGGTTTGTCCCGAAAGAAGAACGGAATACGGGTACCCCGACTAAAGTACCTATGGTAGATTAGTTAGGTAACAGGACAAACAGGACTGTGGTCCGAGAGCAAAGAGTGGCCACACCCTGCAACGCTAAATCTGAATCCGAGCTGGACGCATAGCTCCACCGCCGGTCCTCAACAGTGTCAACGAAAGAAGAAAAACAATGAGAGCCTACCAATGATGGCTCGCTGTAATAAGACACTGGAAAGACGAACCTTTTTTTGAACATTGCCACCCCTTGACTGTCCCTTGTATTAAGTTGAATTCCTCTCCCAACCGCTTTGTATTGATTACCAACCAATTGAGCTTTCGAAACTTTACATCGGTCACTTTCATCTGTACATGGATAACTAAGAAGGCGTTAACTCTGTATCTTGATGATTGTAGAACACCAGTTATGCACATGAACATGCTGTCTAGTTTTGACCCCCATGGAGTCCAGACCTCAAGTGATAATAGCCCTTATCCTGCCAGAACATTTTTTGTATGACATCATGTTTGTATTCGGACGAATCTCCTACATCGTCTAAAGTAATGTCCCCGCCTCCAAGGTCTAACGTATGACGCAGCTAATGTAATTTTGTATGCACTGTCTCCCCGCCCATCACATCCCGTGCTGAACCCCCTCGCTCTTTCATCTCATTCAAAGAACAGGCCCTATTGATAACCTCTTCCTCCCTGCCCGATTGTCCGGCCTGATCCCAGGCCATCACCTAGCCCAACAGATGCAGTTTATTGCCCCTTACAGTAGGACCTCGCCTCACATCAAAGGAGCGGGGATTAATCAATGCTTTCGCACCCCGAAGATCCGACTGATCACACACATCCCCGTTCCCAGCGGAATGTCCAGCTGCGCGATAACCACCACATGCTGAGATCGGGGTGGGAACTCTACTGTAGATGTGTGTGGGAACGGGCCTGGACCGGGGATTCCGAGGATGTCTTTTCTGTCCTTCAAAGAAACATTACGGATGCAGTGTATGTAATAAAGCCATAAACCTGTGTATAAGAGGCCAGGCCTCAGAGATGCGGTTAGAGCACCTCGAGAAGATACCCTGTTGTCTGATTTGACGTGTTCTGCTCCGTCGGAATAAACTCCTGTTTCCTGCCTTCCTGTCTCCAGCGCCTGCCTCTTTGTTTGGTAATATCGGATGGTATGAGAGGCGGCTAACGCCGGGCAAATACTGAAGGGTTCTTGGTCGAATTCGGCCCTACCTTTTCACAGGCGTACTGCTAATGACAAGGCATTGGAGGCAGCAAGGGCATGGGGGCTTTGGTGGCAGAACTCCAAGTCTCTACTAGGGAGGAGGAGGAGGACGAGGAGGATTCAGAGCCAGATCAAGATGAGGGAGCGAGAATGGAAGAACAATGAGGAGAGAGGAGAGGGATGGAGTACCTGATAGCATCACGGGAGGGGGCTATCTTGCACATTCTAGGTTAGTGGTACTAGTGGGCTAATGCAGCGACACCAGAAACGTACACATAGTCAACAGAACTTCCTGTTTCTCTTTTCCTTTCTTTCCTTCTTCCTGATGAATAGGTTGAGGATGGGACAGTTTAGTAGACATAGATTGGGATGGGTAGGCTAGGGCACACTGACCGGGGGGTGGGGGGGTAGAGGGGGAGGGGGGTTGGAATAGTAGGTGAAAGATATTGTTAATTGACCTTGCATGCTATGCGCCAGGATTGCTGGACCATCTGCGTAATGGTCATACAAGAGATAATTGAATGGAGGTTGTTTGGGGTTTTGGAAACAATAAAAATTCTTTAAAAAAAAATTTGACTAACAATAACTGCAGTACCACACCCTGTACAAAAATCTGCAACATGTTTTATACTGCATTCAAAAAGTATTGACATGATGTATCATCATAACATGACTCCTAAAAGGAAAAAAATATATGGTCTGCTTGCAATTTAAGTGTCTTTCAATATTCAAGATTCATAATATTTGATTGGAAAAGCCTCAAGTGCTTATACTTGGTACAACAATCTACAACACAGGCCTATAATTTATTTAAATATATTCAACCTGTCTTAAAGTACCTTTAAATGTGCAAAATTCGCGAGATTTGACCGAAAGTGCCTAAAGTGCTTCACAGTATCCAAAATGGAACGAGGCCACACCTGTCTCAACAAACAAGGGAAATTTCTCTGGAATGCGCAAATTTGCAAGATCTTTGAAGGAATTGTTTTTGTCTCTCCTTTACCAAATACTCATGTATACATGCACATTGAATTTTTTTCTAAAGTAGAATTTCATAATACTTCATCCTTCATATTGGATTCATAATTAACTATTCCTGTTACTTACCAAAAAGTGTACACTTCCTACCCTTTGTTGTTCAATAATCTAATGAAAGACTGGTTATATGTTAAAACCATTATTATCTCTCAAAAGGGGGCGGGGAATTTCACTGCTAAAAGGAATTGACCATGACAAAATGATGAAAAAATTAGAACGATAGATAGATAGATCCACCCACGAGCTATGTTTAAGCACCTGGACCTAGGCATATTTATAAATATAATATTTATGATATTTATGATTGGCTGCTTGGGGGTGTTCCATGTCCATTCTAGGGTTTCAGACAGGAAAATATTTGCTCCTTACAAGCCGTGTAATTTATATGTTGGGTGATAATCTGCACCGCCTACCTAGAAGTTTGAATATTTCGATTTGCTAGTGGTGTGAATTTAAGTGTCTGTTATTGCGTTGGCCATAAAGTGAACCCGGGATGAAGCAACATCAATAACATTAACAACTGGGTCACTGCCTGCGCCAATACCCTAGCCCTGTAAAACAATCCAAGTAGTGCAAATGCAAGCCAGCATAATTGGGAAGTCAAAAGAAAGGGGCTAGACAATCGCATCAACAACAGCTCAAACACCAGCAAGGACATTATTGCCATCATCAAGGAGTACACCACATCACAATAACCACCAGCAACATCTCCCCCACCCAAGAACTGTGAAGCAACCTTTCAGACTTCTTCTGCAGCAAAATCACAGCCCTCTACACCACCTTCGATCCACAACTGGATCCTAACAACTTTGCTGTAAGTCATCTAATACCAGACAAAAATGCCACACTGACAACATATAATGCTGTAATAACAGGAAACAACATCTATCATGAGGATCATCCACTCCGGGGCCCTGTCTGACCCTCGCCCCCAGCACATCTTTGACAAAGGTTCAACCACCATCAGCAACACTCTCACCCCCATCCTCAACACTTCCAATTGACACAGTCACTTTCATGGAAGCCTGGAAACACGCAGCCATCAATGCCCTGTTGAAAAGACCCAGCCAACCCAGCAAAACTCATAAACTGTCAACTAATCTCCCTTCTTCCATGACCAGCCAATAATCCTAGCAAAAAAAACCTGCCTGACTACCTCGCCAACCAGCAGCTTTTCAACACCACACAATCAGGCTTCAGACTCAACCACAGTATAGTGACAGCCCACATAGCAGCAACATCTAGATGATAATCAACAGAGGAGAACCTGCAGCCTTCCTCCTGCTGGACCTCTCTGCAGTCTTCCACACAGTCTCCCATCCCATCATGAACAGACAACTTCACAAGGCCGGAATCCATTAAACGGCCCTCCAATGGATATGCACCTTTTTTATGGAAATAACACAAACAATCAACATGCCATCCTACTCCTCAGAAGCCTGGAAACAAGTTTGAGATGTCCAGAAGGGTTCCCCACTCAGCTTAACCCTCATCAACATTTACATAACTCCACTGGCAGATGTCATCTGCACACAAAGCATCGACATGCTCACCTACCATGATGACACACACATTATACTGTCCCTCCTAGATAAATCACACAACACCAGGGACAGCTTCAACTTGTAGATGACCAAAGTGGCCTCCCAGATGAAGTCCAGCTGCCTCAGTCAGTAAAACCTTATTCATTTTTTTGTGAAAATCACAATGGTATACATGTAAGATTACGTAAAAAGAAAACAGCCTCATACTTAACACGGACTAGAATGAAGTGGTAATCTGAGGAAAAGATACCTTAAGTGGGACTTCACCTGGTAGCCAACTGGCCTAGGTCTCCCGGCACACAAGCAAGAGACCTCGAGATCACTATCAACAATAAGCTGGACTTTCAATTCCATCACCACAATCTGTTTCTACACCCTGATAATGCTGAAAAATATATTTAAGTGGCTACCTGACGACACCAAGAAAACCATCCACCAAGCCCTCATCACCAGCAGAACTTGACTATGGAAACACCCTTTATGCTACTATTACCAACCAACTCACCAAAAGACTTCAGACCATCCAGAGCACAGCGGTCAGACTAGTTCTCAAACTCCTACACCATTCTCATGTCAAACCATACCTTAGGGAACTGCACACAGGCTACCTATACATCTGCATGCATAATTCAAGCTACACACACACACACCCCTACAGAATACAGGTCGGTCCTATTTAAACAGTTAAGTGTCATTCCATCAACCCTCCAGGCACCTCTGCTCAGCCGGACTTTTAATGGCACACATGCCACGCATACGCCGAAGTGGAGCAAGAGGTTGTACCTTCTCACACATCATTTTGAATTTTGCAACGACCACACACAACATGTCAGAGCCTCATCATTGATTCCTGAATTCCACAAGAAGCTGAAGACTTGGCTTTTCGAGTAAGCCCCGAAGCACCACCACCCCGATCATCAACATAACATAAACAGCGTCAACCTAGCTAGGGAGCATCAGAGTGCTGTTGTAATAAGGGCGCAGGGAATGATCAAAGAGTATACATGCTTATACTTAAATGTAGCTCACAACCTTTTGAGTATTTTCATAAATTCTATTAGGTGTTATGTGCAAAGAGCTAGCTGCAATGTACATGCAAACATCTAGGTCAAGTCAAGTACCGTTCACAAGCCAGTAACGGTACGTTGAAATGGAGAGATGTATATAAAATTTCAGAGTGAGAAGTTACAGCACTGTAGAAAAAGATCATTTAGGAAGAGTATGAGCTTGATTTAGATCTTGGCAGTCTGGTGACTTTCACAACTGTTGTTATGTTATGTTATTTTATGTTATCCGGATTTATAGAGCGCACAGATGCCCCAGCAAAGGGGCGTCCTGGGGCTAATACAGAACATAAAAACCGGACAGGAGATGGAAGACACAACACAACAGCAGAACTAAGGAGCTAAGGGGAAGAGAAAGGTTTTGACAGCCTTCCTAAAAGCAAGGAGCTCATCAATAGCACGAATGTGGACAGGCAAGGAATTCCATAACTTGGCGGCGAGGACTCGGAAGGAGCGACCGCCAGTCCTGGATCTCCTGAAATGAGGAACTATGGCAAGGTGGAGGGCAGAGGACCTCAGAGAGCGAGCTGGAATATAAGGGGAAATCAGTTGCTGCAAAATCTGAGGGGAAGAAAGTTTAAGAATTTTGAATGTCAAGATCAGGGATTTAAACTTTATTCTCTGTGCCACCGGAAGCCAATGGAGATTAAAGATGGTTTTTCTGGCTGAGCAGAATCTGGGCAAACCAACCAGAGCCCTGGCGGCAGCGTTTTGAACGCGTTGGAGCCGGGAGAGCTCAGCCTGATTGACTCCAAGAAAAAGAGAGCCAGCATAGTCTAGTTTAGACAAGATCATGGCTTGCACGATCAATTGTCGAGTGGGAGCGTCAAAATATTTAAAAGTGGACCGAAGCTGACGCAAAATCCCAAAACAAGATGCAGCGGTGTTTTTAGTATGGGTACAAAAACTCAATTGGGAGTCAAACCAAACCCCAAGGTTTTTAACTTGAGTGACAGGGGTAGGGGTATGACCGAGCTCATGTGGCCACCAGCTATCGCCCCACAGATGAGTTTGTTTTCCCACAATGAGCACCTCGGGTTTCTTAGCGTTCAATTGCAGGAAATTATCATTCATCCAGTGGGCCACAGATATAAGTCCCTCATGGAACTTTGCTGCCTCGAGATCGGAAGCCCCACTAATCGCAACCGCCAGCTGCGTGTCGTCTGCGTAGGACACGATGGAAAGGTTCCCAAGCACGGCGACAGCAGCTAGCGGCTGAACATAGAGATTAAATAGGGTGGGGCTTAAAGCCGATCCCTGCGGAACTCCCTGGGCAATCGCATGTGGTTTGGATTCGAAGGGGGGAGTGATGACCCTGAAGGAACGATCAGATAGAAAAGATCTGAACCATTTAAGGGCCAGCTTATCCACCCCCGCCTCAACCAGACATTGTAGTAGGATGTCATGGGAGACAGTGTCGAAAGCGGCACTTAGGTCAAGGAGCACTAGTGCCGCCGTGTGACCTGAATCCTCCAACATGCGAAGATGTTCCGCCATATACAGGAGCGCAGTCTCGGTACTGTGACCGGGCCTAAAACCATTCTGCGAGGGGTCTAAAATATTCGCAGAATGGAGATGTTTTGCTAGAATGGTATTAACATGAGCCTCAGTCAGTTTGGCGGCCCACGGGAGGAGAGAAATGGGGCGATAATTTTCCGCTTTTTTGGGGTCTAGAGCAGGTTTTTTCAGGACAGGAATTACCTGCGCCTGTTTCCAGGCACAGGGAACAGAGCCCGAGGACAGGGACAAATTGATGAGCTTACGAAGCGGGGGAAGGCAAATAGAGAAGGATTCCCTGAATTGTGGGGGCCGCAGAGGATCTTTCGGGGAACCTGATTTCACCCTAATCACGAGTTTGTCAAACTCCTCCACAGAAAGCTCCGGAAGATGGAATAGCGGGATGGTAGTTTTAGGAGTGACTGTGGTGCACTGCCGAGAACCTGTAGCGCTAGAAAAGGCTTGATAAATACCTTCCACTTTATTAATAAAAAAGGCGGCCAAATCCTCACAGTGGGAGGCAGAGCAAGTCTCAGCGGTAGAGGTTCTACAGGCAGAAAGGTCTTTCAGTGCTTTAAAAATAAGTTTACTAGGGTTGGAACTAGCATTGAACTCACGAGAAAAGTAAGAGGCCCGGGCCCTGCAAATGGCTCTGTGGTATATCTTGATGGTAGTACGGTACGAAGCTTTCCTGACCGGGTCATATGACTTGCGCCAGGCTCGTTCGGCTTGTTTGCAAGATTTTTTTAATTGCCGAAGAGCATCATCATACCAGGGACTGGAGTGGCTGCGCTGTAGTTTAGTCAGGGTAAGAGGAATAAGCTTGTCCAATGCATTGGTGAGCCAGCTGCAGTAAAGATTGTAACCGGACTCCACATCTGTGAAAGGGGCCAAGGGAGCCTCACCTAAAAGTTGATGAAAATCATTAAGTTTCAACTTTTTCCACGGACGCCTGAGAGTGGCAGGCGTAGAGGCGGCAGCAGGAGGATCTTCAAGTAAAAGATGGCATTCAATTAGGTGATGGTCAGTCCAGGCCATAGGTCTAGGGAGCAGGACTTTGGCCGAGGTAAGAGAAGTAAAAAAAGGATCAAGGATGTGACCACCAATATGTGTGACATGATGAACTAATTGAGAAAGTTGGAGAGCCTCCAAATCAGCACAAGTGCTACTGGCCGCCGAAGGACAAGGAGAGTCAAAATGCAGATTGAGATCTCCAATTATATTGAAATTGGCAGTTTTCAGAGCCAAAGAACTAACTACATCGGGGAGGGCGGCCCTGAAGGCAGCATCAGGGCCAGGGGGTCGGTAAATAAGTAAACCAGTGAAAGAAAAATGCGGATTAACAGAAACTGAAAAATAAGCACTTTCGCATCCCACAATATCCATGGCCTTCCAAGTACAGGGATACCTGGTTTTGACAGCGGCAGCGATGCCACCCCCTCTAGAGTCGCGATTGAGAGTGTAGAAGGTGTACTCAGGGGGGAGTGCTAAATTAATAGCAGCTGAAGCGTCATTATGAAGCCAAGTTTCAGACATAAAGAGTATGTCAGGAGCCTCAGCAAGTAAGTCATGGACATCAAGGTGGTGCTTGACTAAGGATCGAACATTAAGATGATAAATCTTAAATATAGTAGGCTCTAATGACAGACGAGGAGCAGGGCAGTGAATGGAAATCGGGGTAGGTGTAGGAAGCATAAAAGCACAGCCGGGACACCTAAAAGGTCCACACAAAGGATGAAAAGAATTCTCCGAGCAAGGAACAGGAGTGGAACGGAGGCGGAGAAGATCGGTTTTAGAATACATGGCTGTAGACAGCTAAGATGATATAGATAAACGTACCGACCAGGAGACAGAGCCCAGCCCTAGCGCTCCCCAAGCGCTGACGAGCGCAGACGGGCAGGACTCTGGCGCGACTCAGCGCTTGGGGAGCGCTACCCGCTGCGCGTCACCGCTGCGCGCTAGGGCAGAACTTAAGTAGGGCGGGCGGAGAAGGGCCGCAAGGCTAGAGCGCTCGGTCCGGCGTCTCTAGGACGGCGCGTCCTCACCCAAGATGGCGCCTGTAGAACTGTCGGCGACCTAGGGGCCCACGGAACCCAGATCCGCTAAGTAGCGGTGCAGGGGCCAATTATAGTGCAAGTGGGGGCCAGGAGTCCCTAATTAAAAACAGGGTAAGGAAAATAAAAGTAACCAAAATAAAAAAAAGCGGTAAGTTAAAAGCGCGAAGCGCTATGCAGCAAGGTGTTGCAGCGTCAGGGTCTCAGCACGCTGTGTGTCCAGTAAGAGTTCTAGCAGGCCGGGCAATGATCAGCCTTAAGTAGGGCGGGCGGAGGAGGGCCGCAAGGCTAGAGCGCTCGGTCCGGCGTCTCTAGGACGGCGCGTCCTCACCCAAGATGGCGCCTGTAGAACTGTCGGCGACCTAGGGGCCCACGGAACCCAGATCCGCTAAGTAGCGGTGCAGGGGCCAATTATAGTGCAAGTGGGGGCCAGGAGTCCCTAATTAAAAACAGGGTATGGAAAATAAAAGTAACCAAAATAAAAAAAAGCAGTAAGTTAAAAGCGCAAAGCGCTATGCAGCAAGGTGTCGCAGCGTCAGGGTCTCAGCACGCTGTGTGTCCAGTAAGAGTTCAGCACGCTGTGTGTCCAGTAAGAGTTGTCCAGTAAGAGTTGTGATGGAGTAACCTGTCTGCCAAGATCTAAATCAGGCCCTAAGTGTGTAATTAGTGAAACAGTTTATGTACTTCACTCCAGTAAGAGGCAGTTCTAGACAGTGGTGGCTGGCAACATTAATTAATGGTGATTCACTCACCATAAATGCTGCCTGGTGGGGCACTCACCATAAATGCTGTTGGCCTTCTGGCTCTCCAAACTAATACAATTTTGAAAAAAACTTATAGCAAACAGTAAATTAATAAATGCCAAAACTCTCAACCACACACTTGTGAATACAGCTACAAACAATCATACGACCTTATATATATACGGTAACAAAATGTGTAATGATATACAAAAAACTTTTTATTATAGATAAATATTTGCTTAGTTTCTTTTGTTTGTCCTATATATACAGTTTACATACAGATAATTATTTCAGTGCAAAATTCAATTATACACAATTAATAAGAATACACAAATTATATAACATGAAACATAGACAAATATTACGGAAAGTCACAATGGATCGGTCAGTATTCTATTGTAGTAGGCAAAAGCGGTGAGTTTTGACTACGCGCGTTTCGGCATTCTGCCTTCATCAGGTGACCGTCATTCGCATATAGACTCAACAGGACAACAAACTAAAAAATACAAAATATACATATATACATATTAGAGATTTAAGGTCATAACATAATATTATTACAATCCAATAAAAGAGAGCATTAGAGAGAATAGGTCATTATTTACAAAAAATATATGTACATGTTCTATAATACATTATTTACATAAAGCAGCTCATACGATGAAAAAATCCCCCTCATATCTACTTCATTATGAAAGTTTTTCTATCTACATATATATATTTTAGTTGTTCTAATGTGTTCACACATTACATTTCAGTTCATAGAGACCATCTTAGCATAATATGTGGCTCATTTCCAGATAGCCAACACTTCACATCAGACCATTATCACATATAGTTCAAATGTATCACTCTATACAAGGGCCTGAGATTGAATTATAGTAAGGTGGTAATTAGGAGACTATTAGCTACTATGGCTGTTTATATTTAGAAATAAGGCCTAGTATCAAGAGCATTTTCAAAGATCATAGATGGATATGTGACAAACTCCAATTGCACCTACTTTTTGTTATATCGAGTTTGTTGATAGCGATGGAATATTTTATGGAAACCACATCTATTTTCTCTCTAGTTGATTTAAATCAGATGTAGCGACAATTTCTGAATAGGAAGAGAGTACATAAATGTTAATGTATCCTATGTAAAGGGTCACTGTAACTACATACACACATATAAGTTCCTGCAAAGTATTTCACTCTTATCTTCAATGTATAATGTAAACAGGATGTTGACTATGAAGGGGTCACCTATCTAATAGCTATTGCTGGGGAGAATTAAATTTATCTATGTCAAGGTTCTTTATTTACCGTTTTCGTTGATGTTCTTATGAAAAACATAAGACATGGAATTCCAGTCTTCAATCGAGATAGTAAGTAGAGTTGTAATCAGGAACTATGCCCAAAAATCGATGCTACAGTTAATTCTACATCAAAGGAAATATACATGAATAAATTGTGTATACAGCTCCAGTCTAAGTCAAGAATTTTATACTCATACAGATTGGGATATTTTAAAGTCCGGATATAATAGTTTACCTGTTGGTTGAACAATAGGGGGACAAAAACACCCTAGGGGATTCTCGGAGGCCGGCAAATACACTTGATATATATCTAGATGATCCTCTTTTCTGTCGCGATAAAAAGAACGAATATGCGTGTCTAGAGAAAGATGATTTGTAACTACTAGATACAGAGTGGCTCAAAAAGGGACAGATAGATAATGTATTTCCTTAACAGGATAGACGGATCCTTATTGCGTATTTACTTCTCAAATAGCGATATGCTCCAAACTAATACTCCTCTCCCCATGCTGATCCTGAGGGTGAAGAGAAGCAGGAAGGAAAGGGAAGGTTTTCCTGCCTGGTACAAAGTGAATCCAACCAATTCTGCACAGCAGCTCCAAGACTCTTTGGAGCAGGCTAACGCAGCGCTCATTTTGGGTCTGCTGGCCTGTGCCTTCAATCCCTCAGCTGTTTTACAGAGCGTGGATTGCTGGCTTTGAAGTTCATAGGCAGCCGACCAATCTGACATGCGCACTGAGCACCTACAATGTCATCCTGCAATCTGCAGGAATCTGCCCAGCCTCCACCATCCACGAACTACGTCCGGCGGCACACAGATTAATAAAATGGTAATGACCATTTTATTATTCTATGTTTACTGCTGGCTCGCAGCAAGTGGGGCAAAGCTCTTCAGCCCACAAAAAAACCGCCGCTGGTTCTAGAGATTGATTCCAATATTTTAGCATAAAATTAGTTGTCAGTTATGTAAAATGTTATAATTCCCATCTGTACTGTATACCGTCTGCCCTTAGAATGACCTTGTACCACTGATGTGTGATTCAATGGTTGTACTTGCAGACTGCAACCCGAGGCATATATGATGATGTGTTCTGTGTATTGTGTAATGCGCTATGTCTGGATGGGTGGTCATGTTCAATGACCTGTGGGTATTTGGTTTAGGTGTGCTGCAGAGGCTTTAACTGTTGAAATTGCAGTGTACTTCCCCTTTGCTTTGCATTTAGAGGTAGTCTTGGTCTTCTGATGTTGGTAGGGCATATGTTTGTGCTTGGTGTGTCTTGATGCCCATTGCTGAGGGGAGCAGTAAGGTAACCTACTATTGGACATATCAAACGCTGCTGAATGAATGCCGAAGCTTTGACTAACCTGCACTGTTGTGTGTGTTGTTCCAGTGTTGTGAGTGTTTGAATTTTCTCCTATTGGGTTTACCTACATGGATCAAACTAAGTCAGAAGAGCACCCTAGTGCTTTGCATGTGTTTTCAAAAAGTGGATAATTACATTAGGCCCACTAATCTAGATAATTACACAAGTCACTAATTCGGATGGTAGAGAACAGAAATGTGTAAAAGATTTTCAAGAAAAGCATAAGACCTATTGCTCCGCATTTATGCCAAAGGAGCATAATTGCAACTTAAACAGCAATCACAGTTGGTGACATGAGCAGCATCTTTACAACTATTTAATGATGCTGAATTTCCCTACTCTCCCTGGGGTAAGAGTGGATCGATAAGAGTAGGGTTTCTCTCCCTAAAGCCATAGTCATGCTCCTGTAGGCTTCGGAAGGCAGATCATTTTCAGAAAAAGAGAATTGAGAATGGCAACCTAATCCGATGGCGGTTCCACTGGTGGCCCCTCTGCAACAACTGTATGACATTACCATGCATGTCTATACCACGCACGTCTTTACTATGCATCCTTTACTATGCAGCCTGAACCACGCATTTGAAACATGTCTCTGTAGACATTAATGATATTAGCAATTTATGGAAGAGTAAACATAATTTTGTATATTACTCACAATACTAAGTTACCTTTTTGAATTACCCCGGTAATGTCTCTGTAGATATTAATGTTATCAGCATTTTTATTAAACCTTGAATACCGTTCAAAAAAACGATTGATGATTATTAACCTTATATAGATAAAACTATTAAATATCTCCTCTTTAAAGTCAACTGCTTCAGTTCTATTCCTTAACCACTAATAAGGCATTCACAACCAGGTCCTACACATAACCCTCAGAAGTTTGTAAAAATACCTCACACATACTTCTAAAATGGGTAGACTGGCATGTATCATCTGGGCGATGCTTACAGTTATACTACACTTCACATGTTTGTGAATCATCCATAGATTATACATTCTTCAGCATTGCATAATGTCGCAGAACTTTCACTGAAATCCTGTAAATAAATATCTGCACCTTATAAATCCAGAATTATTTGGAAGTTGTTGCTTGCACAAAATGACAATAATTTAATGTCAGGATATGCAGAGGAATCTTGAATAATGAATGGAAAGGATAAGCTTTCGTTTTTCTCAACAAACTCACACTAATTGCACTCAATCTTTACCTTGTTTAATTGAAATACTGTTTGCACCTAAAAGTCTACTGGTAGCCAATCTTTTCTTCATATAGCTTTTACCATAGTAAATCAGACTTGTTTCCCATACTATGCTATTTCTATTTTGGAATGCACACCTGTACATATAGTTACTCTATGCTGTACAGGTATGAGGGCCCTTTACAACCTACAACGTGTTCCAAAATGATCTAGGGATTTATAGAATAATTTGAGGAGGAGCAGTAGCTTGGATGATGTGATCAGTGATGTAATCCCTGACATCATCAATGATATCATTTGTAAAGTCATCAGTGATACCATTAATGATGCAATTTATCATCTTATGAGTGAAATTGAAAGTACTTGATAAAGCGCACTGTGACCTAGCGGTTTCCTGGCGCTAATGTAGGCAGAGGAGGGGAATGAGTATCTACTGAGGAGGTCAGCAGGAGTACGCTTGAGAAAATAAGAAGGTCTTAAGGGCCTTGCAAAACTGGGAGTAGGCAGGGGTTGATCTGATGGGCAGTGGAAGACTGTTCCAGAAGCATGGGGCTAGTACGGAGAAACGAGTGCCTCCAGTCTTGGATCTGCGAAATCGCGGAACACTTAGGAGGGCTAGGTTAGAAGAACGGAGGGCACGGTTGGAGACATAAGGACAGATGAGAGAATTAATAAAGACTGGGGCAGTGCGAGCACGGGCCATGAAGGCTAAACAACCAATTTTGAAAAGTGCTCGCTGACGGATAGGAAGCAAATGGAGAGATTTCAACACAGGAGTAATATGAAGGGACTTGGGAAGGTGAAAAATGAGGCGGGCGGCTTGATTCTGAATAGCCTGAAGACGGCGAAGTTCGTAGGCTGGAATGCCTACGAAAAGGCTATTCCCGTAATCGAGACGGGACAGAATCAGAGCCGAAATAATACGTTTGAGGGCATCAGATGAGAAAAAGCGGGACACTTTCCGGATGAGCCGGAGGGAAAGGAAGCAAGAGGATACCACTGAACTGATCTGGGCATGCATGGAGAGGTCCCGACTGACTTTAATACCCAAGGTTTTAGCAGAGGCCGCTGGCGTGGGCGGGGGTCCAAAGGTGGAGGGCCAAAAAGCAGCGGACCAAGGAGAGTTGGTGTGGCCAGTCAGGACCAACTCCGTCTTGTCCAGATTCAGTTTAAGCTGGTTGGAGTTCATCCACCCGAAGATGAAAGCTAGGGTGGAATGAAATTTAGGTAAGGAGTCGGAGGGGGAGGAGAGATCGAATACCAACTGGGGGTCATCCGCATAGTTATATACGGAGACCCCCATTTCAAGGAGAGAAAGAATGAGGGGGTGAATATAGAGATTAAAAAGAAGGGGGGAAAGGGAAGAGCCCTGGGGGACGCCACAAGGGACCGGGCGGGAGGGGGCAGAAAAAACAGAGAGCCGGACCGCCTGAGTCCGTTCGGTGAGAAAAGAGGTGAGCCAAGAGAGGGCAGTACCTCGGATGCCCGCTGCGTAGGCACGGTCAAGTAGAATGAGATGGTCAACCGTGTCAAACGCAGCGGACAAGTCGAGGAGCACCAAGGCTTTGTAAAAGGGTGACGCTACCAACCAGAATGTAAGATCCTTAAGTATTGCCCGGCGGTATCGCCTCTTTAACCCACGAAACATTAATCAATGAAGTGGCAGGCGCTGGAGACTGGAAGGCAGGAAACAAGGTTTTATTTTCTCCGGAGGAGAAACACATCAGTTGGACAGCAGGTATCGTTCTGAGGTGCTCTACCCGCATCTCTGAGGCCTGGCCTCTTATACACAAGTTTGTCACTTTATTGCATGTAACACATTCTCGTCAATACTTTGATGTACGGAAAGACATTCCCGGGATCTCCCCCTCGGGCCCGTTCCCACACACATTTACAGTAGAAGTCCCCACCCCGGTCACAACAGGTGATGGTTATCGCGCAGCTGGATATTCCGCCGATTCATGGAATGTGGGAGGTTCGATTGGATCTCGAGGGGTGGGGGCTTTGATCAACTCGGGGGTCCTTTGATGAGGGAAGCTTCCTACTGTACGGGGAGGGGCGAGGAATAGTATCGGCAGAGCTAGGTGTTGGCCTGGGAGCAAGGAAGACAAACGGGCACAGGAAAAGGGGGTTTTTGTATCAAAGGGCCGGGGACTATAAAAAGAATGAAGGGAGGGGTCGCGCTGGGAACAGGATGGGGCTTTGAGGCAGAGCTGCGCTGAAGAGGGGTTTATGACTCAAAGCATGTGCGAGCGAGGGGGGGGGTTGGTCAGCATGCAGGCTTGGTGAGGGCGAAGGGCTATGTCGGGGGCCAGTGGCATGCAAAAGGGATGGTCCTGATCGAGGCACCTAAAATGGCGGGCGCGCATGACAAAAGTGTGGCATCAGGGGAAAAGGCAAGATGGCGCAGATAATGTTCACCAAACCGTACTAATTTTCCACAGTCCTCCCTTTAACATATTCAAGACATCTTGCTGATCTATTTTCTATTCAAGTCTATTATGGTGGGCATAAGAAAAAGCAGTAGGAACCCAGGTGAAGGAGTCGTAAACATTACATTTAAGATCTCTAGTTTTAGGAGGCGGGTCTATTGATAAACTTTGATAAACTTGTTAGCAGGAAAGTCATAGTAATGTAATACAAAAAAATGATTCTGTAGCGGGCAGTGAGTACATTGCATACAGGTTATTATATACGGGCTCTATATATATTTGGTTGGAGCATAATCAATACAATGGTGGCTGGGAGAGAAACGAGACGTAGCAAAAACGATGATTGAGGGTGTCAATGTTCGAAGTTAATGAGTTCTCAGTACTGTTTGTCGTCCTTTGTTGGCGCTGTGGAGCACCGGCGGTGGAGCTAAGGGTCCAGCTCTATTCTAGGTCCCGTGTTGCAGGGCGCGACCTTTTCCTCGCGTTTCTGGTCAAAAAGGTCCTTTTCGCCCTGTGTCCTTTGGAGTCGATAGTCAAAAAGTTCAGATGGAAGAAGAGTGTAAAAATAGTCCATAGGGTAGGTCGGAGAAAAAGGGGGATGGAGCAAAGGCCAGACCGAGAACAGACTAGGGGAACGGAAAATTTCAGGTTGGCGGGCTCATGACCGAGTTTAGGGAGCGGGGACCTTTCGGCACACATTTGAACATTAGGCAGGGGCATCAGGTTAGCCCTTTCCTCTCACTTTGTCGGAAATAGTGCCTCGTCCTGCAGCTCCTTTCTGTCGCGGTCTCGCCTCGGCCAACGTCGCAGGTGTTCCAAGATCTGTAGTCAGGCCACGTGCTCCCACATCCGGTCCTTCTTTCCTCCGACAGTCGTACCCTTAAATGAGTTCGAAAAGACAGTCTTTAGAGAATTGGCAGAGGAAGGTAATCACATAAGTCTATTTCTCTCCCAGCTCCAGGTAAATGAGAATAGAAACGTCCGTTATATTAGGGTTCACAACTGACATATAAATGATCGATGGTGGGCCTGCTGGATTTACTACGACTTTCCTTCACAACTATTTATTATAGTCACAACAGTTCATCTGATGGAGACCCACCTTCGTAATACAAGCCTGACAAAGCTATACCATTCTCTAGGGGTTTATATTTACAAAGGGTGTTGCGAGCTATCAACATGGTACTAATAGGTATCTCGCTGAGGGACGAACATAGGCTAAACATCTTTCATCTTATCAATGCATCCTGCCTTTTAACTAAACATTTTCGCTTTTTAACGAGGTTCATTGTAATGGTTTTCTTCGCTTAGGTCTAGTCTTTAACTTTGTGAAACATCATTCTGGTTCCTATGCAGCCTCTCACGGCCTGATTACTAAATTAGAAAAGACAGGGGTCTCATGGGAAGAACAACTAGGGGCATAGAAAACTGCAGTGAGGGACTATCATCTTGCTTTGTGTTATGAGGGCATTATTTAGCAGAAGGCCACAGTTCGGTTGGTAAGCGTTCAGTGATATTTTTCGAATTCCCAACTCTGTAGTTCGCTCATCAGCAAATTATTCCTAGGAACAATGGCTGGCCTGCGTTAGTCGTAAATTGACCCATCTCTTACAACCGGGGGTGAGGGACAGTAAAAATCTCATCTAGGGCAGCTGATACAAAACTGGGTGCGTCCTGGGAAGATGGGAAGGTTTAGATTACCTTTACGGTTTGGGGATTGCGACAATTCAGAACGTGGAAGGTCGCGTTATCTGGGGCACTCTATTCCATCAGGGGAGCCGCTGACATGTAGTTCCCTTATTACGGGTCAGATTAGGGAACCTCAGTCGTCTTACCTGTCCTTTCCCTTATGGTCAATTCTTGGTTTCGTCAATTTAGCAGAAAGGAGAGGTAGTGACACGGTCTCATGGTGATTTTATTACAGACAAGTTTTGTGCAAATACTGGCGGTATTTGGAGCCAATTGGGTGGTGCGCTAGGGGTGGCAGTACGCCAATTTCGGAGCTAATCGCTCGGAAGAGTGGGAGTGTGAAGGAGAGAGAGAGAGAGAGAGAGAGAGAGAGAGAGAGAGAGAGAGAGAGAGAGAGAGAGAGAGAGAGAGAGAGAGAGAGAGAGAGAGAGAGAGAGAGAGAGCAACAGCAGGCTAAATAGTACACGTGCGACATGGAGAGTGGCAGTGTATTTAAGAAAGGCTATTTAATGCATTACACAGCAAAGGGCATTTACGGGTCTGCGTTAGAATCTTGGAAGCATGCAGTTTGAGGCGGACGAGCATTAGACAGGGTAGAGGGGACATGCTTTGAGAAAGAGGAAAAAAAAAAGGGTACCACTGTGTCGCATTTTCTTGCATTCTTGGTCCTTCGACCAGTTGAGTCAACGCTTCAGTCACACACACACATTCTCTCATAGTTTCGAACATACGTGACATGGGTTCATTCGTGCAGCATGGGTTAAGGGTGATAATTTTTCATCAGATCATACTAAATTTATGGGCTCGTTAGCCACGTGAGTAGTTTGTGGGCGTGCTTAGGCGCCACCTTGCAGCGTTGGTCCGCTTCGCGTATCGGACGGGGCGAGGCTTCAGATCCTCGCCATACCTCGGTTGCGGCCCCTGATGTAACCTGTAGAGGGAGGGAAAAGAGGGGAAGGGAGGGGGACAACATTCGCGCATATCAAATACATGTATTCGAGAGTCCTTTACTTACCTCATACTCGTCTTATCCCCTCGGGATAGAATCCCTGGGGTTTTTGGTTTCTGGGGCCAAGGAGGGGGGGGGGGAATAGGGGCAGTGCGATCCATAGGCTGTGAGTAGGGAAACGTTAAAGAATCAGAAGTACTTAGTGCGAGGTTTCCAGTTGGTAGGTGTATTTAGCTATTGGGGTCCTTAAACCTCTTTCAACGTTGTGATGGCCTAAGGTTTATCAGCTCTTCGGTCAACTCTGTTCCCTAGTATCTTTGAGTGTCGTATCTTTATAATATTTTATCATTTTACATCGTTTCATTTCACCCATCCTTTACATTACGCCATTTCGCTTTTACCCATCCCTAGAAGTCGGGGTCCTTCTCCATGCGCGAATCCCTGAGTCAGTCGCATTTTTGACGGTGGAGTGTCGTGTCTCAGATTCGATCCTCCATCCGGGGCTGGGCAACCATCTTCTTTTAACCTTAAAGAGAGAGCAGAGTAGGGTGCACAGAAAGGAACTCTCCCGCCGATCCCATATTTTTAAATAAAGCATGCAATACCCGTTCATAATTTCGAAAACCTTTATTTTTGCAAAATCATAGTACGTGGATTTATGAGGGTGCAGTCGTATTTGGCCGGACACGGCAATGGCTAAAGTGCGTACAGTGGGGGGGTGTTGCTTTGCAGCAATAAAAACATTAGAAAGTTTTATCAATTCATGTGTAGCAAACTAAAACGTCTATCAATTGGCTGGGGGGTTCGGGGGCATTTATTTCATAATTTAGAAGCATAGTCAGACTAGTGGCAATCAGATTTCCTATATGCATACCGTGTGCGTGCGTCATAAGCGAGGTTATACATCAGCTATAAAAAAAATATAATACATCGTACATTTGTAATCAACATTTTTAACGGGATCCTTTTTACATGTTCGTCGAGTGAGCTCTCCTTTCTTCCTGTCAAGTGTACAAAGGATCATATATGTCTCAGAACATCAAGTTTTGTATTAGTAAAAAGGAACACCACGAGGTGTTCGTAAGTTCCTATCGATACCGGCGCCATTTTGGGCGGGGCCGGGTTAGTCCGGAAGTAGCATCAGGAAAAAGTTTCCTACAACCGGCGGTTGGACCAGAGTCCTTTTCGGCAGTTCTAGAATTCATGCTAACAGAAGGAGTGGCAATGTCATGTTTATTTCGCTGGTGATCAAGGCAGTTGTCCCTTACCGGAAGCCTGCAGGGGCCGAGGGCTCCGCCGGGGACCTTCGTAGACTCTTCAAGGCTGTGGAGATGCTGTCGGAGGTGGGAGCTCGTGCTCCGGTGGGCGAGCGACCGAGTTACACTGCTATTCAAAGTTACTCTAGCGCCCGAGAGCCGCCTTCCAGCGGGCCCAGACGCCAATTTGAGGCCCTGCAGCAGTCCCCTCTCGTCGAGTCTGCAAGAGTGGAAGAGACCTTTCCGAGGACAAGTAGGGAATGGAACTCTGTGTTGTGGAAGTACGGCCACCTGCGGCGCACGTTTCGGTGCTGCACAAGTATCGGTGCAGCCATTGCATATTCGGTGTTCCGAAAATATGGGCACCGTTGCATGTTCGGTGCTGCGCAAGTACTGGGGCGCCACCATGGTATGTTCGGTGCTACGCAGGTATTGGCACCGCCGCCTGGCTGGGGGAGTTCGGCGTTGGGCCGGGGGCTGGGAGACCTCCTATCTATGGAGGTGGGAGAGGCTCGTCCGCGTCGCCTCTCCCTCCCAGCCCAACTTGGACTAAATTCCATGGAGGTACGAACAGGACATCCCGCCGTCCAGAGTTGCCGCGGCCATGGTTCATAACAGAAGTGGCGCCCGGCGTGTTGCTGCTGCCACAACGGAGGAGAAAAGGAAGAGGTGTCTCGTCCTTCTCTGGGCCGGGCTTCCTTAGGTTATCGGCTGCAGCCGGATCCAGCTGACCCCGGTCCCTGGCCATGGGTGGTCGGACCGGGGGGGGACATGTGGCGGGACTGCCTGCAACTATCCAGGGCCGCTGTGGCTGGACTCCGCTGGCCCCTGCCTCTCCTCCGGCTCCCCCATATGTTAAGATTTCCTGACCGAGTGTTGGCAGCGGGGCCCGCCTTATATGGGTTGCCGCCGGTTGGGCGTAGCCGTAACCCTGCCCTACTTTGGAAGGTTCCAGAATGTGGGGGGGGGGGCGAATGTTCTGTTGACTTTCATTTTCTACAGTTTACCGTTCTTGTTTCTAGCGTTATTGTTTCTTGCTTGTTATGTTAAAATAAAAGTTCGTGTTCATCAGTGGCTTACTGATTTCGTTTCCCATTCCTTTCTTTCCAGGTTGTTTCAGGCTAAAATTTCTGTTAACAGAGTTTATGTAACACGAAAGCACGTGCAGAGGGATGACGCAGATTCATACATTACGTACACACAAACTCAGACGGGGAGACAGTAAAAGTATGACACACAAGATCCAAAGACAAACATAAAAACAGTTATTGGCCATACTTATCTTTTTCCGTCTGTTAATTTAGAGCTAGGCTGGGTTCCCGTCTTTACATTGTCCGACCTAGGAAAACTCGAACATGTCGCTGAAATTGTTCTGGTGAAATCTGTGCCATCGGGCATAATCAAACGTGGTGGTTCTATCTGGTCTGTCCATGTGAGTCTGATTCTTCTTTGTCTCGCGCCTTTTCCCTTTCTGTCGGCCTGTTATTCCTGTCGGCCCTCTATTCCCACTCTTGCTCAGCAGAGTCGGGCATTGTGCTTTCCAGTGTCCGACACATCTACAAAAAGCGCATTGGTCTTGCCCTAAGTCTGGCCGTCCTGCGCGTAGTGTCGGGGGATAACTTTCGGGTCGTGGTGTCCAGGGGTTGTCCTGTCGATATATTTCTCTACCTGCTCTGTCCTCGTCTTTTTTCTGTCGTTGCATTGCCTCTTTGCGCCACATACCGAGACTGTCGAGCATAATAGGCGTTGTCTTATTATTGCGAAGAGCTATTTCTAACGTTTCTATTTTATCAAGCTCAAAGGATCCTACCAGTGGCCACTGTTTGTCTTGACCTTCTTTGGTATACCTGTGTCACAATTTATTATATGCTATGGTAACTAATCCATAGTTTATGAACATGTCCTTATTAGGGGTGCCTTCCAGCGGAGCTAGATGATCCACCTCTAATAAACGGTCCGGGCTGAACCAATTATCAATCAGTGGGGAGAAGACAGACATGACGGCTCGCAACGAGGGACAAAAAGTCAGCACTGCCTATCTTATCACTGTGCGCAAAGACTAGACAGAATATTTCTATTCTACTTTGTTTGCAGGCAGTGAATACCTCATGAACCAATAATAAAGAATAACCAATAACAAGGAACAGCCAATAATAAATAAAAATAAAATAAAATCAGTGGGGAGAGTAAGTATGGCGCAAAAGTCTGCGTCCTCTACCCTTTCACTATCCGTAAAGAGGAATCTGTTATTTCCTGTTTGCAGACAGAGAATCTCCAGAAGACAATCCGTGAACAGTAGTTCGGGGTCAAAGAACCCAGTTAATCAGTGTGGGAGAGGGAATCTCCTGAAAACCGTTAATAAATAATAGGATTCAGTGGGGGAGAAAAATAGGCACGACGGCTGCGTTACCTATCCTTCACTGTTTGCAAAAGGGAAAGAGCCTACTGTTTCTCCGCGTGCAGACAGTGAATCTCCAAATAAGTTAAAAGAGCAATACTAGTATTTCCTAAACAATCAAGCAATTATTTCGCAACTCGTCGTGTTTACACGACCTTACCCGGACCGCATGGACAGTTTCCTGTCTTCCGAATCCAGCGCCCGATCGTCCTCTTTACTCCGTTATCTTCGCGGCACTCCTGATGGTTCCCAGTCAGGACCGTAGATCACTCGAGAGAGGTCTGTTCGGAACCAGTGAAGTTCGGATGATCGGCTGTCAGACGAGGGTCTATCGGACAGGCGCGCTCCCGATCGTTGCAGTCGTTCACTCTGTCGTCAGGACCTCTCCCACTGGATCCACGAGTCGCTGATGGGCCCCACGCTTGGGACGCCAATTGTAAAAGGGTGACGCTACCAACCAGAATGTAAGATCCTTAAGTATTGCCCGGCGGTATCGCCTCTTTAACCCACGAAACATTAATCAATGAAGAGGCAGGCGCTGGAGACTGGAAGGCAGGAAACAAGGTTTTATTTTCTCCGGAGGAGAAACACATCAGTTGGACAGCAGGTATCGTTCTGAGGTGCTCTACCCGCATCTCTGAGGCCTGGCCTCTTATACACAAGTTTGTCACTTTATTGCATGTAACACATTCTCGTCAATACTTTGATGTACGGAAAGACATTCCCGGGATCTCCCCCTCGGGCCCGTTCCCACACACATTTACAGTAGAAGTCCCCACCCCGGTCACAACAGGTGATGGTTATCGCGCAGCTGGATATTCCGCCGATTCATGGAATGTGGGAGGTTCGATTGGATCTCGAGGGGTGGGGGCTTTGATCAACTCGGGGGTCCTTTGATGAGGGAAGCTTCCTACTGTACGGGGAGGGGCGAGGAATAGTATCGGCAGAGCTAGGTGTTGGCCTGGGAGCAAGGAAGACAAACGGGCACAGGAAAAGGGGGTTTTTGTATCAAAGGGCCGGGGACTATAAAAAGAATGAAGGGAGGGGTCGCGCTGGGAACAGGATGGGGCTTTGAGGCAGAGCTGCGCTGAAGAGGGGTTTATGACTCAAAGCATGTGCGAGCGAGGGGGGGGGTTGGTCAGCGTGCAGGCTTGGTGAGGGCGAAGGGCTATGTCGGGGGCCAGTGGCATGCAAAAGGGATGGTCCTGATCGAGGCACCTAAAATGGCGGGCGCGCACGACAAAAGTGTGGCATCAGGGGAAAAGGCAAGATGGCGCAGATAATGTTCACCAAACCGTACTAATTTTCCACAGCTTGGGGCAGATTGGAGTCAGCCTTGCTCTTGAGCTCATCTAGAACGGACAAAACCACTGATTCTGTGGAGTGGGCAGGACGGAATCCCGCTTGGTGTGAGGCCAAAAGATGATTTCCCTCGATAAAGGTAGAGAGACACGTTGTGATATGGCTCTCTAGAATCTTCCCGAGGTATGGAAGAAGGGAGATGGGTCGGAAGTTAGATGGGAGAGATGGGTCCAGGCCGGGTTTTTTCAAAATAGGGAAAACTATAGCAGACTTGAAGAATTTTGGTACTAAACCAGATGAGATGGAAGCGTTTAGAAGAGAAAGGGGGGGGAGCAGGACAGTGGGTATAGAGCTCTCTCAGGATACGAGCTGGAACGCAGTCGGTCGGAGAGCCCGATTTGACTTTCTGAAGGAGTTCAAAGAAAGAGTGCTGAGAAATGTGGGAAAATTGATGAAGAAAGACAGAGGGTGGGGGGAAAGCAGCAGAAGGGAGTGTCATTGTGGTTGAAGGGATGTTGGATTTAATTTTTTCGATTTTCTCTAGAAAAAAATTATTTAGGGAAATGCAAAAATCCTGAGAGGGAATGAGGTTAAGGTTGGCCCTGTCCGAAGAAACTAGGTTGCGAATAGTGGAAAAAATCTCCTTAGGCTTGTTAGCTGAAGAGGTGATTATTTCAGAAAAATAGGTCGTTTTGGCAGAGAGAATGGCCTTCTTGTAGTTGGCTAGTAGGGACTTATATTTAGCCCGCAACAAAGGACAATAGTTGTGCCTCCAGTGGCGTTCAGAGCGCCGAAGGTCCAATTTGAGAATTTTAAGTTCGTCTGTGAACCATTTTTGGGCATCGTAGGGGCGACAAGCCTTAACTTTCTTTAGGGGAGCGACCAAATCACAGGAAGAGGATTACCAGTGGTTCAAGGCGCCTACTTGCGAATCAAGGCAGATATTCACCAAATCAGGAGGGGAGAGAGCGAGGGAGGCCCCGAGAGAATTCAGATCAACTCGATTCCAGTTACGGGCCGATATGTTCCTGGGTATAAAGGGTCTCTCAGGGGGTACAAGCTCAACGGAAAAGTTGAATGATGAATGAGTGATGAAATATGTTAGGTCGTAAGCAGAGAATGGCAGAGGGGCAAGTTACAGTTCGATCACTAAACTATAACTGGCAAATTTCAGTGCTTTTTTAAATTTCTAAATGTTAGTGTTTACCCATTTAAACAACTAAGTATAATGTCACTAAAATATATATATTCTATTTCTTTCTTTCACACAGTAATGTGCTTCTCATTTTCCATGCTTTCACATGTGAAAAAATGATGACCTTTCTTTTGTTCTAAACTGTTCAGCACTATATGGATGTGCATTTTTCACAAGGTTTAATGATAGAGGTCTTCAAACTTTTCCGCTCTGAGCCGCTCTAAGCAAAATATGTTGATGTCACCTATTCCCCCCTCCAAAACTTTATGACAAGACAGGGGTCGGGTTTATGAAATCATTTCCTAATTATTTTTTTGAGCTCATAATCCACACTATATATGAGACTTTGCAATAGAACAAATTAAATTACATTAGGAATGTAAGTAGCATGGAAGTAGGTAAATCTACGTATAGGTACTCTTGGTGAAAGTTACATATTAATAAGTTACAGATACATTCAAGATTACAAAATCTGAAAAGTTGGCGCGATTAGGGTTATACAAGTACAGAATACATATTTACAAAATTGAGCTCTCATTAGTGTCATGTGGCAAATCAGAGCCATGACCTGGGATGAGGAGAAGTATTCATAGAAGTGTCTTTGGAGGAGAAAAGTTTTAAGGTTTGTTTTGAAAATACGGAAAGAGGTGGTGGTCCAAAGGATTGGAGTTAGTGAGTTCCAAATGCTAATCGCATTACCTTAGAAGTATGGCGCCATAAGTCTTTCCCTTTTAAAAGTTGGAGGTTCGAGTAGTACATTTTTAGCATTGTGTGAAGGTCTGGAGCCGTCTGATAGTTTGAGTTTGTTGGCCAGGTAGCAAGAGGTGGAAGTGTGTATGGCTTTATGTATGATGCAGGCAGTCTTGTAAATTGAACCTAGCTTCAATGCTAACCCAGCAAAGAAAAATCAGTATGTGTGTAATATGATAATTTTTTTGGGCCCCATAGACGAAACGTGCCGCGGAATGAAGGATGAATTTCAGAGGGGATAGGTGGGTTTTGCGAAGGCCAGCAAGAAATTACAGCAGTCCAGTCTGGAGAGAACCAAAGATTGGGCCAGAGTTTTCAGATCTTGCTTAGTAATGAAACATTGAATCCCCCAGATGAGGCGCAGATGGTAGCGTGACTTCTTGCCCATGGAGTTGATTTGAGAATGGACTGAGGCATTTGTGCCCCAATGATAACACACCCGCGGACTGCTTGCCCCACAGTTTGAAGGCATATGGTTTATCCACTATAAATGGATCATTCTGCATGTAGGCTGTAGATGAGGAGCAGTGCAGTACTTAACTCCATGCCACTCTCCAATTTGGATCAGTTTTATTACAAAATATTTACAGAAATTGTAAAACTGTGCTTGAGATAATGGCTAAAAAATTAATTGAAAAGTAGAATATCATCTGGATGCAAAATTATGCTCAAATGCCTAAACTGGCCCCATGTTCTCTTTCTGCGGATTCAGTGATCAAAGGTCAACACAGGCCACACCATACCAGATCCTTCCCCATGGCCCAGTGGAATGTGGTGTCAGTTTTAGCGCGCTAATAGCAAGGACCCCACACCTTGTAGGAAAGTCAAAAACTCCAGCACACACCGGCAGAAAAGCAGTTGCATCATCCAAGATAATTCACACACAGCAATATGAGGGCGCTAGCACCTCAAATTGCTAAACCTTCTTATGCCACTGGGGCAAGCGGAGACCACCACTATCACACCTGTTTATACGCATGTTCACAACTTTTATGGTGAGGTAGCCATGCCATCCCATGATCCAAACTTGGCGCCTTACCACAAGGGTATGGGCATATCTGGAAATTATAACTCATACCACTGGCTACGTTATAGTGAGGAGTTATAAGCACCATTCATACATTCCACCCTACTCCTTATCACTTAGCCATCCATTTTGCAATTTGAGATACTTTAATAAGATGCAGACCTGCTATAATATCTAAAGTAACAAGCATTTGCAATGCAATAGGTCTCGCATTTGCGAGAGATTAAGCTATTGGCATTGTAAATGCCAATGCCTTTTATCTGTTTTGAAAACCAACACATATATAAAAGACCTTGTCAAGTGCCAATAGCTCAAACTCTTGGAGATGCAAGATCTGTTGCATTTAAAAGAAGCGGCCTCATTGTCCCAGGCTGCTTGTGATGTGAAATCGCTCATAGTGCACTGAATGTTGCAGGAAAGCACGTCGTGCGTGCAGTGGAAAAAACTAATTAAAGAAAATAGTGCTTACAGACAAAATAAGACACACCATGTACCAACCGGAGTAAAAGGGCAGTCCTCATGGGAGGTTATACATGAAGGCAAGGCAGTACTAAGGAAGGACTAACAAGCATATTAACGAATCCGAAGCCAGCATTTACAAAGGACAATGACACAAGCCAATAACAAATATGGGCAGAGAGTGGGCGGGGCTCCAAGTTCATACTCGAATACAGCATGGCTCGCAGAGCAGCGCATGCGCTGCCCAGGCTTGTCCTAAAAATGGAGTGCATCCTCTGAAAAAATGGTGCCGACCTTTTCCCAAAAGTGTAAATATTACAAAAAGTTGTGTAAAACATTCTGAAAAGGTGGGTAGAAATGTAAAAGGTGCACACAACTCTTTGAGAAAAATCCATTGAAATGTTTGTGAGTATTCTATAGGTCTTTAAAAAATTGTTTACAGCTTTTTTAAGGTTTGCAGAATTATTTTAAAATGACACCAAACGTTTCGAAGAAAGTGTGCCGAACTCTTTGGATCTTTGGAAATGTCAAGTCAAAACGAGTCTCAGAAATGATCAAATAATTGTAAGAAAACGTGGACCAAATAGTTTATAAGTGAACAGAATTCTTTGAATGAGAGCAAAAACATCACTTGAATAAGCATGCAGATTTTTTTGAAAGTTTACTGAACTCTTTCAAAAGTTTGAAGAACTCACTGATAAGTGAGCCCTTCTTTTAAAATATGAGCAGTCCTCAAGAAAGGTGTATGCACTGCTTTATAGAAGGGTCAGAACTACGACACTAGTGCAGAGTACGTTTAAAGTGTACAGACTTTTCTACGAAACTTGGGCAGAATGGTTGACAGAAGCGACTCTCACAGCCCGAGGTGTCCAGGCAAACACCTGTCTTGTCATCTTCAGACAGCCAACGCACCACCTAGATGTGGAATACCTAATTTAATCCTCACAAGCCCAGACAGCTGTTTCAAGTTTTTTTATGTAAACAGAATGGGCGCAAATGACTGAGGCGAGCTATCACTGCATATCTGGCACTTGCTGGTGACAAGGCAGGCAGCACCTGGGATTTGTGGGTTAGTGGTCAAGCAGCTCACTCAGTTCTAATCCAGGCTCGCCCAAGAACCGCGTGTGTGACTCTGAAGAAACCACACTGTTGTGTCCCAATGCCTGACTCTGTCTACGACTTCCGAGTCCGGCATGGCAGGAAGTTGAAGGGAGGGGCGAGGCGCGGGGCGAGCTGCAGGGGCGCCAGTCGGGGGTAAGACGAGAAAGAATGAAGACTTGCAAACTCCATCTCTTGTCCACGTACCATTGTAGCGCGGGACACGAAACCTGGCAAAAAGGGTAGGATGAGAGAATACCCCAACTCGAAAAAGAAAAGAAACGCTGCCCGGGAGGTGTTGCAGTCACCAAAATGGAAGCACCACATCAGAGTGAGCGTGCATAGTGATTCGGCTCACATTCCGGGTAACAACGAGAGCGCCCTGTGGGACAAACCTCCAGAGCCCCAATTACATGAACAGTACATAATTTTGGGTAAGAATATTAATTCCCAACCAAAAGTCGGCATTCAGAGAGGTCACATTCGGCGGCCATTTTGAGGTCAGGCATATCTCATAGGGAAAGCATTGCCACCGGTCCAGCGGCCATTTTAAGGTCAGGCAAAGAACAGAAAACACCCCTGGGCATGCCAAAAATGTATTTTAAAGCGCAGTGAGGCCAACAGAACTTTATCATGCCCACCCAGCCTGATTCCTCAAGCGACACACTGCCAGGTCAAGCTCAAGCCATGCCACACAGACCTATATTAATGGGGGTATCATTCCTGCGTCCCCCCGAACCTCTGATGCTGACCTCTGGAAATAGCATGGGTCCTAAGTGGAAGAGCTGGTTAGAAGACTTTGAAGACTTCATGAAGGGCTCACAGGGCTGTGACGCTGACCATCAACTCATAGCGCTGCGGAACCTGGTGGGCAAAGACATCGGACAAATTATCTAAAAACTACCTCCAGCAAAGGCCGCATCGTGCACGGATGTGAGAGAAGCCTTAAACAGGAAATTCCTTCACAAGCGCAATTTGGACTACGAACGCTATACGTTCAACCTCACCTCTCAAGAAATAGACGAGTCCATTAGTGACTTTATTTCTTGACTAAAGCATCTAGCATGATATTGTGTATTTGATCATTTCAACACAGAAGATGCACTTCGTCTATGAATCATCGAAGGGTGCCAATCAGAGTCACTACGACGTCGGCTGTTAAAGAAACATTACTCACTCGACGACATCGAGGAACTCATACGGATAAATGATCAAGCTGAGGAGCATGCAAAAAAGATGGAAGCCAGCAAGACAGAGAAATGAGAACAAGCCTTCCGAATACAATACCAAACAGAAGTGAGACGTCGACTGGATCATCGTAGACCTGGAAAATCCACAAGTTCGTCCCGTGGTGGGACCACAAGCGGCAACACCCAGAAACAACCGCCACAATATTATTTCTGTGGTTTAGACTACCCTCACACAGGCTCCTGCACAGCCATGGGACAACAATTTCACAGATGTGGAAGAGACAACCACTTTGAAGCGATGTGTCAAACTCACCGTAAAGAAGCAAGACCGACCAAGAGAAGTACTGGACCACGTCACCATGTGAGGGCAGTGTAAGGAAGAAGGGACCGCTCAATGAGCTCGTCCAGATCCAGCACCCAGTCACAAACTTCATATTGATCCCAATGATCAACATCAAGAGAATCGTCCGCCCTCACTCCCATATCACAAGACAGTGACAAATATATGTGCATGGTGACAGACCCAAACCGGATAAAGAAATATCTCCGGTTACACATTCAAATGGGAAGTCATTCCGCCAAATTTGTTCTAGACAAAGGAGCATCGCTCAACTACATCTGCACAACTGAATATGAGAGGATGTGTCCCAAGCCAAAGCTAGAACCACCCGCAGTGCGCGTCTACACATGGATGTCCAAGGAACCACTGCCATGCTTAGGACGATTCCCCACATCATTAACTTACAAAGACAGAACAATTCAGGCTCAAATTCATGTAATAGAAGGCCCTGAAGCTGCTGACTGCCTTCTCAGTTTACCTACAGCGGAACGTCGGAAGCTTGTAGAGATTCTATTCAAAGTTGACGACTCGCCTGACATAATAAACAAGTTCCTAAAACTATTCTCGGGCCTAGGAAAACTAGCCTATGTCAAAGTTAAACTACATATCAACGAACAAGTCATGCCCGTGGTTCAGCATCACAGGAAAGTACTGTTTCATCTCCAACAAGCAGTTGATGACGAACTCCAAGACTTGCTGAGAGCAGACATCATAGAAAGGTCAACTGGACCTACTCTCTGGGTGTCTCCAGTAGGAGTTGTAGCCAAACGAGGACAAGAGAACAAAGTACGCTTGTGTGTGGACATGCGAGCCCCGAACACAGCCATCAAACGAGAGAGACATCCAGGACCTCACATCAGTGACATGATCACTCGTTAAAATGGAGTGACAGTTTTCTCGAAATTGGATCTCAATAAAGGATATCACCAGCTCAAACTCCCTGAGAAATCCAGCTACATCACCATGTTTACCACACACCAAGGGTTCTTCAGGTACAAGCACCTCAATTTTGGTATCTCTTCAGCGGCGTAGATCTTTCAAGAGGCAGTCCTGCGAGAAATCCATCACATCCCAAACTCTTTCAACTACAGCTACGACATCCTTGTATTTGGCGCAACATGCGAGGATCATGACAAAGCCCTGGATTGCATGTGCCATGCTCTTTTCAATGCCAACCTCACACTCAACCGAGAGAAATATGAACTCTTAAGTTCTATGGTCATATTGTCTCCGAAAACGGCATGAGACCTGATCCTGGAAAAGTCACAGGCCTGGCCGACACTCCACAACTCCATGACGTCAGTGACATTCGATCTTTCTTAGGCATGGCCAGTTACTGTGCCCGATATATCAAAGACTATGAGACCATTAGCTACCCGCTGCGTGAACCCACAAGACAAGGCCAATTTTTCCACTGGTCCAATGCATGCGAGCTGTGAGCTCTGCTGTCCACCTGGTGTTTTTCAACCCTAGATGAAAGACCGAGATTACAGTTGACGCCAGCCCCATCGGACTGGGTGCCTTTCTAGCTCAGTATGATGACGAAAGAGATCAGTGTCACATTGTGGCATACGCCAGCCGCAGCCTCACTGGCACGTAGAAAGCCTACTCACAGCCTGAAAAGGAAAGCCTGGCCTTTGTGTGGGCATGCAAGCACTTCCATCTATTCGTATATGGGAAATACTTCATGCTCATCACCGACCATCTGGCCCTAATCACCATATTCGGCAACCCTCATGTGAAGATGCCTCCACGGAACGAAAGGTAGCGGATCCGCCTGCAAGACTATACGTGCACCATCATTCACAAACCGGGAAAGGCAGAGAACCTGACGGACTACATATCACGCCATCCCCAAGCGCTGATGCAGACATTTGACTCGCTAGCCGAAGAATACCTTCACTTTGTCATTGATCAAGCGTGTCCACCTGCCGTCCCATTGGAAGCTATCATAGAGGCCACAGCCAAGGACGCCACGCTTCAAGATGTCATGCAACATATCCGCACAGATTCCTGGAGACATCTGGACAATCCACACACCACTGTCACAATCATTGTGCAAGAACTCTCATCTTTCAGACACGTCAAGGATGATCTCACAATCAGTGCAGTCGGGTTACTGTTGAGAGACAGAAGAATCGTTATCCCTCACCAACTAAGACAAGGGACTGTCAATCTAGCACACGAAGGTCAGAGAGGTGTAGTGGCCATGAAGAAAGCACTGCGAGAGAAGGTATAGTTCCCATCCCTCGACCAGATGGTAGAAGCCACACAATGTCAACTGGTAGGGCGAGAAGAACCGCACGCCCCACTGCAGATGTCTGATCTTCCAGACAGGGTATGGCAGCAAGTAGTTGTCAACTTCTTTGGCCCGTTGAAATCGGAAAATATATCATTGTCATCATGGACGAATACTCCCAATTTCCTATCGCACACCAGATTTCATCCACAAAAGCATCTGCTGTCATACCTGTCATCGATGAAGCATTTTCAGCATGGGGAATCTCCAAGGTGGTGAAGACGGATAACGGGCCACCCTTCAACGGGCATGAATTCACAGAATTTTCCAACCACTTGAATTTCAAACACTGAAAAATCACTCCCTTGTGGCCCCAAGCCAATGGGATGGTTGAGCGTTTCATGGCCACCCTAAATAAAACGATGCAACAAGCTGAACTGACCCAACATGACATCCAACCATCACTCAACAAAGTATTGCGAGCTTATAGGACCACACCGCACAACATTACCAACAGATGTCCTGCAACCCTAATGCTCGGAAGAACCCCGCGCACCTGGATACCAACCTCGGACGCAGTCACACAGTCCAAACTCCCGACCTCGGACCACGAGACACTGTTGAATCTCGACAAAACCAAGAAAGCGAAAATGAAGGAATATGCTGATGACTGTCAACATGCCAAAGTGTCCGACATCCAAGAAGGAGACTGCGTACTGGTGAGACAAGAGAGGAAAACCAAAGCTGACAGTCGCTATCATGCCCACCCGCTCCGAGTAATGAAGAAAAAGGGGACTATGATCTCAGCTGCCTCTGGAACCAGGAGGACCAGGAGAAATGTGTTGCACTTCAAGAAGTGCAATCCAGCGGCATACGCTCGAGAAGATGAAGCTTGCTTAAACACAGACATATCGAGCACAGAAACAGACAATCAAGAAGAACATTCTTGTGTGACTGACATGAACGAAGTGAGAGAGAGGTGTCTCTCTCGCCAACCATAGAGAGTCATCCGGAGACCAGTTTGACTCATTAAAGAACTCTAAGAAGTAGCATGAGGCAGCTGTCAAATCAAAAAAGGGGGAGATGTTGTGTCACCATGCCTGACTCTATCTGCGACTTCCGAGTCAGGCATGGCAGGAAGCGGAAGGGAGAGGCGAGGCACAGGGGCACCAGTCGGGGGTAAGATGAGAAAGAAAAAAGACGTTCAAACTCCAGCTCGTGTCCACGTATCATTGTAGCGCGGGACATGAAACACACACCCTCCAAATCCCTCGGTGTTTTAATCTGGCAGAAGACTAGAAACAAGCTAACATACGAGTAATAGACATACATACGCAGATAAGTGCAGAAAGGTGTACAGAACATTTAACTGTTTACAGTGTACAAGGCATTGGACGCAGTGCAGGCATCTCAGCGCTATGCTGGTGTCCTATAGTTGGCTGCTTTTAGAATGCTTTAGTGCAGCAGAATACTGTGCAGATTAAATCATGCATGCTCTCCTACAGCATGCGAAAGCAGACAGACTTGTTTCTAGGCACTACCTGTTTTAGCATAGAAAGTAATTATAAGGCAAAGGGCGCAAAAGGGATCACAGAATTGGGTCAACAGATTCTGTGACCTAACCACTACATCATGTGTTCTACCTGGATAAAGAGCAATGTGCATAAATAATAATAACAAAATGGCAGAGTGACATGTGATAAGAGCCCTTACCTGGGACTGCGCCTCTTCCGGCACCTCTCCGAGTCCCCCCAGCTCGTTCAACAGGTGTCCCTCTCCAGCGTTTTCCATTCAAAGCACTGCTCACACCATTCCTTTTCCAGCAAGCTCCCGGCCACATCCTCTGTCCCAGCCCCCTGGGTATAGGAGGCACTCGACACAACAACAACAATATGCTTCTATCCGGCGGTGAGAAGGGAAATAATGAAAAAACACTTTTGTTTTCCTGTCGGGTCACAAAACACATTCTAGCAAGCCTCGGATCTGCCCACTGCAAGAGAAGTGGGTGGGCTTTTGTGTTTTGTGTAAGAAGAAGGTACCAATTGCCTGCGCTGGAGCATGGTGATAGTACTGCCCATCCCCCAGGCACGGGCGGGTCTTTAATCTAAACTCTGCTACTTTGGGCAGGTAAGGGAACTGATGATCACACAGCATGATTGAGTGGAACACAAGCGTTAATAACAAGCAGTCGTGGTTGTCCCAGAAGCTTCGAAAGTGAAAGTGTGCACAGCGCGCTGAATGTAAAGAAAGCATGTCGTCGTGCCTGAAGTAGGACAAACACAAAAAAGAAAGTAGTGCCTACAACACTAAAATAACATTGTACAGTGTAAAAAACGAAGTAAAGGGGCCAGTAGCCATGGGAGGTTACAAATGAAGACAAGGCAGTACTAAGGAGGGACTAACATCAGAAGCCAGCAATTACAAAGGACAAAGACACAAGCCAATGAACAATATGGGCAGGGAGTGGGCGGGGCTTCTACTCCGTACTCTACTACAACAGATCACCAGAACAGCACATGCATGCTGGCTCAGCCTCAACCTAAAAAGGAGGCACAGAGCACTAGAAAAATTGTGAGTATGACCCATAACAACAATACACGAGCAGCTAAGATCAGCAAACTTTCAAACAAGCATTGGCAAAGTCAATAGACATGTCTTTATTATAGTGCATGCACACATGGCAACATGTATCCAAAACACTTATTGGAGCATATATACACAAGGGCACTACCACCAACTACGAGCGCAGAAAGCCTACTTTTCAGCGCCCACCGATCCTTTCAACTAAAAACACCCCTTCAGTAAATTCTGCTACATACTGGTTGGAGTGTTGTCTTGTGGTTGTTTTTCTCCATTTTGTCCTCTCTTTTTTATTGTGATGTTCCCCATTTATGTTTGCATTGTCTTGCTATTTTACACTGTGTATGTGTTTTTTCATATGTTTTGTTGTTTACTTTGATTTTGTGAGCCAATGCCATTCCAACCAAAAGCAGCTCATACCTTGAACTGGACGTCCATTTGACACTAAAACCTTTGGGGCATATTTATGAAGGCCTTGCGCCGCCGGTGCGTCACTTTATTTGACGCAACGGCGGCGCAAACAATGCGCCCTATTTACAACATGACGCATCTAGGAGATGCGTCACGTTGTAAAGCCAAGCGCCATAGGAGGTGTTCCTGCGCAGGGGGGGCGTTCCTGCGCAGGAACGCCTCCTAAAAGTGGCTGAGTGAAATCTAAAAGATTTCACTCAGTCACTTTCAGGACAATGCTGCGCCAAAACCCTGCGCCTGCTTAAAGCAGGCGTAGGCTTGACGCAGCATTGTGGAGATGGGGCACCCCCGAGCCTTGCTGGAGCTGCGTCGCGCTTGCGACGCAGCTCCAGCAATGCGCCACCTTTACGTCACAGATGCGTCACGCATCTGTGCCGTTTTTGCCCCATGGTGCGCCGCATTGTAAATGCGGCGCACCATGGGTGGCGGAGCAGCGGCGCAGGATGACTGGCGCATCCCTGGGGATGCGCCAGTCATCATAAATCTGCCCCTTTATTTCTTTCTAAGGTGGTAACATAGAGCTGCTCTTGCTCTTAAGAGACAGTTAGCCCCAAACCTCAGTAGATGCTGTGTCCTACTTAGCACGCCCACTGCGCACTATTGGTGGTATAGCCCCTGGCATCTCACATAATCCTCTATCCTAATTCTATTCACGCTCCCACTGGCATTTGACACTTTGGACCACGTCGGCATGCCGCTGTTGTCAGAGAAAATAAATTGAAGTGAATAAAGAGTGCCAAAAATAGTGCAATACAGTAATATATGGATCAAAGTTGTTTGCCGGCTGGTCAAGTTGAGCTGTAGCCACCTTGTAGGCGCGCGTATAAAATAAAATAAATTAGATATTAAGCATACGCCGTTATGCATTTCCTTTGCATTCAGTTACTTGTACCTTTCTCCTTTTTAATTGCTTTTTAATCTTCTGATCACAGAAAAGCCATATTTAAAATGTGCTGACTATTTATTAGTCGTTTTTTCGCGTACAGAATTTTGTGAGACCAACAGTACAGATTATGTGGAGCCGTGCGCTATAAAATACGTTTGTATATCATCATTGACCGCTAGAGGGACTCCAAGACCAACAAGTCTGTAAACTGCAGCTCCTGTACCAGTATTTTTAGAGTGCACATTTTACAGTGCAGTAGTGTGCCCCTGATTGAAATTCCGAATCACCAGTTACACAGGATTTCCACTGGCTCCAGTTGCAGCATAATATTTCTGAGATGCAATGTACGGCTCTGAACAGCATTTATGTTACACATTCTCAAGCCAAGTCAACAAATGCATAGAAAGAGAAATTATTAAATTTTGAGTGCAAAATGTCAGCTCCATATTAAAAAAAATAATCGATTAGGGTTTTCATACGTAGTGAAAAGGGCAGGAGGGTTAACTTTTTGGAAAGTAATAAAGGACAACTTAGGAGAACTTAGGGGCAGATGGCTCAAATGGGTTCGTAAACGTCGAAATTCGCAAAATTTTGGCGTTTGCGAACTCATTTTCGCTAAATGGTATGTATGTAGCAAATTTGAGTGCAAAATAAGGAATTACAAATTTGCGATTCCTTATTTTGCGATTGCATTTAGGGAATTGCAAATTTAGCGATTCCCTAAATGCAATGTATGAAGCACCCAAGTTGTGCGATTTCTCATTAAGAAATCGCAAATTACCACCAACTTCAATTTGCGATTTCTTTCACAAAAGCACTTTTTTGCATTTGTGAAGGTGCCATGTGGTGCACTACGTGCGCCATATGCGCACACATGTGAATTTCAGGGGTGCATCAGGGTGTCCTTATGACACCCTTGCACCCTTGAAATTATTCTCAATTTGCGATTCTCAAATTGCGAATCGCAAATTGAGAATAACTTCACATTCATTCCTATGGGCCTCCTGGCCCATAGAAATGAATGGGAAATTATTCCTTAATTGAGATTCCCAATTCGCTAATCGCAATTAAGGAATTTTAAGAAATCGCAAAAAAATGTGATTTTCTACACACATACCAATTTGCAAATCTCAAATAGCGATTTCTAAAAAATCGCTATTTGAGATTCGCAAATCTGGATGTTGATACATCTGCCCCTAGGTAATTTGAAGTCTCCAAAAATTATTCAAAGAGGACAGTTTGAATATATGGAAATGTGAAAGTATACCCCAAACCCTGGACCAATGACAGACATCATTTCCACCAGTGTCAAGAAATATTTCACCCGTGGAAGAAATATTGCACCGATATATTCACCGACCACTTGGTGAGACGTGTTGCCTTTGCACTAGTAGTTCGCTAAGCGGTTTTATCACTGGGGTATCGTGGAATAGTAAAAAAAGACCAGATCGGTGTAAAACTGGACTGCACGAGTTCAGCTTCCTGAAATGTAATTTCCACCTACAGAAGCAGTCATAGAGAGTTCACAGGAAGTGAACAAGAATTCAGTGCCAGTTTGTGGCCTTCCTGGATAAGCACAGTCCTTCATCCTTGCCAGAAGGATCGCAGATGTGAACGTACTGAACCTGGCTTTGTCATTAAGTCCTGCTTGCTGCAGAACATCTGGTGTATGATTCATACATTTTCACCACTTTCTACACAAAGGAAACCGTCTGATTTACAATCCCGGCAATTTGTTTTGTTCATGGGGGCTGGGTCGTAGCTTGGTCAGTGAGATTGAGGGGTGGTGTAAGCCTCAGATTTACCAACAATCACGCTGGCATATCTTGTTAAAATATATTTTGAGAATCAGGACCCGAGGGGGTGGGGGGGTAAGAGGCAGTAGAACGTCATTTTTAAACTAACCGAGTTTTAAGGTAGAAACAAGAGAGAGGTGTGTTTTTGTCAGTTGTAGAGAGCCATCCGGGCTCTCTCAGACAATGTTGCGACCTACATGCATCCCCACACTCCTTGGGGCGGACTCGCCCCGAGGGGATAAATAAACGTCCGGAGACCCCTTGGGCTCTTCCGGCCACGAGAGTGAAACTAGAAGTTTCGTGTGTTATTTCCTAGCTTGCTGCAGCCTAGTAATCCCCAGGCCCCTCCGCGCTACGTGGGCACGTAAAAATCCAGAGTGGAATCCGACAGACACCTCACCATGCCCGACTGAGAGCACCTGTGCCCCAGTATGTGCTACAGAATACATTATTAGAGGTGTGTTACACCCAGCCGCGGCCGGTAGTGAGAGTACCGGCCAGGCGGTGAAGTGGGGTGGGGGAGGGGCAGGGTGGAGTGTAGTAATGTATGGGTTACGGACTTTAAAAGGTAAGTAAACATAAAAATAAATAAAACGAATTTCGTTGCACACACTGCATTGCATTTGGTGATGCAGTGTGTGCAACAAAATTCGTTTTATTTATTTGTATGTTTACTTACCTTTTAAAGTCCGTAATCCAGACATTACTACCCCCCACCCTGCCCCTCCCCCTCCCCACGTCACCGCCCGGCCGGTACTCCCACTACACGCCGCGGCTGGTTACACCCCAGACAGCCCCTCTGAAGCTACGCCCCTGCATGAGGGGGGCTTATTACAGTAACAGCAGCACTGCCCTGCTTCCTAAGGTCGGGCCAAAATTAAATGCTCGGTCACTAAAGCATGCATTAACCTTGCAGACTGGCATTCAACTCCCTCCCACCCCTCCCTCTTTGAGCCTCTGCTGAGTGAGTGACAGCGAGGCTACTGTTGCAATGTCAGGGCTTCTGCAGGAGCGACCTTCACCATCACTGACCGCAGCCTGTGACTTATGATTGTGACTAGGGAGCCCCTAGAGCCCTCTGTGCATCTTCATGACGCTTTGAGGGGGACACGTGAGTGTAAACTACATCCAGTCTAGCTGGCAGTCATAGAAACCTCAAAGGCCTGTTGTCCGTGCACCTGTAATAATGGGCATAGAATCCCATTTCCAATTGAATGTGCGTTAAATGCACACCTGAATAATACTTTTTAAGAAGAAATCTCTCCTCAGTGCCTGTGTCCCATTTGTAATACCAAAATAGAGCCAGTGGTTGGAGGTGGAACTCACCGGCACTCTGTTTTTGGGCTCGGAAACTTATTTTTCCATCATTAGACTTCGATTCAGAACAACAGAGAGAAAGGCAGTAAAGGGGAAACAAAGAGGAAGAGAATGAAAACAGTGACAAAGGAAGAAAGCAAGAATGAAAAAGAACCTGTAAGTGTGAGATAAAGGGGCAGGGAGTATCTGGTGGTGTATGAAAAAGGTATGGTTTAGGATCAGGACCAGACAGCCCTAGGATTCAGGTATCCAATATTCGGCAAATGGCTTCTGAGAATAAGTTTGGGCACTGGCACTGACTATTTTTCAAATGAAGCATTGCATATTCCTTCAATATTACGGCCCTGGTCATTTAATTACAAAAGGTTCTTTAAATATCTTCACACACGTATTTTATAAGAAGGTAATAACAAATGCCTTGATTTTACTACGTATCCATTTAGCCCAGTGTCCGGCCCCTAATTAGGAAATAGCATGTTCAATACTGGATCTTAGTGTGATATTCCAGAGCGTAGTAAGTATGGGCCATATTCAGGGCCGCTGGAATTATGCAGCAGCAAAAGACCAATTTAAGCGGCAGGGTTGACTGAAGTATGCAGCAATAAAAGGCAACATATGCAATGTAATACTCCTTAAGCCCAACCCTCATCAGCGAATACATGCTCTCTCTAGTCGGCATCCAGCGGCGGCTGGCACAGGTAAGCACGGTGAGGTAATGGGGAGGGGTGAGGCGGGGGAATTCGATAGACAACAGAATAAGTATTATTTATTTTTTAATTATATCTACTTCGTCATCTGTCGAATTGCCACCTCCCACCCTGCCCACCCCACCCCACCGAGCCTACCTGTGGCGGCAGTCGCTGCCAGCATCATCTGATCTCACATCATGAACGTCCTTAACTATGCTAATGATGCGCAACTCATTCTCTCCCTCACAGATAAGAAGCCAGTACCCGGGTCAAGTGTAATGCCTGCATGACTGAAACCGCCCAGTGGATGAAGACCAACAGTCTAAAGCTGAACACTGACAAGAATGAAATTATGATCTTCAATGAAGAGTACACCTCCTAGGGACTCCACCTGGCTGCCAACAGAGCTAGGACCAACACTCACACACATCGCCCACACCAAGAACCTTGGAATTATCATCAACAGCAAACTCAAAATGACCGTTCAAGTCAGTGCCATCCCCCACCCCATGCTTCCATACCCTGAAGATACTGAGGAAGATTTTAAAATGCCTCTCAATCAGCACCCAGAAAAGTATGGGAACACCCTCTATTCGGGGATCCACAAAAAACTCTCCAGAAGGCTGCAGACCATTCAGAACTCATCTTCCAGAATCACTCTCAACCTCCCGCACCGCACTCACATCACATCTCATGTGAAGGAGCTCCTCTGGCTCTCTATTCATGAACGAGCCCAATTCAAATTCTTCATCCATCTTTCAAGTTGCCACATAACACTGGCCCAGTATACGTCAACAATTGCATCAGCTTTCACAGACCTTGCTGATAGCTTCACTTCCCTGAACCCCTGCTTGCATAAATCATACACACATGAAAAACCAGGTCTGGTGGTCGAGCCTTCTCCAACATCACACCTAAAGCATGGAATGGCCTACCACTACCCAGAAGAGCATCCTCCTTGATTCTTAAATTCCACAAGAAGCAGAAGACCTGTTTTTTTGAGTAGTCCCACTAGGCTCTATGTGTGGCTAGACTCACACCTTCTCAGTGCCAGGATTCCCTCCGGCTTATAGTGCACTATACAATTCTCCATAATATAACATATTGTACTCTCTAGCAACACAGAGAAAGCTGTCTCTAGACAGACCTTAAAAAGAAGGTTACATTTTCATCAATTTCACTTCTGCTTCAAAATTATTTCAAAAACGAACAATTGAATAGCAGAGATGTATTAAGCTTTACATAAATTAAAGTCACTGATTGTGCTATAGTAGCTTTCCGATATGTTACAAACAATTGACAAAAACAAGCTTTCCTCACTCCTAAGGATCAGTATAGGTTAACAATATATGTTCTATAGAATTCAGAATGGCATCACGCAGCATGTGCATTGTTCTGTAGGGGTTTCCCTCCAGGGATTGGTAATTCTCAAAGCGCCGATGGCGGTGAGAATTTTCAATTTACATTATTAGTCTCAATGCACACATTGCATGTCATTGCATATTACATGGGGTAGAAGGCGTTTAAAGAAGAGTTTGCCTTCTTTGCTCCTCAGAAAGGTATACACACGTTATTTGCGGCAATGGAAGAGCTTTTAGTATCCAGTGGGAAACAGTAAACAGTTTATACTTTGCCTCTGGTAAATGTATGCAACTGGAGGAGCGGATATCTGTCCCACAGACCGCTGCTTTGCTCCCTGATTTCTTTTTACAACATGCCACTTTCTATGATATTCAGGGCCGGACAGGCTACCAAGCGTTTTGGTGTGCTGCCAAGCTGGGCGCTCATTTCACTGCGGTGGAGGCTGATTTTGTTGATGGGGACCTGCGTGTGTTTCTAAATAAACAAAGCAAAATAAATGGTTTTAACCCGTTCCATGCTGGTGACGGAACCGCTCCGTCACCAGCCGCGGTTGCACTGTGCTGATGATGGACCGGTTCCGTCATGCCCCGTCCGACGTGCCTGCGCGGCGCTGATTTCGCGCCTGCGCGGCACGTTCTATTGAGCGGGCGGGGCCATGACGGAACCACTCCGTCATGAGCACAGCTCAAACGCGGCTGGTGACGGAGCGGTTCCGTCACCAGCATGCGCCTGCCGCGCGGCCCCCTGCCCCCTTAGCGCTGCAGCGGAATAGCCGCCGCAGCGATGTGGTTAACACCATGCATGCTCATGATGAGCTCAGCTCGTCATGAGGCATGGTGCTCCTGTGCTCATGACGAGCTGAGCTCGTCATGAGCCCTGGAACGATCACACGCGGGGATAATTCCCCTGCTGTGCTGAACGTTCCACAAATCGGGTGCGCCCGTGACGAGCCCAGCTCGTCATGAGCACAGGTTTATTCACAAATGTCACCGATTCTAAGCTGAAAACATGCCTATCTTATTTTTCTAAATATTATTTTTCTAAATATGCTTTACACCTTTTTCTCCCTCTTTTCTCCCTGTGTGTATATTACCTTTCTCCCATGTCCTTTTAAAATGTAAAAGTAACATAAAAAGGCGCAGCATATTACTATCAAGACTACAATGTATAATTCTATTGTCCTGAAGATGATGCCTGGTATTTAATAGTGGCATCGAAACGTCGTCGACACCGATACACCTTATGCACCAAGATTAAGCTGTATTAGAGTGTGCAATGGTGTTTAAAATTTGATATATGTCTCTGTAAACTGAGTACAAGTATACAGACCCATTTTGGCTTGCCCTTTGGCCAATCCCTTTCGTTGTTCTGTCTTGTGTTTTGTGGGTCACCGCTGTGCCCACTTGTTATTGATTGTTTCTTAAACGCTACTTATTGAAAAATATTATGAAAATAAATTCTTGTCCGGCTGGACAAAAGTCATACTTTCTATCTAGTGTATGATTATCTCCCCTTGTTTATTCTTTTAGAATAGGGACCACTGTTCTCTATAATAACCTGTGCTCATGACGAGCTGAGCTCGTCATGAGCCCTGGAACGATCACACGCGGGGATAATTCCCCTGCTGTGCTGAACGTTCCACAAAAACGGGTGCGCCCGTGACGAGCCCAGCTCGTCATGAGCACAGGAGCACTGTGCCTCATGACAAGCTGAGCTCGTCATGAGCATGGGGGCGCTGTGCGCCCCCCCCCCTCGCACCCCAGCACAGCGGGGGAATTACCCCCGCAGCAAAGGGGTTAAGCACAGGCAGGTCCCCATCAACAAAATCAGCCCCCAGCACCAAAACACCCGGTAGCCAGTCCGGCCCTGATGATATTATGACCCCAGTGTTTTAAGGGGAAAGGGTTGCAGCATTGGTGCATTTGGAATTTGAATCTTGAATGTTAAGACAGAAGTCTATTGCTCCACATAGGCCTCCATCCCAGGATTTGTCATTGTAAGCTCTCAGGCGCACTGTCAGTTCCGCTCATAATTGTATTCAATAAGGCAGGGTGTGTGCACCTCATTGACAGAGACCCTTTTCACAGTTAAAGAGTAGCATATCGTTTACTGTACATATGTTGATGATGCTTGCATCATGACTCACCGTTTTGTGCTACAATCAACGTTATTAGGCTTTGTGCTCTTATGTGCAACCAAGCTTCCTTTCCTATTCCAGGATATCAGCTTTATTGCATTTTTTCAATAAAGCACCACCCTAACAGTTTGTTTCAGTTTCGTGCAGTTTAAACAGTTGTACAGTATAAGAATGTGAATTATTATTTGGGGTGGATGGTAGTCCCCCACAAATAATAAAGGTGTTAACCTGTTGTGTCCAAACAAAGGTTTAATTAATTCAGTCCTTAAATTGGAATAAAATAAGTGCCAGACCTTTCACCAGGAGGCCACTGCAGCTTGAACCAACCATTGTCCATGCCAGAGCTGCCATCAACAGTATCTACACAACTACTTATGTTAACACGCCTACAAATGTGACAATTCCGACTATTCCAGGCTCCCGAAGTTATAAGAATGGCTTGGGTGGCAGGTATTAGTCACTTTTAATGTATTTTGAGTTCATAAACAACTGTTATTCTGCTCATCTCTAAATTACACAGACAGCACCACTATGTGGCAGGCTCTCATAAGTGCTGGTGTTCACAATTTACTGCAGGTGCCGAGCATCGGAAACCACCGGCTCAAATTAGGCACTGCTTTCATTTAAACCTCAGCTCATCCCCTGGTAGTTATGGTACAGAGCAGATAGGCTTAATTTAGAAAAAATATGTAAAGCATTCAGAAGTAGCAAAATAGTTAAAAAGCCAAAAACACTACAAAATAAAAATCCTACTCTAATTTATAAAAAATAGACATAATTTAATAAGCAAAGTGAAACCCAAATGGAAAGAATCCGATAAGGGGAATTGAGGCAAAAAACACCAAGAATAAGTCGAATAGTAATCACTGTTCACTGGTTACCTGGCCTAGGCACAGTTTTAGGCTGACTACAATGGAGCACCGATTGGATATGAGAATCCGCTTAATCCCTGTGAAATTTTTTGCTTTCTGACTTACTTTCTGAAATGCAAGCCAAAATCCTTCGGCAGGGCAAGTCAACAGGCTGTATCTGAGAAAGCCCTATCAAAGCTGGGAAGGCGATGAGCAAGGTCCCACTGCAGTCATTGATTTTGGTGGGAGAATCTCAGTGTCGGAAATGTCAAATTTCATGCCCAGGGTTAAAGACTTTTATCTCCAGTTGTCCCACTTCTTCCATTATCCTTATGTTGTATGGACCAGAATATGGGGTTGTTGGTTTACCTCCAGAAAATTTTGTGTGTCCCCACATTGTTTGTGTGTAGCAGTAGTTATAAAAGTCCTTGCACAGCATGGAAAGCTGTAGCCATTAGGCTATGACAAAGGAGCACCAGTTTGTAAGCCAATATCATGCAGATTTCTCAAGAATCCTGGCAACTTTGGGTCAATACTGGCATGGTTTTGTGCAGTCCTTAATTTAGTAAAAAAATATTTTACTGCCCCCCCAACAATGTTTTTTTTCATTATGTTTTCTTGAGGGCCCAATGAAACAGATTTGCTGCTTCTGAGAAACTCCAAGTTAGAGAAACACGTTTCTACAACCCGACACGAAAAGACAACTATGCACCCGTCTTCCCTGGGTGAGGTAACACGAGTACTCCGGTGCTCCCTTGGGTCTTGACTCTCGAAGTGCCCTAGTTTAAAAGGGTTCCATCCTAGTCCATCCGGAAGTGTTCTTAAATTGTAAATTTGTAACGTGTTAGTGTCCCATAGAAAGTCAATGGTAACCCGCGGCTGTGTTTAGACACTGCACACGTCTCCCGTGGGCCTCCTACTTCCTAACCTTTGGTTGTTTAGAGTAGCCCCAGCGATTCCACAGGCCCCAGGCCTGCTTTCTAATTCTCACGTGGTTCTTATACCATTATTTTAGTGTATGGTTTGTGAGGCCCCTAGGGCATAACGTATACTGTGCAACTTATCGTATGCTAATTGAGTAACGTGTATTGTACTTTTACCTCTGACCTCATAAAGAGTGCATAGGGGTTGTGTTTAGAATAAATACATACATATTTGATATATACCTTGAGTGGTGTGCTTTCATTTGGCACTCAAGGGATTATAATTGGTAAAACAACTTGCTTAATATGCTCTCTGAAGTCTTAGCCTGAAGACTGCTGGTCCATGCTACCACTAGGATAGCTTTCTATAAGGTTGACTTTACAACCACCATCAATAAGGGTCGATTAGACTGGTAAAAGGTGCCCACTAGAACTAGTGGACATCATATGCCAGGCTAACTTCTCACAGTGGACATCAGTCATTACGAGATGTCTAACTATATAGTGGCTGCACCGAACCTGGTCATGTTTGGTAACAACCATGTTGGAATCATACTCCAACACTGATTGCAGTGATGGAAGTATGGTCATTTGTACTGGGAGGCTCCCTTGGGGTACCCCCTGTAGTCCCAGTTACAGCATTTCAGGGTCTGACAGTAAGCTAGTGCTGGTGCTGACCACAGATATGATTCTGCCCTCCTGCTGCTGAGCCAAATTCGAGCAAGGGAATGTAGAGCAATAGGTTTCCTGTCGCAGGGAGGTGTGATCACCTTCCAGATAGGACTTAGTGTATTGGGCCACGGTGCTGACGCTTGTCAGCGCCACCAGACTGCTTTGCATACTCCATTTTTAACCTGGTCCGGGAGCCATTGGCTCTTGCTCTGGAATGAAATTCAACAAAGGACATCCTCCCCTCTGTCCAGCCCTTCCTCTGAGAGGGACCCCTGAGTCATCCTAATACCCTTCCTATGGTATTTAGGGGCTTATCTGTGGGTGGGTCATCGGATTCATCATGGGACAAGACTCAAGCCTGAAAACACATCACTCTTTGACCATCTGGACACTTCGACTTCACTGGACTACACCTGGAACCGAGACTGCTTCAAGGAAGACTCCTGCTGCTCCTAGTCTCGCTGTACTGCAAGTCTTCTTCGTCATCCGTGTCTGTGCTGCTTCCAAGGTCTTCAACAGACCTGTGGGCATAACGGGCACCCAAAGTAATCTCCCTTGCAGAGAAGGAGTTGTTCCCCTGAATCTGCATGCACCCCAACAAAGCTGACCAGTCTGCTACTCCTGATATCTCACAGACTTTGAAAAGCTCAACAAAACAGATGGGGGCTCTGCAACTCCTTTAAGGCCTGACCTGTCCTTTCTGCAATTTTGAGGCCAGTATCCCTCACCTAAACCGCTGGGACCAAACCTCTGTGCACCACATTGACTTGCTGTTGCCAAGGCTTGTTGGCTCTCCAATCCAAAGATTTTCAGTCTAGCATCTCTTCCTGCCACGTACAGCATCACATCCTCTCCACCGTGGGCCTTCCTTCTTGGTGAGATGCTTGAGGTCCTCTTTTGACTCCTGTGCCTTCATCCTGTAGGTCCTCTTGAGGGTCTTCTTCTGCTCCAGTGGGCTTCCCTGTTTGCTTGGGGCCTGCTCTTGGTGCATCACTCGGACCATGCTTTCCACATCTGTTGCAGCTGCCAGGGCTTTTTGGTGTTCCCACTGGACACCGATCCCCTGGTTCTGACATGGGACAGCTCGTGCTCAGCTCCTGGACTTCCTCAGCATTGCCTGATCCTCACAGCTGTAACAACAAGGTCACCATCATCACTTCTGAACCCTCTGACATCATTGGGCCTTGCTCTTCCATTCCTCCTGGTCACCTCAGAGTGGCATAGATTCTCTCCCCTCTGCTTACAGGTTCTATTCTTCAAGAATCCACCCTTGGATTCCACCAGACTCTTGCACAGTCCTCTCCAGCGGCATCGATCCTGAGGTCCTCCATTGTGGTCTATGGATGTTCTATTACTTTGCACCTATGCATCCTGGCTTCCCTGGTGTAGGTATCCTGGTTCCTGGGGTATTCACGGGTGGAGTGACTCTCCACCCTTCTGTCTTCCATGGTGTTTCTTCAGGGTCCACTTCTCAAAAACTACAACTATGACTTCCCCGTTGACCTCTATTGGATATGCGTCTGTGTTTCCACTCTGCACACACCCTCCGTGGGGTTCCTGGGTACTTACCTTGAGTGGTTCCTTGTGTCCCCAGCTCCTCTGAGTCTCCTGGTCCAAGTTCCAACTTTTGTTGCAGTACTCATTCCACTTTCTTAATATATGGTTTGCTCTCCCCCTGGAGACCACTGTATTTTGTACTACTTACCTTATTGCAATTGAAGTATAATTGTGTATTTGCGTATATATCTCTGGGTAGGAGGTATACCAATGTTTTAGTGAGTGTTGTGTAATAAATAGACATAGTTTTATACATACACTGTGTGGTTCTTTTTCGTCTAATCTACACCACATGATTAGTCTGGTAAAGGAAGCAAGATAAGCCTGAAGGTAGATCTCCACAGCTACCATTTTGAGAGCTTTCAAAGGGTTATCAAAGGCCACTAAAATCACTTTAAGGGTTGTCTGGATTAATGCAAGGTAGTCAGCCTCCTACAAATACCATGCACTCTTTTTTGTGGGATACTAGGCCTACATGGCGGCCAGTTACTATTATTTAAAGTCAGGTTGTCCTGTCAAAACGGGTTATTTTGACGGGTCAATTTGCAGGTTTAAACTGCAGCAGTAAGGATACACATAGGTCTGAAGCCATGTTTTCCCTGTCACACTAGTGAATGGCACACAAGTGCTGCATTCCACAAGTGACATTTAATTTTCCATGCCATGGGTGTATTTCTGCACCATGTACCATGGCATTATAGGAAAGTTAAAAATGCTAATTATGAGGGAGCCATAATTTACCATAATTTAGGGGTCAGAGCACAAGCACTGGGAATTGATCAGCAACATCCCAGTGCATAATCATAATATTAGCAGTATGAGTTCAAAAATTGTGTTGATCATGCCAAGAAAGATACTTTCTTACAGACAGTTATTAAAATTGATGCACATGGTAATCGGTGTCATTGGGTGCTAAATTTAAGCACTTAGGACGTAAGGTTTTGAACCGGGATGGTGCCAATATCCCTAACTGAACAATGGATTAGGACACAGATGTTTTCCCGGGATCACTGATAGAATATCGACGGACAGAATATCGAGGTAGAAGAATATTGAGTCTACAATATCGATGGACAGAATATCGACAGCCTATCTCTACAACGGTAAGTAAAAAAATATCTAAACCAAAATATCGTCGTTTAAAATATCGTTTTTTTTATGTCTTAAAAATAATAAAATAGTAAATATAATTAATAAAAACAGTTGGAATTATTTAAATATGTTAAAAACAGATAAATAATAAATGTCATTTAAAACAAATTCAACATAAATATTAAATTTTTTATACATATATTAACTTAATAATACTAATAAATAATGATTTTATTTAATTATAAAATGTTAGAAACATAAGAAAAGTTATAAATACATATATATACATAAACCTGTAATATACATATAAAATAAAATGTATAATAAATTAAAATATTAAAATTAATATTTATTTAAAAACATATTTTACACTACATTAACTATAAAAGTAGGGAAATGTTGGATAGCGTGGGGGATAAAATAACTATTCCCACTCCAGCGAGTGCAACAGTAGGGAGAGTGTTGGATAGCGGAGGGGAATCATTTACTATTTCCACTCCAGCGAGTGCAACAGTACAGAAAGTGTTAGTTAGCGGGTAGGTAAAAATTACTATTCCCACTCCAGTGAGTGCAACAGTAGGGAAAGTGTTGGATAGCGGATATGTAAAAATTACTATTCCTACTCCAGAGAGTGCAACAGTAGGGAAAGTGTTGAATACCCGGTGGTTAAAAATTACTATTCCCACTCCACTGCTACGGCGGGTGTCTTTTATTGTCAATATATGCACGGTACATGACGCGCTACACGAGCTATCTGCGCACCGACCGCCTGCGTTGCTATCTTTGAACTGCCGAGTGTGTGTCCTGAGGAATGCAGACAGCACCACTGCGCATGGCCCCATTGATGATCCAAAAGTACCTACTGCCACGTGTTTATGAGAGTGTGCGTACGTGTTCCGCAATACTGAGCGACTCCAGATACCAACGTATCCTGTATGCGGGAGGTCTGGTGAACGGCGGGCATCATAACTCATCATAATTCGCCCTGAAACCCTCGATGGTGCACTATACAGACGAATACCAGCTATCCAAAAGAGACATGCAGAAGCGGCTTTGGTGATACTGGAGGTGGGAAACTATTCACGACGCACACCGGGGCTTCTTCAACACACTGGCGTGGAGCACACAGTTGCGGACTGCTCTCTCTGGACTTGCTCGAGGGTGCTGCAGTCTACGGAGCGTGCCCACACGATGCAACAAGTGGCCTGCTGCAACGAAATTGCGTGATCCTACTAGCCTTACAAAATGGTGCCAAACCCGAGATCTGACGACTTCTAGGCCCCTCAAGATGGACGTGTTGTCTTTCGAATAACAGCGCCTCTTTTCCCTTGAATTTTAAACTGCTCCCTTCCTTAACCTGGAGCTCCACCTTGTGGCCTGTTTTTAAACAATGCTCCCACCTTGAATTTCTGTGCTGACTGATGACCCGATATTCTGTGCTGACCGATGATCCGATATTTTTGATCCTAAACCTAGCGATCCTCTCCTTCTATAGCTTTGCGGGGATTGATTGTTTGCTCTGCTAGGGTTATTTCAACATTGCTTTATTATAACTCCCTCCAAGCATAGCTGTGCTGTAATTGTTTGCTTCGCTGGACTGTGTCAATCACCCCCCCCACTTTTTCTTCTGCTACTATTGCCTAGTCTCCTTTGCCTTTGCTATTCCGACTACCCTGTTTCCTACTTGATTATATTATTTACCTTGTCCTTTTGTTGTTTACCATCTAGTACCTCTGTTTATTTCACCTTAAGATCCCTGGTCCATGCTTCATATATTGATTTGGAATTTTATTCTCTCTTTTTGCTTAGGTCTATGTTTTTTACTTTGTTCACAAGCAATTATGTAAAGCAGTATTGCTGATTGTCTACGGCAGGCCCTACAAAATTGTTTGACAAAATCTAACGCACGTCCGATAACTTTTGCCTTCTACCTCCCAACTACTGTCTCTCCCACTACCTCCTAACTCCGTCTGACTACCGCTTCCTTTGTACCTACCTACATGACTCATATTCTCATGTCTCTGGCCTCTTTCTCTCATATCATCTTGTGACCACATTCCCTCTCTTTTTTTCTTCTCCTCTGCCGAATCCTCCCCTTACCCTTTCCCAACACCGCGTCCTTCTACTCCTCCCTTTCCACGTCTCTCCCTCCACAGCTTCAACTCACTGCCCTCCCTTGACTTCTCACCTGACTATCTGATTTACCTCTCTTTCTTTGCCCAATACGCCTCCTCCCAATTTCCCTTCCCCCACCCAGGACCTTTCTCTATCTAAACATGGTCCCAACAATACAGCCCCCAGGCAGGAGATACGTGCCTCTGTTCAAACCTTATGCACCTCGTGCAACCTTACCCCCTCTCCGCTCCTACTCTTTCCAGCTTCTGTCCTCTGTCCTCAGCCCTCACATGCCCTTGCCCTTTGTTCCCCACCCTGTTTTTCTGTGAACCTTAGACAGACTTCCTTTCGTCTCTATGGTTGTCTCTTCCCTTATCCTCACTCCCTCTCATCCCCTACCCCCCACTACTTTCTCTTGCCTTTCACTCCTCCCCTAATTGTATTGCTGATTGTCTTATTTAATGTTTACTTGTTGATTCTCTTCTAGTATATTGTTGAACCACATTGTTGCACTTCCTGTCGTCTCTCCTATTGTCTCCTACTGCACCCTCCCTCTATATCTGTCTCTCCCTCCCTCCTCTCTCAATGTTTTGAGACTGAACTATTTTGTCTGATGCCCGATGGAGCTACTTGGTTTAGCTATAGGGGAGATGGGCCTTGGACTCCCTCCTTGGTCGTCACCTACCCAGTCGGTCTTTATGCAGACTTCTTTTCGTCTCTCCTTATTGTCGCTTCCCTAGGTCCTATCCTCTCTCCCCTGAATCTCTCCCCTTTCCTGCTACTCTGCCTACCCCCTGTCCTTTGTGCCCTTTGACTAAGCACTCCTTCTCCCCTTGTTGGGGAAAGATCCAATATTTATACTCTGGAATCTCAGCGAACCTGCTGAGTGAGTCCACTGCGGCAAGGGAGCGACTCACACTTGAGGTATGGTTTGGCACCCCTTGCCAAAGCACTCCCTCTCTCCTTTTTGGGGAAGGATCCAGTATGTAGACCTTGGAGTCTCAGAGACCTGTCTGAGAGAGTCCACTGCGTAAAGGGAGCCTCTCGCAATAGAGATAGGAAAGGGATTTCACTTCCCCTGGGATCACAGCTTACTGGACTTTGGACTTTGCCTTGACTCGTCTACCGGTTTGTGTCCCCGTCACCCTTCCGCTCTTCACCCCATGTTGTGACTCCCCTCCCTTCCTCTTTCCCACCTTCATTATCTGTCTATTTCCCCTACTCCAACACCCCCTGAATCTCTCACCTTGCCTTCTTTTCCCCTTACATATTTGTGCTTATTGTTTATCTCAACCTTACAAGTAACTATGTTGCCATGCTCTAAGAACTATGTAACCTTTGTAACGATGTAACCTGTAACTATGATCTGATGCTCATGTAAAGCGCTCTGATACCTCCGGGTCTAGCCAGCGCTATATAAAACTTTTCAAATACAATAAATAAATAAATAAATAAAATGGACCATTCCCACTCCAGTGAGTGCAACAGTAGGGAAAGTGTTGGATAGCGGGTAAGCAAAAATTACTATTTCCACTCCACCAAGTGTAACAGTAGGGAAAGTGTTGGACAGCAGAGGGGAATAATTTAGTATTCCCACTCTTGCAAAATAATTAACGTTAATTATCAAATAATTAATTTTACAAAAATAATTTACCTCCCAATAAAGTCCCCTATAAACGTCACCACCACTATTGTAAATTATTACACAATTAACATAATTATTTATCAATTAATTAACTAACTAATAACAATTAACCAGCAAATTAAAAACAAATACAAATAAATTAGTTTACACAATTAACACCATAAAATAACTTTAAATAAATATTTATATAAGAAAATAATTGAGATGTTATTAAACTTAAATTACTTCCCACCCTACTCCAGTATCAACCCACAACCAACTCATAAAAATATGACACAATTAACATATCAACCAATTAATTATTAGTAATTAATATCCAATTTAATAACTAATTCATATAAAATAACACAATTACCAATATAAAATATTAACTACATAACTATTAAATATTAAAACAATTAATAATTAATTAGAATTAAGTTAGTTTCCACCCTACTCTCCTATCAACCCACAACCAACTCATAACAAAATTACACAATTAACATATTAACCAATTAGTTATTAATAATTAATATCCAATTAATAACTAATTAATACAAAAATACAATTAACAATAAAAAATATTTCGTTTTGTCTTTATTTCGATTAAAATAATCATAAAAGACAGTACAGACAGTGTTGGGTTAAAAATACTTGGAGTAAAAACACAGAGCCATATATAACAATCATTACCGTATGGCTAAAAACAGTGACTAGTACAACGTTTGTATCATATAAATGGCTCGAAAGCCGAAGACCACAATAAAAACCGTAAGAATACAATGATACAATATAATACAAAATGAATCAATACCACTATAGTCTCATTAACAGTGCCACACTAAAATAGCATAACATCTGGATAGGTATAACTAGACTTGGGTTTCTCTTAATTTTTTGCGACGGATAAGCCAGGCCCAACTCAGAAATGTTGCCATAGCTATAACTATTGGTTCATTGATAGATGTACGCAGAATCCTTAGCGCCTCCATAGCAGATCTAGGGCCAGATGTAGGTCAGTCGGTAACGGCCGAAAATCGGTATATTCGGCCGTTACCGACCGGTATTTGAGAAATGGTATGTAGGGCCCTTATTTTACAGAATCGGTAAATTTACCGATCGGTAAATTTGCCGATTCTGTAAAATACCGAATCGGTATTTTTACCGATTCGGTAAAATTGATATGTAGGTGGGACTCTTCTGAGTCCCACAAGCCTTACAGAATCGGTATTTTAACATCAAATTCAATTTGATGGTAAAATACCGATTCCGGTGTGCATGCACATATGTGCATGCACACCTGTGCCATATGACAGGCAGACCTGCCCTTAGGGGAGGTATGCCTGCCACATGGCACACGAACCTGTTTTGGGGGTGCTAGAGGGTGTCAAAGTGACACCCCCTGCACCCTTGTGAAATTCGGTATTTACAGATTCGGTAAATACCGAATCGGTAATGCCCATTCATTCCTATGGGCTTCAAAGCCCATAGGAATGAATGGGCATTACCGGTCGGTATTTACCGAATCGGTAAATACCGACTTTTACAGATTCGGTAAATCCACATCTGGATTTACCTACATCTCCCTCCTTATATTTTACAGATTCATAAATACCGAATCGGTAAAATTCGGTATTTATGAGTCGGTAAAATATATTTACCTACATCTGGCCCCTGGTCCCCAGGTTCATACAAGCAGGTTTCAGCCATTTGATCCTGGGTAACTTATAGACTGGACACACAAAAAGGACATGGGATATGAATTTCGTAGGGGCTGGACAAACAGGACAATAATCTTACCCATGCAAACGTCATTTACATGTAAAGGGGTTGATCGGAAGAGAGCCAACCCTAAACTGGTGGTATAGTTTCCTATCCATTGGTCTTAGGATGACATCCCAATAAGTTTCAAGCACAAAGTCCTGTGTTTGCATCAGAAAGTCCCTGGACAGGGTGCGCCTAGTAGTGGTAGAAAAATAACTGCTCTTAACCATAACCCAATAGGCAGCCTTGAACTCCCTTTTGGACGGAAATGGGTTTTCTTTTGGCTGCTCCCATAAACCACTCATCCCCATCCCACACAGGGTGCTTTTTTACATTCTGTAACCATTTGATCTTGCATGTACAACTAACCCCCCTAAAATCTATAAGGGATTTGGCATATTGGGGGAGCTCGGGGTGACCCAGAGTCGTCTCCAAAGCGCTATTGGTCTGTATCGGGCTAGATCCTCGATGCGTAGACAACCCAAATCCATAAAAAGAGGCAATAATGGTGAGAATTGCGGAAGGCTCGTGATAGCTCTGTCAAATTTATTGGGCTCATACCAAGGGGGAGATGTTCTCAAAACCCCATAATTCCGCACCATATAGGATTGAAGTAATGACCTTGGTGTTATATATTTTAAGAACTGGGGCTATTAATACATACATATTAAATATTACAATTATTAATAATTAATTAAAATTAAATTACTTCTCACCCTACTCCCCTATAAAAATATAACCCCTCCTCAAAAAATTACACAATTAACATATTTACCAAATTATTCTTAATCATTAATATCTAATTAATAACTAATTAATAAAAATGTTTACCACAATTACCAATATAAAATATTAATTACATAAATATTAATTAATACAATTATTAATTAATTAAAATTAATTTACTTCCCACCCTATTCCCCTATAAACCCACAATCCGCTAGGGAACTAACACACAATATTTATGTGTTTTTTTTATTAATAACTTTAAAAAAATGATTATTAAATATATTGAAATGAAATTACTTCCCACCCTATTCCGCTATATACCAACAACCAGCTACGGAACTAAAATACGAAAAAAATTAATTACCATAAAATGAATTACTTGTAAAAAATTCAAACATACATTGCGAAAATAAGCTATACTTTTAACGCATATTCTAACACACAAAACACACAAAAAATCTATATTATTAACAACGATATTTTGACTAAGGATATTGCTGACATCAATATTAATTAAAACAATATTTTTTACCTGCATTTCGATATTCTGGTCGACGATATTCTTGATGGTCGATATTCTGTCATATCGATATTTAAAAATTGATATAATGGTATATCGATATTTAAACATCGATATTATGACTGCATACCGTTTTCCTTCAGTAAAAAACAAATGCATTTCATATTTTTATGCATAGAAGGCACACATAATAATTCCTGTTTTTGCATCGAAATTAGAGTATTCTCGGAGCAGAAGTTTTTTTTTCAAGCGGATACTCTGGATTTAGCACAATCTCAGATATTTAGGATGCCTTTTTAAGGTCTGATTCCTTGAATTTCAAAGTGCCTCTGGAACTGTAAAGTAATGCCTTAACGTAACTGTAATTACAGCAGCCAAGTTTTCTTTGCTCACACGGGTAAAGGAAGTGCCCATCTATGATGTTCAATGTGTCTCTTTCACATTTTGGCCATCGAGCCAAGAAAGTGCTTAGCTTGCCCTAAGAAAAAAATGTACATTCTTTTAACAACTTAAGGTTGTCTTCTTTCTTACCCATTATCTCAGACGTCTGCACCTGTGTACACCCTTTGTTTTAAGATGACAAGGGAGTTCTATTGGAAGCCTATATATTAAACCCTATTTATTTGCACCTTACCTTTACTTAGGACGCTTGCTTATTTTATGGTGGCTGGAAGACCCACTGGTCGACCAGTTTTCTTTAGTTAATAAACCATTTCAGATTGTTATTGCCTCTTCCACAGATCTTGCACATACTAGGGATACACTTATATATTATTCAATGTACAGTAAAGTTTTAAAACACAGATGCTTTGCTGAATACCAGAGGTGCATCTTTTATTCCAATAGGTATGGACATGTACACTTGTTTTCTGCTGAGCATAACTTTTCACATGTTTTATGTGAGCTTATTTATTCTGGGAAGTAAGAAGATTGTTAATAACATTGAATTCTTGTGCTTCTATGCAGGACGGAAACTTTAACTATTGGTGTATTGGTATTGGGGACCTGCTCACATGCAGTGTTCTTCCTTGAAACAGCTCTGTATTTTCTACTGACATTTTGTATCAATTTGCTTTCTAATGTCTTAATACCTTCATTATAGTGGCTGCTGTCCTTATCCCTGGATGCATTCGGTGGCAGTCCAAATAATATATGGTTTATGGGATGTGAAGGTCCTGTGGTTAAGAAGATAGTAATAGCCAGGCTGGTAAACGCGTAAACGCTATAATACAGAAAACGAACTCGTGGCGGTGAGTTGGCAGACAGTCACTCCAGTTGATGTATATTCTGAGGAATAAAACTCACGGTGGTCCAATTTAGCGTGACGTCTGACCACATAGATCCCTGGGTCCAAATCCAGCAACACCCTAATACTGAATGTCTAACTGATGCTAACGCACCTACTAGCTTACCACACGTGACCTTGACCAAAACCCTTGAAAAAGCTCCAGACCTCTGCACGAGCTAGGGGACGAAACACATGTTGGCTGGCGCAATCGCTCACTTGAATACTCTAATTAAACAATTCACTATCATTTCAATGTACATTGTGACTTTAAGCGCTTCATCAAGCGCTCGAGATTTATCTTATTGGACTTGCACTAAAAACGAATTACTGCCTACCCTATCCTCCACAAACGGAATTTGCATTGGTGGCCATAAGACTACCACCCACCAACTAAGGTAAACAGTTTGAATTATATATAAAGCCAATTTTGGTCAGCGCAGTCCCAGGGCACTTACCCCTCTAGTGAATGTACTTACATATATATGGAGTGATGTGTAGAAAAATCTATCATTATCCATACATTCTTACCTTCACTCTATTTTGGTCACTGTATTTTTGCAGCATGATTTCGTCCAGCGTATTTTGGCGCAATGCACTGATATCGGGACTGGGGCACTATGGCTTCCAAGGGACTCCTCTTCACGAGGGTCCTCCTTATTTGATCAAAGATGCTTTGAATGTTGCAGCTTGTGAGTTTATTCTTTAAAATATGTGAGAACCACTAAAAGAGTGCAACGTGCAGTTGTCTTAACCTTCAGCACTGCCTGAAGATGATCCTCATAGCTTGGGTCTAGTTAGCAGCTAAAGGATCTCACTCTGTCACTGACTATGGTTGTTGCGTTCTGTCCAGGAAAGGGGAGCATTGTCCGGGGTGCCTCCCAGGTGCATGGGAGAGTGCCCGGGCATAGGCGAGATTTGGAAGACAAAGAGGCACGAATAGATGAGAGGGCGATGAAGGAATATGTGTACATCGAGGGAAGATAGATTGAAGTTGCAGAGGGAAATTGTAAGTGCCAGGAACAGGGAACAGGGGTACGGCATGGGTGGTGCAGACAGGAGCATAGGGCCTGGGGAAATGTTACCTGTACAGCACCCTGTGAAAAAATGTACAGGGTACGAACCGTGTACACCACGAGTACAGAATTTGTGCCATCCCTGGTTCTTACCAATGTCAGACTAGATTCTGAAATTTGCAAATGCCCTTTAAATGTAACAGTATCTGGTATGTCCTTATCTTTCAGTCAGCACAGGCACCAGTATTGGGCGGTGATAAGGAGGTGACTCTGGAACACAAGTAAGGATGCAAAGGAATGTATCGCATAAGCAAAGCCTTTCGAATGCTGCAACTGTAAAGCAGTGCTCTCAGTCAGTAGACTAGTTCATACCGTTGCGCCACAAGATGATTCCATATAAAAGATTGTAAAATAAATGTAAAATGGTGCCCCGTTAATAGCTTGACTAATGGAGCCCATACCAGCAACATTTTCTTGACAATGATTAAATCTGTCAATCAGAAGTTCCATCGCAGAGCTGAAGGTGGGGATATCTAGTGGTAGAGAATTGGTACCGCTCAGATGGTGCAAACTCCCACAGTGTTTCAGTTTACTTGCATGGTAATATGATTAATCAGAGTGAATAATTTGTGGACTAAGCAGCCATATATTGGACCCTATTTCTACCAACTTTCCCATCTTGTTAAGGGATCCACCCCCGGTTCCTTGGTCGGATCACCTTTTAACTAATTTTTCGTGGGAAGTGTCCAAAGCTGAGCCTTTAACGCAATCATATTGTAAACCAGCCTTTGGTAAAATCGACCCACTTGAGTTCAATCGGGCCCTGGAAGTTTCTACGCCTATTCTCTCGGGGGACCTTGAGTATTGTCTGGCTGGATTCACTAGTTGGATCTCTAATGCAGTGGACATGGTAGTCCCACAACTCTCTCCTAGGCTGTCTAGGGAATCTCCCTCAAAACCTTGGTTTAATCCAGATCTAAAAGCATTGAAACATGAATGTAAGATTCTTGAGTGTGCGTGGCGCCGTAGTGAATATTGCCCGGCAGCTAAGCGGAAGCTCAGCACTAATGATGATGCCATAACGTTGGCCAAAAGGCAATTTTAATCAGCCCGTATTGACTTGCTAAAGAAATCTTTGCTATTGTTCAGATTTTTACGTCCCCTGTGGCCCGAGCTAGCATGTCTTCATCATCAGTCACATGGTGTAACACTCTTTCTTGTTTTTTTTATGGAAAAGATTCGGACCATACCGATGGCTTTTTCTTCCTGTGACAACGGTCTTAGAACAAATTCTGTGCTCCAATCTATTGATCCCTGATCATTCCCTGCAGGTGTTTAGTCCTGCAGACCTGCCTGACTCCATTAGAATTCTTAAGTGTTTAAAGTCTGGCTCACCCTCGGGCCCTTGCCATGCCAGATTATTGGCAGCAGCTACAGAGATCATTAACACGGAAGTGAATAGTTCAGGAAGCTGTTGTACCACAGGCTAGGAAGCAGGCTAAGATCTTGCCATTGTTAAAAAAAGCTGCCATTGGACCCCCCTTAGTCCAGGGAATTACAATCCTATTTCCCTCTTACCTGCTCTGGCCACGGTGTGTGAGAAGGGAGTGCATAAACAGCTCACTGAGTTTATGGAGCGGGAGGGCCTCCTGCACCCAGCCCAATCAGGGTTTTGGGCTTCTTATAGTACCGAATCGGCCCTGGCTGAGGTTTCGGAGGCCATTCATGAGTGTTTAGACGCCAGCGGGAGGGCAGCATTAATTTTGCTGGACCTCTCGTCGCGTTCAACACGGTCCTGCATTCTCTACTCCTTGCGCAACTTGCCAAGATTGGGGTGTCGGGCTCAGTTTGGGGCAGGCTCAGGTCCTTTTTGGAAGAGCAGGTCCAGCAGATCTGGCTTTCACCGTCCTCCTCTTCCCCTCAGTCAGTGACAACCGGAGTCCCCCAGGGGTCCTCCCTTAGTCCCCTTCTTTTTAATATTTATGTTACATCTTTATTACATCTGGCTGAGAGCCTGGGGACCAAGTTGGCGGACTATGCCGATGTCACCCATCTGCTTTTCACCTGGGACAACAATTCGGACTCTGTTGTCTCAGTCCAACATTGTCTCTCTTCTATTTTTAAATGGTTCTCTTCTTTGGGAAATTTCCTATCAATTTCCGGGATTCCCTCTGGCCACCTGAGTTCCCCTCGCCCTTTTCCACGGGAAAGCCAGCCAAGAATCTGGGGGGGTGGTTTGATGAGAGTCTTTCCTTTTCTATGCATATTAAGAAATTGGCCGGCAATTACTTCGGTCTTCTCCAAACCCTAAGAAAATGTGTTCCTCTTCTACCCCAGGCGTCGAGGGAAACGGTTACTTGTGCATTGAACTTGTCTCTGCTGGACTATGCCAACGCTCTTTACAGTGGCATTCCGGTATATCTGTTGAAAAAGCTTTAGGTAGTCCAAAACACGGCAGCCACACTTCTTCTGGGCATCTCCGCAGGAACAGTGTCCGCCATCATTTGCACTCACTACACGGGCTCCTTGTGATTGAGAGGGTACAATTTACATCACTGGTTTTGGCCCACTGACCCCTTCATGGTAGTGGCCCTTCCTATTTGCAGAAACGCTTCTCCTTTTATGTTCCATCGCATCATTTGCAATCCATGTTGCAATGTTTTGCCCAGGTATCTCGTTTCAAATACCAGAGGCTAGGAGGCAACTCTTTTGCTCGGAAGGCTTCTGCTGCTTGGAATGCCCTTCCTTTTGCCTTACGTAATATACAGGACCAAGTGGCCTTCAAGAAGAATCTGAAAACATATCTCTTTGTTTAAAGTCCATTTACGCTCCCCACAAGGCACCGCGCAGGGACACTCGTGAGCATCTGTGTGCGCTACAAATCTATGTAACATAACATAAACATGGATCTTGCTTCAATGGGCAGCCAATTTAGGGAATACAAGGTGAGGTATTGTGCTCAAACATGTTAGCCCCAGAGGCTAGACAAGCGGCAGCATGAAGTGATGCTTTTAAAGGAACAGGTGTGATTTAGAGGTCCCAGCAAGGATATCATTCCCATTCCATAATCCAATTTCACTAGACTCAGTTCTTAGGCGGGTACCAATGGTTTGATACTTTTAATCAGTTTGAGTTGGTAGTTGGCCGATCTTACTTCCACATTGATTAAAGAAGTTTTTTTTCCGTCCAGGATTTTACATTCTCAGGGATGGTAGCTGATAGCTTGGGAAGTCAATAAGGTTAACCATTACTCAACTTGTGTCAGAGAAGCATTTAGTGAGAGAAGAAGAAATTCAGTCTTGTGGGGGATAAGCTGTAGATGGTGAGTTGTTATCCACAATTTAATTTTTTTTAAGACTTGTAGCCAGTCGGGGTATGTCTGCTTGCAAGGAAGCTCTCAATTAAAGTTGGGTGTCATTTGTAAATTGATTATAGTATATGTCAGAGTAGTTCGGGAGATCACTTAGTGGTTGTGGGTAAATGTTGAACAGTGTGGGAGTTAGGACCGAGTCTTTGGGGACTCCTTTAGAAATATTCACTGCTATGAAGGATGCCTGTCCTACTTTAAACACTTGTGATCAGTCCTCCAGGTATGACCTAAGCTATTCCAGAACTTTCCTCACCAGCCCCATGCAGTCTTTGAAGGTCCTGATAAAGTGATCATGAGTGACCGTATCAAAAGTCAACGGGAGACCAAGTAAGAAAAGCAAACATGAGTCTTTGTTGTACATGATTCTAAACATATCATCAATTATTTGCAATAGAGATGCCTCAGTGCTACCTTATTCTCGAATCTCTGACTAAAATTCATCAAGTAGATTGTTAACCTTTATGAATTGTTTAAGTTATCACTCAAGGATTTTTGGCACAAATTGAATTCCCGATTTCGGAAGGTAGATGATGAGATCCTCTGGATTATCAGTATGATTTAACAGAGCGGAGATTTGCCATGTTTTTAGGCAATTTCGGGAGAGGTTTATAATGTTGTACCGGGAAGCATTGGGACATTGCGCATTTCTTTTGCTAAATCGGTCAGTAGCAAATTTAGGAAGGGGTAAGAAGGGTTACTCTTAGAGATGGTATTTCTAAATTCAGTCTGGGATATATCCCCAAAGTAGGACCCTGTTTTTGTGGATTTCATGGCCATAGTGGTGCTAGTGTTCATGTTTAGTGCAAGTAGAGATACTTTAGTGTTTGTATAAACGAAGAAGTGTGCACATTTCTTACATCTTTTTTCTGATTGTAGGAGTTGATGAGTGTTACCTGACTTGGTTGCAACCTTAATAATTCCTTAATTTTTTTGCGGCTGCAGCTCCTCAGTGACTTTCTAGAAGACATTTGAATTCATGATACTCAGTAACACTGTAAAATCTTTACTTGGGTTCATAGAGCAGTAGCAGTGACTAGGCAGTATCATGTGGATACTGCCATTTGCCAGTCATACAACAGAGACACAATAATGGTGTACTCCATGGATACACAGCAAGTTACTCCCTTTAGGCACTTCACTCTTTCATGGTAGCAAGGTCAAGCTTTAATCCTGCATGCAGAAAAAGTTAGAAACTAAGATTCATCTTGACATAGTAAATAACACAGTATCATCAACATCCAGTCAGTGCTGCACCACCTTATTTACCAAGTAATTTAAGGTAAGATAAAACAATCTGTGATCTTCTGCATTATTACTCACTGAACCTGCCCTTCCTGACCAAACCTGGCTGTCTCCCACATCGCCTCCCAACATCACCAGGGCTTTTCCCCCAGATATAAGTTCATAAGACAGGGCAGACCGAGGAGGACTTACTATCATCTTCAAAGAGCTCCACCTAAGAGCTCCACCACCTCAACAAAAACCAAGAGCAACAGGGAACACCTGACTTTCAAACTCCACATTACAGTCAACTACACCCTGGGGGGGCCACTTTGTCAACCTGTGTCCAAGACCATGAGCCAAAATCAGGAGGACTACCGTGTATTTTTCCACCCCCCCTATACTCATCTCAAGGGCCTTTTTCCTCCTCGGAGACCTCATCTACCACCTAGAGGACTTCACTGACCCCAACATGGATCTGATGAACCTCAGACTCACCCAGCAGGTGGAAGGCCCCACCCATGCCATGCTGAAGGACACTGACTAGACCCCATCTTCACTAGCTTCAACTATATCACAATGGACAAGCTCACACCAATAAAATGGTCCGACCACGCACTCATCCACTTCAACATACCCATCCCACACCACCTCAGGAATGCCATCGCCAAATCTTCAAGAAAAGAATGGAATAATATCTCACAAGAATCCTGGTTCATAAAGCTCCTACACCACCATTCTGAACACCACAACGACATCCCTAGATCCATCTCCAACTTCAACCCTTGGAGCACCCTAGCTCCACTCAAAGCCACCAAAGCCACCATGACCTGACTGCAAGCAAGCTGCACTGAAGAACTCAGATTCACCAAATGCGACTCCAAGCAACTAGAACGCAGATGGGGACAAAGGCAGGACGGTCAATAAATGAGCACCAAAAGATCAGCTCTCAGATGCTACCACCAGTAAATCAAAGCTACTAAATGTTCCACTCTCACCAACAGTATCAAAAACAGCACCATTAGTGCCAGGGAAATCTTCATCATTGTGAAATACTTCACTTCTCTGGCAGCAAACTCCACCAGCGTAACTCCCTCACAGGACCTCTGCATTCAGCTGTCCCTCTTCTTCAACAGGAAGATCATCAGCATCTAGGACAGCTTTGAGCCTCAATGGGACTCCTGCACCCTTGCAGCCCTCCTGCCTGCCACAACTAAAACCCAGAGGGCCACCTGGACCACCCTCACTACTCAAAAAACGCATTGACAATGACGCCCATAAATTCTAGCGTACCCTCAGACCACTGCCCACATCATGTCTTCACTAAAGGACTCGACCCCATCAGCACAGCCCTCATTCTGATCCTAAATGACTCGATCACATAGCCACCATTATGGATGCCTGGAACATCATGAATAAACGTCTAGCCACCACTTCAACAACAACCACCTCCTCTACACCAGACAATCCAGATTAAGACACAAGCACAACACTGAGACCGCCCTCATCACCACCCTGGGTGACACCTGACTGACTGGTAATAGACTGAGGCGACACTACGCCCCATTCTATTGGAACTATCCACCTCCTTTGACACTGTGTCCCACCCTATCCTCATTCAACACCTGCACAAGGCTGGCACTGCAGGACCCAGGATCCACTGGATGCTCCTTCCTTACTGGCTGCACCCAATCAGTAAACCTGACTCTTTTCACCTCTGCACCCGCCAACCTTATATGCAAAGTACCTCAAGGAACCTTGCACACTTTGATTCATGCCTGTGGAGTCGCCATCATGTCCTACGACACCCAGGTCATCCTCTCCAGCAATACACCAAAGACCTGAATGATTCTTCACATACAAATCTAAAATGTCCAGGTGGATAAAAACACCTGCCTCGAGCTCAACACAAAGAAGATGTAGATAAAAGTAGCCATGTCCACCTAGTGGCTGGCCAAACTTGGTATCACACCCAACTCTGCCAACTGTTCAAAGAACTTCCAAATAGTAGTCAACAAGCAGTTCACTATGACCAACTGGATAAACGTAGTCTCTGCCACCTGTTTCCACACACTAAGACACTCAAGATTTTTAAGTGGCTTCCTATCAACAGTTGCAGAACTGTTACCTATGCCCTCATCACCAGCATGCTGTATGTAGAAGGCAACATACAATCGACCAGAAGATAGTAGACTGTACAAACCTCAGTAGTCGGACTCACAATCAGACTATTTCTTTGCAACCACATCACCTAATACCTACACTAGCTCCCAGTTCACAAATAGGCACTCTTCAAACTCCTCACATACAAATACAAAGCCTTACAAAGACTCCTACTCAAACTCATCAACTTCATATGCAGAACCAGATTTGCCAGTTGTGACTTTTCCCTCCTCACTCCTACCCATGAAAGCTACATCCTCAGTTCTTGAAGTTCGCAAGAAATTGAAGACATGTTTTTTACCTATATGATGGGCATGGCCTGCTTAGCTCTTGCTTTCAGCACCAGGATACCCTCCTGAATAAGTTGTGTGTTCTACTAATACACATAACAAAACACATGGTATGGTATGTTAGAGCCATTAATCATGATAAGAACAGCTCAAAAATGGTTGAGTCATACTTCTGTGACTGCTCCTTCACAGTCATCTGGGAATCAAAGACATCATCACTAACTCCTCCTTCAATGGGCATCTCGCAAATGTCTGTCCTTGACCTAATGCTTTTGTCACTCTACACCATCTTTCTTGCTATTTTCATCTCATCCTTTGGCTTTTCATATCACCTTCTTGTCCACTCTGACATTTCACCTGTAGTCACGCACCTCTGACTGATTCACTGCTATCAGACATGGGATGGAGTTGCCATCTCTCATCATTATACATTTTTCATAATATGGCTTCCTTCATTCCCCACCTTCCACAGCACCCATCGCCCTCAATACAACCATGACATTTCTCCCAGACTTACGGAAATTTGATCTATCAGCCAATCTGTCATATTTCAACACTAAGCTAAAGCAACCCATCCTCCACAATCCATATGCTATCATTGCTCCTAGGTAATACTGTTAAATACTGTTACATAGTGTTACTGATATAAATGCAAAAAAATAGTTCTATCTCCAGAATCGCTAGATGGATAATTTAAACAGTTCTAGAATCAGGGTGCCGTTACCAGCCATAATAAGCACCCATCACATTGGGTGTTTCAAGGTCAACTGCGCCCCAGCTCCACTGGGGTTGAAGATGAGGTTACCCATCCTTTCAGACACAGTGTAATTCTTTCGCAACCAGATTAAACATTCTCTGAAGGGTCACCATGACAACTGCCCAGGTCTCATAGGTTTAGGCTCATAGGTTTAGGCACAGTCTGGAGGGAGAGTATGAGAGATTCTCCCTGTGAAAAACGTAATTTCACCCCTCAGTTAGACAAAGCAAAATGCCTGATGCCACAACAAACAAGAGGGTATACAACATCCAAAAGTTTATCCGTGACTTCCGTCCTGGCATAGCATTCTGTTGCGGGTCAGATTTCATGAGCTTCTGAGGTCACAGTTTACACTCAGACCATTTCTAGTTGCTCAAGATATCATGTTTATTCAGTGGAGTGGCTTCAGGGGGGGTGTTTGGGGTGTTACACCCCACTAAAAATGTATTCTGTCGTAAATAGTTGGGTATTGGTGCTTTCAGTCGGGAACGGTGAGGTGTCTGTTGGATTTCACCCTGGATTTTACATGCCCACCCTTACAAAAACACTCTCTCTCTCACTCTCTCGCTCTCTCTTGTGTAAGTACTCCAAACAGTCCACACTTCTCTCTCTTTCCACTGCCTCTTAAGCTCCCCTCGTGTTCTGCTTCTGATATGAGGTATTTTAACAAGCTATGCCAGGGTGATTGTTGGGAAATCTGAAGCTTACATCCAGTAGTGACTGGCAGGGAATTCAGGTGGAGGGGGGGGGGACTGGGTGGTGGGTGGGGTGACAAAATACCAAAAAAAAAGAACCTCTTCCGCCGGCTGCCTCTCTCCTCCCATATACGGCAGCCCCAGAACCAAGAAGCATCCTGGCCTCCAGCCCCGCCCTAACCCAGCCCTAAACCTGCGAAAAATAAAATGATAGTAACTATGTTATTATAATTTTATTTTTCCTCCTCGAAGAGCTTTGGAGTGACGCTCCTCCACCTTAGTGAAGGAACCGCCCCTGCTTACATCCCCCTAATCTTACTGACTAAGCTACGCCCCAAGTGTATTCACTTCAGACTCACATAGCCAAAAGAGGTGAGCACAATGCAAGTAGGGTGACTAACTGGCTTGGGTACAAATTCAGGACAGTGAGTGCAAAATTTCAGGACAAAGGTTCAAAATTCAGGATATAAATTCAGGACAGAATTTCGGACAAAAATGTGTTATGCTTTGCATACACATCAGAGGAAGTAGCGTAATAGTGCAAAAGTAAATATACAACCAGCACAAGCACAAGGCAAAGTAAGTATATATTAGGTTCAGAGAACCTTGCACTCACTGCATCTGTTGTGTATCTCAATGAAAGTTGAACACCTGCGTTTGCATATTCAAACAACAAAAAAAAGTGTAGAAAAAGATCAAAGCTGAAGGCTTCTCAGATCTTACAATCCCCCCTCTCCCTCACTGAAAAAACACACCAGACCCGAAAGGCTGTCACTGGGCAGAGAGGCCCATCATCATTCTGTATGTGATAATTAGGCCAACATACAGAATGATAATGGGCCTGATAGCAGTCTGTGCCAGGCCGGGGAGGGGCTGCTGCAGGCCACAGATCACAGCAGGAGCGTGAGCTGGCCCCGTGCAGTGAGAGTTACAGGCTGCTTGCAGGGGGCAGCTCACACCAATGTCTGAAAATTACGGACAAAAGGTGTCCGTGGAAGAATCTCTTATGGACAAGAGGCCTAAATGACGGGCAGTCCGTGAAATTTACGGACGATTGGTGACCCTAAATGTAAGCAATAAGAGAAGGTTGAGTTTCACTCAGGTCAGAGGAAATCTCCACTGGTTAAAAGATTATGGCTAGAAACCTATCCTTACCACCAGGTAGTCTGGTTTGCGGCAGGTGGGGCAAGGAACGCTATACATGCAGGCGATAGAGATCACCTGGTCGACAGAAGGGAGAGCGCCATTTTATGCCACACACAGAGTCCAGATGGAACATGCCATTCAGAAGGCCACACATGAACCACATAAGCCACTCACACTCAGGTATACATCCATCAAACATGTTACCCTTTGACAGATGTAAGGAAACCCAGTTTGGGGACAGAATAGGCCTTAAAGGGAAGATCTGGTGGGTACAAGTCACTCGACTATAATGTCACTGTCATCAATCACTGTCTGTCCCTGCTTAGTCTGGGTTCCCTTAGTTTGGTGTCCCTCTGACATCTGCAACCGGATCAGACATCAACAAAATCAGAAAGGACGGGCTTATATGCCTCTCAAGCCCATAGGAGACAAAGCGCAGAGTAAGCCATAGAAAGGTGCAAGGACAGAGCGGCACAGTTTCTCCAAGCCATGCAGTGCACTTCTGTCTAAATGTCTGTCCTGAGTCTATTTATGCTGGTGTTTGTTTCGCATTACCCTTAGCCTATATATGAATATTTCATTTAATCTCTGACCAGGGAGAACTTTATAGTCAAAAGGGATTGTTTAACTCGATATTATATCTGCGGTGAAGACAGAAATATTAATATTGCAACATCGAAGGGTAAAAAAGTGAAATCCTGGCAACTCAAGGGGAGGCTGGCGGTGTTTATTCCCAGTCAGGTTTCTTCATCCCTACAACTGGGAGGTCTTTTGCAATTTCTTTCGCCGAGTGTGTTTTTTAACCTCTCTCCAAATTGTTATTTTCCAAGTTCCTTGCGGCATGTTTAATCAAAATGAACGTCCTAATTTAGCAAACCCCATTCCCTTCTTAGTATTGCCACATCGCCTCCTGTCCGTCTCAATCTGTCCTTCATGTGAACTTGGAATTCAGAAAATGAAATCCGGGAATCTAAATATCTGCTACCCATTACACGTCTGGGGTGCAGTATGTGGTTGTTTGAAACATGTGGCATTCATTTCTTGTTGAGAACTATCTTTTCCTTTTTGCTGTGCCAACCAAAATATGTGTTCGTTCACAGCCAATTCAATACATTGGCGTGTGATCTATACCATACATTAGACATTTTGGATCGCCAAGGTTCAAACCGTAGCCCCTACGCCGCTGTGTGTGCCTTTGTGTTACTCGCCGTTTACTAACGTAGTCCAGCCTCCAGTTTTCTACAAATTCGTATTTAACAATAAGCGTCCATCATCGAAGTCAGAGATAGTGTGATGTTACTTCCTGTCTTATCATAGACAGAAGGGCATGTAACAACTTCCAATTTAATGCCATCACGGGGCCAAGCTACTCCTATGACTTAGTCAAAAGCAAACACTGTCAATCAATGAATCAATCAGTCAGAGTTTTGTATAGCACGTGAATCACCCCGAGGGGTATCCAGGCAATGTAACAGGTTCGTTCAAGTCTGCATGCATACCAGAATCATTAGCTTGTTGGAAAATCGTACAGAGCATCACAAAATCTGTGAGAAGACACAACGGTTCCTAATATACCTCCCAAATCTTTATACTATTCACCTGCAGCAAAGAAGAAATTCCAGTGGCTTGTGCCTCGGAATGGGGGTGGTGGGCGGGGAAGGATAAATAGAAATGTACCTTCACCACTGCGCCGCCTCTCCTCCGTCCTCTTAGATGAAGAGCAGCAGATGGCTGGTAGCACCGGAATGCTTCCCTACTCTCCCGGCCAATCACAACGTTAAATGAGCAGCATGGTAATTGGTCTGAGCGTCCTGTTTGGCTGCTCAGATAGTACCTGGGAGCCTAGGCATGTTCTCCATGGGACTGTGCAACACAGCCCTGTGTAGAACATGCTAAGTGTGCATATCGGTTTGGCCGGCCAAACCACCATGGGTACTTAGGGCATCATTGGGATGGCGGGCGGACATCCTTTCGTAGAATGGGACCACCCGCCATTGGTGCGGGGGTCCTGTTGGTGACATTCGGATGCATCCGCTACACTGGCGTGCGCATCCTGCATTAAGTGCCAAGAAGGCATGTCGTGCAGTACCATGCACAATGTGGCAGGAAATGCGCGGTGCCTGCCATGTTGTGCATGGAACTGCAGGAGGGTACCCTAGGTACCGCACATGTGCACTCCCCACCCCCCAGAATCCCTGGGGGCCCGCTATGGGCCCCCAATGGTGAGAACCGCCTGCCTTTCAGGCAACTCCCCGCATGCACCATAATATGGATGGCGGTGTCTACCAGACACTGCCACCATATTAACTGCTTTTCCACCAGGTAGGCAATCGGGCGGATTGCCTACCGCCAGAAAACCGGCGGACGGTCTTTCCATCCGCCGGGGTCCCCCCTGCCATAGTACGGGGGGAATTGGCGTGCGGGCGGGCACAAATGTCGGGCGGATCGCCTCCGCCATGTGGGTGGTGGCAATCCTCCTGACATGCTAATGGGCCCCCTAAGGGGAGTGCAAACCACTCCTCACTCTGCACTGGCGTCACAGAGTACTACCACGGCCTGATCTGGCTCTGAGTCACACATAGAAGAATATAATAATAATAGCAGTCTTGGTATTATCATTTTATTTGTATTTTTTGCACTGCTGAAATATTGGGGCACCTCTCCTCCGCCTTAGCAGAGGAGACGCCACTGAGAAATTCAACACATAAATGCAAAAACGACATATTCCCATGAATCTGTAATAAACCCAAACAAAATATATAACACTGGCTGAGATGGGTGCTTCATATTTTGTCTCTCTCTATTGCTAACTGCGAAGTGCCATTTTTGTTAAGTTCTTTTGAATAGGATGCAGGTGCTTCATATTTTGTCTCTCTCCATTGCTAATTTTGAAGTGCCACTTTTGCTTAGTTCTTTCGTATAGGATCAAGTTACTAGCCAGAAAATTTAAATACCTCCCACTTTGAAATAAACCGCTAATGGCACCAAGCGAGTCCAATCCTCCCTAGAAGAGCTCCCACGTCTCTTCCATCCAAGTATCTATCCATTCATCCTGTCGCCTCTCCATCCATCTGCTAATATTCACTCTTTCACCTTTGCATTCTGTTGTCCATTAATTATTTTATCCATCATTCAATCTGTCTCTATACCATCCATCCATCCACTCTGCCATGCCTCCATATGTGCACCCATCTAGCCACTCTTCCATCCATCTATCCAGCCATCCATTCCCCAATTCTGCCATTCATCCTTCCAATATCCACCCTGTCATCCATGCATTCACCCATCAACTTGTCCCCTCTGCCATGCATGTCTTAACATACTGAATCGCAATTTGGGTTTGCAAATCAGTTTTGGAAGGGGTGTGTTTAAGGCGTCCCTTTAAAATATCGATTAACATTGGTATGTATGAATGTTTTGCAACTGAACTGCGGTCACAAAACTTTCGCAGTTTATAGCCAATTCAAAGTTGGTGATAGTTCATTCGCAAATGGGAAGGCGTCCCCTATGGATCCCTTCAACCTTAACAATGGTAGAGCAACTATTTTTTAGGAGCAGGCAATGTTCCAATGGACCATTGCCTGCTTTTAAAAAATGAAACTTAAATGTTTAATTTTCTCTTTGCAAACGCAGCCTGTTTTCCTTTAAGGAAAATGGTCTGTGTTTTAAAAAAAATGCTTTTTCAAAAAAATCAATCACAGACATAGTGGTCTGCTGACCCCAGCAGGCCACCATCCCTGTGATGGCAGCGAGTCATAGTGGGTCACATACCTCATTAATATTCATGAAGTATGTCAAATTGCGACCCAATATCGCTATTTTAGGAATAGTGGCTTAATAACCCCTTGGTTCGTTAGTGATATCGATTACCAAATAGCGATTCACAAAAATTGCTATTTCGTCATTGGTATTACTATTCTTTGTACATTTAGCCTTTAGATGCTAAAGAACGTAAGGGGGTTTATTAGAAGTTTGTCACTATTTCTAAGCAGAGACAAACCCCAATACCCACAATATTCACTCAAGAGGAGTCGTGCTTAATGAACAGACAACTACAAAAGTAATGAGAAAAAGAGGCCCTATCAGAGGTTTGTTCAGCACAGCCTGGCGTCTTGAGAAATTTCTTTTTAGTGGCCAAAAATAAGTCCTTAGATGTGAGACCAGTTACCAAATTGAAGGAATTGAAAGTATGGTTGGTGTGTTACCACTTCAAACTAGAAGGCTTACACTTTCTTTAGAATGTTGAAGGATAAGGAGACTGGATGGCTCGTCTAGATTTAAAGCAGGCAGAAAATGCCTATCTGAGAGTCACATAGTAATTTTCTACAATTTCAATGGGGTGGGAAGATATGGGAGGGTTTCATTCTACAACTGGGCTGTCTTCAGCCCCGTGATGTTTCACAAAATTGTTGAAACCTGTGTCATCTTTCCAGAGGTCCAGAGGTCCAGAGGAGTCTAGATTATCCTTAATCCGTTCAACATTTTGCTCATGGCTCAAGTCAAACGCATACTGCAACAGCAAGTGCGTATGCAATATTGCTCCTACAGAATATAGGTTTTGTGACCAATTGGAAGCAATCAGTCGTGTGCCCTTTGAAGAGATGGAAGTTTTGCGTTTCAGAATAGATTAAATTGAGATTGCCCTGAGACTTCCTTTGACAAAAATCGAATCTATCCGAAAGGAATTGTGACCAAACTGCACCTCCTGTTGAGGCATCTAGCCAGATTAGTGAGCAAACTCAGCATCAATTTGGGAATATTTCCAGGACCCCTGCTTTACTGACTCCTACAGAGAATGAAAGATTCTCCTTTTAAGAAGAGGGGTCTCGTAAGTGGACAAGATGCCACCATGGAGGCATGCAATGGCTAAGCCATCTTTGGGATCAAATTAGACATAGCGATATATTCAGGCACCAGTAATCTAAGCTGGGGTGCCAGTTGTGGAAACATATCAAAGGGAGGTCAGTTGTCTGGTATTGTTTGGAGGCTCCTTTATGTTGAAGCCTTTCATTAAAGACAGAGTTCAATGCTGTGCCCTTCTGAGGATATACAAGTATCAGTGGTGCAATATGTCGGTCACCAAGGGGGCTCAAAGTCAAAGATGTTGGCCGATCTGAAAAAGGAGTTCTGCATTTTTTTCTGTGTTGACAGATCTCAGTGAAGGGATAGTACTTACTTGTTCCCGACATCCAAGTGGCAGATTGGAAGTCATGGCACTTGGTGGATGGCACAACAGTTACAGAATTGTTGGGATCCATACCAAGAGAATCTTGTTGCATGCAGAATGGATTTTCAGTTGAAAGAAATATTTCAGTTGATGACCCGACCTGGGATCTCTAGCAACAGATGCCCAAAATGCAGGCTTGGGGAAACAAACTGAATTACAAATTTCTACCATTTAGGATGATCTTGAGGATGATTTCTTCAGACCGAGGCACAAGCAGCAGTGCTAATGGTTGACACACGTGTGGTATACAGATTTATTGGAAATGTCAGTGGATTTGCTTCTGCTTCTGGCCCACTGCTCGGCCCAAAAAGCCATCTGAAACCAAAAAAGGGAAACACACTAATTGGTGCAACAGAAACTTCTATAACTGGTAGCCTGAAGAATTACAGGGACATATTAGCCATCAGATAGCTTTTGGAACATACTGCTTAACTCCTCAAGGAGTCTTAGGCCCCAGTTACTCGCAATAGTTATAAGACAGCAAGTCTTAGATGGTCTGACATGGGATTCTCATTTCGTTAATTATAAAGGGCATAAGCCTAAAGTATTTAGAGCTTTGCAGCAGTTGCTACAGAATCATGGATTAGTCAATGGGTGGACGGCAGCGAATCGTGGAGATGGTGATCCTGGGTATACATTTTTTTCATCCCCACACAGTAAGTTTGTTCGGCTAGACTATATTTGTTTACCTCGTTTGTTAATTGTGGGTGCTAAGATACAGGTGTGGCCCCGCATTTCATGGGATCATGGAGCTGTGGTTATGGATCCTGCCAGCTTTAGTTTGCCAAGGGAGCAGCGATCCTTTACATTTAATAAAAACTTCTAATCGATGAGGAATATATTAATCAAATTCGAACCTGGGCTACATTGTTTCTGCAGAGCAATAGAGGATTGGCTACCCAACCAATGATCTGGGATTCTTTGAAAGTGGGGCTAAGGGGTGAAACACTTAGTAATGGTTGGGCTAAGCAGAAACAACAGAAAAAAACATGCTGGGTTTACTTGAGGAGCTAAGGAGCTAAAGAAGGCTGAATGTGAACTTATACAAGTGGTTAGAGCGAATGTGGATATTAAAGAATCGCAAGCTAAGACGGCCTGTTGTAAGGCTAGGATCAATGGGGTATAGAGTCAAGAAATAGCTGCTCAGTTCGAAATACATAAGGCAGAAAGATATGAATATGGGGAGGCAACTGGCAGATGTTTAGCTCAAAGACTGTGTGGTAGACAAGTCTCCCAGCAAATAGAAATTTTGGAGGATGGCAAAGGGGGCACAGCTGAAACTATATAAGGCATAATGGAGGTACTTTACTTGTATTATAAAGAATTATATACTCAAGAGCTTCTGGAGCAGGGTAATATAGACCGGTACCACCGCAATTTCGATTTAACTGAGATAGGGTTAGGCGAACCAGAAGAGCTAGAGGCTCCTATTAGTATGTTAGAACTACAGACAGCATTAGCTGGATTAGCGTTAGGGAAAGCGGCAGGGCCGGATAAACTTCACCTGGAGGTCTATCGGATAATCTTTTCAATTATTAAGGACGATATGCTGGCCACGTTTTTAGAAGCTCAGTGTGGAACCTCCCACCATCTTGGGACGATGCCAATATAGTGATTTTTAAAAAGACAGACAAGTCTCCCAGGCTCCTGGGGTCGTATAGACCGATATCATTAATAAATTCTGATAGAAAGGTGTATTCAAAAATCCTCGCAACCAGGTTAGCGCAAGTTATATCACCGTTCGTATCTCGGTATCAGCAAGACTTCTTGCCTGGCAGGAGCACAGTAAATCATATGCACAGGGTAATTGCGGTGCTAGACTATGCTACTACATGTCAAAAACACATAGGTATAATTTTTTTAGATGCTGAAAAAGCAAGCATTTGACCGTGTACCATGGTCGTTTTTGTGGGCTGTAATGCGAAAGATGGGGTTTGGTCCCCAATTTTTGCTAGTACTACAGACTATGTACAAACGCCCGCGGGCTAAAATTTGTACAATGGGGAAGGAGTCAGCTTTTGTATATATAATAAGGGGCACCCAGCAGGGATGCCCCTGTTCGCCTTTACTCTTTGCTATTTACATCCACCCACTGTTACAAATATTAGATACCACCAATGGTATACAGTCGATGGTAGTGGGGCAACATCAAGTACGTGTTCTTGCTTACGCGGATGATATAGCAGTTGTCACATCTGACCTAGAGCAAGCACTATCGGAAATTGAGAATCAGACTCATCAGTATGGGGAAGTAGCCGGGTACAAGTTAAACGCCTCTAAAACCCAGGTTGTTTGTACCGAGGGACCTAGGGCCAGATGTAGGAGCCCTAATACCGGTCGGAAACGGCCGATTTTGGCCGTTTCCGACCGGTATTAGGGTTTTCAGATGTAGGGCATGCATTTACAGAATCGGTATTTTACCGATTCTGTATTTACCGATTCGGTAAAATTACCGAATCGGTAAATACAGACTCGGTAAAATACCGATTCTGTAAATGCAGATGTAGCTGGCACATGTCAGAGTGCCACAGGGCTTTAAGAATCGGTATTTTACCACCCAATCCAATTGGGTGGTAAAATACCGAATCCAGGTGTGCATGCACATGTGTGCATGCACACCTGTGCCATGTGACACACAGATATGCCCTTAGGGCCTGTCTGTGTGCCACATGGCGCACATGCCTATTTTTGGGGTGCCAGAGGGTGTCAAAGTGACACCCCCTGCACCCTTGCTGGAATCGGTATTTACCGATTCGGTAATTACCGAATCAGTATTTCCCATTGATTCCTATGGGCTTCACAGCCCATAGGAATCAATAGGAAATACCGATTCGGTATAAACCGAATTGGTAAATACTGAATTTTAACGATTCGGTATTTCCACATCTGGAAATACCTACATCTCCCCCCTTAATATTTACCGATTCATAAATACCGAATCAGTAAAATTCGGTATTTATGAATCGGTAAATATCATTTACCTACATCTAGCCCCTAGTCCTGGCGAAGTCCGTGTCACACCTGAAGCAAGATATTTGGGAATAAAGATCAGGATGTCACTCCAGGAGATAGTCGAAGTGAACTGGGCAGACATAATAGCTTCAGCGATAAGTCAGTTGGAAAATGTAGAATGTCTCCATTTATCAATGGTAGGACGATGCAATGTTTTAAAAATGTGTATACTCTCCTGGGTAATGTACTATTTTAGGACATAACCGCTGGAGCTGACACGGGTACAATTAACGCAGCTTCAGTCTATTGCAGATAGGTTTGTATGGGGATGGAAGAAAAATCGGCGTGCTCAAAATATATGACGCTTCCATTGGCAAGTGGTGGATGGGGGTGCCGAACTTTGCTTTTTATTATCTAGTTTGCCTTCTGCAGAATATGCAGTATTAAGTGGTTGGGGATGAAGCAAGGCCACTTGAAGCTTCTAACATATATCAGATGCTGTTGGGGACTCAGGCTAGCGAGGCCTTGCTTAAGTTCTACGAACCAAGCTATTTCAAAAGAACTCGATTTAAAATCGCCTCTGCTGCATAAAGGCGTGGAAGTTGATACGCAAAATTGTATCTATATATCAGATTGGCTATGATACACCTTTTAACTCCACGGAAATTTTTCCGCTCGTGTTTTGGGACACAAAGATGGCTACTTGACAGGGCAAGGGGATACGACGTCTAGGGGATATGTATAGGGCTGGGATAATTATTCCGTTTTCAGATTTAGTGGAACAATACAAAATTTCTAAGTATGATTTTTTTCAAATATTTGCAAATTCGTGATTTCATTAACAAACATTGCAGATATACGTCTATAACAACCAATGATTTATTAGAGGCATTGTCTAAAAGAGCTAAGATTGGGGCACTCTACGACATATTACAGGCGACACAGCGGGATGACACTGAGATGCATGATGCAAAGTGGAGGGATAGATTTGGTAATAATGGCTCATATGTGCAATCATCAATAGATATGGCTAGTAAAGTTATACTGACGGCAAATCTACACACCCAACACTATAAAACTCTGTTTAATTTATACCTTACACCGGCCAAGATGATGAAGTGGGGTGGGGTACACGACGGGAAATGTTTTAGATGTCAGGCAGAGAAAGCAGATATTGTACATATATTTTGTGATTGTGCAGTTTTAAAACAATTTCTAGCTGATTTCGTAATGTTCTTACAGTTATGATTTAATGGTCTGATTTACAAATGCTATTTGCTATGAACTGAATAATAAAGAAATTAAAAATAAAATAGAATGATCCTAAGGATGATTTCTTCAGGCCAAGGCACAAGCAGCAGTGCTAATGGTTGACACACGTGTGGTGTCCAGATTTATTGGAAATGTCATTGGATTTGCTTCTGCTCCTGACCCTCTGCTCGGCCCAAAAAGCCAGCTGAAACTAAAAAGAGAAAAACACACTAAGTGGTGCAACAGAAACTTCTACAACTAGTAGCCTGGAAAATTAAAGGGAAGTATTAGCCATCAGATAGCTTTTGGAACATGCTGCTTAACTCCTCAAGGAGTCTTGTGCCCCAGTTACTCGCAATAGTTATAAGACTGCAAGTCTTAGATGGTCTGACTTATGCAGCTGTAGTACATATACTGAATTCTTTTCGTAGTTAGCGAAGGAAGATTGAACTCCGATGTGAGAGTATCATTTGGTATGTAGATTGAAGGGGTTTAAGATACAGACCCCTCACAACCTTGTTACGATAACATTGTGGTATGTGGGATGTGAATGAAGCATTAAAGATGCTTATGGATTAGCCAGATAATGAGAATCTGGCATTCACACAGTTGTTAGGTACTTTAGTAATGCTGCTGTGCATGAAATCACTCAAAAGAGTGTCATCCGTAGTGGTGTTGGATGTGTTAGACCGTTATTTTTCTCCACAAGGGGGTTACCTTCTTGACATCTAGAGGACACATTCAAGGTCAGTTTCCTATCCAGAGTTTCCCTGGCAACCCAAGCTTTGTGTGGTGAAGGATTATTAAAGATGTTCAGAGGATTTCGGATCAGTAGGATTAAGACATCAGCTTATTGCACTGAAACCTCCTCATCAAGCAGTGGCATCACCTACCTTCACAATACGGGTTAAGTGGACTATGCATGAGGCTGGTGTTGATGTTTTTACATTTTCTACTCATCCAGCTAGAACCACAACGGTGTCAGGTAGCCATGTGTCTTGACAACATTATTTTAGCTGCTAATTGGGTGGGAGACTCAGGGTGATTTAGAGATTGGGAAATAGAATACTCCATTGCAACAGTGACGGAGTACCCTCTCTGCCAAACTCTCAGTCCACTCACTCAGCATAGGGCTGGTTAGATGTAACTTACTCCGGCTCTGTCTCTGACATACTCCTCCAATGGCCTGGCAGAATACAGGAATCGGACAATTGCTATCCAACCACCTGTCCCCAATTTAGTGCCAGTGGGAAGCTGAAGGACTTTTCTGGCTGTCCATCATGCCAGGCAAAGCCTTTTGGTGAAGGTCAGCCATTGGGTCACTTTGGACTTTATACTTTATTTCTCATATTTCTGTGAGAAATCATTTTTTACCATTTTAATGCCATGCTTCCAATGTACCTCAATGCACATTCACACTCTAATACATATATCACAAAGGTGTTTTTACATTTTAATAATTTCCAGACTTTTTGTTGTAGCTGATTAATTTCATTCTCCATGATATTAATCCCTACATTGCTTGCTTTGCATTTACTGTTTTCCCAAAACTCTACTTTGCTTCCTTCCTAACCATACTGTATTGTCTTTAGCATACAAATGTCTGATTGGTAATTTTTCGTCATTGTTCAAGATAACTCAATGTTTACAAAAGATTCTTTTAATTTCAGAAAATTTCGTGTTATATATTGCTATGTGTATTGTGTAATTTTAACTTTTTTCTTGATTTTTGTTTCTTTGTATTTTTGTTATAAATTGTTCTTTTTCAGTTTTGCTCTTTCCTCTGCCCTTTTGATATTCCCTTATTGAGAAATGATTTTACTCTGTATAGATATTTTTGGTTTCTTCCTCTGTGGAGATATTTCTCCTTACTCACATCTCTCCTTAGGGATCATTCCACTTTAATTTCTTGTATTGGTGGCCAGTGGCAAATGCTATTTGTTATAGTTTTGCTGCTAAAAGATCGTTGTTTCTATTTTTGCCGGCTGCACATAGATCAAGATGTCCAAACATTTGATTTTCTGCTTGTTGATGGCCTAATTGAGATGGATGTTGCAATCATTTTTATTTAGGTTCTTGAAACAGATTGCAAATGACAAAGGTCATCTTAGACAGGGGCTCACTTGTTTATCCAAAGGTGCATAAGCATCTATATATTGGGAAGTATTTTCTGGTAAGGATCAACTGGAGGAAACTACTGTTCTCTCTGGTGGGTTTGTTTGCCATTTATTAACCTTGGTTAGGAAGTAGATTGCAGGCATGATTGGGGTTTCAGGCAATATGTATTTGTACTCAGTGTGATTCAAAAGCCCAGATTCTCTCCAATATTCAAGTATTTCATCATATTTTTCTTTAATATTCAAAGTTCGATTTTTCTTTTTCATAGCGTGTACAGTTATGTAGTTGGTGATGTGCTTCATTCACATACCTTTTTTAGACTAGACTACAATAGTACCATTATTTGTTTTTCATATGTGCTTGTCATCTTGTAGGCCATTTGATGCTTTCCTTTCTACCTGGATTACATTTTATTTTAATACAATGTTCAATGTCTTTATATTTCTCAAATCCATTGCTTCTCTTCCTTTTTCAAGTCCATCATTGTTTTTTCTTTGTAATTGATCTAAAACTTCAAATGTTTCCATGCCATTTTTGTCAGTCGTGGTTGTGATCGTCTTCAATACTTGTTCATACTCCAATGAGAAGTGTCTTTCCAATAGGCAAGCATTCTGTCCAATAACATTTTGTAAGTTTTATCTAACACCCGTAAGTGGAAAGTTATGCCCAGACTCGGATCCTGTGCTCACTGTTTCACTGGAACCAAGCTACACCCGACTGATGAGCCCCAATCCAGGCAAACCCAGTCTTAGGCTGCTTGAGTGCCAGTTCAGGGAGAACCTGGCCTGGCAGTCTTGCTGGACTATTCCTATTAGAGCAAGGTTGAGACTGATGTTCACATGGTATGATGGACAAAAATCAATGGGTTGGACTGATATCCCAAGCAATTGGCAGTTGTTAAACTTACTGCAAGCATTCCTCCTCATTACTTATTGTGCCTCTAATGTTTCCCATAAGTTCATCCCCATCATTGCTCATTCTTTTTGCTGCTCTTTTGGTGCTCTTGTGCCCCATCTCCACTTATTCCATTGTTTCATTATTTTAATTTCTCTTTTTTTCTACTTCACCCTACTTCTTTTCCTTTTTGGTCTCTTCCTATTCCATTTTTTTTGGCTCTGTTTGGTGTTTTGTATGTATGCAAGAAGCGCATTTCAGCAAGTCCAATTTTAGTGTTTTCATGTGGCTTTTTCTGCATTTCTAATTCTGAGCTCTCTACACATATACACACTTCTGTCTCATACAATTTAGACACAATATCAAGTATTTTGAAGGATTCGCTTCTCTTTGTGAATATTAAGATATGCAATGTTAAACAGTAATTTTTCTCATAGAGAAATTTTCTTTATTTAGATAATTTAATATTCTTTCCAATGTACATTAAGGATATGTTAACAGGTCATCTCGGGAACCAAGCCCTTTTACCATAACATTTGCAAAGATAAGTGTAAAAGGTAAAGTTGAAGATCCTGCATTTTTGTTATCTTATCCACAGAACAATGAAGTAACCATGAACGTAGTAGAAAGTTAGTTGCTCTCATCCATCAGTCTCGAGTGTGAGAGACTTTTAAACTTTTGATCAATTGGATGGTGCAGATCAGAAGTATGAAAGATGTAATCTCTTCATAATTTAGGTACAATGACAATTATAGACAGCTGTGAATGTTGACTATGACAGCGTTCCTCACAAAATACATCTGGAGCACAATACTAGTTGTAGACACCAGCATGATGACCATACTGAAGCTTGTTTGGAGTCAGTGATTCTACTTCATGAACATTGGCAAACCAGTCCTTCTAAGCAGGTTATTCGGACACAATGCTGCTACAAAAATCAGGTAAAATGTATTGTCACATGCAAGGCTTTAAGTGGAATGAAAAAACTCGGGGGTCTCTCATAGGGGCGTGGCCAGTGTAATTAGGGGCGTGGCTTTAAACACACGCTAAAAATCTGTGTTTACCATAGTGTGCCTCCCGACTTGAATTTGGCTGTTTCTGTCATTGTATCCAGATATTTGGTACAGGTAACATCATACCTGCAATAAGTAAGGACTATTGTCTTTGTCAATGGTTATTAGTTGCATAGGATAAATAAGCTGCAACTATGGCTTGTTACATATAATATTGAAAACGTTTCCAATTAGAGCCCTGGTGACCCTACCACAATGTTGCTGCTCTTGCGCTTCAGAAAGAGAAGGGAAATCCAGAAAGAAAATGACTCTTTAAAGGATTTCCCTTCCCCCACAACGCTCACCTGGCATGACGTCATGCCATAACCTCTCCACTAGTGAGAAGTGAGCAGTGCACATTGATGTGCTTGATGTCTTGAAACGGGTCTCTATCGGGCTGTTTTGTGCCCTGACACTTTTTCCGGACTGCAGTGACAGCAAACTGCTTTCACTGCAGTTCGGAAAAAAACGGACCGCCTGTGCCAGGGCTCAAAACAGAGCCCGATAGAGACCCGTTTCAAGGCCCCTTTTAAAAAACGGCCGGTGCTCAGACCCCTTGAGACCCGTCCCACTTAAAGCCCTGGCCACATGCCTTGGCAGATACACGTGATGTGGATGACAATCCAGTGAGGCACAGCCTTTCATCATTTGGAAACATGAAACTGATTGTTTTTAGGCAGTAGTAAGATTGCATATTTTTAAAAGTTTTAGATTGTTCTATATTGTCACATACTGCAGACCTTTGTTTCCAACTTCGTTTTTAAGGTGCTTTCTCGCTCAACCAAATGGTTTAAAAAAGTAGATGACCCAATTTTTCAAAATCAATTAATGCTATATTGTTTGAAGTTCACAAACATTTAAGTGATGTTTCCAAAAATCATTTTAAAAAGTAAATTAAAAGAATTAAAAAATGTAAAGAAAATGTTAGCTCTTTAAAGAGTCATAGGCTTTCGTAAATGGATGTCAGTGTACATAATTACAAAAACAAGGTGATGAATTAAATGCTTACATTAATCTCAGCCACTGGATTAGGATACAGTGGAGTGCCCACTCTGGCAAACAGAAGATCTGTCTGCCTGATTTAGATTCCTTCCTTTAGGATGTCAACAGCACAGACTATTCCTTCTCCACTGCTAATTTACACCTCCAATGGCCCGCTGCCAATATAGACTTCCAAAGGCCCGGCAAAGTAAGGGTCATTGAGGATTTTGCCATTTGTCCGTCCTACCTATTTAGAGTGGGCAAACAAATGGCAAGTTTTCACTCTCCGTCGCTCCCAGGTAAAATCCTAAAAACTGCAAAATGATCCCCAGTCCATGGGAAAAGAGTCCCATATCGAGGGTGTCATTGCAAAATTCCTCTGGTATTTTGTTTCTGGAAATGAAAAAAGTTTGCCTTACAGCTCTGTATAATTGGTGGAGCCGTCTGTCAAATCTATAAACTACATATTTAGAATAAAATCATTTTTAAAAAGGCCAAAGGAAATTGGCTAAAACACTGAAGATGAAATGAAGGATGACAAATAGGGGTATAATGGCAACGCTAGAAGAAAGTTGAGAAATTGAGTGTTCCAATGCGTACTACTTACAACTTGTGAACTATCCACATTGTAGAAAGTCAACCATAACTTCCACCTCACACATACGTTCTTCCCAACACCACACACCTTTTGCAAATCAAAGTGACACAACACAAAACCAACACCACCACCATCATTCATATGTCCACACAACTCAAATCATACTTTGATAGACTCCAGAAGTTTGTAAAGACAGGAACCATGAAATCACAACAAAAGCACCATAACACTGCCTGTCATCAACCTATCATCATATATAAGCACAGAAAAAAACATTATTACTGCACAGAAACAACAGTATATTACTACACATGAGATCACACAACCACACAGTTATCTTAATGCATGCACACCAAGCAACTTTTGTCTCTATAACCACAAATATCCTCACAGCCAGCAACACATACCCACACTCATCCCATTGCACAGTAGCTCGCCAGCCTTCATACAGCCAAACACACACAACAGCAAACATTCACAATCACTATAATGTGGCATATGAAGTACTATCATAAGCCAATGTAACAACCATAGTCCCACACAATCACCCTTTACTGATTCTAGACTGTATGAAATGTGCCATGCAATCATACACCCGTTCACACACTTACAAAGATAATAAAGAATTGTCTCAAACATATTACATTGCTGGCTTAATGAATTAATAATGAAGATGGCCCAGTCATCATTGTATACCCACGCCCCAACAATTAAACCCAACACCACTAGCAGGATAATTGTAAACAAGGCATCAAATATGCACCCATATATCAACATACACCTAGTCCACAACCATTATGTATCAATATGCCAACCATCCTATAGCCATACAGTTCTACTTTACAATATTCAATGCTATCACTTCTAAATCCTTAACAAACCATCACAAAACATTTCAAACACTTGTAATCTTTAGCTATGCCAAGTGATAATGTGTAGGGCTTGTGGTTGACTTATTATGTTGTGGTTGTTCAAGAGAAGAAGGTAGTATATTAACACTGGACATTCTGAACCTTTATTTATGGAGCTATCACTACAACAATGCACAAAGGTTTGCTAACACAATGCCAGAGGATAGCAGCATTATTCGAGGGATAGTCCCATTATGACAAAGAGGCCCAGAATATGGCCACTATTATGTAAAGGCTGTATTTCAAGAATAGCTACTATTATGCCAGGTCTCGTACCAATTAGACAGAGAGGACTCTGTAGCTAGGAGGGTGAACCCACATGCCATGCATGGTCCAAGATATTAAGAGTGAGGTGAATGTGGTTGTTAAGGATGGATGTCACCTAGTTGGAAGTACATCATGACAAGCAAACTCAAATATTTCTCTCTCTAGAACTGATACCTAGAGGAACACACTCTCAAACAGGCCTGGGCCCATACTGAAAGCCAAGAATACGCATGCAAACATGCACACAAACAACACATCGAAACATGAATGAACATTACACATTTGATGTGTAAAAACCCAACATCCATTCCCCTACAGCAATCAATTGTCTTTTCTGCTCATGTAGTATTCCTCTGTTTCACTCTTGCTCCTCAGCTCCAGATTTTGCATTCTAGCAGGTCCAGCCATCACACAAGCACACATGCAATTGTTGATTTATTGAATGGATGGAAGCCCCTTGCTGTCATTCCCACACTGAATACCACTACCATGCTTGTTTGCACCGACCAACGAGTCCCAAGCCTGCTTACACTGATGCCTGCTTGGCAGATGTCCCTAGGCACGTCCTCTATCACTGACCAGTTTATGCAAGGCGAAATAGCAGCATCTCCGTAGCAGCAATTCAAAACATTGCAAGAATGTAATATATTTACATTTCAGAACCAAGCGATTTATCTGAAAACCCCCACAGAACTGTCACTGATAACCAAAGTCCATCAAGGGCCAGTCCTAGGGGCACAGCAAAGATTACCCAGACTTCAAACAGTGCTCTGCTGCTATCCCCACTTCCTCACAATAGTAATATGTCACTATTTTCAAGTTCCGGGAAGATAAGCATTCTCAGAGTAGAGTGGGGTCTTTAAGACACTGGGGTATTATTACCTCTCCATATGTCTTACAGTTATCTACTGGGCATCGTGGATAATTTTGACAAAAAGAAGGGGGACTAATGGGGGGCTTATTAAAGAGGTCCAGGCTCACTGCCCACCCGGGTCATGTTCAGCAAAAAGAGATTGGGGCACCATTTAGTGTAGATACCAAACACCACACTTCTTTCACATATTGCACATATATAGGTTCTGAAGAATTGCCACGGTACATATTGACCAACAGGGCAAGAAACATGTCGACCCATAGAGTATAGCACAAGATTTAACAAATATCCCTCACCAGGGCTACTGCCACTCTATTTTATATATATCCTTTTTACTAAGGTGGATTACCAACCAGAATAAACGCATTTATTTGGAATATCCAACCTTTTTTAAACAAACGCACTCACTGCACCACCACATTATCTACACACACATGGGCCACATACCCACACTTCATCATACGGCAAAGGAACAAAAGATCTCCGACAAAGAGCCCCTTCGCGGGTGCCCGTTGAGCATTGCAGCGCCGGCTCAACGAGGAGCAGGTCCAAATGATGAAGCATGACACCTAGCTTGCTGGGTGTGTGAGGACCCCAGTTCCGCCCAAGCGGGATCCCCCGATCCCACTACCTCCTTCACCCCTCTCCTTCCTCACCACCATTAATTAGTTGGTAGGTGACACCAATCATAGAGGAAGTGCCCCAATCTCTTTTTGCAGAACATCATGGATAATTCCCAGCCGGAAAAGACCACAACCCAAGCCTTCAGATATAAGCTGCTACTTGGTTTAAGAGTTGGATAAAAAGTATGTTAACTCATTCCAAGCTCTCTATAAGGTGTATTGACTTATTGGTGTGCAGCAACCCACCTTCAGATCCAACAAAAAATGAATGCTTTGTTCTGATGAAAGCAGCACTTAATGTAAAAGAAATTTCCCTTGTGAATAATCCATGTTCATTGTTCCATAGGCATGGATTCGTTGTCGCTTTAAAAACAGTTCCGTTTTCAGTTTCATGAAAGAAATTTCATTGTTCAGTGTTGAAAACCCCTCCTCTATTGGCAATATGTTCACAACCTCTATCTCAGAAGATTTCAGAGATGATCTTTCAAAGTACACCAACCTCTACTAACCAATATGATAAGGCCCCTGTTGACCTGATGAATAAGCTGCTCCAAATTCCCAAACATACTTGTATCAAGATGGCTCAAGGACTCAGTAGAAATGCAGAGGCAAAGATTTCTCCAGTGATTAGGGATTGAGGATGGTATGTCCTTTAAGTTACAGAGGGGGCAGAATTACTAACATTTTTTGCTGGATTTTCATCACACTTTTTATTTTTTATTTACTTTCCAGTGCAGAGTGTAATTTGCTCTGGAAAGTTGCTTGGCGCTGCTTTGAAATACTTTGTGTCTTTGGGTGGGGGTGATGGGGTGCATTCTATGAGACTACAAGTGATTTCGCCACACATCATCGACTCAGCTAAATCACTAGAAAATATCTGAGACAATGACTTCTCCATGCAGAAGCACATCAGTGCTGCCACCAGAGTAGCTACCCAGCAACTCCATGATCTAAGCAAACTAAAACCATTCCTCCCCACTGCAGACCACTTAACAGCAGTCCAAGCTCTTCTACTATCAAGTACTACCCTGGTGGGCCTTCCTAAAAGTATACTTGCGCCTTTGAAAGCTTCCTTGAATATGGGTGCAAGGCTCATCACTGGCTCAAAAAAGAGATCACATCATCCCCAATCCGTCAGTCATTGAAATGGCTACCCTTGAGGCAAGGATTCACCTCAAAATTGCCTATTTGATCTACAAGGCACTACACTACAGCAACCTGTCTTACCTGTCTGCAAAATTGACTATCTAGTGGAAACAGACCTTCTAGCAGTACTAGCTCCCTTCTACTTAAGCCACCCAAATTCAACAAAAAGACAACCTTCAGTCAATCCTTTTCTGGAATTGCATCTACTATTTGGAACTTCCTCCCTCCGGAGACCTGTTGCAATCCTTCCACTTTCATCTTCAGGAATGAAGTAAAACTGCTACTAGCCAGTAGATTCCTGTAGCACTGAGATCACACCTCCCTCCCCTCAAGCGTGATGCCTACCTCCCTGTGTGACGTTCTATTGTTCCACGCATCCATCCCATCATCAAGTTCAAAGCTGATTCTCCTCTCCCAACATATTTACATCTGCCCAACACTTATCGGACTCCACCCATGCCAGTATTTATGAACCTTGAAAGGTTCCTCTCTCTCGTCTACTTGGCCTTGTAATTATACCAATCTGCAAACATTTAGTTTTATGTATATTATTTTTCGTTTGTATAAAGTTGTAAAGCACTCGTCACCCGCAAGGATCTTGTTCGAGCTATATAAAACTCTGAAAATAAAATTAAATAAAACAAACCACTCTTAGGTTTTGATGCAAAGCCCTATCTATTAACAATAGAAGGCAGGGTTTTGCATGTACCACCTGTGGGTTTTTACGGAAAGCCCTGCCTACTGACAATAGCGCATAGGATTTTGCTTAAAAAAGTAATGCCTTTTTGAGAGTGGTGTTAACTTGGAGAAATGCTTTTATTTCTTCAAATCTTTTCCTATTGTGTATGCGTGCTGCTCTGTGCAGCACACATACAAAGAGGGGATTTTCAAAAGTTTGTCTGGGCATAGTTTTGTTACTATAAGTGTACATTTCCAATACGAACCCTATGCTTGACATCACACACACACCCTTGCAAAATGGTGCAAAGGTGTGTGTAGCACTTAACAGGCTAAATGTTCTCCAGCACTAAGGAGAGACCAGGAGAGTGTCAAATATTAGTAGATATAGTGCATTCCTCCTCTATTCCTCTCAAGTAATTCAGTACAGGAACTTTGGTTGCTGTATTGTGTTGTGTGACATCTTTGTAAATCTGAAATACACTGTCTGGTTCATTGAGCCTTCTAAAGGGATGGATCAATGTAACTGGCTTCCACAATACATCCAATGGTCCATTCTACAACCCTAAGATTGGATGCTGTTGTTAGCCTTGAAGTAAGCAACAAAAAATGAGTGGGTCAAGGTATTTCTTTCCTAGCACAAGATATTTGAATCTTCTTCTGGAGGAAATAAAACAGACTGAAAATGATCTCAAATTGAATGAAACAATAAATCAATCTAAAAAGCAATTGATCACCCGGGAGCAGATATATTTTCCCATTGGACATCATCTGCTGCTGATCTAGATGTTGGCCTCTTGGCTACGTGTGTATCCTTGTATAACCATGTGGAGAAATGAACACCTGGTGAAGAGAAACTACCTTCCTAGTGGTGTTTTGATGCTACCTTTATTACTAAACTACAAGCCACTGCAGCCTGGTCAACCACATCAGATTAATCCAGTCGCAGAGGCACAGAGAACGAGTGGATAATGCCATTCTTAAATAGTCAGGTCCAAGCGCTCTGTGGCTCAGCCATCTTGAGTGGAGTCAATGCAGCTTCAATGAGCATCACTTTTGGTATCCATTTATCTCGATAACTATGAACAGATGTGTTACTTTGGAAAGCACTTTGTATGAAGTGTTTTGCATTATAAAAGTGCTTCACGTGCCCCTGGATCTGGTTTGTGCTCAATGAGTATTACTAAATGTAAGGGTCGATGCTGGGGTAATGTTAGATAAAGAGTGAGAGAAATAAAGTGGGACGGAAAGAAATTGGACATGAGAAATGATGAGGCGGGAGACTTTTAGAAAGAAACAAAATGTGCATTGGAAAAAACAAAAGGTCTGGCTGTTAGGTGTTAAGACATGAGTGTGTCTGTATGTCTAAGATTAAGCACATTAAATCCAGACCTATTGGTTTTGCCAGTGCTTCTTGAGATCCACTCTTACAATGACCAAAACATAACAGTATGGAGTTCATTTCAAAGGCATAATTTAATATCCAAAGTGAACTACTATAAATTGTAATTTGAGGATAAATAGGAGATGTTGTCACAATGTGATCTACCTATACATGCTTTGTGTTTATAATAGTCGAGGGGGTCACACTTTGCAATGTCTCGCTCTATACAAAGAAAAATGTAGAACGTGATTCTCTTATATGTGTGTTTATGTATATATGTAGTACTGGTATACCACAACCCTAACCTCATGCAAAGTTTTTTGGGTACATGCATAGTACTGTTTCTGACGAACAAACTCTTTCACTCTTCTCAAATGTCACTCTAATGCATATGTGGATTGTGGGCAGGAAGAACAGATTTCTGGGAACTGCTGTTAGTGGCTTCACTTCACTTTCACCAAATTCTTGAATGTATTTGGGCTAAAGTGTGCTTGGTTTCCTAAGTACAACAACAAAGCTCTGTTCTGTACAAATAGCTCAGATCTCTGACTTTGCAGAAGCCTATCAAACATGAATTTTCTCGCCATCTCTGCTACCCAAAGTGCAAGGGTTTTGTGTCTTCGCAGGTGCTTCCAAGGCAGCGGCTCCTGTGAACATGAAGCAGAGATCAGTGGTGGGCTGGCGGTGAATTCAAAATATGGCGGATTTCAGTCTGTCTCGGTGGCAGACATAATGTCCTTTTTTTGGCTCGGTGACAGACAGAGTAAAGACTGCGACAGACAGCCCAAATCAGAAAGAGAACCAAGCAAACTTTGCTCACTCTTTTCGAGATACACACTACCTAAAAACTAACTCGGAGAAATATCAGGTTAAATTAATTCACTTTACACACTGCAGGCGATAAAACAACAGGCGCTCGTCGCTTGCTGCACCAGCAAAACACATCCAGGAAAGGGGGGGCCGATCGGCCCCCACGCACACATGGCTGGGCCCGCCCCCCCCCTCTCCGCCAGTCCTGGTTGGTTCGCGCGTCCCGCCTGTTGACCCGGAAGCAGTTTTGAACTTCCGGGTCGAGGGGGCGGGATCACGGCGTAGGAGGGGTTAAGAGCCTGGGGAGCGCGGGAAGCGGCCTCTTTGTGCCCGCGCTTCCCAGGCTCGCTCCTCGCCCCGCTGTGGGGCCGTTAATTTTCTCTATTCTTTTTTTTAGGAACCACGCTGTATTCTAGCGTTCGAGGGATATCGTGGACGGCGTTTGTGTTTTCGGCGGGCCCACTTCGTGCGGAGGTGTCGGATCGGGATCGCAGCTGTTTTCAACGAGGCAGCGCGAGCGACCACGAGCGTAGGAGTTCAGGCGGCAGTTTGCAGTTGGTTGGTTTGCCAGGCTGAAAAGGTATGAGGCGGTCTTGTCGGTGCGGCACATGGTGGTCTGGCCCGATATAACGGCTGAGGAGCGGCAAACAGTCTCGTAAGTGCTCGTTAAGCACAACGGTGCAAAGCAGGGTCGGCCCGGGCAGCGTATGGGAGACCGGTGCAGGGTTATTGTGTAACATTGATCGTTGCTGTTGAATTTCGTGGGATATATTCACTGAAACACGTTTTGCATTCAGTAGTTAGGGCGGATGCAAAGTAAGGATTAAGAATAAATGTTTTCTTCCTTATTGAGTGGGCAGTGTACTTAACTGTTTGGAGGGTGATTCTGGCAACAAAAAATCGATTATACTTTACACTGAGTCCTGTGCATGATATTTAAGGTGTTCACTAGCAGCATTTCTGTAGGCTCACTTAAGTAGAATAGGCATTGTACTCTTTGTTTTTGTGGCATGATTCTGGGCAAATCACTTAATCTCACTGTACCCTTCTGATTCAGGCAAAAAATGTTATGTTTTTTATTAATTGCTACAACAGCTCGATTTGCATGTACATACTGCTGCCTGTATCCCAGTGGCAGTAATTTGTTGTGTAAGGGGGCAGGGGTGAGTTAATATTGAAGTGGGGGGGCCATTTTACACAGTTGGAACGGGACTTTCCCATTTGCGAATTGCCGCAATTCGGTTTTAACGGATTTTCTCATTGTAGGAGCTACAGACAAGGATCGCTGCGGACCGGGTAGCTGTGGAGCTCACGGTGGACGGCGGATCCTGAGGACGCGGGCAGGCCTGCATTTCACTCCAGGCTAGCTGGGGTGTGCGGTCACAGTTGCCTGGTGCTTACGGCCAGCTTGTGAACCTCCGACTGGGACAGGTACGGGGCACAGTGTGCCAATAAGTAACGCATTGTGCAGTGTAGATTAAAGAGCAATATGACTGCCAGACGGGGTGCAGGGGGTGCTAACGTGGAGTTGATGTTTCAAACAATGATGCGCAGAATGTCAGCAATGGACAAGCGATTGGGGAAAGTGGACAAATTAGGTTAAACTGTGGCTGAATTGGGGGCGAGGATGGATGCGCAGGCAGGCCCGACAGTAAGGCCTAAGCGGACCAAATGCCACCCAAACCAAGGGGGGATTTTGAAACACCACCCAAACGCGCCAGAACTAGGAAGGTGGGTGGTCGCCCCCCAGGTCCGGAGGGGGGTCCCCGAGTCCAACACCGAATGTACCGCTTGTTGTACCTAGCTCACCAATTCCTACCCCTCAGCCTCCTGCGAGTGTTCCGTCCCCCGCCCCGCAACGTCCAGTAGGTGTGCCAGTAGCACCTATCATGCCACCCATTGACCCGGTCCCAGTTGGTATCCCGCAGCCAGACCCGGTCCCCGTTGGTATCCCGCAGCACGTCGCGCCAGCGACTGTCCCCGTGCCGGCCATTGTCCCGCCGGTCATTCCAGCGCCGGGACCAGTGCCACCGGAACTGGCAGCACTGATAGCGGCAGTGCTTCCTTGGTTGGGGATTGGGGGAGTGTTACCTTCCGCAGCAGATCCCTCGGCTGAGGCCCAAAAAATGGTTGCTCAAATACTGTTGGCTAGGGGTGGGAGTAGCACGCCGAGTGCACCGATTTCTACTCAAACAGGTCCAGCGAGCAATGCGGGCGCAGTCAAGACCGTGGATGCAACACAACCCACCGAAAGTGGTAAGGAGGTTGCCCTTCCGGTACTGGGCGAGGGCGCGATTCCCTCCAGGGGGGAGAGTTTAGCGCAGCATGTATCTCAGAGTGTGAAGGAGTTAATTTGGGCGGACAAATATATTAATATTTTTTCATTGTTGATTGACAACAGGGAGTGGGAATATGCGAAATCACAGAAGGATATGATGTTGCCTAGTGAATGGCGATCTCAATTGTACAAATTTAGGGTGGAGGAGACGCTCATCAATTGGATCAGGGCTTTTTCTGTGTATAGTGCAGTGATTGGAGAGCGCTTCCCTGGTATGCAAGCTGTGATGGCCTGCTATCAGAGCAGGATCACAATGTCTAATGAGAATCATAGGGGGGACGCATGGAAGGAATACGACATAGCTTTCAGGCATTCCCAGTTTGAGAGGGGGCAAGCTGCAAGTACTAGTGCTACTTGGAACAAAGGTTATTCCCCCAAGCCCCAGCAGCCCTTTCAGCAGCCCTTTCAGCCAGCGCAAGGCGGGGAAATGGCCAACAAGACCAGAGGTAGTACAGGTGGGAAGGGAGTATGCTGGGATTTCAATAGGCGAACGTGCAACAGGGCACCGGGCACTTGCAAATTCAGGTACGCGTGTAACTTATGCGGCCACCCTTCCCACCCAGAGACGACATGCCGGTCAAAGGGTAATGGGTCTGGTAACAGAGGGAGGAGGAAACCAGAATAGCAGAGTACACCCCCTTATGGCGCGTTCACCTATTTTGTTGGCAGCTATGATCCCTTGGCTCAATAGATACCCTAACCACACTTCTGCAAGGATGCTTCAAGAGGGTTTCACACACGGTTTCCGGATTCCAGCTGGGGGTTATACTGGGACACCGCAGTGTAGGAACCAATTGTCAGTTCAGAGCAATCATGGGGTGGTGGCGAACAAGATAGAGAAGGAGTTGCGCCTAGGTAGGGTAGCGGGACCTTTTCCTGACATCCCTGTACAGAATTTTGTCTGCTCGCCTTTAGGAGTGGTCCAAAGAAGGAAAAGGGCGAGTATAAGCTCATACACAATTTGTCTGCACCAAAGGGCTTATCTTTGAATGATGCAATTGATGAGTCTATTTGTAGTGTGAAATATGCGTCTTTTGACCAGGCTGTCGATATGTTGAGGCTTCTGGGTCCTGGTGCGCTGATGGCCAAATCAGATATTGAGTCAGCCTTTAGACTACTCCCAGTGCATCCGGCGGATCAACACTTGTTGGGTTTTTCCTTTGAAGGCAAATACTACATGGATATGTGCATGCCCATGGGTTGCTCTATTTCATGTGCCTACTTTGAAACATTCAGCTCTTTCCTTGAGTGGGTCCTGAGACAATCTACAGGCCACCAGTATGTCATGCATTACCCAGACGATTTTCTTTTCCTGGGTCCGGCGGGCTCACAGGAGTGCGCGTGGGCAATGCAGGAGTTTTGCGTGCTCATGCGTACTTTTGGGGTCCCGCTTGCGCAAGGGAAAACGGTGGGGCCATTGAAGTGTCTAGAATTCTTAGGAATTGAATTGGATTCCGTGGAAGGCTGTTTCAGGTTACCCACAGACAAAATCGAAAAATTCAGGTCAACCCTGGAACTATGCTTGCAGACAAAGAAAGTCACTTTACAACTGTTGCAGCAGACAGTGGGTCAGCTAAACTTTGCATTGAGAGTTATTCCCATGGCACACCCATTTTCCCGCTCAATTGCACAAGCCATGAAGGGTCTGCGGGAAAAGCATCATCGCACATGGCTGTCAGTTGAGGTTCGCCAGGACATGCGGATATGGATAGCATTTCTGGAGGGCTTCAATGGCAGAGTGCTGTGGGGTGCCCCCACGCTGTCGTCAGCAGAGTTAGGTTTATGGACTGACGCTGCAGGCAGTGTGGGGTTTGGCGCCATTCTTGGCAAGAAGTGGGTGGCGAAAAGGTGGCCCGGCTGGTGGGAGGAGAGTGGGCTGACCGCAAACATTGGGTTCCTAGAGCTCTTCCCAATCTGGGTGGCGTTGAAGGTTTGGCCAGAGCAATTGGCCAATCGCTCAGTGATTTTCTGGTCGGATAACATGACCGTGATGGAATGCATCAATCAGCAGGCAGCGAGGTGTTGGTTCATACTGCGCCTGTTGAAGGAAATTGTGCTAAGTTGCATGAGATTGAATATACATTTCAGGGCCAAGCATGTCCCAGGGGTCTTGAATAACGCAGCTGATGCCATTTCTCGCTTTAAGATGCAGGTATTCAGGGAACACCTACCGGCTGCAGAGGCAACCCCAGCTCGCTTCCCATCGACTCTCTGGCAGATTGGTGCCCCCAACTACACGACCTTGTGGCAGCCAGCCTAGCGCCAAAGACAAGGACAGTTTACGAAGGGGCGTTCAGGTCTTACTGTAACTTTCTGGGACCAGATTGGGAGAGCAAGTGGGATCAGGAGGCTAGTTTTAATGGGTACATGAGCACATTACACAAGGAAGGGCGCACGGCGGCGACAGCTAGCAGACACAAGACGGCTGTTTCCTTTTTCGCACGCGCTAGGGGAGCCAGGGATCCAACAAACAGTTTCCTAGTTCAAAAAGCGTTGAAAGGATGGCGGCGCTTGCAGGCACCCACCGCTGATTGTAGGAAACCGATAGGTTTCGAACGTTTGGTAGCAGTGCTCCTCGCCCTGCCGGACACATGCAGTTCTACGGCTGAAGTGGGATTATTCAATGCTGCTTTTGCCCTGGCATTCTACGGGGCTTTCCGGGTAGGCGAACTGGTGGCAGTCAACTAACTGGATAGGGAAGGTGGCCTTCAGCTGCGTGATGTCAGTATACGGGACGACACGATGAGGGTTACCATTCGGAAATTCAAGACTGATCAGGAGGCTAGGGGTCAAGGTTTAGTGTTACACCGGGCACCGAATAACCCGTGCTGCCCGGTGTCACATGTGGAAGCATTAATTAAGCAGCGCACAGGTGAGCCTAGTGGAGCATTACTGATGCATAATGATGGTACCCCTTTGACCAGGTTTCAGTTCCAGAGAGTCTTGGCCATGAGTATTGCCAAAGCGGGTTTTAACTACAAAGAATTTGGGACACATTCTTTCCGGATAGGGGCAGCCACGGAGGCCACTGCAAGGGGGTTGAATGCAAATAGTGTGCAGAGGATTGGGAGGTGGTCCTCCAATGCCTATAAGCGTTATGTGCGGTTGCACATGTTGTAAGGGTCAGTCACCGCCTTTCTGACGCCTGCTGTTTTGTCTTGTTTTATTTCTAGTTTCTCGGGCCTGTGACGCAGGACGGAAACTACTTGAGGACCATCACAGCCAACCATCAACATCACGGCAACGACAGGAAGGCACAAAGAAGACTTTGGTAGTGTGGGTAGTCGGCCATTCTTATGTGAAACGTGCTAATCCAATTTTCTTTGCAGGAGCGGGTAGACGGAGGGCGGAGTGCGGGGGTTTCAATGTCTCCTTCCATGGCAGAGGAGGGCTTCGCCTCAGTCAGCTTAGGGGTTACATGTCAGATCTACTCGGGAGACACACCTCACCACCCTCAGCGGTCATCTTGCATCTGGGGGGGAATGATTTAGTAGATTTGGGTAGAAGGGTCTTGTTGGAAAAAATCATATCAGCGGCAGGGTGGCTGGCGAAACTGTTACCGGATTGCACTATTGTATGGTCACAGTTGATACCAAGATTGCAGTGGAAGGGGGGGGGGATCAGTCAGTGCGTTGAATCACTCGGTAAAGAGGGTCATCAATAAACTGAATAAGCTGTTTCGAACTCCTTATCTGCAGAGCATACCGCATGGTTGCATCTGGGGGGAACAGTTTTATGTGCGGGATGGGGTCCATTTGACAGAGTCAGGGAATGCCCTATTCATAAGGAACATCTTAGCATGGGTAGAAGGTTTTGCGAGGAAGGTATGACCTTTCAGTGTAGGTTTTGGGGGGGGGGGGGCAGATAGTCGGTTAACTATGCTGGCCTGTGGCGGTAAGGTCATAATCGGTGAGCAGCAATTTAAGGTCCTTAGGGGGGGGCCGTCCCATTCACGAAAGGGGCCGCCCAGGGGGAGGGGCCACTGGTCTCTCCCAGAACTTCAGGGGGAGGATATCCGTCGCTTGGAAGGGTGCGGGGGAGGAAATCACGCTTTCCTCAGGCTGGTAGCCACCCCTCACATACACTATGACGTCTTCAAGGGGCGCGAGTGTAAGGGCCCTCCTGTTATGGTTAAATGGAGTTCACGGAGCGCACAAGGGTAAACGGGCCCTTGTTGCGCATGCGCATCTCGGACGTGAGAGCGTAGCTGGTAAAAGGATCAGACACCGGTTAGCGACCTTGCCGTAGGACCAGAAATTATTAAAATGCAAAATTGATATCAGGATGTTAGATTCGGTTAGGAACCACGCTGTATTAGACATTTGTTAAGGTTAGCCCATCATACCTGTCTAAACTGGATGTAAATCTAATGTCTGAACTTTGCATTTAATAATTATGTAAATAATGTTATTTTATTAAAAAATTAATTTTGTTTCATATTTTAATAAATACGGCCGGGGGGGTCTCGAGCGTAAAGAAAGGAAACAGTGAGCTGGGAGTGAAGCAAGGGGAGTGGGGGGGACCCAGATGAGGAAACGAGGAAAAAGAGAGATGGTGAAATGGCAGACGGAAGAATAAAGAAAGAGCAAGGTTAAATATCGTGAAGGGAGGAAGCAAAGAAAAATGAATAGTGGGGCAGGGCCCAACTTCAAATCAAAGAGGCCCTGCTGCAGTTAGAAGTCTAAAAACTGTGTGGGCTTTAAAGTGGGATGAGGGCGAGGCATAATGATCGGAGATGAGGGGGTGAGCTTCTAATCGCACAAACACACACAATAACATCTCCACATCACAAAGTACTCAAATACACTGGAAGCAAAAGCCAATCAAAGAAACCTTTCATCTCGTTATGGAGGCCTGAAATTAGCATGTTTAAGTCCACACGTGCGTTGAATTGTCTACACATGTTTTCAAATAAAAAAACGCAGCATTTTCGATATCATTCGAAGTGGTGTAATTCTATAGTCTACAAATATAACTTTTGAAAAAAGTGGGAACAGTATCTAGCACATGAAGACTTTTTCTGCTCAGACTAGATCTGTTGTAAGAAAACACCGTGGGCCTTATTTATAAAGGCCTTGCGCCACCCGTGCGTCACTTTTTCCCATTTTAAAAGTGACGCACCGGCGGCGCGAGGCCTTGATAAATAAGGCCCTTTGTATTTGCAATCTTCCAAATAACTAATGTTGCATTTAAAAATTTAGATTTTGTTGATTCATGTGGGAAAAAAATGCAGCATTGGTTTTGAATCCTGTCCAAACAGCTGCAGCGACATTGAAAGACAGCAGCTGGGATTACAAAATGTCATCCAAAGTTTGAATGCACAAAAAATAAACTTTGCTTCCATTTCCTTAATAGGAGCTCAAAAAGAGCCAGATGACAGCAATAAGCATTTTGGATGTCAACACAGGTTGCTCCAAAAGCACCAGATGACAGCAATAACGCACTTTCGATGTTAACTTTAAACATCTCTTAGTATATGACCTGCAGACAGGAGGGGCCCTATCATAAATCTCATAAATCCTATTTGTGCAGCAGCGACGCAGAAGAGGTCTACGCAGTTCTTTTTTCTGTCTCCAGCAATTTATTAACTTGAAAGATGGAAGCAGAGCAATTACTGCCGTTTTTCCGAGCTCTGCTCTATGCAGCCCGTACACTTACTCAGAGGTTTAATCTCTGCACTGAAGATGGGAAATGAAACACCTGACCCCTTCATAAGAGGAATGCAACCACTCTCTAGATAGACAAGCTCTAGTTTATGTCACTACACGGAAGCAATGGAGTTCCTCTTCACTGTGACTACTCACAGCAGCACCTATAAGAGGGCATATAACTTCACAATATTCCACAATACTGTAAAAACTGTGAACATGCAGCCCTCTCCCTTTTGTTTTTGCTGCAGCTCACGAACAAGTGCTGTGTACCTAGGGCTTGTGAAGAATGTTTTTTAAGTTATCTCGTGGGAGGACAGTAATATGTGATTGAAAGCAGGTCTGGATGGTGATTTGTATGAAGAACTTTGTAGTAATGAGGTCCACACAGGAAGGATGAAATTCAGGAAGCTTTATTGAAGACAGTTACATGTAGATAGTTCCAGAGCAGCAGGGAGTAAGGTTCTGTAGAGCAGCCTCACCAGGAGCAGCCTCACCCTATTCTCAACTGTCACCTCCAACCTCTCAGGCTCCCAACATTTCAATCGCATCATCACTCCAACATTCCATGCAGCACACACACTGGCTGAGCAAGGGATGTAAAAGGCATAACAAGAACATGAGTAGGATACCACAAACTTCTTTTAAGGATCCATTTTGGGGTGTTTGACGATTACTAGTGGCTATGTTTTGAGCAATACAGACGGTGTTTCACGAATCCACTTATGTGAATTTTATTTCGGGTTCAGTTTGCTTTGGGGAGCAGACAGGTATTATTTGTTTTTATTTATCTTTGTGTGCTTGGGCTCACGGAAGTCCATTACAGGTGCGGTTACTCAGGGCATTGTTTATTCTGTTGAACCCCACTCCTGCAGACGCACGTCAGGAAGCTGGGTACATGCACGAGCCAGCGCCTGCAGGCAAGCATACATGGTGAGCTCGAGGGACTCAGTGTGTTGTGGTGGCAAGAGCTCGGAGAAAAGGGCAATTTTCTTTAGTGGGATTCATGTATGCTGTGACAGACACGCGCACAATCATCTTGAAGGATAGGCTGCTAGCACTGAATACCAATGAAGTCGCTTTTTGCTTATTTAGTTTCACAGGCAACAGGTCAGTCGTTTTGAGTCTTTTAATGCATTGTGTATTTGGAAACTGGTTAAGGCAGATATTTTATTTTCATATTTGGCTTCACTTGGAAAGCATTAAGAATGGAGGAAATGGCAGGCAAAGCCAGTGAGGATAAAATAGAAGACAACATGAATAAGCCTGCAGAGCACATTTCAGCAGACAGCGGCGGGAAACATCCTTAACCACGATGTAAAAACAACGACTTACCGGAACAACGAAGAGTGAACAACGAAGAGGGCTGAACCACAATGGTAACATCCACGAACGACGGAACAATGAAGGATGGAACCACGACTTTTAGAACACCGGAGCATGCTAGGAAAACGTTTAAAAGTGTAGCTGGGAGGTGTGGGGGGACTCCCCCCCACAAATACGATAAGAAAAATATATAGTTAGATATATACGTGAAGATTAAAATCATAATAGTTAAAATTCAAATACAGCTAAGGTTGTAAAAAAAATTGTTTACATTTAAATTACCGGTTTATGTCATCTATAAATTTGGCAGACGGAGTGTTGTTGGGACAGTAGAGGTAATTTCCTCCAGCATCCCGCTGAACACTACTCCATCTGTCAAACCCTAAATTAGGCATTAAGATCTTTGACATGACAGAAGTTGTCTATGACAGCAGAATTCACATTGAAGAGTCTATTCAATGGGCACAACCTGATGTTTGCCTCCGAGGAAATGCTAACAGAGCACTTGCTTTGGAGAGGATGCAGAATATACTTCTAAAAGTTGCATTGCACTTGTAGGCCCTGGAACAGCGCAAGTCATCTCACTCTTTCCTCTGGTCAAGTTTTGCCATACACCGTCCTCAATGTACCAACAAGCAAAGTTGCGGCCCTCCTAAGAGGTCTGTGGCACACGTGCCACAGCACATGAATTAACTAACTGATAAACAAGCTGGCTAAAAGACCACCCAGTAAGAGGAATTGGTTTTATTTACAATGTGTCTTCTAAACATTCATACTCTGCTGTGTTTTTGTTTCTTATCACTAAAGGCAAACTATCCTTGTTAAAAATGGGGGTCTCTAATTGGCAGAGGTATGCACCTTAACGAAGTAGGGACCCTTCCTTCTAGTTAAGGGAAAGGGATAGACACTTTAGATAACCCCTGCTCACCCCCTTGGTAGCTTTGCACGAGCAAACAGGTTTATCCCAAAGGCAATGTGCAAAGCATTTGTACCTAAACAAACAATAACACAGTGAAAACACCACAAATGGACACCACACCAGTTTCGAAAAAACCCAAAGAATCTTTATCTAAACCAAACAAGACCAAAACGACAAAAAGCCAACATACATGTATCAAGATATCACTTTTAAAATGGTTGCTTCAAAAATATTTGGAAACAAAATAGCTCCATCTGGGGCTATTATGGCATCATTACATGCACAACTCCAAAGAACGGAGCCAACCGCGAGGTGCCAGAGGGAAATCAACAGACGATGCATGGCATCATGGAGGTGAGGCATCAGTGCTGAGGCGAAGCCGGTTCCTTTCTGCCACAGTGGAGGTGAGGCGTCAAGTCTGTGAGGATTCAAGGTGTAGAATCCAGGACAGGGGAAGTTAGGCGGCGTTGGTTCCATTGAGGTGGTGCAACATCAAAGAGTTTCTGAAGTCACTCTCGTGGGTTATCAGCAATAACGTTGACAGTGGCGCTGGCGGTGACTGTGTCAGTGCAAGCACTGGTGTCAGGAAGGCCAATAACTGCAGGCATCAGCAGTTGTTAAATGGTGTCAGAGCTGTGGTGCAAGCGGGGAGGTGCAACGTGCACATCACAAGCGGTGCCCCCGGCCTCGTTTAAGGTCGCTGCATCACTGGCGGCATTGCTGACGGTGTCAGAGTTGTTCTTCTTGCTTTGTGGCACCAACCACACAATTCTCAGGGCCCAGGAACTTGAATTTGCACCCTTTTGAATACTGGAGCCCACAGAGGAGTCAGTGGGTGCAGGCGAAGTCTTTGGGGCACTGAGAGTTCAGAACGGGAGGCAAGCACACAAAAGCCCTTGGAGATTCTTCTTCAAGCATGTTCACAGCAAAGTTTCAGTCTTTGTCCTCTCTTTGACAGAAGTAGCGACTGCAGGCCAACCAAGCAAAGTTACAGCAAAGGGACAGTAATCCTCGGTACAGCTCTCCAGCTCTTCTCCTTGGTAGAGGTTCCTCTTAAGTCCAGAAGGGATCTATGAAGTCTAAGATCCAATACTTATACCCCATTTTCTCTTTGTTCTCTTTGTGGCAAGGGTCTCTGAGCCCAGTCCGAACCAGTTCTGTCCTCTCTGGCATAACCTCCCTACAGGAGGTGAAGACAGCATTGTGTAAAGGAGACACCTATTCAGGTGCTAATGAAACTTCTCCCACTAATCTAAATGCAGCCAAGGTCTATTCAGCCCAACTATGGTTTCTATTAGGATGGCGGGTGAACTTTCGTCCGCCTGCCGCCCTAGCGGTGCTGGGACCGGCCGCCAGTGGTGCGGCGGTCCCGCACCGGTAATTAGGATGCCACTGTCGCGGTGGCGGAGCATTCCCCATCCACAACATTGTGCTGTGGATGCACCTTGTGCATTGGCATGCGAAAGGTGACAGGCACCGTGCAGTGCCTGCCACCTTGTCCACTCCAATGTAGGATGGTACCATAGGTACCCCCCACCCCCCAACTCTCCAGGGGCCAGTAACGGGCCCCCACATGCAGGAACCGCATGCCTTTCCATGGCGGCAACGCCACCATGGAAAGGTACATCTCCGCCTGCATTGTAATATGGATGGCAGTGTCCTGCAGACACCGCCACCATATTCAGCCCCTTTTCTGCCCGGTCGACTTCTCGATGGGTAGAAAACTGGCAGACGGTCTTCCCGTCAGCCGGGGTCCCCGCCATCGTAATATGGCGGGGGAAAATGGGAGGCGAGCAGTGGGAAATGGTGGGCGGATCGCCACCCCCATACGGGTGCTGGCGATCCACCCATATACTAATAGACCCCCATGCACATCCCCAGCTCCTATCACTCCAAAGCCACATTGGATACACAAACAGGCAGAGGCACACATAATGGTTTAACCCCTTCGCTGCTAGGCCTGTTCCCCCCGTGCTAAGCCTTTTTATGTCTATTTTGGGTAGTTTGCGCTTAGGCCCCTGTAACCTTTTGACCACATAAGGTATCCACACAAAACTTGCTTCCTTTTCTTCCAACATCATGGGAATTCTAAAGGTACCCAGGGTTTGTGGATTCCCCAGGAGGGGACCCAGAAATTAGCCAAAATACAGCTACATGTTTGGGTTTTTATGGAAATATGGGAAAAAAGGGCTTCAGCTGAAAGTGTCTGGTTCTTCCCCTGCAAATGGTATCAACAAGTGGTTGTGGTGCTGTAATCACCATCTTCCCAGCTTTCGGGGACAAGCAGACTTCTGTCAGAACACCTCAATTTTTTACACAGTTTTGGCATTTTTCTGGGACATAGCCTATTTTTGCAATTTTTTGTGCTTTGTTAATGGTAGAAATGGGTATGAAAGCAATAATGGATCCTGGAAAGCTGTACATTTTAGAAAAGTAGATACAATTCTGAATTCAGCATTGGGTCGTTTGTGTAGCTCCTTCAAGGTTTCTTTATAGAAACTAAGAGTTAAATACAGGGAAAATTGGAAATTAGTCATAAAAAACAGCTATTTGTGTCAACGTTTTCATCTTGAACTTCTTGTAATTATGACAGCTGTTTGAAAGCAATATACCGTTACATCCGCTGGACCTTACTGGTTGTGAGGGTATATAGGACTTGCAGGTTCACCAAGAACCCGAAGAACCCAGAGCCAATAATTGAGCAGAGTCTTGCAATTGTTTTTTATTATGTACCGGGCACATAGCAATTATTCTGGGAAAATGTATACATGGAAAAATTGGTATGAAAGACACTTATGTATTTCTGGAATGGAAACAAAATATAGAGTTTAGAAACAGTAGATATTTGCACATTTCCGAAATTGGGAGTACCCTAATAGCATGAGCATTATAGGTCATTTCTCAAAATGACTTATTTTTTCCACATTGTCTATCATTTGGAAGGCAGAAATGCATCGAAAGTCAATAGGTATTAACAGTTGCTCTACAATTCTGTTACCCTAATTCTCATTGTGAAAATGTACACCACATTTTCACAATGAATAACGACCCTTTTTTAGCAAAGTGCCTAGATGTAGTTTTTGAACCCTTGCTCTGCCGGCACCTAGTGAAACCTAGCAAACCTATACAATTTTGAAAACTAGACACCAAGGGGAATGCAGGATGGGGTGACGTCACTGGCTCTCACCAGGTTCTGTTACCCAGAATCCCTTGCAAACCTAAAACATTGTCAAAAAAACACATTTTCCTCACATTTCTGTGGTGGAAAGTTCTGGAATCTGCTTGGATCCACAAAATTCCACCCACCCTGCGTTCCCCAAAGTCTTCTGAGAAAAATGGTACATCACTTGTGTGGGTAGGCCTAGTGGCCGCAACAGGAAATGGCCCAAAATGCAATGTGGACACAACACATTTTCACAGTGGAAAACGGGCGGGGGGGTGTATAAAGACCGCAATTGTTGCAGGGTGGAGGGGGGGCATTGGCAGGCCCGTTTTAGGCAGCCCCAACCCTAATACAAACTGCCCAAAAAAATCCCTGGCTTCTAGTGGGCAAAGGCTGTCATTTTGGCAGGGGGGTGGGGGAAATTGGCATGTCCATTTTGGGCAGCCGCCACCCTAAAACAAGTTGCCCTAAAAAAATCCCTGGCGTCGAGTGGGCTTTTTGCCACCTGGGGGGCAGAAAGGCTTTCATTTTGGCAGAGGGGTGGGGGCATTGGTGTGCCCATTTTGGGCAACCCCACCCTAATCAAAAATGGCAACAAATAAAACTCTGGTATCTAGTGGGCTTTCTGCCCCCTCCCCCCCTGGGGGGCAGATTGGGGGCTACTGCCCCCGTCTGTCCCCCAGGGGGGCAGAAAGACTGAATATGACCAATTTTTTTTTGGGGGGTGCAAAGGCCTTGCCCAAGGGACCGCTCCCCCCGCCCTGGTGTCCAGTGGGTGGATCCCTGCTTGGGCATCTCCTTCCTGGAGTAATCCCCAAGCAGGGATCCACTCTCCAATGATACCTTTCCCGTCTTTTTATGTGCTGAGGGAGCTGGGATAGCCCCTGAGCACATAGAAAGTGAAACTGAAATTAGCCTAAAGGCTCATTTCAGTTTCTGTATCTATGAAATTATGTCAGCGCAACGTGCGCGCTGATCGTCATTTCCTATAAACCACGGGGGGTGCCTCAGGAGCTGGGGAATGTCTTCCCCAGCTCCAGAAGGTTTGGGGGAGAAAAAACAATCCCTCTGCCGCCTGCCGCAGAGGGATTTCCTGTGCAATGGCGTCAGACGCACGGGAGCCGTCCGACGCACATGAGCACTTATGAGTCGGACAGCTCCCACGGGTCAGACGCATGCAAGGGTTTAACAAAGCTGTCAATTATTCATTCCATGAAAGCTGGAGGGATCTCTCCACCGGTTTTCACAGAATTAAAGAGCTCTACTAAGAAGGATATCAATTCTTCCTGAAACACCTTTTAAAACTCCACTGGAAGTCTGTCATTCAAGCAGGCCTTTCCAGATGACATTGAAGCTGGAGCCTGGCACATTTATAGTGCTGTGATATCGGCCACTAATCCCTCGGCCTGAATACATGACAGCTCTGGTAGATTAATATCTAAAAAGTACTGATGTATTGCATCATCCCTCTCATTACAGTCCATCCGCTGCATGCCTTAAAGTCTCTTAATCGAGCCTTCTCTGTCGCATGCCTGCCTACTCCCCTTCCGTGTAACCTCCCCTTGCTGTCTACAACATCAGTCCTCTTCTAGACAATACACTTACTCCACTTTCAACTTGCATGAACTCTCGTTAATAACCATACCTAAAACCTATTAGCTTGATCTAACACAAGAGACTGGTAGAAATGCTACAACAGTTTCCTAAGAGAACAAATCTAACCCAATCATCTATAATATACAACTAATAACCACTGGATTAACCACATATTTTTGGTTACCGATTAGCGTGTTGCCATCCTTTAAGGGCTTCAATGTCATCTCTGGGTTAATAAGCAATATATAAATCCAATTCCAATACACTGCAATGCAATGTGCTGTTGTTGCACTGGAAACACCGTATTTGCTGTGATAAATAACAACGTCGTAGTCACTTATTGGTGTGACGTGGTGCAGAGTTGGACAGTGCACAGTTTCTGCAATAGTGCCCCTGGGGTTTCTTTTTTGAATAAAGAATATATTCAAGCCTGAACCAGAGATAAAGGGCTAGGTGATGCCCGGAACGCGTTTGGTACCTTCGGCATATTTACAAGCTGGAATAAGTGATGTTGTTTGCCCCGCAGGTCCTGTAAAGAAAAGAAAGACAACACGACTGTGTGTGTCGCCTTCACTGTTGGGTGCTCTTCATTTGGAGGTATATATATATATATATGTGTGTGTGTGTGTGTGTCTGTGTGTACCTCCCACGAGTCTTATTTGTTCAGGCATTTCTTACTAGAGTAATTTCAAACTTTCCATCTTCATAATTTAGTGGAATATGTTAGTATGTGTCCATGTTAACTGATATTGTAAAGGGCATTTGTAAAGAATTATGTTGCTGGCAGGTAGAGAATATGTTTTGACATGTGTAATCAAATGTGACTAGTTTAATTGCACAAGTTAATTTCTACTCTTGTAAATATTAGATACGTACATTTAGATAACATATCTCTACTAAGATGTCTTACATTGTTACCTACTTAGACAATTAAATCCAATTCTTCTGTTTTCTAATATGTCTGGTGTTGAGAAGGTAGATTTACACTTGAGCCACTGGGGTTGTGAAAGCCCAACATCTGACAGCCCAGCAGATAGCTGACTTCCATATTCGGAAGATCCCCATCAGAATCACCAGGATTTCTTTAGGAAAAGTCTTCTTGTAGCCTAGAGCAGCACTTTCACCAACATAATCCTGGCCACCCACCATGTAGTTTCTACTGGCTTTCATATTTTTTTATTTGCAGAACAAGCCTCCGAAGTAGAGTAGTGAGAGGCGTTATTTCAGAAGAACAAAAAATAAAAAACTGGTGCGCAAGTAGTAGTCTCCCTTGCATGGCCGACCTAGGAATAAAAGGATCTGTGTTGAAAACCCTGCCCTATCTCCTTCCTGAAATGCAGAGGCAGGTAGCCTTGTAATAAATTTAAATGCAGCAGTTTCTCCACCGATAAAGAAGCAAGGGAAAAACAAAATGGCATAGCCGGACACCCGCCAGTCTAGGGCAAATATCATGCATCCACAAAATTCCATATCGGCCATCTACACCTTATCAGTATTTAGTGCCCTCTAATAGTTCTGGAACAATTTTCCGAGTGGAGGTGCTGGACATCAACATCACCTAATTAGAAACACAGGAATTGTTGAAAATCCAACTGCATCTTATAGAGTAAATATAACAAAGAAGTCGAATATTTTGTAGCATAGGGGAGGTAGAAGTGGCATGTGTGTCGGAAGGTGTGACTAAAACTTAATGTGGTACGTTATGGTAATTTATACACAACACATTCTCTATCAACATAGTCTTTTTGTGGAAGATTTCACCACATTTTCTTGACCTCCCAAAATAAGTGAAGCATAGTGATCTCTAGGTACAGCAGTGGCTGCTCCCGGTAAGCCGAAGTGGGGTGGGAGGAGGGAAGAGGGGGAGGAGGGGATTGAAAAGAAAAGGAAGAAAAAACCCTGCCGGCCGACCTACTGGCCAGCCACCACTGCCTTCCTACATCCTCTTTCTGGCTATTTCGCTGCAAAGGAAGCACCCAACTCCCAGCCTCCCCATAGCCAATCACAAAGCTGCAATGCAGCGTTGTGATTAGTCTGAGCACCGTGGATCAACGCTTAGCCAGAGAATGGGAGGCTGGGCATGTTCTCTATGCAGGCTGTAATGCAGCCTTCATGGAGAACATGCAAAATGCCGTAAAATATTAACGCGCACTTACATAGTGCCCACCACTCCTCCCCCTGCTCTTGTAGTGTAGTTCCTATTTTCCCAATAGGCTCTGCGCATTGGAATAATATCCTCAATAGTATAGACGTAGGACTGTGGTTAACTAGGTCTTCTACTGACGATATTAGACTTAAAGTTATGTGTGTGCCAGCTAGCTCAGAGTTCACTAGAAACTTTCTCGAATAGGCAAGGAGGAGTTTAACCTCCCTGGATAGACAAGAAGGGATTTAGTTTCTGACAACCATAGAACATGACAACTTTGCTCTCCCCTAATCAAGAGTATATCTCTAGAGTCGTGTGAAAACAAAAGACAACTATTTTACTCAGTCAATACGTGCATTCTTAGTTTCACCAGTTTGTAGAGAAATAAGAGATGGCGTGTTTCAATAAAAAGATGTTATTTATTGATCAGTCTCTTTTCTCATACAAGAGAAATGAATTGCTATTGTTGCAATACTTATAGTTAAGTAAAGTGCATACAGTAAAAACAGAATTATAAAATAATACTGTAAAAGCATTTATATGGTTTCTTAGCCATATGATACTTAAAATGGATAAAAGTTATATACATATATACATTGACTAATCGTACTAAACTGGTGCTTCTAACTACGCCTACCCCGATGTACCTGACCTAAGCCTAATACGTGGGCGGGAGTAGATAAGTAGCAGTTTTAGTTAAGTTTGCTTTGCCAAGGATCTGATTCAAGAATTCTCTGTGAGGGGTTATTCAGTTCAGTACCTGGGATTTAGAAGGCTGGAGGGCTGGTATCTCTATCTCAGGACTCGATATCCCAGTTGCCCGCAAGGGCGGCTAGGAACGCCGGAGCTGGATTTCTCAGCAAGAGAAAAGGCAGCGTCTCTCTCTCAGCGCGTCAAAAGGGAGGGGCAGCGTCCGTGGGCTTCCTGCATCAGCTGGGCTCCTCGGCAAGTATCGCTGCTCCAATCTCGTCACCACCACCGTGTGTTTGCTTAGGGCAATGTCGGTAATATTTATACCTGAAAGGTGCCGAGATTGACGTAAGGATGGACATAAATACGTCAATAAGGATGTCATAAGAACTGGTCGTTCGTACATTCTTTACTGGAGCTCTTGGTTAAATCAAAACAATAGCTGCGGGGGATTTCCCAGGTTGCTGGAGGTTTGATTTATTTTGAGAACTCGGTATGCTTTCTATGGGGGCTGGAGGAATAGTGCTTGCCTAACGTGGTAGCATGCGCTATGACCTAATCAGAAAACGGGTTTCTGTGCCGTTGTGTGGCCATTAGTGAATTATTAACCGGACAAGGGTCAGAAATAGGAATATCGATACAGTTCCCATAGGAAACATATCACACCCACTCCACGTAATCTATGGCCATATTTACTAATCTAAGCATAGTAAACATAACTAACATTTGTATGTGTCTTTAAACCGCCCCAAATTACATTTAAATTGCATATTAGCGTAATACATGTAAAATGAATATAGTTACTGTATGCATGTAAGCAGTGTAATCGTTCAAAAAGGGGATGCATATTACTTATAACAGCATGAATGATATGCGAAAATTACACATGAAATGGCTCTTAATACAGAAGAAAAAGTGCGAGACCATTTCATCACATAGAAATGCATTCGTATGTATAAATAACCTAGAGGTCGAGGTACTGTTTCCTAGAGTTATCTAAAATAGAAGTTTCTGTTCTCTAAGAATAGTTCACTTTAAGCAGAAGATAAGTGCCTGAAAGGTAAATATTTTGGATGTCGGAGAAAAAGTTCCTGTTTGCAGGAGCATACTCGGAAAAAAATTCTTAGTTGCTTCGTTATCAAAATTTGAAGGCCAAATTCAGAGTTCAGGGAACGCTGTGTGCAACTTTTGCTCAAAGTCATTCTCTCTGTTCCGGTGAAAACATCATATCATTGAGATGTTCGAAAAAACAGTCAACAGCTTCAGGTGAGAGTTCGACAAGGTTGGAAAATGACGCTACCATGCATTCATGAGCATGATTGCTTTCATTGATGGTTTGATCAGCATAGCTGACAGATGGTCGTACCTGATCGATGCTGCTTTCATCTTGTACTTCACTACCCTTCAATCGCAGTGGTGAAGTCTCCACGAATGCCGTCATCAGGATTGGTAGCCGCTGGGGACAGCACAATGCATGAGCCGTTACTGGACTCAACAAAGTCTCTGCATCCAATGGCACTTCTGATTGTAGTGTGAGACAGGTGTCCAACACGCATTCTTCGCCGCATAGCAAGCACCTTAAGACAGGCATAACACAAGTCTGCCACAAAGGTCTAAATGAAAGAAACCAGGTCATATTTAAATCTCGTAGCCGTGCTAGTCCAAGGACTTTAGTTATGCGGTCCCGGTAGCGTATAGCTAGGATCGTTTCTTCCATTGTTGATGGAGTCATGTCTGTGACACGGTTTGCCATATCGAAGCAAAAGTAGCAAAAATAGGACGCCTGCTACTAGTCCCAACAGGAGAGGTAGTCCGCCAAAGAGGGAATGGACGAAGTTTGGAAAAATACCAAGGATGGCTTTGAATGGGGTCAAAGCTCCTGAAAAAACTGTCTTAAATACACTTGCGATACCACTTGTATCAGAAATATTTAAGATTTCGTTTAGTATTTCTGCGAAGTGTAGGGGGCTATTTGTTGATAACAGTGAATGAATCTCTGCCATTGTCCTTGCAACTTGGAGATCATACGTTTCTTTTGATGACTTCAACCGGGTTGGCGTCTGTAGGAGCACAGTCTTCATTCTGCTTAAAGTATCAATTCGAATAGAAGAGAAATTAAAACTGGGCCATAACCTCGCCTCCCTGTCTGGAGTATCGTTCGGGAACAATACTCTTTCACAGCACATGACCCTGGTAGTCACGCTTACGAGATAAGGTTTTCCGGGCATTAGGCTGCAACATCTGCGATCTACAATTAGAATGTAACTCCCGTTCGAGAGTCTCCTAAAGAATGGTTCTATTCGTGTTGCAGGTGTGCCTTGCTGGTGACATGAAAGGTTATTTGAAGTCCCTTCACAGGCCCCATGCAAACTTAAACCCTGACACAGAAGTATACCTCTTAGTGACTTTATTACTAACACATGTGTGTGTATAGGGCAAGTCCCATGTCGACTTAATGTATCCTTTACCCAACCTTTCATACTGGCCTGCCTGTATATATTTTTGGCAGTATTGAAACTGGAAAGTTTTTATCGGAATATTTATTATCCCATGTATTATCCATTCAATGACAGGTCGTTCTGACATTGTCAATGGTAATCTCTCAAGTTTTTCAATGGTCAGAATTGTATAGTCAGCACCCTTCTGTGCCAAACTGATTTGTTTATCAGTAAGGTTAAAGATATTAAACAGTGACGTTGTGTTGATTAAACGCCAAGGCACATAGCCTGAACGCAGATTTTGTAACGTCCAGCCAAGCTGTACAATAGAACGTAATTGAGACTGACCGTGTTGTAACATCAGTAAGTCTTGCTCTATTATATCGATTGCTGAAGACACAATACTGTCCAGTGAATATATTCTGGAAGACAGAGTCATTAACCCATTGTCCACAACAGAAAGTGATTTTTCCAAATTAACACGGTCAATTTCCCGTATTTTTTCTGCTGTCTCAATTTGAGTTTCTTTCCAAGCTTCGTTATAAGCTGCATATATAGAGGCCGCTATGAAACGTTTTTGACGCTGTTTGCGTGGTCCCATAATGAAATCGCGCAAGTCAGCACCTTCTTTAAGTAAAGTTAGGTGTTGCTTAATTTCCGCCAGTGTGGATGTATGTAGCCACTGAAGGCAGAGCTTTCCCACACTGTAAGTAGTTACTATCCCTGGATGTTGTCTCTGGGAGTATCTTGGGTCTGGCCTGGTCAATGTGAACCCCTGTATTTTGTTCAGGAATCTGTCTTGACAGTTATTTGTGTCTGTGGGCCAGATCAACCATTGTTTCCATTCAGGATGTGTTCTGTTTTGGTTTAAAATACTGGTTACGTCTATCTCAACATCAGAGGTGCTATTACTATCCATTGTTGGCTTTGGAATAGACGGTGTGCTTAAGTCTTTGATTTTGGCTAGACCAAGACAGGTGGTCTGCTGAATTGTGTCATTCAAAAATATAATTTGTACTGGGATCATGCAGGCTCTAAATAATGATTCTATACCTTGCACTTGCCAATCTTTTGTGCCCCAGATCGTTTTTGTTTCAATGTTATTGTTCCAGAAATCAAAACCAAATGTATTCATTTTATCAAAAAATGAGTCTGAATATATCAATTTTGTGTTTGTAAGCATGGTTTTCACTCCTGTCTTATTTAACAATTTGAAATAGAATGTTTCTGCATTACTTGTGTTAAACCCTGAAAAGTATGAATATTTATCAAAAAATGTTTTTGAACTGCCTTTTGGTGGAGTTGCACAATGTTCCCACTGGTTAAAATTTAAAACATTTCTAGGCTGAGTAGATTTATGCAGATAATGGTCACCATAATGGTTATAGCAAAACATTTGATCGGAATTAGATGAACCTTGTAAATAATCATGTTCTGTAAATTTAGCTGACATCACTAGATCAGACATCATATTATTAATACTTTCAAAGTCCCAATCATCAGCAAATGTGCTTGGTTTTACAAAGTCACTCAATGAAATCTTAAATTGGTGTGGATACTTCAGGAGTTCAACCGGACCATATATTTCATATTCAGTTTTGTCCCATGCTACCCCGCCGGGTATAGGATTGGCTGTGAAGTTTACAGACGAAAGTTCTCTTTTCTCGACGTGTGAAGATGTGTGTGGTTTAAGGACCAAGTTGATATTCTGGCTTGCTGTGTCCATTTTAGCATATTTTCCCTCAATGAAATGTCCCAAGCATAGTACCATGATGAGCCAAAGTATGAGGATAAATGCACCAAATGCCACCCAAATTTCAATCCATGGAGAAATCAGATAGGTTTCTTTTAGTTGATGAAAAAGTTCCTTTGCTTTGTCTTTAAAAGTTTTTTTCGTTTGCTGATCGTCAGGTTCACTCAGATCCTCTGAAAAATCATCGAAGTTGATGAAGTAACCGGATGCTGTTCTGTCAATAGTGTCAATTGCTTCTAGATTAATTTTTGCTTTTGGAATTTGTTTTGTTTCATTAGCATAGTCTGTGGTTACATCACTGTAGAATGCAGTTTCTTGATGTAAAGCTTTGATTTGGGTTTCAAGAGGTTTAAGTTCCATTGCTTTGTTGCATAGTCCTTGTTGTTTCACTGTAGGTTTATCAAATGTGATTAGTCTTTCAGTTTGAACCTCTGTGGTTGTAGCAAACTTTGGTGTTCTGCTACTTCTTGGGAGTCCACTTGGCCTACTACTTGTTATCGGCCACATGATTGTGGTTTAACCAGGTTGATGGATACAACTCGGTTCTCCTTTTTACCAGCAAGGGGTGGTAGTACTACTGATCTTGTCCCGTTGACAGACCAGACAGGAACTGCTTTTCTGTAAGAAGGCCCAAATTCCTTCTTTACCGCGATCTTCTCTCTGACCAGATCCCCGATTTTTGGAATCCAGACAGGCCTTGCTGGGACAGGTGGTTTCTCTTCAGTGGTTGTTGGCTGTTGTTTCAACTTTATGTTGCTCAGGTCTCTTCTTGTTTCATTTAAGTCCTGTAAAATATCCAAGCGATCTTTGATATCAAAGCATTTTTCTTTAACCACTGAAGTCTGACTATCTAAGTCCTGGACTAACATTCTAGTCCCAAACAATAGTTCGTACGGACTGAGACATCCCAGAGAATTTCTTGGCAGATTGTTTAGACTACGTTGGACCCTTATTAGATGTTTGACCCACCCAGCTCCCGAACCTAATACCTTTGCTGTTATAGATTGCTTTATGTCACGGTTTTTTCTTTCCACGATTCCGTTTCCCTCAGGATGAAAGGGACAAGAGTACCGCAATGCAATGCCCATGCTGGTCATGGCCTCCTTATAAGCCCGAGAGCTAAAAGCAGGACCCTGGTCAGAATGCAGCATGCCAATTGCGTATGTGCTGATAAAGTTCTGGCGTCAGCCGATCGCTGGGGCCACATCCATATGAATCTCGTGCATGAATCTACTGCGACCATGATATATTTATAGTTACCATCCCTTTGTAAGGGACCGCAGTGGTCCAGGTAAACACAGGCTAATGGTTTATCTGAGATTAGAAGGGGCGTCTGGGCTGGTCGTTTCACTGTTGATACCTTCATTCTTTGACATATTTCACTTTCTAGAACATAGTTCCTAGTTTGCCTTCTCATTCTCAGCCACCAGTATCTCTGTTTTAATAATGATACTGTGGCTGAAACGCCAGCATGTACAGAAGCAAGCCCTTCGTGTGCCGCTATAATGAGTCCTAACCTATGTTCCATGTTTGGAATTGCCCTATCCCCCACTCCAGGGATTCGAGCAAATGGAACGTTATTTGCATCAGTTATGTATGAGTACTTTACTGGAAAGCCTTTCGGGAGTGTTTCTATCGCATCTTTTACTGTAGCGCTGACAGCCTGTAATATTTTGCTGTCTATTTTTGTTTTTGACCGGGTAATAGCAGCTACGGAAGCCGTCTGCACAGCTGCCTTCGCTGCTTCATCAGCCAATGAATTCCCTGCAACGTGAACGCCATCACGTTGATGACTCAGTGTATGTATCACGTGAGTCTTTTGTAGTTCTTTTTGTAAAAGAACTACTTGTTCCCAAAGCATTTTATGCTTGATTGTGCCACCTTTTGCATCTTTAAAACCGTTCTGAACCCAGATCTGCAAGTATTCATTGTAAGACTGAACGCAATAATATGAATCGCACACTATGAGCGTGGGGAATTCTCGATCGGTATTTTCAAGCGCCATCTTGAATGCTAGTAGTTCAGCTCGCTGAGCTGTACAATCTCCTAGAGATTGTGTTTTAGTTACAAGTGGTCTAAATTTTCCTTTGTGCCAGCGACCTTTAACAATCGCGCACGCAGCACTGTAAGCTTGCTTACCCCCCACTGCGGGTTGTGCTGATCCGTCCGTATATATTATACAGCCGTAATGTTCCAGAGGCAGAATTTCTGTGGGCAGAGGACATTCAAATTCATATTGGAGAAATTCTTGTGTTTTTAAATTAGGATCAAATTCGTATAACACGTCTGTTGCAGCAAGGGAATTAGCCCATTGTATCCATCTCGGATGAAGTGCTTTAGCATTCGGAATGCTTGCCTTTGTTACCGCCTCCAGGGCTGGTATTGGTGTCACGATGATTATTCGTTTACCTTGTGCTAGGGCTCTTTCTTTCGCTACCGCAGTCTGTACTGCGGTAAGGATTTTTTCCATTGGGCTTAATTTCATTTCAGCTTTTGTGTACAAGTGTGATTTGTATGCTATTGGTACCTTTTCTCCCTCATTAGAGGTCAGGTATGTGAATCCGCATCTTCCTGGGATGACTCGAATCACAAGGTTGCGTGTGTTGTCGCGTGTTTGCAGTTTTGTTTTAACTAACATGTCTGTTTGTAAAGATCTCAAAAGTTCTGTGTGTTTTTGAGTCCAGTTGATTCTTTTAAAATCTGGTTTTATTAAGTCATAGAGAGGTTTAACCCTCTCCGCGTAATTTATAATATAAGTTCTTCCGAAATTCAGAAAACCTAGAATTGATTTCAAGTTCTTTAGTGTTCTAGGTGCTTGGATTACCGCACATTTCTCTAGGAAATTGTCAGCCAGGCTTTTGCCTTCACTTGATAATTCATATCCAGTTAGATGGGCAATTCTTGACTTTTTAAAGTTGAATTTGTAGCCCTCTGCTGCGAACCCAAGTATTATGGTGTTCACTCTTTTCAAGTGAGTATCCAAGTCATCATCTGTTAGATAGATGTCATCGATATAAGATAATGCCTCGTCATCATATGTTTGTAGTAACTCTGTTACTCTTGCTGAGAATAATCCTGGGCTATTCTTTAACCCCTGTGGTAAACGACAGAAATTTTTTTTGCGAGCCATTTATTGAGAACGCGGTCAAATATCTGCTTTCTGGTGCTATATTTTGACAAAAGAATCCGTTAGAGATGTCTAATGTTGTTTTGTATTTTTTGCGCACTATGTTATTCATTAGTGCTGCACTGTGTGAGTTTTGCACTGCAAAAGTTTTGCAACATGAGTTCAAGTGTCTGTAGTCCAAAACAAGACGATATGAATCATCTGGTTTGGAGACAGGAAACAAAGGATTGTTCATTTGTGAGGTGCAAGTTTCAATCACCCCCTGGTATTCAAGTTGATCTAAGATCTCTTTTACCTGTTTTTTAGCTTCTTGCTTAATTGGGTACTGCCTCTGTGCAGTAGGTTGTGATTTTAACTGGATTTTGTGAGGAGGAGAGTCCTCATCCCATCCCACATGATTTTATATAATGCAGGAGCTTGGGCTACTGCCCACTTTCTTGCAAGTGTATACTTTTTATGTATTGGAATATGATTAGAGAAGGCAGGCATAATTATTTCTTCGCCATGAGGGCACTCCCTGACAAACTCTGGTGGCCAGTCTTTTTCAGCTAGAAGGATGTCATAGCCTTTAGAGAGATTATCCCAAAATAGACCCCTTATTTTCCTAGTCTTATCTCCCTCTATACGTAAAGTTATTTCATATATTTTATGAGGTTTGCTAACTCTGGTATCTGCAGTTTCCACCTGAATGTACTCATTCGTGTCCACTGTCTCCAGATGATTCATCAGGATCTTGCGAGCTATGCTCACTTCTGCTGCGCCGTCTAGCATTGTTTGAGCCCATTCTCCGTTTTTCAGCTATGTCCTCAGTATTCTCGGCATGGTTGATTACTTTAATACTGGCTACCTTCTTCTTTGGAAATTGTAATTTTTTGTTTTGATGAGCAGGTTCCTTTTCTTTGGACTTGACGTGCTCTTCCCTGTGTTCTGATCGTCCTCTTCTTTCCGATTTCTGCGAGGAAGTCTGAAAAGATTGAGAGGGACGTGTATCAATATCTTGATATCTGTCAGGTTTCTTTATATTATCCCTATTTCTAAGGTTGTATTTTTTCACAGAGGGCTCCCTTTGGGGAGACTTGCGTCCTTGGTCCGGAGATCTTTCTCTCCGCCGAGGAGACCTTCCTCTGGTTTGGAATCTTTTTTCTTTAGGGGTGGATTGTTTATTTCCATCCCAGCTCTTTTTTTGAGTGTTTAGATTATTTTTAATAAATACCTTTTCAGGATTTTCAATTAGTTGGGGTTTCACAGGTATTCCACCCAAACTATCTCTTCCTAGTTCTTCATAGGATTTTTCTATGATTCTGGCAATTTCAAATGGTTGGTCTGCTATATCTGTCTCTTTCAACCTCTAGCGGATTGCCACATTTGCTGCTTCTCCCTTTATATTGGCTAGTAATATTGCCGAGACCTGCTTGAAGTCTTTTAGTAATTTCATACCAAGAGTTAAAGCAGGTTCTGGACCGTATTCATCTTGAATTTGTTTTAGCACATCTGGTATTACTGACATGGATGGAACACCATGTGTTTTTGTGTAAACGGAAGCAAAGACTGTACCCCAAGTGTCACAGTCCTCCACATGTGGTGCGATTCCCATTGGAAGACAGATAGTCAGAATCCTGTGTTTCTCAAGAGCGGTGGTATCCAGAAATACCGCCTCTATTTGAGTGATTTTTTGTGCTAACCAGAATGGAATTTGTTCCCATTTTGCGGGTACTTTACCTAGACAGGACTGTATGTTCTGTGGTGTAATTTTATTTGTGTTCCCCTGATGAGGGGTCAGCTGTGGAATTTTAATAGCTGGTTGTGTTAGAGCGCGCGAGGCCACCCGACCAATAATTTTCGCCGTTTCCGGCTTCAGGGCCCATATACTTTCAAATCACCATATACATTGACCAGGTGACTTCACGAGCTCTATCAATTTGTGTGTGTGTCCCCTACTATTATCTCTCAATGCACCCGACTTACCATCCACCGATGCAGGTACCTAATTACCACAATGAATCAGGGAGCTAGCTGTAAAAGGAAAGGCAGCAAAATACAAACCCAACCAATAACATTCAAATACTGTTGAAATGACCACGGACAATGGGAAGTTTTAAAATGTTTATCTAAAGTTCATTTGCTTCATGTATAAGGTACATCAATATAAGGCAATCAATAACCAAGATAACGTAAATGATATAACTGTAAAGAAATAATGACAGAGTAATCATTGAAATACTGATATAAATGTAACGAGAAGATACTATGCTATTCAATAATATTTAAGCATGGGCGGATTATGTAGGTATACTTATAGGAGGGCCTATAAAGAGTAACACGCTTCACTTAAGGTGAACGGGCCTTTAAACAATCTAGGCAATGAGGTTCTAGACCATATCAGAAAATGACAAACTGCAATGCAAAATATAATTTCTAACAAATGAGAAGACATAGGAACAAACTTATGGAAAAATGCAAATGACTTTCAATAGTTGCGGAAAGACATGGAAAAATAACATGTGCAATGGTAAACTTTATTGAAGCAAAAGTTAGAAATTCAGAAGGTGCAAGATTTAAGAGGTTCAGAGCAATATTTACCTAGAAAGGTGTGGAAACCAAACCCTGGCCACGGGTCAGTTAAGGACAGGAAAACCCTCAAGGAAGGATACCCTTCAAAGGACAGCAGGTGCAGAATGGACACCCCGGATAGGACAGGATACCCTCGGATTAGGAATCAGGACAGGACCTCAGGACAGGACAGCAAACCCTCAGGACAGGACCGCTCAGGACAGGACCGGAACCCACAGTTCGGAAGCAACGCCTGCGCTCCACCCGCTCTGCAGTTATCGATCAAGACCCCGATTGGGTCAGCGAACTTCCAGCAAAGTGCTTCGCCAGCACTTTAAGGTTCAGTAGAACCTTAGTCTATGGTCAAATTCGGACAGAGTGCTCTGCAGCGCTCTGTATCTTCAGTCACCTATTGAGTGCATTGGGTCAGTGACAGGTCAGCTAAACCAGACAAGTCGGACGGTTCCCTAGGTGAACCCAGGGTAGATATACAGTTTGGGGACAGTGTACCACCCTCCAATGTTGCAAAGTGTCAGAATCCCTCAATTTCGATTGGTCCTAAGGTAGGATTTGGGTAACACACCAATCAGAACACGCTAATTCGAGCCTATATTAGCATACTTGGGTACCGCCTAGAGAGATTGGGGTTCTCATGAGAACTGTGCAGAAAGACAATGGCAATTTTACAATGTATCATATGAGGAGCAACATTCGCCGTTCTCGTAGCGCAGAGGTGGCTTTCCCAGGCGCATCTTGACTGTGGCTGCCAGCTGGCTGAGTTCCACTGTTCAAAGTGGCCACCTTTCAGTATTCTCTGGTCATGCGCAGAAGAGACCGTCAATATGGCTCCCAATCAGTTTGGACCCCCCATTTCCCGCGGTACATGAAAAGTAAGCGAGAACAAATTAATACATAATAATGTCATCATGAAAACACATCACAGGGTTTGTACTTTCTACTTATCATCATAAAATATACTTATGCGGTTTAAATGTTAGCTACATTGATACGGGCACAAGAGCAGTGGCACGAGCAGTACCACATGATGAGCACAGCTATGGATTACGCATGCGCATAAATTTCCCTCCACTTCTGCAGACGCGTCAGGACACGTGAGTGTGGCTGACGCATGCGCAGTAACTAAAATACAAGCGGCAGCCATTTTAAGTGACTCGAGTAAATTATTTTAGTAAAACATATAGGCAAGCATCTTAATCTTTATTTAAACTAAATATAAACGTTAGTAAGACTTACACTTATTACTTTGTTACACATAAACGAGGTTCTTGACTTCGGCAAGCCGCAAAATATGCGAAGCTTTGCTTCATCAGTTGGACTGTTGAAGTCCGCATTATATATTGGACTAATTGTCTGTGTATTTTAATTAGTTGTTTTAGCTGTGCTAAAAGATCTGGTGCAGACATTTCTTCAATGTCTGGGTGTGGTGTGTATCCGGCTAGGACCGGCCACGTTGCTCCTGGTCTACCTAGTGGACCGAGCCTGGTGATGTGATTATTATGTTTTAGGGCGCCATTAAACCAGAGCAGGTGCTCTTGGTATTTTAGTGGTATCTCCACTTCCTCGAAAGGAGTGTAGATATCCAGTGGTTCCTCTATTTTATAATAGTGGAACTCTTTTGTTACAGCGTTTGCTGCTGGAAAGTTTATCCATGAGTAGAATAACTCTGTCTGCCGATATTCGTGTGCCTCAATTACGAACATGACTGTACCACCTCTCGGTGTTAGTCCATTTTCTATACGTTTTAAGGTTATAGTTTTTCTTATGTTGACCGGGATGAGTATTGCCTCCGGGTCTTGCTGTAGGAGACTTCTGTCGTTCTCTAGGAGTTGAGCTGCTATTCTAGCTGTCTCCCTTTCTTCTTCAGTTTCTGACATTTTACTGTCAGGAAGGTTATTTTGTTTATTTGCAGATCAGGTTTCTATGGAAACAAAGATTAGATGCACAATATTTTTGGAACAGTATATCCTTCAACGTTGAATAAACCAAGAACCATACATAGGAGTCTCCTCCTACGAAGTTTGGCGGATTTAACTTTTCACCCACTCCAGACGTCTTTGGAGTATTATGGGAAAAAGGGGTCTGTGTGAAAAAGCACGACTGAGTTACTCTAATGTCTTACGTTAGATTTATCGCCTATCCTAACCGTTGGGCGCCATGTAGTGTAGTTCCTATTTTCCCAATAGGCTCTGCGCATTGGAATAATATCCTCAATAGTATAGACGTAGGACTGTGGTTAACTAGGTCTTCTACTGACGATATTAGACTTAAAGTTATGTGTGTGCCAGCTAGCTCAGTGTTCACTAGAAACTTTCTCGAATAGGCAAGGAGGAGTTTAACCTCCCTGGATAGACAAGAAGGGATTTAGTTTCTGACAACCATAGAACATGACAACTTTGCTCTCCCCTAATCAAGAGTATATCTCTAGAGTCGTGTGAAAACAAAAGACAACTATTTTACTCAGTCAATACGGGCATTCTTAGTTTCACCAGTTTGAAGAGAAATAAGAGATGGGCATGTTTCAATAAAAAGATGTTATTTATTGATCAGTCTCTTTTCTCATACAAGAGAAATGAATTGTTATTATTGCAATACTTATAGTTAAGTAAAGTGCATACAGTAAAAACAGAATTATAAAATAATACTGTAAAAGCATTTATATGGTTTCTTAGCCATATGATACTTAAAATGGATAAAAGTTATATACATATATACATTGACTAATCGTACTCAACTGTTGCTTCTAACTACGCCTACCCCGATGTACCTGACCTAAGCCTAATACGTGGGCGGGAGTAGATAAGTAGCAGTTTTAGTTAAGTTTGCTTTGCCAAGGATCTGATTCAAGAATTCTCTGTGAGGGGTTATTCAGTTCAGTACCTGGGATTTAGAAGGCTGGAGGGCTGGTATCTCTATCTCAGGACTCGATATCCCAGTTGCCCGCAAGGGCGGCTAGGAACGCCGGAGCTGGATTTCTCGGCAAGAGAAAAGGCAGCTTCTCTCTCTCAGTGCGTCAAAAGGGAGGGGCAGCGTCCGTGGGCTTCCTGCATCAGCTGGGCTCCTCGGCAATTTTCGCTGCTCCAATCTCGTCACCACCACCGTGTGTTTGCTTAGGGCAATGTCGGTAATATTTATACCTGAAAGGTGCCGAGATTGACGTAAGGATGGACATAAATACGTCAATAAGGATGTCATAAGAACTGGTCGTTCGTACATTCTTTACTGGAGCTCTTGGTTAAATCAAAACAATAGCTGCGGGGGATTTCCCAGGTTGCTGGAGGTTTGATTTATTTTGAGAACTCGGTATGCTTTCTATGGGGGCTGGAGGAATAGTGCTTGCCTAACGTGGTAGCATGCGCTATGACCTAATCAGAAAACGGGTTTCTGTGCCGTTGTGTGGCCATTAGTGAATTATTAACCGGACAAGGGTCAGAAATAGGAATATCGATACAGTTCCCATAGGAAACATATCACACTCTGAGAGCAGAGCAGGCATTCCTCACCCTACCTGCCGAGACACCACAGCAGGAAAAATAAAATGATAATAACATAGAACTATTATCATTTTAGTTTTCCTTTTTTTCCACAGCGAAAAGCAAGGTGGCAATGCTCCTCCGCCTTAGCAGAGGAGCCGCCACTGCCCATGCCCCCTTAGAGACCCCATAGAACTATCTTCTGCCCTTCTTGCTGGTGGCAGAAATTCTAGGTTAGAGAACTTCTTTTGGATTCCCTATCCTTAACCGCAGCTTCCCAAAATTATTTTTTGACAGAGTTTGCTAGTAATGGTCCTTTTTAAATTGACTGTATTTATTATGAATTAGTCTTCTAAATCTGTATTTTGAATTGTAGTTTCATACTACTGCTACGTTATGCAAATTCTGACAACATTGACTAAATGCTGATATTATCTGATGTGTCTGAATTTAGTAGAATACTTATTTAATCATAATTGACTGAGTTTATAATTTCATTAATGTTTTTCTCACAGAGACTGTGTACATATCTTTCAGATCTTGACACATAATAAGGAGAATCATAGAGTATTTTCAGAATAGCAGCTTTTGCTTTGTTATTTAATACTGCTGTAGCAGAACTTCTAGTATGTATGATGTTGGCCTGATTGAACTTCTTCAAGAGGTTTGGATTACCAGTAGTTATTCTGTATTTCTACAGTCTAGTTATGAAAATAGTGTATATAAATTTGATTAACAATTTATAGATTGGTTACTAATTCCTGGTCCTCATGTGTAACCTATATTGCGTATTAAGAGTTCCTGTTTCTTAATGCGACAAGTAAGGTCCATTTGAGGACAAAGTTGTCATATGTCTTATAGAGCAGAGTAGAGTTAAGATCGTATGCCGGCCCAGTATGGATGAAAAGGAAAAGTTGGTAGCATGTGGAGTGATCTGGTATCCACCTCCTATACCTAACACAGCCATATATGGGCAAGCGCTTAGAGCGCAGACCCCATGCTTCAGCATTACCCTCACCTAATTACCCTCACTAAACCCTATCCAGGGTTGGCACCTGCAAATGACCGCATGGCTATATAGGCTGGTGCAGAACCCGGGCAGAGGTAAGGTTAGCTGACCATAGCCTAGCCTTCCTCCTTGCAGCCCATGGAGCCTTCCCATCTGCAAACTGACTTGCAACAAATGAATATTAATTAGTTAATGTAACTATGTGCATTCTATTATTTATTGATTTATAATGGCATTATGGACAAGCCCCAGCCCACTCTTCTGCCCCAAACTAGAGCCTCTTGTCGTTGCATGCTCCCCTCCTGCCTATCTCACTCCCCCGAAGCAGGAAGGGGGCCTGCTGCTGCATTCATTCCTACGGTGTGGTTTGGATTGAACATGTCTCTGCATGTTCTTGATGAGACACACTTATAGCGTCTTTATCTTTGGAGTGTGCAGAATGACCCTAAAAGGTACACAACTGTATTCCCCAATGGATATTTCCTTGGAACAAATACAACGCTGTTCAGTAAACACAGAACCCTGATCAATATAAAATCACAAAAAGATGCACCTCTTCTGAGTAAAAGACGCACACACAAAGAGTCATTTTACTAAACTGTTTGCAGCATTATGGATTGACAGAAATATAGCATCATCCATGATGCACAGTTTTTATAAGACACTAATTTATAGGTCATTGCATGCTGTACCAGGGCTATCTCCCTCTGTAAAAAAATGTGCACACCTATTATTCCCAAAATAGATGCTGCCTTTTAAGCTTCTATTCTCCTTTTTGATAACCAGAGCCTCCTTCAACATTTTAAGTTTAATTAAACATTTCATTCAGAAACAAATCATTAAAAGGGATCCATTTTATAATAATAAAGATGTACGATCAAAGAGACACTTTTACCAATTTGCAGTAAATAAATTGCTCATTTACTTAATATAAAATTATATGGAAACCTAGATACATTTCATGGCTGGATGGGACTGGCTCGCCTTTTATCCTTCCTAGACATTCGAAGAAATGTGCTACAAACCCACCAGCACTTCTGGCTATGGGTGGTGGTTGGGTATCACCAAGCGGGTTTGGTGCATCTAGAGCAGACGACTTCAATCTGTGGGGTGCGACCCCCAGGGGGCCCGTGGAGTCCTGGGAAGGGGGTCGCGCATTCCCCAACCTCAATTGTGCCTAGAATAAAAAACGCTTGCTTGCGTCTTGGAAGAAAATGGCTAATTTAGATTGTTAAAATGCGCCACCTGAGTGTCTTGTTCTGTGAAAAGTTTTCATGCCAGGGTGCATTTGTCACCTGCAAGAAATGTAAATGCTCCCTGTTAGTTAATATGCAAGCGTAAAGGGTGCGTGAATCCTTACAAGCTAATGTAACGTGGTCTATGTCTGCTAAGGGAAGGGGAGAAAAGCGAATACTGGAATTGCCTAAGCAAATCTTGACGAGCACTGTTGGAAATGTTCTGATACTTCATTTTTTTCCAGCTAATCTTGCCTCTTGGACTGCCCTGCCACTTGATGATCAGTAGCATGTCATTTCTGATTTTACTACTTCCTGTGAGTAGTCCTTTGACGGTGCTTGTGAAGCTAGAAATGCATAGTTTTAACTTAGCCAGTCCAAATGTTAAACCACCTGCTCTTCCTTCCCTGTTTGCACTCCTGCTCTGGATTTTACCCATTTTAAGGGGATTGGCTGCCAGTTTAGAAGTTGTCTCAGGCTTTAAATTCTTGGCCATCTTTGGCAGAATCCAAATAAATGGCCTATTAACTGACTGATCAAGCCCATAGGACCCTAGTTTCTTTTTGTGGGGAAAAACAAGTGACCGTCAAAGTACTTATGTGAAAAGTGAATGTGACTAGCTTCATGAAGGCCAACCAGGTCACCAGGCTACAGGACGAGAGCCCATGTTGCATGTTGGGTTATCATCTCATTATGGGGGATGGATTGCTATGGTAAAATGCAAGGGCTAACAGTACATTTTCATGACATGGTACATGGCGTTTGAAATATAGGTAAATTAATGACAGGGTGGCCTGATATTACTACAGTAGGTGTTTTCGCTGACTCTGGGCCAAAGCATTAGATTTTTAACTGTGACTACTGACTTTCTTTGCCCCTGTACCTAGTGTTCATCTTGTACTTTTCCTTCCTCCCAGCTCCCAAATGTAGGGTGCACTATCAAAGTCGATGTTTTAAGTGCAATTATGGCATGGCAAAATGTTTTTGCCAGGGTCAAACCTTTCCTATACCAGTCACGTAGCTGGTGCATGCTACTTAAAGATGTCAACTTAAGCTTAACATTTTGTGACGGTGATATTTACTGCAGATTGATTCTCATAGAATAGCACTGAATTATTATGCTATAGGCACTTTATAATGAATAACATCAGTTTAGTAATATCAAAAAGCATGGTTCATGGACTCAATTAGTATTTAAAATTTAAACCAACAAGAAATTGATTTGAAAATACTCTTGTAGCATTTTCAGACAATGCTGGGACATGTAAATTGCTTTTGCAAAAGAACAAAGGACCCTGCCTAGGGGAATGGGGCTGTGCCCAACTACCATGAACAGCCCCTGTCAAGGCAGATGTAACTCTCACCTTGCCATTTTTGAAGTAGCCAGAGTGGCAGCAAAGCCAGCAGGGAAGAAAACCCTGTCACAACTATTTTTTGGGGAAGTTCATTTCTGAAGACACCTTGGGAGAAAGATTCTGACATCTTAACTTTGGACAGATGCACATCAGTATTTACTGTTAATCCCCCAGGGAGTGATGCATGGCTGGGTAGGTTTGCCTGTGGAAAAATTCTTAATTGTTTAGAGGTCCTCTCCACCCATAAACTCTAAATTGGCATGGTGGATACCAGCCTGAGTTTTTCTGCCACCTGAGGAAGTTGAGCGCACACCTGCTAAACAAAAGGACTAGACTCTGTACTGAGGCTACTAGTTTACCTGAGGAGAGAACCCCCAAGAGCTGGACCTGCTCCCACTTAATTCCAGGATAGAAGAATAGACTACAAGGGCTAGTTGGCTTGCACAGTGTTAATGCCCTAGGACAGAGGTCTTCATTCTGTGGGGCGTGACCCCCAGGGGGACCGTGGAGTCCTGGGGAGTCCTGGGAAGGGGGTCACACATTCCTGAACCTCACTTGTGCCTGGAATCCAAAACGTTTGCTTTCGTCTTGGAAAATAATTTATTTTTTAAGTTTGATTTTATTGAAGAAATAAAGAAGGGGAGGGGAGGGAGGGAGAGGGGGAAGTAGTAGCTAAAATGAGTACATAAATGAAATAAGCAATACAGTAAAAACTCTCATGAAAGGCAAATATAACAAGCATGAGGATTTCATGAATATATCATATGTATACGAATGAAAGTTACAGTACGGTATAATGACACTTAAAATCATAGCAAAAAGGCAATAAGAAAATCATGGGGGTTTGCGTACCTCAACTGTACTAGAGTGTGGAGAGGCATGTACTGGAGCAGAGGAGGAAAGATATGTTACCAAAGGAAGCCAGGTCAGGTCACGTTTAATTGCCAGGGAGATGGGGGACACGTAATTGGTATCTAGGCGATGATGAAAGCAGACCGCATTCCACCAAGATTGGTAGGAGACATTTGCAGCTTGCTTCCAGTTAGAAGTAATGGTATGAAAAGCCACAGCAATTAAAGGGTCAAGTAATAGGTAGTGACGGGGGACTGAGGAAGTTCTGGTGATAGGGAACCTAGAAAAACTTATGAAGGGGAGAAGGGAACCTGAAACTTGAAAATCTTTTGTATTTGCTTCCAAATTAGCTGCCAGAACTTGGAAATGGGAGGACAGTCAAACAACATGTGTTTGAGATCTGCAGAGGGACAGGAGCATGACCAACAAGTAGAGGGAATATCTGATGAAAAACGGGATAAAGTAAGTGGGGTAAATACAATTCTATTATAAATGAAGTATAAAGTTTAGGTAGTATTAGCAGCTCTAGAGGTCTTATGAAGTTTAGTCCATATTTTATCCCAGAAAAGCACCAGCCAATCCTGAGAAAGGTCTGATTCCCAAGCAGTCTCGATTTTAGAGTTTAGTCTGTCATTAGTATATGGAGAGAATTATTAAGAGCAGAGGCAGAAGGAGAGGCCTCCAATAATAAAGAAGTGGATTTGCGTTCCAAAGGAATATCATTAGAAGATGATAAGGAGCGAAGATATAAGATCAGGACCGGGTAAAGAGCAGCGTATTGTGATTGAGCTGAATAGGGCAGTGAGAAAGAGGATTGAAGGTCCTGAAAGGCGAGAGGAGTATTATTAGAAATCAGTTGAGAGATCCAACATAATCCTCTAGAGTACCAGGTCTTCCAAAAGATGGTGCGAATACGAATTTTGAGAAGTGAATTGTTCCAGATTGGTTTTTCGTGGATGGAAAGGAGGGAGGGGTAAGATGAAGTTAAGTAGGGTAGAAGAAGATTGCGAGAATGAGAAATAACAGGTGTACGAAGACGAACTGAAGAAGATGTAAAGGACAAGAATTCTCGAAAGGTGAAAGGAGAAATAAAAGAAGATTCCATACTCAACCAGACAGCAGGATAGTGAGGGAGATCAGAAGAAAACCAGCGGGTTGATTGTTTCAAAGAGAAGGCTCGATGATATTCTCTAAAGTCAGGAAAGCGTACTCCAGAATGGGCTTTGTCCTTACGTAAGGAAGCAAGAGCTATCTGAGGGCGCTTACCGTTCCACAAAAATTTCAGTAATAAAGAATCAATCTTTTTGAAGAAAGAAAGTGGAATGTGTAGAGGAAGCATGGAGATGGTATAAAGAAGAAGGGGAGATAGCATCATCTTTATAGAATTGAGCCGACCCCACCAGGACAGAAAGAGTGGGTGCCAACGTGTGATAGCCGTGTCCATTTTCTTGGGAATATAATCGAAGTTTAGTTTGAGAGTATCAGATAAGAGAGGGGCAAACCAAACACCCAGATATTGGATTTTAGATGGCTGCCATGAGAAACCCGTGTGAGAAAAAAGATGCTTCTGGCAGAGAGGATTTAAAGGCAGAATTTCGCATTTATCGGCGTTTAGGCGATAACCAGATACCGCAGAAAAGGAAGAAACCAGCTGAAGAATAGAAGGAATATAGGAGACAGGATCAGAACAATAAAAAAGAATATCGTCAGCATAAACCGAAAGTTTACCCTGGCGAGAACCAAATTGGAAACCGGATATACTGTCATCCAGACGGATTTTAGTAAGGAAAGGCTCCAAAGCTAAAACAAAAAGCAAGGGGGACAAAGGACAACCCTGTCGGACTCCCCTATGTAAAGAGAAGTAGTCCAAGGACATTCCATTGACAAAAATGGAAGCCTGGGTATTAGAATAAAATAAGGAAACAATAGAGATGAATTTGGAAGGGATGCCGATCCAACGCAAAGCCTGAAACATAAAATCCCATGCAATCCTGTCAAAGGCTTTCTCTGCGTCTAAGGAGATAGCCGCGAAAGGGAGAGCCAGAGTGGAAGCCTTGCTAAGTATGTTAAGGAAGACACAGAAATTGTCGGAGGAGAGACGTCCCTTGACAAAACCCGATTGTTCGGGGCCAACCAGATCTGGTAAGAGGGGATCCATGCGTAATGCTAATATCGTAGCTAGAATTTTATAATCAGTGTTGACTAGGGATATTGGTCTGTAATTCTTGCATAAAGAATGATCCTTATCCTCCTTGGGAATCAAACAAATTAAAGCCTGTTGGAAAGAACCGCTTGAAGAACCCGCTCCAATGAAGGATTGAAATAAGAGTAAAAGTTTAGGAAGAAGGAGAGAGGCAAAGTGGCTATAAAATTCGATAGTGAAGCCGTCTGTGCCTGGAGACTTACCGTGCCGTAATTTAGAAACAGCATGGGAGATTTCCGAAAGTGAAATGTCTCGCTCCAGGGAATGAAAATCAACATGGGAAACCGGAGGGGAGGGAAGAGAATGGAAGTAAGAAAGAAGATCTGCAGACTCCGGGACTCGCTCGGGAGTATAGAGATTGTCATAAAATTTGACAAATTCAGCAAGAATTTCTTTATCCTTAAATCTAGATTCTCGAGAGGAGGTCTTAATGGATTCAATCTTCGTACGTTCCTTTCTTATTTTTAAGTAGTTGGCCAGAAGTTTCCCCATTGTATTCTTACCTCCATAATATCAGGAATTACCTTTTAGCAAAAGGTTAGAGGCAGCATCGGTTGTGAACTTATTGAATGAGATTTTTGCATCAATAAGTTTCTTAAGGGAGGTCTCAGAATTAGAAGCGTGATAGGCAAGTTCTAAAGTTTTAATGTCAGCTAAAATTTGATCTGACTTGGCCTCTCGGAGTCTCTTCCGCCGGGCCAAAAACCTCTAGAGGCTGTTTTGAAAGAGTCCCAAACCATAACAAAAGAGGAGTCAGGGGTATGATTGAGTAGGAAAAATTCATTGGCAAAGACAATAAATTCAGAACAAAAAGTGGGTTCTAAAAGCAGAGCATTGTTGAACCGCCATCTGCCAGAGTGGGGAGAAAATGGAAGTAAGTCAAGGTCCACAAAAACCGGAGCATGGTCGGAGAGCAGAATGGAGCCAATTTCAGAGCGAATAGCGTGTTGGGACAAGGATTTGCTAAGGAAGATATGGTCAATGCGGGATTGGGATTGATGTGGAGGGGAGAAAAAACTGTACTCTCTAAGGTCAGGATTACACAGTCTCCAAATATCTACTAAAGCATTGTTGTGAAAAGCATTTATAAATTGAGTGTGCATCCTAGAGGGAACAAATTTGACTTTTGAATGTCGATCAATGAAGGGGTCAACAACTTGATTACAATCTCCCCCGAGAAGTATGTAATCCCCAGAAAGGGAGGATAACAGTAGAGATAGAGGGCCAAAAGGACCTGTCGATCCCAGTAGGAGCGTACACATTAAAAAGGGTGAGAGGAATATTATCTATAAGCAATGTAACAATAACCCAACGGCCATCAGCATCACATTCGTGAGAAATTGAAGAAACGTTTAACTTTTTATGCAAAAAAATCACAACACCATTCTTCCTGGTTACTGTGGGAGAGCAAATAACATGACCCACCCAACAACGCTTGAGCTTCAGAACTTCTACCTCAGAGCGATGAGTCTCCTGAAGGAGGGCAACATCAGTCTTGAGTCTTGCTAAGTGTGATAGAACCCTTTGCCTTTTAATGGGATTATGTAATCCCTTAACGTTCCATGTTGTTACACGGAATGGAATAGCAAAGAAAAACAACTAACAGCAACATGCTCATTAATGCAAAGAGGATAGAAGAAGAGAAAGAAAGGAAGGAGGAAAGAAATAAAATGATAGGAGAATACTGCACCGATAGTCTTAAGGGTGGAAGAAGATAGGGCGAAGGAGGTTATGCACGAAAGAAAAGAGAGGAGAGGGAAAGATTGAAGAAAATGTAAAGTTAAAAGAGACAGCGGAGATAACAACAACAAGTTCATTAAATGCAAAAATCTAGATGAAACTAGTGAAGTGATGAAAGGAAAAGATGATAGAAATATTAGAGGGATAAAAAGAGAAGGAAAATGAGACCAGAAAGAACAGAAAAGTGAGATAGTGGAGAAGAAAAGAAAAAAGAAGGAAGGAGGTGAATGTAAGAGTTCAGAGAATGAGAGGAGAATAAAAAGGACAGTGACAGAAAAGATCAAGAAGACAGTACACGTCCATAACGAACGACTGAAAGACATACTTACGAGAACGAAAAACACAAACGAAGACGGGGGTGGATGCGTCGAAAATATGACGGCGGCAACACCAAGAGCGGATGCCAGACCACAAAAATCACAGATCCGAAGTGTAGCATACAAATAGAATGGGTAAATCGGGAAGGAAGAGAAGAAGAGAGCGGCATCTGTAAATATAAAAGAAGAAAACGGGGTAAATGCATGAGGCATGAGGGATACATGACACTAGGTAGGAGTGAACAGAAATAAATATACAGAGGGGTAAATTGACAACAGTAAAAAGAGTCATGAAGTACGAAGAATGGTAGCAGAGTGGAAGAAGTTATAAGTTATAAGTTCATTCAAGGCGGTCTGGAGACGTCCATAACATCAGAGCCATGCTGACGAAGGAATTCTTGAAGGACAGCAGGGTCTTCATAGGTGGTAGTCTTGTCTTTGTAAGTAACCTTGAAAAGACATGGGTGAAGAAGTCCATATCGTGCATTGAGAACTCTGAGTTGCGGCAGCATATCTAGGAACTTTTTTCGCCTGTCCGCAGTGACATTGGAGACATCTTGAGACAAATAGAGGCGGTGGCCTTGCCATATGATTTGTTTTTTAACTTTTGCAGCTGAGAGAACTTGCAGGAGATCGGTATACTGAAGGAACAGCATGATGACACCTCTAGGTTTAGAAGAGACTCTAGGACCAAGGCGGTGAGCTCTCTGTATCTTAATGGAGGCCAGGGCCGGAGCATCTAATATTTTTGAGAGGAAATTTGAAAGAAAGTAGTAGGGTTGGACCCCTCCGTTAATTCAGGAAGTCCGTAAAGGCGGAGGTTGTTCCTACGATTCCTGTTTTCCAAATCCTCTGTCTGCTTCTTAAGCAGAAGAACCTCAGCCTCCAATGAAGAGATGCGAGAACAGGAGGAGTGAAGAGATTCTGAAGACTGTTCCAGGAGAAGAACACGGGAGTCTAGAGAGGTCCATTTGTCTTGCATAGCTTGCATGTTTTGAGTGGTAGCCTCCATGAAGGGCTTGAGAGCACGGATTTCCTCTAAGATAATATCCATGGACGAAGGAGAGGTGCCATTCTCGGGAGAAGGTGGGTCTTTCTTAAGACGTTTGGTAGAGGTTAAAGCAGAGGGCGTCTTCCCGCCATTTTGAGACTTTGGGATGGCCCCATGAGTTGCGTCAGATTTTGACATTGTGGCTGAGTCCAAATCCTGAAGGGGAGAATCAGAGTCTGAACCAGAGGGCAGCATAGTGAGCGTGGCAAGTTTCAAGTTGCAAACTTTCCCCATAGAAGAACTCAGCACAGCAGTGAAATGAAACAGGTAGCACCTAAGCAAAAGAACGGTTCAGTTTGATCAGCAATGAACGTGGAGGGGGTGAACTGGAAGCATGAACCCCAATGGAGGACCTAAAAGGACAAAAGTGTCTCAACCAATATCCCAAAAAGGGGCTTATTATTGTGAGGGAAGCACTCTAATCCAGAAGAAAACTTGAGGAAAGCAAAAAGACATGAGAGCGTCTTCCACAGCAGCCAACCTGCGACACCAAGAGAGATTTTGAACCAAAACCATGGAGGCAAATTGACAGGAGCAGTAGCAGGCGATGAGAAGGCTGTATGAATTCGGTTGAGGTAAAGAAAAATTTCAAAAGCCCGCAGGGACATGCAGAAGCGAAAAACGATCCTCAATCATCATTTAACACTGAAGCGTAGTCAAGAAGTCAAAGCCAAGGAGACCAAGAGAAAGCTGCATTGCAGAGATACAAAGTATCAGCGCATCACAAAATGGCGGTTGAATAAGCAGGTTTAAATTCATCGTTGAAAGAGGAGGAAATGAGGCATATATCAAACAGTTCCCAGCATAGCAGACTCACCGCTAGAAGAAATGCGCATTTTCAGCCAAGCAGCATGGCCAGAGGCACAATGGACAGCGCTGACACCTCAGGCAGGGAAGTGCGGGTCGCACACAAAATGGCGGCAGGGATGAATCCCCCGGCCGAAACGAGCAGATCCGCAAAACGGGTGGAAATTTCACAAGAGTGGGGGCGCTGGGCTCACCTCACATTCCGGTGACAGGAAAAGTATGTGGCTGGGCTGAAGTAGTCCGAATAACGCTGCAAATCGCGTTAAAAGGAGGGTCGGCTCTGGAGCTCCGGAATCACGCCGCCATCTTCATCGGCGCGTAAGCCACCTGGAAAATAATTTCTAATTTCGATTGTTAAAATAATCCAGATGAGTCTCCTGTGCTGTGAAAAGTTTTCGTGCCAGGGCACCTGGTTGCCTGAAAGAAATGCAAATGTGCCCTGTTAGTTAATCTGCCAGTATAAAGGGTGCTTGGGACCCGTGAAACGTTACAAACTTTGTGATAACAAAGATTTGCTTTTTTTAGTGGTAGTGGAAAGCGTTAACAACTGGAGTGTGAAGTGCTTGCTTTTAATCATAACTGTATTTACACAGCCCTTAGTACCCATAAGGAGGTGTTGAAGGGACAGATATGTAAACAAAAATAGCATGACATACTCCCTGATATTACTAAAATCTACATTTTGGAAGCACCATTTTATCATAAAACTATTTAAAAATTTTGCATCAGTCTATCTTCAACTGTGGGTAATGCAATGTAAGTATAAAATAATGACTTACATATTCACAGTGATTTTTGGCACCAGTTGTGACCTTGTAGCACCAAAAATACACAAGTCACTATTCTCCACTGAACCAACCAATATTTAAATTTGGGGCTCTCTGGTTACACACAGACCTCTGCAGTGCATTAACTAAAAGAGGTTTCATAATGTACTACAGTGCATTTCTTACTGAGTAACAACTTAATAAAATGTATTTTTCATTTACGCCGCCCATTATTTTATATGTAGGTGCCTGAAAGTGAAAGACCTAAAACATTTTTTGACTCTCCGGCGGCCCAAGCATCTCAACCATACCCATGTGGCAGTGCAAAGTATCCCTACATGGCTGTGCATGGCTTCATAGATATGGAGTATGGCAGAGCATCGCAAGTCACTACGTTGCCTTATTCTGTTTCAAGGAGGTGTTCCATAAGCGTTGCTTGGGGGTTCCCATAGATTTTGACGCGGGCCCATATTTACAAAATCATGAAAAGCTGGGGCAGCGCCAAAAACATACGCCTCGCCAGGTGAGGGGTAACGAGGAGAAATGTTTTTATTTCTCCTCGTTTTTTCCTCTTTTCATGTCAATCAATCAACCATAACACTTGTATAGCGCGCTACTCACCCGGGAGGGTCTCAAGGCGCTTGGGGGAAGGAGTCTGCTACTGTTCGAACAGCCAGGTCTTGAGTTGTCTTCTGAAGGCGAGATGGTCCTGGGTCAGTCGAAGGTGGATGGGGAGGGAGTTCCATGTTTTGGCCGCCAGGTAGGAGAAGGATCTTCCTCCGGCGGTGGCTCTTTGGATGCGTGGAACGGCGGCGAGGGCGTGGCTGGTCGATCGTAGCTGGCGGGTGGGTGTGTAGAAGGTCAGGCGGTCGTTGAGGTACTTGGGGCCCAGGTCGTGGAGAGACTTGTGTGCGTGGGTGAGGAGCCTGAACGTGATCCTCTTGTTGACGGGGAGCCAGTGCATGTCCCTCAGGTGGCTGGAGATGTGGCAGCGTCGGGGGATGTCCAGGATGAGTCGGGCGGATGCGTTCTGGATGCGTTGGAGTCTTCTCTGTAGCTTGGCTGTGGTTCCGGCGTAGAGGGTGTTTCCGTAGTCCAGTCGGCTGGTGACGAGTGCCTGGGTGACCGTCTTCCTGGTTTCGGTCGGGATCCATCGGAAGATCTTGCGGAGCATGCGTAGGGTGTGGAAGCAAGATGATGAGACGGCGTTGACTTGTCTGGTCATCGAGAGGGAGGAGTCCAGGATGAAGCCCAGGTTGCGTGCGGGGTCTGTTGGTTTGGGAGCGGTGCCCAGGGCGGTGGCCCACCAGGAGTCGTCCCAGGCGGAGGGTGATGGTCCCAGGATGAGGACTTCCGTCTTGTCTGAGTTCAGTTTCAGGCGGCTGGTCTTCATCCATTCGGTGACGTCTTTCATCCCTTCGTGTAGGCTGGTTCTGGCGGTGTCGGGGTCCCTGGTGAGGGAGAGGATCAGCTGGGTGTTGTCGGCGTAGGAGATGATGTTGAGGTTGTGTTGGCGTGCGATGGCTGCAAGAGGTCTCATGTAGACGTTGAAGAGGGTGGGGCTGAGTGATGATCCTTGTGGTACGCCGCAGATGACTTCAGTGGCCTCGGATCGAAACGGGGGGAGGCGAACTCTCTGTGTTCGTCCGGCGAGGAACGAGACGATCCAATCCAGTGCCTTCTCCTGGATGCCGATGTTGCTGAGGCGTTGAACTAGGGTGCGGTGACAGACAGTGTCGAACGCTGCAGAGAGGTCCAGGAGGATGAGTGCCGGTGTTTCCCCGTTGTCGAGCAGGGCTCGGATGTCGTCAGTGGCTGCGATGAGGGCGGTTTCGGTGCTGTGGTTGGCTCTGAAACTGGACTGCGAGGGGTCGAGGGATCCGTTCGTCTCGAGGAAGGAGGCCATCTGTCTGTTGACGATCTTCCCGATGACTTTAGGAGGAAAAGGGAGGAGCGAGATGGGACGGAAGTTCTTGAGGTCGGTGGGGTCCGCTGTTGGTTTCTTCAGTAGGGCGGTGAGCTCGGCATGCTTCCAGCACTCCGGGAAGGTGGCGGTGTTGAAGGAGGAGTTGATGATGTTCCGGAGTTGGGGTGCGATGGTGGAGTCGGCCTTGTTGAAGACGTGGTGGGGGCACGGGTCGGTGGGTGATCCGGAGTGGATGGTGTTCATCGTGCGGGCTGTGTCTTCGGTGGTCACTGTGGTCCAGGTGCGGAGGGTGGTGGTGGGGGGCGTTGGCTTGACGGTTGGGTGCGTGGGTGATGCGCCGAAACTGTTGTGGATGTCGGCGATCTTGCGGTGGAAGAACGAGGCGAGAGAGTTGCAGAGATCTTGTGAGGGAGTGATGTCGTTGTTGCCGGTGCTGGGGTTGGAGAACTCCTTGACGATGCTGAAGAGTTCCTTGCTGTCGTGGGCATTGTTGTCCAGTCGATCCTTTAGTGATTTCTTCTTGGTGGTGCGGATGAGCTGGTGGTGTTTGCGGGTGGCTTGTTTGAGGGCGGTCATGTTGTCTGTGGTCTGGTCGAGGAGCCAGGCTTTCTCGAGGGTGCGGCAGTTCTTCTTGGAGTCCTTGAGTTCGTTGGTGAACCAGGAGGCCTTCTTGCTTCTCGATCTGCTGGGAGGGTTCTTCAGTGGTGCGAGGTCATCGGCGCAGGCGGTCAGCCACTGTGTGAAGTTGCGGGCTGCTTCGTTGGGGTCCGTTGTGCTGGCGGGTGGGCTCTGGCTGAGGGAGGTGATGAGCTGGTCGGCGGTGATCTTGCTCCAGCTCCTGTGAGGTACCTGTTGCGGGTGGTGGTGGGTCGTGGTTCTTTTGAAGCTGAAGTGGACGCAGCTGTGGTCGGTCCAGTGGAGTCCGGTGGCGTGGCTGAAGGTGATGTGCTTGCTGGAAGAGAAGACGGGATAAAGTGTGTGGCCGGCGTAGTGGGTGAGGGTGTTCACCAGTTGCTTGAGTCCGAGGTTTTCCAGCAGGGCGGTGGTGTTGCGGTCCTTGTTGTTCTCCAGGTGGAAGTTGAGGTCTCCTAGGAGGATGTAGTCGGCGGAGGGGAGGGCGTGCAGGCTGATGAAGTCGGAGATGTCTTCGCTGAATTGTGTGCGTGGTCCCGGGGGTCTGTAGATGAGGGTGCCTCTGAGGGTGGTCTTGGGGTCGGTGTGTATCTGGAAGTGGAGGTGTTCCGCGGTGGCGAAGGTGTCGTCGGAGTCGGTCGTGATGCGGATGGTGTTCTTGTGGACGATGGCGATGCCTTCTCCGGTCTGGTTGACGCGGTCCCTGCTGATGATCTTGTACCCGTCCGGGATGGCGATGGCGATGTCGGGGGCTGAGGAGACGTTCATCCAGGTTTCCGTGAGGAAGGCGATGTCGGGTGATGTTGCGTCGAGGAGGTCCCAGAGTTCCACGGTGTGTCTGTAGACGGAGCGGGTGTTGAGCAGGATGCACTTCAGGTGGTTGCTGCTGGTGTTTGGCTTGGCGGGTGCAGTGCAGGTTCGGAGGCAGGTGAACTTGCAGCTTTTGCAGGTGAAGGGTCCGTGGGTGCATTTCGGGGTGGCTCCGTAGCAGGCGGGGTTCCGTCCGGCGTTGAGTGCGTTGAGGCTGGCGGCATCGTAGGTCCGTCGGGTCGTCTTGCATCTGCGGGGGCCAGGCGCGGACGGGCGCAGACGGGCTTGCCTTTGGCGCGCCTTCAGCGCACAATCGGCGCGCCCGCTGCGCGTCAACGCTGCGCGTTCGTGGGAGCGACATAAGAAGGAGCCGGGAGGGAGGAGCAGCTGGGTGGCGGGAGCGGGGCCGCGAATGGGCAGGAGGGGGGCGGGGCCGCAGGGAGGCAGCGGCGGGAAAGGAGGGCAGAGGGCGGCTCAGCGGCGGCTGGGTCGCCCTGTGGGACAAATGCAAGTGAGAACGAGAAAAACAAACTAAGGTAGCAGAAATGAAGGCAGCAGAGGGCAGAGGGCACCAAGGGCACCAGATGGCAGATGATAAGAGAGAAGGAGGAGGCAAAACGTGGAGTAAAAAAAACGATGAAAAAACAAGAAAAAACGGGAAAAAAACGAGTAAAAAATTAAGACTAAGGCAGTAAAACGAAGGCAGCAGGGGCACCAAGGGCACCAGAGGGCTGATGGAGGCAATAGCAGGGGTGTGTGGGGGCGACCTCGCCTGGTAACAGTGTGCTGCTTTCTGAAGCTCCCATAGGAGGAAATGCCTCTCTGGATAGTGCCCCTTCAAGCTTAAAAGCAAACCTGCCCATGTTGGTGCCAGGCAGCAATATGTGTGCCAACGCAGGGGAAAAGACAGGAATGCACCATATTTTATAAATATGATGCATTCCTTCCTGTTGACATTGGCGTAGGGCAGACCAGCAAGAAGACATTGTGGTGCTGCTCTACGCCAATTCCTCATAAATTAGATCCTTTGTTTTTAGCTACACCTTAGACCATGACCCCATGCTCACTGATCTTTGGTTTGCTAAACACTGTTTAATATGATTTCCCCACCATAAAAATGATTTGCTGTGGGAATTTGAGGGCGCTTATGGTTGACGTTGATGAGCGTACCAGGTTCTAGAAGGTTTTGTCCCAGGGGGTCCTTACGCTTAAAAAAGTTTGACAAGGGGGTCTCGGCATCAAAAGATTTGAAGACCTCTGATCTAGAGCAACAGGTCTGTGTGGTATGTGGTGTTGGGGGAAGCCACGCACCATGTGGAGGGGGTGGTAATGAAACATAGTGGTGTGTGGTTGGAAGTACAGTGAATTGAGCACATGGGGAAGTTGAGAGAGGTAGGGGATCAACCAACCGAGTCAAAAACGATATAGATAAGAGCTGTGTGTGGTTTGAGGAGCCTCACAAAATATTTTTACTGCACTTACAACTCTTACAGCACTGTCTCACAGTCAGGTTACACATTGGAAACTGCTGGTGTTGATGCCAACTCTGGTACTTGCAGTCTTTAAGATGCCGGTATTATAGTAAGAACGTAATTAATGTAATTATGTAGGGATGAAGCCTTTAAAATACATGATTTCTCTGCTGTTCAGAATGTTTGTGGGCCTTTTGTTTTTTTCCATTTTCATTCTTTCCTGTGGTCTTGAACTGTGCTCTTAGACCAATGCCATTATGTCAGGATATTTGTTCCAGTTTTACCGCTTTTGTTTCTACGAACGTCTTTGTGAGAAGAAGCCCACAAACTTCAATTACACACGTTCACTGTGCTCATAAGTTAAGTGTAACATCATACTGGGATGCTAACATTTTTCAGGGCTGCTTTGGGTCACCAGAACTGGTGATTGTACTGACAGCAGTGTAGACATTTTATGCCCACACTATGCCACCTCTCTCCAGCTGAAGGCAGCTATCAATTCTGAACATGCTGAAACTCTTTCAACAACAATTAGATTTTCACATGATTGTTTTCACCATTATAAAAATTATATAAATGTGATATATTTTATACAAGAATATATCTTTCCATAAAGAGTTAGAAGCATTTTGCAAGAACATCTTTCCTGCTTAGAGATACTCAAGTACGTATTGGGTATTTACTGTGTGTTATTAGGAGGCTGTTTTGTGTTGCTCTACAAATGTTTTTAATGAATTATGTATTGAATACATTTTATAATGTAACCGTGGACACAATGGTATGCCTAGTGATTTCAGTAGATTAAAAAGGTTGAAGATAACTACAGTGTAAACAGTTATGTTAGATTTCAAAGAGTAGATTAGTACACATCTCCACTGGTTCCTTTAACTTGGACAATCCGAAATTAGGGGCTCATTAGGATGGCAGACGGATCAGCGTCCGTCCGCCACCCTAGAGGAGGAGGGACCGTCCGCAGGGGCAGCGGCGGTCCCTCCAGTGCAATTAGGATGTGACCGCCAGCCTGGCGGTCACATCCTCAATATTTAACATTGCGGCGGGTGCTGCTTGAAGCAGCACCCGCCTCAAGGTTAAATATGCATGCTTAGCATTTGCATGCACAAAGCGGCAGGCACCGCGTGTGCACGCAAATGCAGGGGGGTACCATAGGTACCCCCCATGTGCACCCCCCACCCACACAATCACCCTGGGGGCCCGCAACGGGCCCCCAAAGAAATCACCGTATGCCTTTCCACGGCGGAGAATCCGCCACGGAAAGGCATCTGTTTTCCGCCATCCTAATATGGCTGGCGGTGTCTGATAGACACCGCCAGCCATGTTAGAGCTTTTCCGCCGCGGTCGGAAGGCGACCGCGGCGGAAAAGCTGCGGACCGAATTTGAGACCCACCGCCATCCTAATTTGGCGGGGGGTCTTTTGTGCATCCCCAGCGGTTTTCCCGCATCCTCCGGGCCGGCGGTGGCTTCCAATGTGCCAGCCCTAGCATTTTTGCCATGGTCCCCTTTATGTCAAGCATTTTTCAATGTGTACCTCATAAGACAGTAGACTCACATGCATTACACAAGCACACACACACTCTTAGTCACTACTGTTCACTTAAATGTATTGACTCAGTCACATCCATTCTCATTCATACTGATTCACTCTCATTCTCACTCTTTCACTTCCCCTTTCATGCATTCATTCTCACTCACCCTAATTCTCGTTCTCACTCATTCATTCTCACTCACTCATGCTGACTCTTATCCAGGGAAGGGGAGGTTTTCTTTTACGGTCAGGGATGCTTTGTATGCTTCACCGTGTTAGAAAATTAATGAGATTTGACTTCTGCTGCAGCAATCTTCTTGCACAATCTTTACAGCCAGATAATCAGCGGAGAAAACTATCCACAAATAATCAGCCAGAGCAAAATTAGCGCATTCATGAATGCGCTAATTTTGCTCTGGCTGATTATTCGTGGTTAGTTTTCTCAGTTGATTTTCTGGCTTTAAAAATTGTTGATTATGTCCTGCTACACTTGTAATCAGGTTATTTGCGCGGAGTACAGCAAATCTATACTTATGTGGAAAACACCTCAGCCACATAACTGTATAATTGCAGTGATCATGCTTACACCATGCTAGTTCACTGAGCTTGCCCCAGCTTTCAGCCTCTTGCTTTTTCACCTCACCATCTCCCAACTTGTCACCATGTGTGGTGGGGTCAGTGAAGCTCCTCACTCAACAGTGTGTCGAATTGGCAAAGTATAAAGTGACAGCACATCTGACGTGCAGCCCTGGGAATTACATGGTTGAACTGTAAAGCACCTGGGCTATCTTTATGGGTGATGCAGCAAAAAGTCAGAAATTGGGTGACACCAGTCATGTCAGGCCCCTGAGCCCTGGACTGGGACTTTGTCGCCCAGGAAAATCTATCGGACAACTGGGGCACAGAATAGAGTAAGACACAGGTAACCTTAACAATTGTCTTTTCAGTCAGTTGATGGGGTCACATCATGGTAGGCACACAATTCCATTAACTCCTTCTCTAAATCCTCCCTAATGGAAAATGGAACACTGGAAAGTTAATGTTTTACTGCAATAGATCCTTCTTTGGCTTTTATTATGTGTTGGAACCATTTAATGGTGCCTACTTTCTTAGAAAACAAAGAAGGGAATTTTGCTTTAACCTCTTCCACAAGACCCCCACAAACCACTAACACTAGGTCTTTGGTACTGTGTCTCAAAACCATATGGAAACGTCCCTGATGTAATCAACCCAAAATACATAAGCCCTTAACCACCACATACATTTTACCAAATATTCTTCTACCCCTAAACACCATGGCATTTTCAAAGAATCCAACCTGTTCAATTCTCCTTCCCTCATATGACACAAGAGTGCAATCTGGATATTCCAACACTCTACCTGGCCATTTTTAATTAAAAAGTTCTTCAGTAATCATAGTGATTCTGAAACCCTAGTCCACCAAAAGTCTCCACGTTTTGTCACCAACTAACACCTCAATGTACGAATCAACACACTCTGCAGTTTCACCTGTTGAAACCTCTTCCTCATTGATGACCAAAACTATGTCTTTAAGTTCATCCTGTAGTGTGTCAAATGTATTGTCCTTAATCGCTTGGATGACTCAGTGACCATGGATCTCTCGCTGATTAGGGCAGACCTATGAAATATGGGTGCCCATGGAGGAGGTGGAGGCGGTCACGGCTGGCCTTGCAACAGATACAAAAACTCTCCAAAAGCAGGTCCCCAAAGTATTTGTCACAACTAAGACACTAAAGAACAAGCTGGAAGATCAGGAGGGCCGCTTCCAATGTAACAACGTCTGCATAATTGGGGTGCCGGAAAAAGCAGAGGGCCCAACAGTGGATCTTTTTGTGGAGGATCTCATAACTAAAATGCTCCAGCCCAGGGACTGTAACTACTTTTCAGTAGAACGTGATCATCGCATTCCGGAGACCAAGCTGAGGCCGAGCGCCCCATCATGGCCCATAATTGTGAAAATATTCAACTACTGTGATTGGTATGTAATCCTCCAGGCTGCCCAGAGTGCTCCACCACACACATGCAAAAATGCCACTATCACTTTCTTTCCAGGCTTTACCCTGAAGGCACAACAGAAACAACGTTGTTTCTTTGAGGTAAAAAAGGCCCTGAGGGAAAAGGAAATCAAGTACTCAATGCGGTCTCCTGCAACACTTCGGATTGCAACAGACGGCAAGCTCTGGAGCTTCTGCAGCTCAGAGCAAGTGTGGGACTGGCTAGACAGCTTGAGGATGTCAGGGTGAATTTGTCAAAAGAGCCGACACAGCGACACCTTAGAGACCACAGAGACGGGACAAGCTATAGATAGTGCAGATGGATTTACTTAGAATCCAGATTCCCTTGGGATCAGAAGAGAGTGAAAGTGCAGTGTGGGTTATCATTGGAGAAACCTTTAGGAACTGGGCACGACACGCAGCTACACAGGACTAATATTGATGAACCAGCTGGCCTAGCTGATCTATGGACTGAAACTGACTGCATAGCTAAGATCTAATTTTCCAGACCTGCCAGTTTCACAGCTTGATGATTGAATTCTGCAACTGTTACTGATGGCACTACACCTACTTTCTGAGAAGGGGGACATTGGACAGCCGGCGGGCCTTCTTGGCAGTCTAAGCCCACCCAACTGAAGGTGTTGATGTTTATGGGGTGACAGGTTCTCTGCAAAGTGGGGTGGTGGGCGGTTTGAGGCCACAGTGTAGGGTAGTAGTGAGGGGGGAGTTTTACTCTTGGGGGTTTTGTTGTCACCTTCAAGGTGGATTGGTTCTATTATTGTGTAAGAAACTTCACTGGGAGGAGGGAGGGGTGCGCATACACTCACCATTCCCGATGCAGATGGGCATCGACTGCAAATGTACCAAACATTCAAAATTATTACTTTAGCTAGCAGAGTAGATCCACCAGACCCGCAAACTGGGGAATCGCATACACATGTAACAATGAGAATGATGACGTGGAACGTCAATGGCCTTAGTAATAAAAAAAAATGCACTGTAGTTCTCCAATACCTCCACAGACACGATCCGCATATAGTTATGCTGCAGGAAACACACTTAAAGGGAAAGAACTACAAAGCACTTAATAGATGTGGATACAAGCTCCTCCTGCATGCGGGGTTCACACCGGGATCTAGAGGAGTGGTATATTAACTAGGACAGCACTTCCCTTTATCCCGGGTAAAACTTGGCATGATCAGTTGGAAAGATGGAGGCATCGCCTGTTTACATCGTAGCAATCTAACAGTGAAAGTACTACAATGCCCCTTCTGCCTTCTTGTAAATACCTATGCATTGAAGTTACTGGTAGCAACAATCACTCATGCAAATTGCAGCCATTCTACCACCTGCCTCGTGACAACCTTCCCTTCACAGAACAGAACATGGACATTATCTCGGCCAGTGCAGATTTTCATGTTACTCAGATCTTCCTGGGAGGTTTCAACCTTCACTGGAACGATGTGAATGATGTGATGGTCAATAGCCTTAAATCCTTCCCACTAGACCTCTGCCTAATCCAAATCTGCGACATCCCACTCATATCAAAGGAGCTACCTTAGATCTTTTCATTGGTAAGCCCAACTCCATTCTGCTGGATTCGAGCCCCCCGTGTAATTGGACAGACCACTACTGCATAACCTTTCTCATTCTGGAGTCCGTAAGAGCTTGGAGAGTCCAGCCTAAGAACCCAAAGCAATTGAAAAGATGTCTATGGAACATCAACTCGCAAGATCTGACTGCTCTCTGCGATAACATCTTGGCCCCTCCCATGAACATGTCGGATGTCCACGACCTTACGGACCACTATAACCGCTCAATGACTAATGTATTTGACTTGGTTGCACCACTACAGCTTAAAAGACTGTCCTCTAAACTCTCAAAACCTTGGTTCAATGATAGTCTTAATACCGAAAGAAGAAATTTAACACTTGCGGAAAGGCTGTGGCGATCCTATCCCTCCCTTGAACATCTTTACCATTTGAGATCCCTAAGAAGCATCTACAATAAACGCATCAGATGCTCGAAGGCCACCTTTTTCAAAAATCAACTTGAGCAAGAAAAAAAAGTCCCAAAAAAACAGTTCGAACTCATTAAGTCCCAAGCTAAGAGCCATCCTAATCTCTCGTCACTGGGTCAAGGATCTCTGCCGAACCTCGAAGAATTAGCGGATTTCTTCACGGATACGACTATTAAGATTGAAACTGAACTACACTCTGTCCTTGATCACCTGTTGATCCGTCCTCTGAACACCCTCCTTCCCCCATGGTTGTATGTCACCGACCCTGCACAGCCCTACCTCCACAAAAACAACACATCCTGGAGTCTTTTCCAAACCTTGGATGAATGCACTATACGCAAAATGCTGACAACTCTGAAACCTTCTAATCACTACAACGACCCCCTGCCATCAAACCTTTTCTCGGAAGTTAGAACCTCCTTAATAATACTTTGGACTAAGATCATCAATGCATCACTTTGAAAAGGTGCTATTGCGGATTGCCTAAAATCGTTTCAAGTTACCCCGATTCTAAAGAAACCATTTGCTGATCCCACAGACCTTCATAACTTTCGCCGTAAAAGAGAAAAGAACATAGACTCCAGTATTAAGCCCTGGAGAAGGAGCTTACTAGGCTCAAAACAACGACAATAGAGAATGATGCTCCAGACATACATGTTAGACATCAAATCGGGATCAATCAACAAGAGATGAGAGATATAGCGGAGGGCAAACCAGGGCGACACAGAGAAGGCTTTATAATGACAGAGATAAGGCCAACAAATGAATGGCCTGGTTGGAGAAAAGAGACATGGACAGGAACTGGGTTCTGGAGATCAGCACCGCCCAAGTGGCGATGCATAGAACAGGGAGGATGATTGCAGCAGCATTTGCTGAACACGGTGAGGAACTGTGTACGTCCGCCTTGGGTAGGGCGGGGACAGATTGTGCAGAGCTCCTGAGGGACATTCGCCTCCACGTGCTGTCGCTAGATGGTCTTGAAGAGCTGGAAAAAGATCTAATAGCTGAAGACATTGGGCTTGCTATTAGAGACCTGCTCCCGTTCCTGGCAAAGGTCATCAAGAAGACCGTCAACAGACAACTGACCCACTACCTCGAGGAGAACAGCATCCTGGACCCATCCCAGTCCATGTTCCGCAGCAGCCACAGCACCGAAACAAAAAGAACTGTCACCCAGGCCCTCGTCAGGAGCAGGTTGGACTACAAAAACACCCTCTATGCAGGAGCCTCAGCCAACCTCCTGAAACACCTACAACGCATTCAGAATGCCTCTGCACACATGATCCTCGACATCCCTCACCGCAGCCACATCATCACCCCACCTGAGAGACCTGCACTGGCTTCCTGTCAACAAGAGGATCAAGCTCCTCACCCATGCTCACAAGGCACTCCACAACACCGGACCACACCCCCAACCGCCAGCTCCGCTACGCCAACCTTGCCCTCACCACCGTCCCTGCATCCAAAGAGCGACCGCCGGCGGCAGATCGTTCTCCCACCTCGCCACCAAGAGCTGGAACACCCTCCCCATCCTCCTACCGCAGCCCCGGTACCGACTAACCTTCAGAAGACTACACAAGATCTGGCTATTCAAGCAGTAGCAGCTTCCCTCCCCCCCAGCGCCTTGAGACACTCACGGGTGAGTAGTGCGCTTTACAAATGTCCTGATTGATTGTGACACATTGGTAAGGGGCACTACGGGTTTGGGGATGCTGGAAAGATAGATTCTCGTTGTACGCGATGACATATTGTTATATGCCACGATCCACTGTTGGTTAGATACTTCATATGTTCCAGCTCTTTGACAGCAACTCTGGCTACCAGATTAATTGGGGCAAGTCCCTCCTCTTCCTATTCGCGGGATCCATCCCACCCCTTCCGCCTAGCGGACAGTTCCTATTAATAAGAAATAGGTTCAGATATCTGGGCATAATGAAATCCAGGATGGATGCTGAGTTTCTGGAGCACAATCTATTTCCACAGCTGGCCAAGCTGTGCAGAAACGTAACACATTGAAGACAATTGCCACTGTCGCTAATGGGAAGGGCTGCCCTGTTTAAAATTATGGCACTGTCACGCTTATTGTGCGTATTGCAGAACATGCCCTATAAATTACCTCCAGATTGTTTGGGAAAAGTGGACTGTGAATAACAGCAGCTCCTAGGGGATGGAGTAAGTTCTAGGATAGACCTACACAAGCTACAGAGGGGAGTGTTTGAAGTGGGGGCTGGCAATTACCAACATTAGAAAATACTGCTGGGCCACACAGCTGGTCATGATGAATGCCTGGGTCTTTGTGGGATAGGAGTAATCTGCCTATAGGATCAATCACCACTCAGTGGGACAGAGGGGATATCCTGTGGCGTGATATCATAGAAGGATGGAGCGACAGCTATCGCCACGCACACAAACAGTAGTAAGCATATCGAGGGAAGATACAGAATTTCTGGGATGGCAGGGTAAACTGACGGAAAGGTCTCCACCGTGGCTGTGGTACAGCGAGCTCTTGCGGTAGGTAGGTGGGCTGACAGGATTCTCTAAATGGGGACTCCTGGGGATTTATACCCTAGGAGAGGTCTGGAGGGGACAAACAGTTATTGCTTTTGAAGACTTAAGGCAGAGTATCAGATGCCCGACACAGAACAGTTCCATCACTTGCAATTGGGACATGCCCTGAGAGTTCACATCCCTGAGGGTGAGCAAATACCAGAATATACGCCCTTAGAGGACAAGCTACTACTAGACCCAATGCCAGATAAAGCTACCTCCCTTATAGACAGAAAGATTACAAACAATGCACCAGACCCACTGGGTGCCTTGAGAGAGACATGGGAGGCTGAGGTGGGTATACTGGAAGATAACGATTGGGCAGAGGCTATTCAGAGTCCCAGAGAGTTGTCTTTGAGGGTGAGTTTTCGCCATATACAACTACATATTCTGCATGGCTCATACACCTCTAGGGCCCTTATGCAGTGAATGAGCTGCAGCAACATGGGCCACTGTGCCAGGGGCTTTCAGGAGGTGGGCACCTTGTTTCTCACACTGTGGGCCTACCCCAAAATTCAGCAGTACTTGAGAGAGATAACACAGGTTCTGTCACAAGTGGTGGGACAGATTATACCACAGTGGCTAGATTTTCAGATACACTGTGTGACATGGGAAGAACAATGGCCAAAATACTCAAAGATCTGGCTAACATTAGCAGACACAGTTGCGAAAAGAAATATAGCCAGTTCTTGGGGAATGGACAGACCTCCATGGGTCAAGGAGTGGAAGGCGGATCTCGATTGGTGCTGTGCAGCTGAAAAAGTGGTATACCAGAGTCAGGGATACCCGCGGAAATGGGATACAGCCTGGGGTCACTGGGTGGGGTATAGGGGCTATTGAGAGCCTTACTGGTCAATGACGATAAAGAAGGTGGGATTGGTGCCAGGTGGACTAACAATGCTATGGAATGACATTGATGTGGAATATAATTACACTGTTTTCTAACTGGAATAACAGTACTGGGTGAGCATGAGGGAACCTGAACCCTTATGGTGAATGTCAGAAAATCTCTGTGCAAGCAAGGTGTGTTGCTAAGCTTTTGTTAAATAAAAATTATTTTAAATAAATAAAATAATCTCTTCTGACATGTCAGTGAACACATTAATCACACTTCCTGTTTGTTGATTTGAGCCTGACATACCTCAGCATAGTGACCTACTTTACTACAATAACTGCACAATACATTTTCTGCTGAGTATAGCTTCCCACATTTGTGATAAGCAGATCTTCCACACCCAAAGCAAACATTTGTTTCAATAAAAAAAGTTCTTGTTGACTTTACAGGATCTCTAACATCTTTAACACTAGTTCTTTCCCTGTATCACAGAGCACTAACAACATCCATTTTTTGTCCTCCAGCTCTTTTACTGATATCTAAATACTCTTAGCAATGCACAGTGTTTTTTCCAATGTCAAATTACCAAACAACAACAATTTTGGTTCAATAGTTTTGTTAGTAAAATGACAAATAAATTGGTCATGAACCAATTGGACTGTAAATTTTTCAAAATGACACTCAGCCACAAGTCTTCTGAGTGCAGCCACATTAGAATCAACATTTTCACCTATAAGTTGCTTCCTCATAAAAAATGTATGATGTAAAACAACTATACTCCGTTGAATATCAGCCCTCTTCTTCAGCTTCTTTATAGCTTCCACATATTCATCCATGACTTCATCGCCCACTTTTTCTGCATCAAGTAAGTGTTTGTGGATTGCACAAGCCTCAAATCCAATATAATGTACCAGTAAATATTTTTTCTTTCAGGTCCAAATTTGGAAGCACCGATATCACCCACTTAAGTTTGGAAAGTGTCAAACTAATTAAAATACATTTTGTAGTAAAAGGTTACTTAACAAAATGCTCCTTAGATGAACATTGGGTCATTCTAGATTGCGATGGTGACATTTCTTCTAAACATGCATTAAAACATATAGAATGTGAGCAGAAAATACATTGTCAGTAGTGCAATTAAGGTAAGAACCCACCAAAGATGGTGGCCTGCTTCAGCATCTCAGTCGAAAGTAGAAGTCATTGCTACACTGCGTTTGTAATGATAAGCTACTGACTTAAAATGTTGGCTGAAATGGCAAAACTTTCCTTAGTCTGGAACGTTTAGCAAGCTGGCGGTGGATTCCTTAAATAATTCCTCCCAATGGAAAGCCAGACGCGAACGTATTGAAATACACCACAGGCCTCAAGCACACCGCCACTGCTTCCCAAAATGCGCATGCGTTGCTTGCTGCTAATGACAGAATCCCAGTAGGCGTATAAATCTCCAAGAAAGAACAATCTTTTCAGTTTTTTTAAAAACAAAAGTGTCTTGCAGTAAATAGCTTCTGCCCATCAAACTTCCTCAACTTGAGGGTTCTCGTGTCCAAGTCGGATGGGTAAATGGGCAAAATTTGGTGTGTCATTGGAAGAATGTGATGTAAAGGTCAAGAAGAATGTAGTTGATGCAAGGCCAAGCAGAAGGAAGATTTTGACAATCATAACTGAGTGTGTTAGTTTAAGTAGGTGATGTAGTTTGCATCATAAAGGTGTTGTATGTTGAGAAAGGTGGAGAGAAACACAGTGGTCCATTTGTGATTGACAAAGTTTGTGGTAATGGGGTCAGAGTCAATGGATTTAATTGGTGGAATGTGGGAAGAGTGGTGAGATGAAGGAGTGGTTGCAGACCAATGCTGTCTCATCTCCCAGAAAAGGGCTGGTGAGGCTCCTAACAGTTATAATAGTTCCAGTTATCAGGATGTTAATGGAGGCATTCGAAGAAGCGTCTCAAGCTTAGATAGGTTGTAGTACATTTGTTAAAAATAGCATCTTTTTATGACAATATTCTTAGTACTCTTTTCTGCATTTTGTAAACATTAAAATAATGCTCTAGTGGTATGAATTCAGAATAAGTTTATTTGGTTGATAAAAACAACCATAAAAGCATAGAAAGCATAAAAAGAAACTGATAAAATACATTCATATTTGATACATATTAAAAAAGTAAAGTCATAACAATAAGATCCAGAATAAAACCCTGCATTCTTAGAATAAATAAAGTGCACAGTGCCTTATATTTAAAACAACAACCCATAAAATATATTACTTGTAAAAAAACAAATCCCAACAATACAAGTTTCTTCATCTAAAAGACTTTGGAGAAAGTGGTAGGCCAAAGTGCAATGTCTCAAATGTCTGAGTCCCAGAAATGGAACCAGGAAAGTTTGGTATACAATGCATAAAATTCACAGAAAAAAGAATATGGAGCATAGATTGGTTAGTGCCACTGTTGCATGCAATCACATCTAAATTTGGCTGATACCCTAGAGGAACAAAGAGTAGGTATTTCACTGTATCAGCTCTAAACCGAAATAACAAAGAACGCTCCCATGCCCTTCTATGTTTCCACAAAAAACTGGCTGTGGAGCCCTCCACACTTAAGGACAAATACTTTCCAATAATTACTTTCTGTGACTCAACTTCGACACTCTTATCATGCAATTGAGCTAACAACAGTGTGGTCGTCTGTTTTTTATAGATAGATGCACATGAAGCAGTGTCGTAAAAAGATTGAGAAAGACCAACCTCAACAAGCAAGTTTTTCACACATGATAGTCAAGGAATTTCACATGTCCTTGTCACAAGCCAGGCATTCAGTGATTATAGCCCTCATTTATGAGGCTTCCTCATTGCGCCAAATGAAAAGCCAAAACAAAGAGGGTCTGATTCAAATAAGATCACACAAGTAAGTAAGACCTAGTTTGCTATGGCAGATAACGTGTGAGGAGGATACTGGAACACCCAAAGCTCTCCAACAAAAATTATTTAGCTCCCTCTGTGATGCCATACAATCAGTGATACCCCATACTCCCGCCCCATAGGAGAGTATTGGAGAACATTGTACGTTATACATTTGTATAACCAGAGCTAAAGGCCAACTGTTAGAGGGGCACAGAAGACTAAGGAGTGAGCCCGCTGATCTTGCCAATTTTGCCTTGCTTTGTGAAATATGAGGAACCAAAAAAAATTGTTCTTTCTACAGTATTTGGACTGATTATAATTCTAAGGTTCGGAGGTCTTTTGGCACCACTTGTCATTATAAAAGATCTGGAAAAATTGTTTACAAGAACGAGTTTCGACATAAAAGACACAAAAGTATGAAATAGCATGCTCAGGGCTTTAGGTTTGCGGGCCACTAAAACTGCATACTCTGCGTGTAGATGTGAGGAGACAGGTGCCATTTATCTTTGGGACATCTGGGGAACTGACGGTCAATTGAGTACTTAAGTTATTAATGTTAAAGAATAAATAATAAGGGGGCAGGTACACACCCTTAGCGCACTCCACTTGGGTCTCAATAATACCTGACAGTTTGCCTTGTTGTCCAAACCGCACCTTTGCTGAGGTGTTAGAATGAAGTGCAGCCAATATGTGAATTACAGCCCTATCTAATCCGATTTCATAAGGATTTTGCCAGAGCCTATTTCTGTTTAAGCAATCGAAGGCCATCGATAAGTCCATAAATCCTAAATACAGAAGAGATTGTTTGGCTACCGTATACTTGGCAATTACCAAGTTCAACCTGAGGCACTGCTCTACAGTGCCAATACCATCCTGAAAAACGTATTGGCATGGATCCTGGATATTCTTTTCACGTACCCAATCTTAAATCCTATCGTAGATAACTTAACCAAAATCTTTGCCGGTATATTGATCAAGGAGATTGGACGATTGCAATAGGGCTTTGTACGATTGCCTTTTTTAAACAGGGGAATTATGATAGAGTTAGCCCAAGAACTTCGCATGGTGGAAGATGTCATGCTATTAAAAACATTAATCAGCAGGGGAGCCCATCAGCGCCTGTAGGTTTGCCCCCTGCGCTCTGTTGAAATGCTGATGTGACTCCATCAAGATTACGATTTAGAATTTTGAAATGCTTTTGTGGTATGTCTTATTGATATGTATAGAGATAGGTAATTTTTATCAGTATTATGGTCATGTAAGATGTATGTATTGTGTATTAATTTTAATACTTTGATTTATTTTGCTTCCGTTGGTTGTATCTTTTATTTATTCTTCATTTCATGTTTTTCCTTAAGGAGAAAGGTAATGTAGAATTCCAGTGTAAGAATGCTGATATGTGCATTTTACGGAATGTGGTGAAGTCAGCACTGGAATGTTGACTATTAAATATTTTCTGATGGCTGAGCTGGCTCACTGGTGGAGAAACAACATTTCCTGTGGCAGCTCTGCATTTTGAAAAGTTCTCAAAGATCACAATACTAGGTAGTGTGGCCAATTAGAGGTTTATTAATAAACACCTCATCCATCAGCCACCGAGGAGCAACTCACCGACAAGAACATTAAAAATAAAAAATTCTAAGTTCTGAGGAATTTGCATAAGCAGGAAGATGTATGAAAACACCACACATCTCCCTTCCAATAACAAAAGTGTATACACCACAATGTAAAGAAGCAGATAGACCGTATGTAAAAAATCTACATTCACAAAACAAGCAGAATGTAAAATTATAACAAATCCAATCTTAACAGTTGTTACACTACATAGTCCTTCAGATATCTGGGCATATATGTCTTACTAATACTATGCCTCTGGTGGGGTTTGGCAGAAGCACATGAATGAGCAGTCATACTATAATCAGACTTACACATAGAAGAATTGTTATTGAGAGTAGCAACACGGTTCAAATTTCAAATCTTACCATTTTCTAATTCAACAGAATTTTTAAAACACTTAATGACACGCATGGGAGCAGCATGTTTAGACCAAGATAAAATTCCTACAGGAGCTTTAACACGCACCACATCACCTACCTTAACAAAAACTTCTTTGACATTTTTTCTTTTATCATAACTTAACTTGTTTTTTAGTTGAAGTTTTTCTTCCCTTAGACTCCATGCACCAACGCTGTTATCTTTAACACCTTTACCGCAAGTCATCCAACCAGGGCATAAACTAGTATTAGGAGCCCTGCCTTTGAACAATTCAAATGGTGACTTGTTGTGGAGGTGTGAGGGAAGAAACAATGAGCCAAAATGCATTTTGGCAATTCTTCCTTCCAATTCAAGGAATTCAGCCCTGAGAGCTGAATATTCTCTTTTATTACCCTGTTGAACCATTCTACAGCTCCATTAGTTTCAGGATGATAAATTGAACATGTTTTGTGCACAATACCACAGGATAATAAAAAATCAGACATAATCACAGAGCAGAATTGCGGTCCATTATCAGATAATAGTATTTTGGGAAATCCTTCTCTCTTAAATATATCCTGTAAAAAGGAAATCACACAAGAAGATGTGACATCCGAAACAGAAGATACCTCAACCCATCTAGAATAAAGATCAATTAAAACAATGAGATAGGGAGTATGATGTTCTCCATTGAGAGGACCCACAATGTCAATGGCAACATCCTCCCACGGACCATTGGATAAACTACGACACACCATGGGAGGAGTACGGGGAGTGAGAATTTTATCACTCAACTTGCATCGCAAACACTCTCTCACTTCTCATTCGATTTCAAGATCCACTCCAGGCCACCAGAACGAAGATCTGAGTCTTTCTTTAGTTTTTACAATTCCTAAATGACTCTGATGGGTCTCTTCCACCAACCTTTTTTAAGAGAAGAGGGAGGAACCAACTTAGTACCTCTTAACAAAATCTCATTGTCAACAGACAATTCATCTGCAACTAAATGCCAAACTTTAGACAATGAATTATCTAAGGAAGATTTCTATTTAATCATATTTATGACTTTAATAAGTTCACTGTCTTTTTTAACCTCATCCTTCCACTCAACCTCTTTTATAATCCCTGAGGTAATTTCACATACACTATCCTCATCCTCCAAAACCTCTTCCTCCAACATTTCCTCAGCAACATCACAAACAAGGCAAGAAAGACAATCTGCTGTCATATTGTCAACACCAGGAAGATGTTCAACTGAAAAACTGAAATCTTGTAGTCCAATAATCCATCTCCTTATTCATGAGAAAATAAAGTCTTTACCCTTCTTAGTAAACATGTCCTTTTACAGCTTATGATCTGAGAAAACTTTAAAATGCAATCCCCATAGAAAATGTCTAAACTTATTGAGGGCCCAGAAAATGGCCAACACCTCCTTTTCAATCACCGAGTAATTTAATTCTGCCCCCGCAAACTTCTAGATGCACATGCAATCAATTTTTCTTTTCCACCTCTATACTGTTTTAATATGGCACCCAGCTCTTTAGAGCTTGCATCAGATACAACAATGGTTTCATCACTTGGAACAAAAGATTATAAATTAGGTGCATTTACTAGATCTTTTTTAATTTCCACAAATTCATTCTGACATTCATCTGAACAAATACATTCCTTGTTCTTTCCAAGTAATCTTCTCATATTGCTTGATTTACTTGCCAAATTTTGTACAAACTTTCCATAATATTCAACCATACCTAAGAAGGAAACCACTTCTTTATTCTTAGGGGAGGCTAAATTGAGAACAGTATTAACTAACTCTTTTTTAGGAACAACTCCTGAGGCAGAAATGCAATTTACATTTTTCAAATTTCAATGTGAGGCCAGCTACTTCTAACCTCTTCAAAACTAGTCTCTCGGTTTTGTCATGTTCTTCTTGATTTGGACCACAAATCAACAAATCATCTTGATAACATTTCACAGATTTGATACCTTTTAAAATTTAAACCATAATCCTTTGTGAAAAACTGACGCAGCAGACACCAAACTGAACAGCATCCTTTTATATTTAAATGCACCCATGGGGGTGATGAAAGCTGTCAGATCCTGAGAATCCTGTGTCAGTTCAATTTGATGATACGCTTGTGTGAGATCAAGGGTTGTAAAAACGTTTGCATCACCTAAAGAAGACAATAATTCATCAATATTGGGGAGGGGAAATTTGTCAACAATAACCTCCTTGTTAAGAGACCTTAGATCAATACAAATTCTAATGTCTCCATTAGATTTGTTGGCAACTACGACAGGCGTCAACCATTCAGATGCCTCTACAGGAGTAATTATATCCTGCTGTTGAAGTTTATCCAGTCCCTGTTCAACCTTTCCTCGTACAACAATGGGGATTCTTCTTACTTTGGCTACAACTGGAACTGCACCATTCTTCAATTTAATACAATGTTTATAACCCTTGAGACACCCTAGACCTTTCCTGAACAGTTGAGGGATTTCACTTACATACTCATTAGTCTCACATCCAATCTCATGAATCTGTACCTGAGGATCAGCATTTGGGTTCAACGTAACGCCTAATAAACGCTGATGCTGCCAGCCAAATAGACTGTCACCAACTTTGGATATGTAAATTTTTCCAACAATCATTTTCTTTTCCATTTCAATAAATGCATTAAAATAAAAAAGCATGCTTATGGGTTGTCCTCTATACCCTCCTGGATTTACATCCATTTTACATAATTTGTTTTTCTTTTGGAACCACTTAACAAAAGTATCCTTTGAAATAATGGAAATATGTGAGCAAAAGTCAAATTTCATGTCTAGATCCATACCATCAATCTTTACTTTACCAATGGGATGGTCATTACATTTCTTCTCCACAACTTGACATATAACTTCTTTTATATCTCTATTAGTCAATTTCCTTTCTTTGGACGTACAGTATTTTATAAAATCACCTTTCTTCCCACAACCATGACACACAAAACTCTCAGCAGGATAAGACTTTGAGTTGGCTTTATGGCCAGATCTCCCACATCGAAAACATTCAATAATTACTTTAGAAGAATCATCCTTACCCAACTCCTTCAAAGGAGTTTTCTCACTTTTAACTTGGTAAACTTTATCTTGTACTTCCTCTACAACAGGTTGACTTTTAACTTTATCACCTTGTAATTCATTGACACATTTGAACATGTGTTCTACTTTTTTAGCAATCCGTATTACTTCTTCTAAAGGCGGCTCATCTTTGAGCCATAGCTCCTCTCAAATTTTATCTTCCCTACATTTAAGAACAAATTGATCACAAATTATTTCTTCATTAGCAGCTCCAAATTTTCAAGTTGTAGCTAACTTTCTCAACCCAGTTAAATAATCTTCCACAGATTCTTGTTTACCTTGCTCCCTCAACCCAAAATGATACCTCTCCATTATTGTGCTGACACAAGGTAAATAATGCCTATCTAACTGTGAGATACAGATCTCATATTCATCTAAACCTCGCTGTTCTTTTGCAGATAAAGGTGGCACATTTTCAAAAACTTCCTGTCCTTCACCTCCTAAACAATGTAACAGGAGAGAACATTTTCTTTCTGCACTAAGATTTGTACTGCAAACTCTTGCATAATGCGCAAAAATCTTCTTCCATTTACTCCATTTAATGGGGGGCTCACCTGGATTACTTAAGAAAATTTGCGGTGCAGTAACGTTCTGCATAATTTCTCCAACTTCCAAACTTGTTCAACTGATAGTAACAGTATAAATGTAAATTTGCAAAATATTAAATTCTTATACACTTATATATTAAAGTTCAACAATGTAACATACTAGAGATATAAAAAAATAAAAAAATATGTAATAAGAGAAATAAATAGATAAATACATTTGTGATTGAGCAATAAAGTTATATTGAAAAATAATGTTCATGAACAGTATTACTGAAAGACTAATATTAAGCTTGTTCTGACACTTCTCTTTACAACCAAATCAAATGTACTTCCTGATGTGCGTGTCATCGAGAAGATAACACATGACGTGATGACATGCTGAAGTAACCAATCAAATGCGACCTTTTAGATGCGAGAATTGTCAATGTGCATGGAAGAGAGGAGTAAACTGCATCAACTGTCAGCAATCCTCCTTAAAACGTAAGTTAACTTTCGATATTCTTTTGTAAATACAGCTTCTTACTCAGCTGATAAAAACACACTTTGATTAATGAAAACGGTGACACCGATGTTACTTCATTTCCATGGACACGCAAACGTCTTCCAATTCCGAAAGCTCGCGTCTCTTCTGTCCGTGACGCGCTGTACCTTCGCGTATTGTGCGGAGACGTTTACCAAAGTAAAAATATGTTGCATGTACTTTTATGTAAAATGACGAAAATCTTCACTTTGTAGCACCTTTTCCACAACTTCTCCAATATCTTTACTAAAATAAATACTGACTGTGCATCTAAATTCTTATGACCTATGCGTCAGAATTTCTTTTGCTCCAAGTTTCAATAATGAGCCTTTAATTCTTCCCACAAGCCTTGTGAAACAAATGTGCCTTTCATCTGTTCACTCAATAACAAACTATGAACTCCGATGACAAAACAAGTTCATGTACATCCAAATCAGTCTTGAAAGGGTTAAAAAACAATTAAAATCGTGTAACTTCAGAGAAGTAGGGGCTTGGCGCACGGCAAGATGGCAGCGCTCTAGAGCTGCTCTGCCGGCCACCGCTTAACATCCTGTAATATCCTGCCCTTCTTGATGCGGATGCTCCACATCTAGCCCGAGAGCAATCAGCGGAACCGACTCTTAACTTTCTGGGTGCTGGCGGAGCGGAGTTTCAGCGGTGCCGAGCTGCGGCGCCGGAGCCGCGTCAGATCTGGGACCTCACCGAGGGGGGATCCTGGACTGTTACAGGCACCGGACACCATTGCCGGCCGGCTGAGGGGACTGGCGGTCCTTACTGCAATCCGGTAAGACAGCCGCGAGCACCAGCTGAGACGTTGGGCCAGGAGCGGACCTCGAGTTTCGCGACCCGGGGAGGCCTGCTGTGGACTGGGAGGAGCGGTAACGCTGGCGGCCGGCTTTGAGACGGTCGGTGAGCCGTGAATAGGCCCGGGGATTATTGCCTGGACTCCGAGCCTTAGGCAAGGGAAATTTGAAGCGGACATCACTCACCCTGCGGCGCACGTTCACACTAGTGGTTCTTGAGACGCTGGGGGTATTCAGGACCAGGCTGCGGATAACGAGGCGAGTGCTGCGGGAGGGTGCTGCTGGAAGCTGGGCCTACACGACAGGCGAGTGGCCGGCGTTGGGGCTCGGTGCGGGCCAGTATCGGTCCTGGGCCCCTGCTGTGTGACCCGCTGTCGGTGTGTGGAGAGCGGCAAAGTGGAGTTGCGATTGTCCCCCCCTTGAGCACGCCTGATATCGGTGGGGGCGGCTTTGGACTGCATCACCAGCTGGGGTCTGGCGGTGGGGGCACCTGGACTAGGCCACGAGACACTGTAGTTGCCTGTTAACACTGACTGTGGGCCCTTTGTCTTCTCTGGGTCCGGGCACGGCCTATATACCCCGGTCTGCGTAGAGAATCTGAGGGGCCCAGGGGCGGCGGAGGAGGTGCTACGATATTTGTGTACTGACCCACAACCCCCATAGTCTTTGGCATGAGGCAGCGAACGGAGTGAGCGCGTGGTGGACAAATCACAGAATAGACGGCTTGACTTTATTGGTTTGATGGCGAAGCGTCTCTGATAGAGCGGGGCGACGCAGGGGTGAGTGGTCATCTGGACAGGCGGTGAGACCGGATAGCGCGCGGACCATGGGCAAGCCAGATAAAACCCAACCAAGACTGACATTTGAGCTCCGGAAAACTGGGAAATCAAATCAGGGGAAAACATCAGAACCAGACATGGCTGCTGCCTCACAGGGCCCATCCCCGCTGGAAAAAGTGCTAGCGTCCATTCAAACGAGCCTACAGGCGATAGATGGCAAGATCGAAGCTCTGAATGGTCGCATGGACCAGTTCTCTGCTAAGTTGGACAAACATGCCGCACAAATCAGAGAAGCAGAACAGAGAATATCGGACGCAGAGGATGGGCTGCAACAGGTTACAGCTAAAACCTCGGACATCACCAAGCTTCTGGCGGTCATGCAAGCAAAAAACGAGGATATCGAAGCGAGGTCAAGATGCAACAATATTCGCGTCTTAGGCCTGCCGGAGTCGACGAATGTGGGGAGACTGGAGGACTACATCGAGACCATGCTACGGGAGGTGTGCGGAGCGGATGAGCTTTCCCCCATGTTTGCGGTTGAAAGAGCCCACAGATCATTGGCAGCTAGATAGCCACCGGGTACTCCTCCGAGGCCCATTATCGCCCGACTACTTAATTACAGAGACAGAGACACGGTTTTACGAATCACGAGGCAGAAAGGCAAGGTGGTGTATCAGAATACCCCTCTTTCGTTCTTTCCAGATTTCACCGCGCTGGTACAAGCTACGCGGAATGAATTTCAAAACGTGAAGAAACTGCTTCGCCAGGAACAAATCCCGTATGCTATGCTTTATCCCGCTAGATTGCGCATTGGCGAGTTTGAAGGCGGGAAAATCTCCAGCACCCAAGCAGGCGATGGAGTATGCTAAATCGTTGAAAAAGAGACGTGGAGCATCTGGGACACTGTCGGACATGGAGGACTGAGTATAAATTTGATCTATATAAATGTACATGTTTTGATGTGATTGCCCGCTGCAAGGTATTGGTAGCTGTTGGGGATTCTGGGGCATTGTGGGGGGGGGAGGACGATCCCCAAGTTTATTGTTATGCATACAGGCACCTAGAATGGCTCCATGTCTATCTCATAGGTATATTTGCGGATCTAACGTGAGCGGGGGGGTTGCGGGGCTGTCGGACTACATTAACTTCATTGGCAGAATAGAAGCTCCTGAGAGGCTAATTATAGTGCTGCTGTGGTTGATCTGCACAGGTGGGGCTGAGAACTTTCTGGAGTGGTGGCCCACTTCCGCCTTGTGCCGGAAGTGATCAGCTCCGCCACAGACTGACCCACAAAATGTTATTGTTAGCACTGTTGCTATTGGGGCGGGGGAGGGGTTGATATGTGATTTGAACGTATGTCTGAATCCACAAATGGACAAATCTGCAGGGGCTGGTAATCGTATGCTCAAAGTGGCCCAATGTATTTGTGACTTTATGGAAGAGAGGGGACTTTTGGATACCTGGCGCTTGAGACATGAAGGGGTGAAGGAGGGGACACATTTTACACCAGCGCATAATACATGGTCACGTCTGGATTACTGATTACTAGATGAGGTAGCTAACGGATGGGTGACTGAGGTCAGAGCATTACCAAGGACCCTTTCGGACCACAATCCAGTTAGACTGAGACTTTCTGTACCACAGGATATACACCGCCCCTTCACGTGGCGGTTCCGTGCGGACTCCCTCGTAGACCCAGTTTATGAGGACAGTTAGAAAATAAATCATACAGTACTTCGAGCTGAATGTAGGAATGGTGGATAGTGCAGGCACTTTATGGGAGGCGTTCAAGGTCACTATACGGGGGGGTGTGTATCAGAACGTCAGCTGGCATCCTGCGGGACCTGAGGACACAACTACGCCTCACGGAGGATAAATTGCGCGACCTAGAGACATCTTATGATACAATTCCCACACCAGAAACACTGGCACACATCAGGGAGTACATTGAGGAATATAACGCCCTTGCAGAATCTGAGGTGAAATATCTTTCTAAGAGGTTTGTAGCGAGTGCATATGGGGAGGGTGGTAGACCTGGTAGAGTTTTAGCGAGCAAGCTCAGAGACCGAGGGGGTCGATCCGGGCACTTAGAGAGGCGGGTATAATGGTTATGGGAGATCTTTATAATGAGGGGATGTATATCTCAAGTGAAGATATGAGCTATACATCCAATCCTACCCCAATGTTTGCGTATACATGCTATCAAATGCAAAGGGCCATAAGAGATCATTACCCATCTTTCCCAGAGGAACCGGTGGCCTCGAAGGCGCTACAGTTGGTGCTTACGGTGGCCACGAAGAAGCGTCTGCTCACAAAATTATATAGAGCTGTACAGGAAGAGTCGGAGTTTGCGGTAGATAGGAGTTTGGAAAGGTGGAATAGAACTCTTGATCCGCAGATAACGATTGAAATGTGGGAACAGATATGCAGGGTAACTGGGACGCTGACGGCCAACAGCAACTTACGCATTATACATCTGAAATATATACACCAAACATACCGCACCCCCGCAGGACTCCATAAGATGGGGCTTAGAGATACGGACTGTTGCAGATGGTGTGGGCAGGAAGGAGCAGACTTTGTGCATCTGGCATGGGGCTGTCGGAGGGTACACTCATACTGGTCAGCGGTTCTGGAGATAATATACACTATGACTGGGGTGCGCTTGGATTGTTCCCCAGTGTTATGCTTGCTGGGGTATGTACCTGGGGTGAGAAGTGTCTCAGGACGCTTTGTCAGAGTTGCTTTGCTGCTGGCCAAGAGGAGAGTTCTCTTCACCTGGGATGGGAAGCGAAGTCCAACAACTGCCAAATGGGTATCTGACATGGTGTACTGTAATGAACAACTGACCCTCTATGAAGGGGAACACCCAACGAGATCCCGACCTAGGGATATCTGGGCCCCTCTGCGGGAATACCTGATAGCCCGCAGTGAACAGGATGAGGGTGTTGGTCGAGCTCAAGATGGGTGACTTGATAACTGTAATATGATGGGGATGTAGCTTCTTCCACACGTGAGTGCCTTCAGCAATTCCTACCAGATTGGGCATTGGATCACTGGGAGTGGCTTGGTCTGTTGACACAATTACATATCATGAATTGTAGATGTGAGGCCTGGACTGGGGTGGGGGGGTTGGGTGTTGATATGTTTTGTTGCTATGATAAGAACTATGTGTTTGATGGACTTAATGCTTGATGAAACTTGCTTATGGAAAGGTACTTGATGTATTAACTAGAAACTAATAAAAAAAATCTTCAGAGAAGTAACAGTAAATGAACGTATTCACAACCTTTTAAACAGTACCTCACGGGTCCGATCCACCCGCAGTATTTTCTAGAAGACTGATTGAAACTTTACAGCTTCGAACTAATGTTGGATCCTCTCTGCGTAGTTTTCTTTTCTTCTTAAACAGCGCGATGTTGAGGTGTTCTTTTCTTTAAACCCTCTATCTTCGTGTTCCTCGCCCGTCACCAGTGAAAAGTTCTCAATGATCACAATATGATGTAGTGCGGTTCAATTGGATGTTTAATAATAAACACCTCATCCATCAGCCACCGAGGAGCAACTCACCGACAAGAACTTTAAACATCAAACATTCTAAGTTCTGAGGAACTTGCATAAGCAGGAAGATGTATGAAAATACCACACATTTCAGCACTGAGACTGCCCTCCTCGCCCCCACAGACGACATCCGCGCTCTCCTTGACCATGGCAAAATGGCAGACCTCATCCTCCTGGGCCTATCAGCAGCCTTTGACACCATCTCCCACTGCACACTTGCCACCAGACTCCAGGATGCTGGCATCTGAGGAAAGGCCCTAGACGCTCATTCCTCATGGGCAGAAGACAGAGAATAAGACTACCGCCCTTCCTCTTGGAACCAACAGAGATCAAATGCGGAGTACCTCAAGGATCCTCCATCAGCCCCATCCTCTTCAATGTCTACATGGCCGCCATCGCAACCATCGCTAGAAACCATGGGCTCAACATCGTCTCCTATGCCAATGACACCCAGCTCATCCTCTCCCTCATCAAGGTACCCGACATGACCAGGCACAACTTCCAAGATGGGATGAAAGCTGTCACTACCTGGATGAAGAACAGCTGCCTGAAATTCCATTCAGAGCAAACAGAAGTTCTCATCCTCAGCTCCACCCCGTCCATATGCGATGACACCTGGTGGCCCCCGCCCTCGGAAACCCAGATACTCCGACAGACCACGCATGCAACCTCAGCATCATCCTGGACTCATCTATCACCATGAATCGCCAGATCAACACCGCCTCTTTCGCATACTACGTAAAACATGCAAGTGGATCCCCTCCGACTCCAGTAAAATGGGTACTTACCCCCTCATCACCAGAAGACTGGACTACAACAATGCCCTCTATGCTGAAATCAACAAAAAAGCCCACGCAAACTCCAGACCATTCAGAACTCCGCAGCCAGACTAATCTTCAACATCTCACGGCACAACCACATCACCCAACACCTCCACGACCTCCACTGGCTCCCTGTCGAAAGAAGAATCGTTTTCAAGTTGCTCATGCACGCCTACAAGGCCCTCAACAACAATGGACCCCAATACCTCAACAACCACCTCTCCTTCCAGGCCCCCAAGAGAAACCTCCGCTCAGCCGACCTCTCCCTAGCCACAGTCTCTCGCTTCTCCTACCTCACAGACAAGACCCGGAACTATCTCCCCTTTTATCTTCGACAAAGCCCAACACTGCACAAATTCAGGAAAGACCTTAAGACCTGGCTCTTCAAATGACCCAACAGAGCTGCTCTCACCCTCACTTCAGGGCCTTGAGACCCTAACGGGTGAGTAGTGCGCCCTATAAATCCCTGATTGATTGATCGATTGATTGATTGATTGGGCACATCATGGTACTCTTGTAACACACAGTTCCAGCCAAATTCTGCCAACCGCCGCATGGCAGAATGTTTTCTTACGTGCGGATCGCAGACGGTAAGTTGGCAAGTGCAGGTGAGAATTTGTGTCCCCATGAATGATTTTCGGGTGCTAGGAGGGCATGTGGCAAGATTCCCTCAATGCAGGCGGCCGCGACCGCTCACAGTGAGAAAGCTGCAGCTCGAGTAGAAAATCTACTCAAGTGGCAGCAAAGAAGCAGCGCCCTCTAGTACACCACATGGTGCTATTTGTACTGATTTTGTAGTGCGGAACAAGCTTCTGGCTCTAAAAGTAAGCACAAGCAACAGAAAGTGCCTATTTCCGCCCCTTCGCAAATCTCCACTGAATTTTATGTAACTCTGTGGAATTTCACTGAGTGAAATTCAGTGAGTTCTGACCACCACTAATTAGCGTACATGCATCATTTTTGCTTTTTGTTTTATTTGCTTTGTTTCTCTCTCTCTTTCTCTCTTTCTTTTTAGCTCTCTAGCTCTCTCTTTCTCCCTCTCTATGCTACAGACTCACACATAAATTGTCATATACAGAGCAGAAGACAGAAAGAACTGAACACAAATTCCAAGTCTTACTTCCCCCGATATTAATGGTAACATCAATAGGCTGTTACCCAGCTTTGATTGTAACCTCCTTGGGAATGTGAGTCCATGCTTCTCTCTCTACCAATCCTTTGGTTCTGAAAAGTAACTCATCTGGCTGAGTGCACAGCTCAAGGCTTGCTGGTGACAGGTACAGTAAGCATTTGAGCCTTTGAAGTACTATAGTATGAATACACTTGAGATGGGTAATTTTAACTATTGTAGGAAGCTGGCTCTCTATATAGTGTACTAAAATGAAGTACTTTATGCAGAGAGTCCAGTGAGACCCAGATTGGTATCCAGAGGCAAAGTAGATAATACTAAAGCTATTTTTGTAGTAGTGTGAGTGAGCAGTTAGGCTTATCAGAATGCTAAGGTTGTTGGTAGCGCACAGGGGACTTACAAGTAAGTCCTAGGTGTCCCACTTGAGGGAGCAGGTCACAAGGGCCTCAGGACCACGGGAGCACACCTGGTTTGTTGATACCTGGGCTGAGTGCAGAGCAAATATGTCAGCCAGGCGGCATGCATCATGATGTCCTCATGGTGAGCAGCAGGCAGCTTGGAGAGGCGATTCCAGGACAGTTGGCACACTAACAAAGTGAACCAACTGTCCGAAATGGACTCCTCCTCTTGGTGTCTAGGTAAATGCTGCAGAGGGTCTGGTGCCCTGGGTATTGGTGTGGCACGGCTCTGGAGTGAAATGCCAGAGTCGCCAGGCAGCAAGTCGGTAAAACCAAATTCTATGATTCAGTGCCTGAGGCTGCAAGGGAGCAGTATATACACTCCAAGGGAGTTCTTTGGTGATTTGTAGAAATCTGGAGAAGCTCTGGGGTTCTTGGAGGCCTAACATTTGCAGGATGAGACAGCACACCATGATTGTCAAGTCATTAATGCAGCAGACAGGGTTTGGTGCCAGTTTTCTGCAGCAGGGCTTCAGTCCTTGATAAGTAGCTCTTCTTTGTCCTTTTCTTCTCTGTGATTGTCAAATCTAAAGTTCAGGGTCCAGGGATGCCACCTAAATACTCAATTTAGTGGGGTTCAAGGGGGTGGCAGGTAGTAGCCAATAAGATACCTACCTTTAGGGTGTCTACACCCTCTAAGTGACGACTTCCTGTGGGAAGGGGCACTAGCCTGATCCTAGTTGGCTAATTTCCTTACAAACAAAGATGGCAGGAAATGAAAAGTGGGCTACACATCACCTGCCCCACCTTAGGTGAGGTGCTGGCTGAATGGGGACCCACCTCCTAATTTACCTAATTTCCCGCCTGCCCTCCCACCAAATGTGGAGCAGGAAAGGGGGTTGGCATCCTCCACTAGCTTAAGCTGCTGGGGTCGCATTTCAAAGGCTGCATTTGAACCTTTGAAATTTCCCACCTAAGGAGGCCATCCTGGCCTGGGAGAGGTGTGAAGCACCTCTGTCCAGAGCAGGCTTTGTTCCTGGAAATTGAAAGCGCTGGTTCTCACTCCATGAGGTCAGAAACATGGCTGGTGTGGCAGGTTGGCTAAGACTAGTCAAAGATCACACCAGTGTTTGGTAGGTTTTCAGGGGACCCTCTACTGTGTCCCCTGTGTGCATTTTTTAATAAATCCAACACTAGCATCGGTGAGGATTTATGAAGACAAAATGTTGCTATCAAACAATTTAGGGTACAGTGAAGCCATCATGGAGCTAGGAAAATCGTGATGACAAATATCCAGCCCATCTCTCTCTATGGCTTCCAATAGACTTACAACGTAGAGTATCCAAGCATGGACTTGGATATTATAGGGTCATCTACACACCCTTTCTTAGGGCTGTAAGGCCTGCAGTAGGGGTGACTTACCTATACTTCATGCAGTGTATGGGGGCATGGCACACAGGGATGAATTCAGCTATTGATGAGCAATCATCAATGAGGATTACTTTGAGAACTGATCAATGTTTTACTTTTGATTAATTTGGATTACTACATTATGGGACAGCAGGTTGTGCATCCAGGGGATGTCACCCCTGGGGTGGTGCTTTGTTCTTGTCTTCATCACACGCTTAGATCAGTGGGTGGCCCCCTCTTGTATGCACTAAGTTGATCTTCTTTCTAAAGAAATTGAACTTTTGGATTACCTTTCGACCTTCATACAGGGAAATATGCCATGTCGACTCATCACTTTTCTCTACACTGAGACAAGCAGTCTGCAATGGCAGCTTGTATAGTCTTGGTGAGGGTCTTGGGGTGGCACACTTTGTACTGTAGCCCCAGTGGATCCTCTTCAGTCCCAGTGCCCTAGGTACCCATGGGTACAATTGCTAAGGACTAATAAGGTAGCTGAAGTTGTGCCAATTGTGGTAAGTTTTTAGAGAAAGAACACTGGTGCTGGCAACCTGGTTAGCAGGGACCAGTACACCTCAGTCAAAGTTGCAGAAAAAAACAGGCAGAAAGTGTGTAGGGGGTACTGCAACAAGAATCCAGCTTCCCACAAGTATTAAACAAACACCTAGAGTCAGTGGCAGCTCCTCCGCTATGGCAGAGGAGCGTTGCCCCACTGCTCAAAAGGAAAAATAAAATGACAATAACATACCGCTATTATTTTATTTTCCCTTTAGAAGCAGAGGTTCTTGGGCGGGGCGAGGGAGCAGGGAGAGTGGTTTGCACTCATTAAGTGAGCATGACAGCTTGGTCGGTCCTCTTGGGCCAGACAAACAGTCCTGAGCACTTTGCATCTTCCCACCAGGCTTGCTTTACACTACCTGGTGAAGAACATGCAAAGGCTCCCAGTCCAAACCACGGCGCTCAGACCTATCACAACGCTGCATTGCAGCGTTGTGATTGGCTATGGGTAGCCTGGGAGCCAAGGTGCTTCCTGCTGCTTCCTGCTACTGGCAGAGACAGGAAGAAGAGGACATAGGAGAGGTGGTGGCCAGCCGGCCCCAGTAAGATTCTTTTTTTTTCACTTTCCTCCCCATCCCAGCCCCACTACTCCCTATTGGTAGCAGCCACTACTGCATAGAGTATTCAGTTTGTGCTCAAGGCTGTAGAGATGGTCATTAAGTCAGGCATAGATATAGCTTTCTCTGTTTGATAGCCTCGTGAAATTAAAACGTAGATGCGAAAACAGACACATACATACATACATGCATACATACATAAATAAACCAAGGGGTTTTGGGTCGGTCCTCTATATCCATTGGTCGGTTCAATTATTATGCACATTTTGCTCCCTCACACCACAGCATATAGAATAGAGCAATGGGTCAACACACTTCAGCCTTTGGCTCTTTTGCACTGTGAGGTATTGCATCCTACCTGATCACTTATATGCACCCCTCAAAGAAGTGCACATCATTGGCAGGGCTGGTCTGCCCAAACTTTATTATGTCAGTGCTTTTTTCATTTTATTCTACATCCTTTTATTATTTTTTTTGTCAGCCTTGTGTGTTTGTATCATGGCTTCAGTTTAATCAAAAACAATATTACCTTCTCTTTGTGTCAGTAAGAATCATATCTTCCTGTAATGCTGTTCAAGCTACAACTCCTTTTGGATACTAGAAAGTGGCTGTACTTTTTTAAATTATAAGGGATCCTTGATTCTTTTTCTTAATTGTTTATCCCAAGCATATGGCGATCAAGTTTAGATGGTGGAATGATTTGTTTTTCTGTTTTTTTCATGCATATGAAAACTGTAAACAATGTAAAAAATTCATGTCAAGGCCAGACAATTGGCTTTTATTATTGTGACTTGGAACCGTCAGAATGTATGAGACTCAAGTAGGACATAGTATGGCTCATGTCTTGAGGCTGAAGTTTCTGGATTCCTTGGGCCGTATTACAATAGGTGCCCTGAAGGCACAACGGGTGTTTACGTCCGCTATGTGTGCCCCGAGGGCACTTTGGTATTACAGAAGGGGCCGCAGACACTTGTGCAGCCCCTTCTGTAATAACGATAGCGCTGGCGCACATAAAGCGCCAGCGCTATCTTCATGGAGAGTTCCCTTATTTGCCTCTGAGCCTTATTACAGATGTGGGCACAGAGGCAAGGAAGCTCTCAGGAGGCACTCTGACAGTGCGCCTCCTGAGAGCAGCCCTCTGGAGAGTGGAAAGAGTGTCCTATGGACTTCCCAGACATCCCCTTGCAGGTGGGTGCAGTCACTGACTGCACCCGTCTGCAAGATCTCTAATCCCCCTTCAGAGTGGAGGTGGGTTGCCGCCTGCACTGTGAAAACACAGAGCAACTTCAAAGCAGCCGCTTCGTTTTTCTCATGAATGCTTTGCCTCCAGTGCAGCTCGAGTTCGCGAGTCATGCTAATACGGTGCATTTTCCTTCATTGCGCCCAGCGCAATGAAGGAAAATGTACTGCATGTATAATGTGTAATGTAGCCCCATGTTCTTTCAGGATGAACCTGGAGTGACAGTGTGACAGGTCATGTCATTCATATGTGAAGAAGGGATCCATGAGTCTCGTAGGCCAGATTTCATCCACAAGGGAGCAGAAGTGGGGCGACTGAGGTACTTTCAGACCAATCACTAGACAGTCAAGAAACAATATAGATTACAAGGCCATAACAGGAGCAAGAGCTGCTTTTCAGCGTCATCCTGCAGAACCGCGTATAACTACAGCTTTTAAAGGCTCAATTGAGGGGTTTTCCAGGGTAGGAAAGTGAAAGGAACACTTATGGGGTAAAGTCTTTCCCTGTGCAGACAAACAATTGCAAACGTACATTTGCATAGAATTTACTCATGCAGATTTTCCAGAGGGTGATCCCAAACAAAAAATAATGGAATCACAAGCTGGTCAACCAAAATAGGGAAAAATATGCAGACCCGCGAATACTATTGGGCTTCTTTACAAGCCCTTTGCGCTGCCGTTACGTCACTTATAAAATGGGAAAATGTGACGTACCAGTGGTGCAAGGGGTTTGTAAATAAGCCCCTATGTTCTTTAGCGAAAGTCATTCCCCCTTCCTCTGAGAATAACCAGCTAACAATTGCTACCTGTTTTAAGGAGATGGTTAAAGTCAGCAGGGGAGTAAGTGCTGGAGGGGGTGGGAAGAGTGCTCAGCGGGGCAGAGCAATGCTGGTGTTGTCTCCTTTCCTGATTGTGCAGCTCGGCGGGGGGTAGGTCCGGGCTGTGCCTCTATCCACAACCTCTGCCTGCTGTTCCACCATGTGCAGATACACCGACTATGACAACTGACCCAGTCTTTTTGGATCCGGGGTCTGGGGGCCCAGGATATGCAGACCAAGGGGCAGATTTACAAACCCCCTGCGCCACTTTTGCGTCACTTTTAACATGGGAAAAGTGACGCAAAGGTGGAGCAAGGGCTTGTAAATCTGCCCCCAAGTATCCCGGTCCCAGGGTCACTGGGCCCCTCGGAATTGAAATCCTACAGAATTCCATTGCTTACTTCCAAAGCGTTGTGACTCAGGACTACTGTTTTCTACATTTCACCCTCCCAAAACTAGGTCATCAGTTTGAGCTTAATAATATCAATAAACAGCACTTTGTAAGAAGTGAAAAATATAGTCTTAGAGACATGGGATCACTGGTGCAATTGTTGTTCTAATTTTGTGAACATGCCATACTTTATAGGAACATCAGAAACTGAAAATCCGGGAGCAAAAAACAAAACCAAAGAAACTTTCCACTACACTAAATCTGAAACAAGCTGTGTATGTTTGTTCTGGAATAAAATAGGAGCAGGAATGTTTATAAACATCGTATTAGGCAAACGTTCAAAGTTGTGGTTGCCGGAAACCGCTCAGTAACCCAAGAAAATGTTTTTAATAGGAAAAACCATCTGTGTAGCAAATAACCTTTAACACTGAGTGCAGAGACAATGCTCGCAAAGCAAAAGCTGGCAAGCAAAACTGTGCTGACATGAAAAGAAACAAACTAAGTTTATTTCGGATATCACTCAGCTGCATGTGAACCCACACGAACCCACAAGAAGTGAAAAACAATGTGTTATAGTAGACCGAGTATGAGAACACTGGAGGATGTAAAAGAGTCTCTATTTTTTCAAAAACCTTAGCTTTATTTGGTGAAATTGCTCAATAAATATATTATGATGTGCTACCTACTAATTGTATTCACTTCAGCTTATTTTCTTTAATGAGTAGTGGTGATTGATGAGCTCTTTGAGACATTTGGTGCAGCTTTTTTGTAGTGTATTAGAAAAAACTAGTGAGCTGATTTTTTCAAAAAAGGAAAAATCTTGAGGTTTAAGGGAGTGTGGCCTCAAAATATGGCCGACAGGAAGTAGATGCCAGTGGTTCCCGTCCCAGCCGCCCTACTCCTGCTGCCCTCCTGCTGCAAATCAGCAGTGGGGGGAGGAACTTGGTGCACTTTGCACTTGGACCCCTGTTGCCTGTGGGCTGCTGCAATTGTGGAAGAAGGCGGCCGGTTTCACCGATGATGGAGTACGAAGCCGGGTCAGCTATACAGTGGCTTGGCGCAGGCTAGTTGGGCCACGGACTGGCCTGGTGGATGGTGGATAGGGGTCCTGTCTCGAATGGGCCCGATGACAGCAGTGTTGCTAGAGCCTTATTGTCCTGTGTGTGATCCTGGGGGCTCCTGCTCTGTCATCCCCATTCCTTGGTCTTTGAGGACACAGTGGCCAATTGTAGCCCAATGGGAGCAGTACATTTGTTGGGGTCATGCTGTGGCTCATTGGCCTAGGAACCATGGGGAAGGAGAAGCCAGTGCTTTCACACTCCAGCAAAACTATCACGCAGTAGACCAGTAGCACTGACTCTGATGGTGTGTCCCGGGAGTGCAAGGGTGGACCTTCACAAGCTGAATTGATTGTGGCTATTCAGGGCTACGGGACGGCACTGAAACAAAATATTGAAACTGTCTCTATAGATGTTAACTTACTTAGGGCCACTGCGGAGAGTGGCTGATAATGAGACGGTGGCATGAAGTAATATTGAGAGTCTGCAGGGGAATGTTACTGCCCTCAAACAGCAAGCGGCCAAGATGACTACTGTTACTTGGGAGTTGAAGCTTAAAATGGGAGATGCGGAGGGCTGCTCCCATCGCAACAGCATTCAAGTGCTGGGGTTCCCGGAAATGGTGGAGGGCGCCTCAGCAGAGATATTCCTGGAATGTTTGGTGAGACAGCAGCCCTGGCTGCAGGGCCTCTTGAATTTCTTTGTGATGAAGAGGGCTCCCAGGGCTCTGGTGCCGCCCCCTCCGCCTGGCACCCCTCTGAGGGCCATCATTACTAAAATCCTGAAGTACTGGGATAGGGATGGTATTTTGCGAGCTGCTAGAGAGCAGAAGGTGTCTATGTTTGACAACAGTAAAATAGCCCTAATTCCTGACTACACTAGTAAGGTGCAGGAGCAACAAAAAGTGTTCCTTGCTGTTAAACAAAGACTATGCACTCTACAGTTGAAATATATGCTGTTGTACCCTACAAAAGTGAAAGTCATTTCTTGGGAAAAAGAGCATTTCTTTGAACATCCGGATGAGGTCTGGAAGTGGCTGGAACTGCAGAACAAAACTCCAGCTTTCCGGTTGGGACTTGTAGCCACTCAGGATCAGGCAATGGTCTCGTCTGTGGTTCCTAGAGGGAGCAACCACTTCTGGATTGGTTCCAGCTCACAATCCCACCACTCATACTCCAGAAAAGTATGCCTTTTGCAGTGTGCCCTGTGTACCCCTACTAGGAATAGCTATAGAGAGAGGATGCGGCGTAACGTCAACAGCTGCCGACTGGGGTCCAAGATCCTGTGATTCTGCGCCCCGTGTCTACAAAAAAAAAGATGTGTCTTGTGTAATAAAACGGGTGCTCATGTAAGGCGATCCAATACTTTCGGTCTTGTTCGCGCTGTTTAAAACTTAAAAAAATAAATAAATAAATAAAAACCCTACAACATATGGAAATCATGTTGCCATGAACTGAACCCTTCTCTGCGCCCCCTATGCCCTATTCTACCTTTTCCAGGTGCAGTTAAAGTGAAGAAATCATTGCATGTGTTTGTGAATGTTCACATAGCTGCAAAATTGCGGGTATTCATCACTACTGCCTGGCCACTCCAGTCTCACGGCATTCTTAGGGGAGCATAAATTGCCTGCCCCACGGGCTGTACATATAACTGGACAATCCAGCCCACTGATACATTTCCCTTGTAAAGATCTGCAGATCAGGCCGGGGCTTGCATTGCTGGCGCACGTGACAGCTGGTGTTTGACTAAGTATTATTACGAGTTTAAGAGGTATAAATGTTCGCGCCTCTGGCTCTCAACAATTAGAGAAATAAACCCATTGTAAGCCGGGCTCTCCCACGTTGTGTTTCCATCGCCAGAACAATGACCGATTTCCCTGCACGAGGGTGGAGGTGTTTTGCATGCAATGGTTTTATCTCTTTGCTTAAACACTGGCGCATGTGCACACAATCAGGGCTGTCCAATCGCAAGTTCTATGCAAACACAGTGCTGTCGTAACACGCGCGCGCTTGTGTAACATGTAGTTATATGGCCATGCAAGAGACTTCGCTCCATACTGATAACATCTCGGAGTTTACTCTGTCTTTAAGAGAGGGTCCGGGGCCTACAACAATCTCTAGCTTCACCTTGGTGGCTGCTCGGTGCCAGCCAGGCTTGGGTACATACATGCCCTGCATGTGGCATGGGCCTACAACAATCTCTAGCTTCACCTTGGTGGCTGCTCGGTGCCAGCCAGGGTTGGGTACATACAGGCCCCGCATGTGGCATGGGCCTACAACAATCTCTAGCTTCACCTTGGTGGGTGATCGGTGCCAGCCAGGCTGGGGTACATACGGGCCCCGCAGGGGGCATCACCAAGCAGAAGTTCTCCTGCATATGGACAAAAGTGCCACCAGCTTTGCCACAGAAAGGCCCGTCATTGTTGGGTTAGAGCTGAGACTGGGTACGCTCTATGGTCTTTTTCTGCTGGCCCTGGAGCACCTGAAGGATGCCAACTCGGTAGGCGCTACAAAAAGGTGTGAAATGAATCAATGAATGAAGCACTAAGCTTCACACGTTTGTTTCAAGGCGGCTTAGTTGTTTATTTTTTTTATTATACTATTATTTTGGTTGTGAATGACGTTTTTGTGGTCTACTGCTTAAAATGCGACGGCTGTTTACTTTAAGTACATTGGTAAATGACTAAAGTATCCTGATAAGCTGCATTGCAACGTTTCGGTACAAAATTGAGAAGAAGGCAAAAGTAAGAGTTGAAGAGGTGGACATAAGAGAGCGAGAGAGAGTGAAGGATAACTACAGCGCTATCAGCAACTCCTTACTCCAGGTCTCTGCAGACAGCTCCCTGCTCCCTGCGTGTGTTATATAAAACAAGCTCGGGAGTGGTGCGCGCGCTTGTGCCCACCAGTTCACACGAAAAACAGATGGCACACTGCGCGCCGCTGCGTGTAACCACAAGCCCTAGGCCGTGGCGGCTACAATTCCAGGCAAAGGTGGGACATCCACCCGCCTTTGCCCAGTTGCGTGCTGCCTTCGCATGCTAAGACCAATAGAAAGAAAGCAATAAAAGAAACACATGCACGGGCATGTGAAAAGTACAGAATGATTCCAAGAGGTTGTTTTCCTAGAGCAGCCATGCGCGCTGCCCTAGGCTCGACCTAAAAAGACATGTAACACAGACTGTATAGAGAAACAAGGTAATTTATATAATACATTTGCATTATTGCCGAATTTAGTGCAGTGTCCCAAGTGAGAGTGAAACCTATCAATATGGATTGTGACTTTTTGTGACATAAAGGCAAGGTTTCAATGTTTGTACAGAAGCAACCATTTGATTGATACAGAATAATAGCAGGAACTGGGAATTTTGTTCGCTTCAAGTTGTCGACGACGTTTCAACCCAGCTATCAATACGGGGCCTCATCAGGACCTATCAATGATGGGACGCATAAAAGAGTGATAGTCAATGTACCAATTGTAACAATTGGAAGGAATGGACAGACTGTAACTGAATTTAGTTTAAATCGGTATCCTACCTGGGGATGACTGAAAATTGGTGTAGTAAGCACCTGTGGGAGTGATAGGTAGTTCAGAGTACTCACATAGGGCCCGGTCGGGCCCTATTTTAATCCTTTAACCTTCTGTTTGGGCAGAAGGTTAAAGGATTATTTACATTACGAATGCATATCAGAAAAGCATACTAAACATCGTCAATAGGGTGTATAGCACTTACCCTATGGGAGGGAGGGAGGGTACTGGCAGTCAACATTATCCGATGATATGCTGGTATAATTGTGTATCCAGAAGTTGGTATCTGAAATAGTATCATAACACCCTGTCACAATCAATTATCAAAATGTATATGATAGAGGAGGGGTTAATTGCTTAAGGGCTCTCTAAGGAAGCAAGAAAGCTTGTATCCAATGCCGTCATCGATGCCGCTGTGACGCTGAGACCTGCACCGCGGCCAGGGGCACCGCTCGTGCAGTGCACTACACACGCCAGGCCTGTACCGCAAGTCCGATGCCAATCAACGCCTGCAGTTATAGGCATCCCCAACGGCAGTGCTCGCACCGAACTCCGTCATCGCTAGCACCTACTTCCTGTGATTGAGGCACCGATAACCACTGAGGGTGACTCCATGAACTCTCGGACTTCGCATTGTCACTGGACCCGAAGCCTCACCGCCGATGCAATCAAGTTCCCATTCCTGATTTCGGCACGTCGCCTCCTTGCGGACACGACGCCTCACCTCCCCTTTGGATGCCAGGGAGCACGCCTCGACCTCTGCACCGACGCCTCACCTCCATGACGCCGTGCCTCCTCATAAACTTCATTATCCAAAGGTACTGTTTGTTAGGGGGTCCGAGTGACTCCGTGCCCAATGCCGCGCACCTCGCGTTCGGCGCCATGTTTTGGAGTTATTGCTGTCACGACTTGCACTAGCCCCAGGTGGAGCTATTTGTTTTCTACAAGCTTTATTTTTGGAGTTATTGTTTTTGAGTGCTATTTTACTACCTGTATGCTGGATTTTTGTTGTTTTGGTCTTGTTGAGTTTGATAAAGATACTTTATTTTTCTAAACTGATGTGATGTCCATTTGTGGTGTTATCACTGTATTACTGTGTGTTTTGAGTAAAAATTATTTTTAGATTGCCTTTGGGATAGGCCTGTCTGCTCATGCCAAGCTATCAAGGGGCTAAGTAGGGGTTATCTAAAGTATCATGGGTCCATGGCGATGATGAATAACAGGGGGGCAGTTGACATCCGTGCTGGGTTATAAGAGATATAGGGAAAGGGTTTGGATGTGGAGCCATTAACCCGGACACGTGCTGTAAGGTGCGAGCACAGCAGGGAAAGTAGGGCAGTGAATCTATTGGGTATGCCGAGTTTACATAACATCTCATGGGCCATTCGAGAGAATTGAACGCCTTCTTCGCGTCTAGAAAGTCAACCACCACAGGAAGTTCAGGTGAAACCCTATTCAGGACAGAGAAGATAGCCCGGAGATTGAGTGAGGTGGATTTGTGTGGTATGAACCCGGTCTGAAGAGGCGAGAGCATTTGGTCAACCAACAGCGATAGTCTGTTGGCCATTGCTTTGGCAAGTATTTTTTTGTCGAATTTGAGTAAGAAAAGGGGTCTATAAGATAAGCAGTGTGCAGGGTCTTTACCTGGTTTAAGCAAGAAGGAGATCGCAGCTTCACACATTGTGGGAGGAAGAACCCATTTATCTAGGGCTTCGGAATAGACGTCTAGCAAGTGTGGCATCAGCACGTGTTTATACACCTTCTAAAAGGCCCCATGGAGGCCATCTAGTCCAGGACCCTTTGTGCCATCTAGGGAGTCAATTGCTTGGGCAATTTCCTCGGGGGTGAAGGGCTTCTTAAGAATTGGGACTGACCTGCAGTGAGCCACACCTTGGCCACCTCTTCAAAGTAAGCCTGGCGAGCCGCAGAATCTAGAGATAATCGAGTAGTATACAAAGATCTATAATATGAGACAATTTCACAGATTAAATCTTCATTTGCCATTACATGGGAGCTGTCGTCAAGGCTAAGGTTTGTAATATGTCCGGTTCCCCATGGAGGGCGCAGAAGGCAAGCTAATGTCCGGCCAGGGCGTTCGCCTACGCTGTACCCATGTACTACGGCATGGTTACCTAACAAAGTGGCCTCTCTATCGGCCAGTTCAATGAATTCTTCCATAAGGACTGAGCGTTTGTGCAGTGATAATTGGGAGGGGAGGGGGGGCATTTTCCCTGTCGATGGTTGCCAATTCGGTTTCTACCCATGCTAAACCTGCCCTAGGAAAACAACCTCTTGGAATCAATCTGTACTTTTCACATGCCCGTGCATGTGTTTTTTTTATTGCTTTCTTTCTATTGGTCTTAGCATGCGAAGGCAACACGCAACTGGGCAAAGGCGGGTGGATGTCCCACCTTTGCCAGGAATTGTAGCCGCCATGGCTTGCGGTTACGTGCAGCGGCGCGCAGTGTGCTATCTGTTTTTCGCGTGCACTGGTGGGCACAAGCGCACGCACCACTCCCGAGCTTGTTTTATATAAGACACGCAGGGAGCAGGAAGTTGTCTGCAGAGACCTGGAGTAAGGAGTTGCTGATAGCGCTGTAGTTATCCTTCACTCTCTCTTGCTCTCTTATGTCCACCTCTTCAACTCTTACTTTTCCCTTCTTCTCAATTTTGAACCGTAACGTTGCAATGTAGCTTATCAGGATACTTTAGTCATTTACCAATGTACTTAAAGTAAACAGCGGTCGCATTTTAAGCAGTAGACCACAAAAACGTCATTCACAACCAAAATAATAGTATAATAAAAAGAGATGAACAACTAAGCCGCCTAGAAACAAACGTGTGAAGCTTAGTGCTTCATTAATTGATTCATTCCACACCTTTTTGTAGCGCCTACCGAGTTGGCATCTTTCAGGTGCTCCAGGGCCAGCAGAAAAAGACCATAGAGCGTACCCAGTCTCAGCTTTAACCCAACAATGACGGGCCTTTCTGTGGCAAAGCTGGTGGCACTTTTGCCCAGCTTTACAAACGCCGGAGAACAACTTCTTGGTGATGCCCCCTACGGGGACCGTATGTTGTGAAGATCTCGCAGCACTACGGTGCGTTTCGAGATGCAGACCCCGTGGAGATATGCCTCGGAGGCATCCAAGAGGGTGGCATATTGGCTGACAGATCCTGCATTAATCTAAAAATATTCGACAATGGCGCTGCGGAGTTTGGAATGAAAAAACACATTGAGCTGGGCCATTGTGGGGAAGGACCATCGCTGCTCCCAGCCTCCATAATAAGGGAGGATGAGCTGCAACCTGGTTGGTGCATGGTCTGAAAGCGTATGTGGCAGCAAATGTACATCCCAAAGCCCTGGGCTAGAGGCATCCGAAAGGAACCAATCGTCCAGACATGTCCATACTGAATGCAGGGCAGAGTAAAAAGTGGAGCCTGGGGTGCTAGTGTTACACAGATGCCAGACATCCTTGAGAATTTGTGTGTGGATGGTATACTGAGAGACACGAAGGGAGCCCCCTGTGCATGTACTTGAAGAGTCTAGGGCGGGGTTAAGCAGTAAATCCAGGTCACTACCAATTTAAATAGCATCTGAAACAAATCTGTCTAAGAGGGTGGAGATGTTCTTGAAAAAGGAAGGATCGTCCATGTTTGGGGCGTATATATTAACAGAGATGTTTCCTCCCCAGCATTTTCCACATCACCAGCAGGTAACGGCCCTGATCATCGGCTATGGTAGTGTGGCGTACAAAGAGAAGGCTCCTGTGTATAAGGTGCAGACCCCACTGGAATATGAGCTAATGTTATTAAACTATATACGCGGACCCCATGATACAGCAAATGTGAGGGGCAGCTATGGGGGAGGTAAGTTTCCTGCAAAAAATGCAATCTTTATACCATGGCGGTTAAGATATGATAAAACCAATTTGCCCTTTCCTTGGTTGATCAGTCCGCAGAAGTTCCAAGTGAGGAGCGTCAGGTCCACTGAACGTCTAGTGTCTCCCATTAAGGAATTACAATACTGATTCAGCCCTGTCCAGATTTACCAACTCGTCCATATTTAACTCCGCCTTGCACACTATAGGAAGGGAAAAAGTAAGAAAAGAAAAACAGAGAGTTAATACAATCACAACAGAACCCCAATAAAACCGCCCCTCTACCAAACCAGGTGAACAGAACCTAGCGATTCCCCTCAAGCCCAAACCCAGTAACAAAGATCCCAACATAGTTAAAGGCGGAGTCATCTGTGGGGGGCGAAGAACGCCTCAGAATGCGGTGTCCATTCTGCAAGGTATTGAATAGCAATACAAAGAACATAGGGGAAGTATAAGTAGTGATGGAGGAAGGATATTCACGCAGGGGTATGAGCCTCAGCTCGACAGAGAAACAGCAGTTCCCTGCAAGGTATAACAGACCATGCATTTAACTGTAGAAGTTCTGACGGGGGGAGAGTTCAGCTCTGGCTGTAACATTCAGGTCTGGGGAGGAGTGATACCGGGTAGTACAAGAAGAGAGATGTCTGCTGTTGCCCAGCTGTTCGCAGAGCACTGTCACATCGGCAAGAGTGTTGAAGAAGTGGTGATTTTCATTCACCACCACGCGGAGCCTGGTGCGGAACAGCATGCTGTATTTAAGCCCATGTTTTCTAAGCAGTACCTTCACTTTGGACAATTTCTGCCTTGCCTCCTGCACCCCCAGTGTGAAGTCTGGATAGATCTAGAACATGATGCCCTGGTACTAAAAGGGGGTTTTCTCCCAGGCCAGATGAAGTATGGTGTCGCGATCCCTGTAGTTTATGTGTCACTATGGGGGCAACTGGGGCCTTAGGGGGAGGCCACGGGCCCAGAGATCTATGAGCCTTCTCAAAAATAAAAGTGGAGGAGAAATGTTGAGTGCCAAGCAAGTCAGTGAGTAAAGTTTCTATAAAGTGTTGAATATTGTTTTGGCAGGAACGCGTCTCTAAGTCCCCGTTTTTGATGGCCACAACCTTCAAGAAGCGCTCCATTTTCTCTAGCTGGCAAGGTCAGTGTGGTGGCGTTAGCCTCCTGGGTGGAAACCCGTTTCCCCACAGTGTCCAAGCACACACCATGTCGATCCAGGCGCTCCCCCATACGGTCCAACCAGGCAGCAAGGATGTCAAAATGCCTATGAATTGTCTGAAAACAGGTTCTTAGCTCCTTCACAATTGCTGCCACCCCCCAGGGAGTTCCACAAATCTCCCTTCTCATGATCATCCTCGACATCTAAGGAGGAACCCGGTCATTACATCATTTGGGCAGCTTGAAAGTGAGCCTACACTGCTTGGGGTCATTGCGACCCAAGGTAGGGGAGCGCCAGCAATGGGGCCACCGATGCGGGATAACAAGTCAATGGATTAGGGGAAACTCAGCATAACAAGGAAGGTCCTGGCCCTGCCATTCTATGTGGGAATATAATACTGGATCCAGTGCAGGCGACGCTCTGGCCAAACCGTGCTTGGGGGGGGCCCAAAAGAGGTGCATGGTGCATGGTGGAGGGAGCTGCTGAAGTGTTCTCACTGTGTCTAGTGTGTTTGCATTCTCCTTTATTTCAGTTTTCCCCCTTGATGTGGATCCAACAGGATAATCCCACTGTAGATGGCAGCCCGGAGAAGGGGCAGCCCCAGGTCGAGAGGTCCAGCCAGGTCTAGTCCCAGCAGGTGCCAACGTGCAGGCCCACCCTCAGCAGTGGCTGCCAGGAGTACAACCCGTGATCCTGCAGGTCCAGGAACCCAGCAGGTAGGGCCACAGCAATTACGATCCAGCGGGGCACGGCCCGTACCACAGATGCATGGCGATAGCAGATCTGGGCCACAAGCAAACCAAATGCATGGAAAGCTTTTAAGGGGGGCCCAGCAAGACCCTTACGAGCAGCACAGCCGTGGCTCCAGGCCAGCCTGTAGCTCCCGTTGCATCAGGGCTCCCAAAGTGGGCGTGAGCAACTCCTCTCAGCTGGGCCCGCAGCATTGTGAAGGGCGGGGAGGGGCCCTGCAAGACTCTGCAGCCTTTGCCTCAGGCTCACCCACGGCTCCTGTTACCGCAGGTCTTCAAGGTGGGCTGGGGTGCACCTCCCCTTGGTAAGTCTCAGCGGAGTCTGGGGGGTGACACACAGGGGCCCGCTGCACCCCAGGGTGTTACGAATGTTGAAACCTCCTCCTTGACGGATGGTAGAAGCGAGGATGAATCTGCTACCCTCCAATCAGGAGCATTCGATTCCGGTGCTTCATCTGCGTGTGGCCATGACAGTCGATGGCTCGGCCACACCCCCCAATATTCAAATGTTTCTTTATATTACTGTTTAAGCGAGTGCTGATTTTTTGTTAAATGTGATCAATACTTTTGTAAATGGTATTTAGGACACCATATTTTTGGAAAATTATGTTCAGACCACACTATTCTGGTACCATACTGTGTCCACCATCCTCTCCCAAAAACATTCATTTAAAATCCCTCTTCCATTGTCTTTCAGGAAATCCCACCCTTTGAACAATTGCTCCTTAAGTGTAAAATGTCCATATGTGGGATAGCACTAATTAGATTGACACAGTGTCAATTTTTAACGAGCAAGATGAAGTTAATAGGTATTTTCTAAGGAGTGTTATTGCCGTTCAACCACTGGTCAGATAAACCAATAATTTAAGGTCATTTCCAGGATGCATGTATGTAGACCTCAAATTCAATCCATTGTAATTTATTAGCATTACTACAGTGGCAAAAGAGCTAGGCAGACTTAACAGCCATTAATGAGGACTTTTAGCCTTGACTACAATAAGAGCATACACAGGGAAAACTGGTTTTAGGACCTGTAAACGGCAGAGATTAGTAACTCCTGGTGGCAAGCTTCATTTACTATAAATTCGGGGAGAAGTGTCCAAAATTGCAAACTGGGCATTCCTCATTCCTTCAGTGATTCAGTCCACGCCACTAGATACTCTGGCAAAATCCTGGCTTGATCTTGATGAATGGAAAGTGGGCAAATAGGGAAAATGTCTACAGTTGTCTGGATACGTTCAAGTAACGTGTAAAGCTGTGTACAGCTGGCCCAAAAACGTAATCACTTTGTGAGGAGATGTGATGTGTACCAAAAAGGCTCTTTAACAGCATATAAAAATGAAGACAACTTTAAATCAGTAAAACAACATGGCCTTGCTCCCAGACAAAACGTATGTCAAACATATTTGGCTTTTAGGGAGAAATTAGGTGGTTTTAGTACAGCAAATACCAAAGAAATAATAAGATTTAAAACAGGCCTAGGTCTGTGTCACTGTTTTCCCCCTGTGCACCTCAACCGGTAAGGGTCTGCCCTTGAGCCGGAGCTCCTCGCCAGGTAGGTGTTCGAGGTCCTCCTCCACCCGCAGGCTCCTGCCTGCGCCTCATCTCTGGTGGTCTAGTGGAAAAGCATCCTGCTATTTTGCTCTGTTCTGTCTCCTCTTTCTTCTCTTTTGCCTTTTTGCTCTTCTGCCTCTCTGTCTCTTTTGCCTCTTTTGCCACTTTCTCTATTTTACCTCTTTTGCCACTTTCTCTCTTTTACTTCTTTGCCACTCTTTCTATCGTTTTCTTTTGCCTCTTTTGTCACTTTGCCACTTTTTTATCTTTTTTGCTCTTGCCTCTTTTCCCTCATTATGCTCCCTCTTCCAGCGGCTCCCTGCTGTTGTTGCCCCTGCAGCTCCTCCCCCCACCATGTCGCTCCCACCTCCCAGCTGATTGCCCTCCCCAGACCCCTACTTAATGGCAGCCGCTGCACGGCCGCGCCAAAGGCGCGCCAAAGACAAGCCCATCTGTGCCCGTCCGCGACCCGACTGCAACCAGCGCCAGGCACCCTAGTCCTCTGACCCCCTGCAACTACGACCCCAGCACCCTCCACGCTCTCAACCCCAAATGCAACAACAACTGCAGAGCAACACCCAAGGCCCAATATCCTGCGACTACTGCTGCCGCAACTTTATCCACCTCCGGACCCCAGCAGCAGCCCCCAGCCCACCGTACGCCAGCGAACAAAAGTCTCTGAACTGCATCCTCCTCAACATACGATCACGGCACAGCCACGCCATAGAAATAGACCTGGACCAACGCTAGCTCCACACCCAACATCGCAAACGCCATCCTCGACGGATACAAGATCCTGAGGAAAGACTGCCCCACCCGCCCAGGAGGAGGGCCTCGCCATTATCCACAAAAGCTCCCTTCGCATGACAACCACCAACTCGGAAGACGCCTCGCCCCCATGGAACACATCCACTTCCAGGTCCAGACCAAGCCCAGAACGACGCTCTGCGGAACCCTTGTCTACCGACTGCCTGGTCCGTGCTCCGTTCACCAATATCATCACTGAACTCATCGTGCCCCACTCCCTCGCCTCTGCAGACTACTTGCTACTCAGAGATTTAAACTTCCAGCTGGACAACCACGATGACCCCAACACCACCACCCTCCTAGAAAACCTCACCAACATAGGACTAAAGAAACTTGTCTCTGCCCCCACTGACACCTCAGGACACAAAGTCAACCCCGTCTTTGCAGTAGGAAACAGTATCTTCTTCAGCCACATCACAGAACTCCTCTGGACTGACCACCACTGCATCCACTTCTCCTTCAGAAAACCCACCGCACACAAGCATGCACTCCGCCTCCCACGCAGAAACTGGAACAAAGTCTCAAAAGAACACCTCACCTCTGCCCTCACATGCCCTCCACCCCCCAACTACGACAGACGACAACACCATGGCAAGCAACCTCCACCAATGGATCACCAACTGCACCAACACACTAGCCCCCCTCCAGAAGACTACAGGACTCCACAACAAGGAAGCAAACTGGTTGACCACAGTACTCCTAGAATCCAAGCGCTCCTGCCGACGACTGGAAAAGACGTGGAGAAACAGCAAAACTCTGGAAACCCGCACCGCCTACAAAACAGCCACCACGGCTCACCACCAACTCACCAAATCCACAAAGAAGAATTTCCTCAAAGACTGTATCTTCTCCAACGCCCACAACTCCAAGGAACTCTTCTCCATCGTACAGGAATTTGCCAAACCCAACAGCGAGAAAGCAGGCGGCCCCCTCTCCCAAGTCCTCTGCAACAGACTTGGCTCCTTTTTCCACCTCAAGATCAAGACACTCTATGATAACTTCAACAACCAAGACCTCTGGATTGCCTCAAGCCTCACCCCCAGCGACACCACGCAACAGACTCTACTCACTTTTATCCCTCTCACGACAGAAGACACCCTAAAGACCATGAAGAGCATTCACTTCAGAGCACCTTCCGACCCCTGCCTGTCACACATCTTCCACAGGCCCACCACAGCCATCGCACCCGAGGCTACATCAAACCATCAACTGCTCGCTCAAGACCAGCCCATTCCCCCGACAACTGGAAGCGCGCCGAAGTCAACCCCTCCTGAAGAAACCTTCCGCCGACACTACAGACCACCACAAGAACTTCAGGCCCATATCGCAGCTCCCTTTCGCAGCCAAGGTCATCGAAAAGGTCATCAGCACCCAGCTAGCACACTTCATCGAAGCCAACAACATCCTAGACAACTCCTAATCCAGATTTTGAAGCAACCACAGCAATGAGACCACCCTCCTCACCACCACAGACGGCAGCCGCTCCCTCCTCGACCAAGTGGCAGCCCTCATCCTCCTTGATCTATCAGCAGCCTTCGACACCATCTCCCACCACACACTAGCCACCAGACTCCATGATGCCGGCATCCAAGGAAAAGCCCTAGACTGGATACACTCATTCCTCACAGGCAGAACCCAGAGAATAAGACTCCAGCCTTTCCTCTCAGAACCGTGAGAGACCAGATGCGGAGTTCCCCAATGATCCTCCCTCAGCCCCATCCTCTTCAACGTCTACATGACCCCCCTCGCAGCCATCATCAACCATCATCAGAAACCACGGGCTCAACATCGTCTGCTACTCCGATGACATCCAACTTATCCTCTCCCTCACAAGAAACCCGACGTCACTAGGCACAACTTCCAAGAAGAGATGACAGCCGTCCCAACCCTGCATGAAGAACAGCTGCCTGAAACTCAACTCAGAGAAAACAGAGTCCCTCATCCTCGGCTCCACCCCCTCCGCATGGGACGACACCTGGTGGCCCCTACACCCTTGGAAACCCACCCACCCCGACAGACCATGCACATAACCTTGTTATCAGACTCATCACTCACTATGAATCACCATATCAAAGCGTCTCCTCCGCATGCTTCAATACCCTCTGCACACTGCACAAAACCTTAAAAATGGATACCCCCCGACTCCAGGAAAATGGTCACTCACGCCCTCATCACCAGCAGACTTGACTACGGCAACACCCCTCTACGCCGGAATCAACAAAAAACTCCTCCGCAAACTACAGACGGTCCAGACCATCCATAACAGCGTGGCCAGACTAATCTTTGACATCCCTAGGGCAACCAAATCACCCACATCACCCAACACCTCTGCGACCTCCACTGGCTCCCCGCCGATAGAAGAATATCGTTCAAGCTGGTCACACACACCTACAAGGCCCTCCACAACATCGGACCACAATACCTCAACAACCACCTTTCCTTCCATACCCCCAAGATAAACCTCCGCTCAGCCAACCTCGGCCTAGCCTCGTGGGACACGCTTCTACAGGAACAGAGTGGGTGAAAGGTCTTTCTCCTACCTCGCAGCCAAGACCTGGAACGACCTCCCCCTTCACCTCCGGCGAAGCCCAACACTGCACCAATTCAGGAAAGACCTCAAGACCTGGCTCTTCGAATGACCCTACTGGAGCTGCATACACCCGCCCCCCTCCAGCGCCTTGAGACCCTAACGGGTGAGTAGTGTGCTCCACAAACCTTGATTGATCTGAAGTTTTAAAGGCTGCCAGGATAGAAGAAAGACAAAAATGGTTTGTGTATTTGTGGGATGCTAAATGCAATCATGAATACTTCCTATTCACCTCTCTTCTTTTTTATGTCAATTAGAAGTAAAACATTGCTTTGTTTGTTCATTCAAAAATGTATTTCAAGTAGATCTCGGGGGTTTGATATTTTGTCGAGAACAGAAATAAAAAGTGTGGCCCCTTGCGATGTTTTTCAGGAAAGTGCATGCCAAAATAATGATATTTTAAAGCTAAATGTATCACTATTAAAGTGGAATTATAAAACGTATTTCTATGAGTATTTTTAGGTTTCGCCTCGCCGAAAGCCAAAACTTTTGTTTACATGTATGGGGCTTCGTCCCGCCTCTCTGTCCACTACGGGGCAGGCGCACAAGGCAGCAACAGTCAGATCAACTGTCCACCGAGGGGACGCAGTCCCTGCTCCTGGCCGCGGTGCTCTACCTGCTTCTGTTCGCTGTGCTCCTCTCCTCTTGGAAGAAGAAGAAGCACCTGCCGCCCGGTCCCGCGCCATGGCCCCGGCTGGGCAACATGCACCAAATCAACAATTCGGCGCCCTACGAGACGCTTATGGAGGTGAGAGACCGGAGTTGTAATGCAGCCTCGCCGAGGGCGTGGTTGAGTCTGTTTCCAGGCTTTCTCTCGTTTGACAGGTTAGGGAACTTGGACCTAGAGAGCGAGGGAGAAATTGGGTGATCTGCCCAGGATCACAGAGACCGAGGCAGGGCTTTAAGTGGGCCGGGTCTCTATCGAGTTCTCCAAAGTTGCCCTCACTGTCAGCGTGATTTTTTAATTTTCATTCTGCAGCAGTAACACCCTTTACTGGGATGTAACTTCAAGAGACTCGTTATAGTACTTTCACAGTCTCAGCATTTTAAAACTGAAGCATATTCGGTATTATATACGACGAAGCCATAGCTGTTGATTATTTACATTATGGGAATAACAAGCATTAACAAGGCCAATAGTGGTGGCTTGTTGTAGGTGTAATGTTACTTATTGTGTTATATATCTGGATGAAAATACAGAAGTAGCAAAATACTAGTCGGCAGCGCACTGTGCTAAACACGGTGTTTTAAGCCATGCCCTTAATTACATCTGCTACGCCCCTTTGAGAGGCCCCCACCCCCACTTTTTTCTTCCCACTTAAACCCCTGGGATGCTGCGAGTTGAGAAGCTCACATCTAGTGATGCTGTAGCAAGCTAGTTGCTGCTGAACTTAAGTGAGTATAGGTGACTTGCCCTACCAGTGGCCAGGGTTGGACTGGGACAGAACAAATGCCCGGCGCCAGAATAAAAGTTACACCATTAGTGGGTTCGTTTTTTGCAAATTTAGGCATTTTGCAACTTGTAAAGACACACTATAAAGTGTTTTGAAATGTATGATTTGAGCTTCCTTCAGGCAATGTTGGCTTTTAATAGCAGGTAAGTCAACAGAAAAACCGTCCCAGCAAACAAACAAACCGGACCGCAAACAGCCGTCCCTGTCTGTGGCGATGCTAATTTGCTGGCAGTAAAACTGGTAGAAGATTACTAAACGTAAACGGCATTTTCCATGTTTTCACTGGGTATTGTGAAAACATGGGGGTAATGAGACGGAAGGTAACCGCGTTGTTTCTTAAATTAGATTTCCGTGTTTACAAGTAGGGTGGCTTGCAGGATGACGGCGTGCATATGCTGCAGAAGTCAGTCTTCAGGTCTAAGGAGTTTGGATACTACACTCCCAGAATACACAATAGGCACGTTACCTATGCACACATTTGAAACCTAAGAATATTGTCTTTTTAGAGTATAAACCACGTTTTCAAACACAGTCTGAGACCGAAAGAATGAAGAGTCGACATAACCTACTAAGCACTCACAAGTGTACTGTGTACCGGTGTTGTCAGTTGGCATTGTAACCATATCCTGATATGACCTGGAACAGATACAGCTACCTCAGGCAGGCTGCATATGACAGGCCTATGAAGGAGGCCAATAGAAAGAAAACCAAGCTAATAAGTAACAGCTCTTAACGTTTGGACGTTCACACTCATGCTTTATTGACTGTATGCGGCACCGCGCACGGAGATGCAAAGAAAGCTGTATGCCTGCTATAAAGGTGCGGCCACAACCTTTGTGTTAAATAATACGAGGAGTGGGAAGGACCGGTTTTACCGACAGCAACTGGAAATTCTTCCCATGTCTGGCAGACACCAGCACCACGCCTGGATTTAAGCAAACGCTACGCCAGGAGGCCTTGGTAAAAGACCCCGCACCCTCTATTCTGTGTTGCTCCACCAGGAAGGTAGTTTCGGTTACTTTTTTAGAGCTTCATTTTATTAATTGACATCACGGTTTTAACGTAAGGGTTACGAGCATATGTAGATAATCACTTTATTTTGTAGAGCTATTGCTTGATGCCACTCGTGGTTCCATTCTCTGCACTGATGCTTAGTTGGTAAGTTGGTAAGTTTTTGCCCATCCGTCTTTCCCCTTGTCTTTAAGTGTCTTTCCCCTACAGTAAATAAGGCTGGCACATAATCGGTGGTTGCCACACTAGGGGGCCTATTACGATTGTGGATTTCCCGCATCCACCGGGCCGGCGGAAGCCACCGCCGGCCCGGAGGATGCGGGAAATCCGCCGGGGAGCCTTGAAAGACCCACTGCCATATTAGGATGGCTGGTGGGTCTTACTATCTGTCCTCCGCTTTTCCGCCGCGGCGGAAAAGCATTAACATGGCTGGCGGTGTCTATCAGACACCGCCAGCCATATTAGGATGTCTGCGGAAAGATGCCTTTACACGGCGGCATTTCCGCCGTGTAAAGGCATACGGATTTGTGTTTGGGGGCCCGTTGCGGGCCCCCAGGGGTGAAAGGGGGGTGGGGGGTACCTATGGTACCCCCCTGCATTTGCCTGCACAAAGCGGCAGGCACCACGAGGTGCCTGCCGCTTTGTGCATGCAAATTCACAACTTACTTTTTTATCATTGCGGCGGGTGCTGCTTCAAGCAGCACCCGCCGCAATGATAAAAATACAGGATGTGACCGCCAGGGTGGCGGTCACATCCTAATTTGCACGGAGGGACCGCCGCTGCCCCTGCGGACGGTCCCTCCTTCTCTATGGTGGCGGACGGACTCAGGTCCGTCCGCCATCATAATCGGCCCCTTGATGTGTACCGGTATTGGGTCCATACTGCCGGGTTGTCACAACGTGAGATCAAGTTGAAGCGCTTGAATTATCTATCTGGGGTATTGTGTTCTGAAAATGTAATACATTTCTAATTTTTATCGCTATTAAAAGCTTACGTCTAGAATGCAATGTTTGTTTCTTGATGTATTAGCAGTGTTAGGTTGGCACTATTTAGCTGCCTCACCTTTCTGTGTTTCCAATGTGTGGGTGTTGGTCATCCTTAAGGTGCTTTTTGAATAGCCTGCCTCTCACTAAAACATCGTTTAACGCAGCAGGTTCACTACTAACCTGAATTACACTCTGTATGATCGCTGTTCTTTCTCGGGGCTTCCATTGGCTGGGCCTTCACTGTCATCACTTCCTGCACTGAAGGATTGTGGTTTTTAGGTTTCGCCTGGCACTCGCCACACACAGCTCACCACACACAGCTCACTACCATACATGCCAACATTTCAGAAGAGCAAAGTGTGTGTGTGTGGCTCTGGGTGGGTGTGTGTGGGTGTGTGTGTGTGTGTGTGTGTGTGGCTCTGGGTGGGTGTGTGTGTGTGTGTGTGTGGCTCTGGGTGTGTGTGGCTGGCTCTGGGTGTGTGTGTGTGTGTGGCTCTGGGTGTGTGTGCGTGGCTCTGGGTGTGTGTGTGTGGTAGTAATTGCTGTCTGATGAGCTCGTCCGAAGGGTACAATAGGTCTCACATTTGCGAGAGATTAAGCTAATGGCAATGTAAATGACAATGCCATTTATTTATCTGTTTTCAAAACCAACACATAAATACAAAATTTGTCATTTACAATGTCAATAGCTCAAACTTTTCCAAAGGCGAAACCATTGCATTGTAAATGCTTGTTATGTTATACAAACTATTGTTAAGGTACGCTTATTTTGAAATTTATCTAAATCAGAAATCTGTTTAAAAGAACGGCGTGGTTTAAGTTGTATACTTTATTCAGTCAAAACTAATTAAGGGCTAACCCCACATCTGAGCCAGGACGAAGAGTTAATTGAGCTTTGCGGATATGGTTAGCAATGCCATCTGCCCTGTCTGGCATCAAAGGATCGATATACAAGAGAGAAATTGCATGGAAGGAGAGCGGCTGCACAATATACACAAGATTCAACTGAAACTAACTCTTTGCATGTAAACCACTAACCCACTCAAAGGCGGGGGCTATTTACCATATCATAGCCTGCTCTCTTTAAAAAACCCATTCCAGACCCACAACCCTCAGGTCAATTTTAGCAAGAAAAGAAATAGTAAAGATCCCTGCTTACCTGCTGGGGTAACTACTACAAAACGACACATTGGGCATGTCCAAGCACTGTTAACCAGTCTTTTAGTATACTCTCAGAGCGCCATTGCAGTCTCTGGAGCTAAATTACAGTTTCGTGGATGCAGGACATCTTCCAAAAAGCAGTGGGTGGCCGGTCCTATTTAAAGTGGCGGTGCTGCTGTAATTGTTTTCTGTTCTGGACGACGAGGAAAAGCCTGGGAAGCCAAAGACACGACAATTGCAGGCTGAGAGAAAGCTCCCGGTATGTCAGTGATATCTTTGGGTTTTTTTCGATAACAAACTCATGCTTTGTGGAGCTGATATGACTTACTACTGACAATGTAGGAGGAGTAAGCTGGAAGTGTCGGCCCTCTCTATCATGGCACTCCTGCCTGATTATACAGATGGTAGGCATATTGTAACATTATAATTGTAACAGACTATGCAGAATACCGAGTCTGTGTCACCACCATGACTGTAATCAGTCATGAGTCACAGCAGCACTGGGATCCAAACTCTGGCAAAGGCATCTGAAAAGTGGATGTTACACAAAACCCTTTTCTGCAGTCTCCATTTTTAAATGCTTTTGTCTGAGCTGAAGCCTAAGTGCTACCAGACCGCTAAAATAGTCTGTTATGCATTTCATTGGAGGCAGAATGACACACCCAAACAGCCAATAGAAAAACAATGAGAATACATTTCTTCTTTGGACTGATCTAAGATGTGACTGTCAATTTTTCAAGCCAATTGTTGAATGTTCTAGAGGACAAGAAGACAACGGATAATGGATGCTGAGACCAGCTGCTTAAAGTAAGTATTGAGTGCAATATGCTCGTCCTGAATGGCACATGAAGCCTAGAAAGGAGAATCTCAGAAGATGAATGGTTGACAATCTAACACTGAGAAGATTCCAAAGGGAAGCATTTCAAACAAACCTTCTAATGCTGAACATTGTACAAAATAGGCCTCTCTTCCTAAGAAACAGTGTGAACGCAGAAAGAAATGTCATACCATGTCATTTGAACCTCTCCCTGAAAAAAAACAATTGGGTATGGAGAGGAGGTCGGGGAAGCTGTGCTAAAGGCAAAAGAAGATGCGAATTTAAATGCCACACCAGAGCAGTTTCACTTGGCAATGCAGCATGATATTGTGTCTGACACTTTTAGGCTGAAGGTGATTACTGGTGAAAACACTTGGTTCTGACATGAATGCTGTCTACAACAACGAGCGAGTATTCCCGTGTTGCTTGACTGTACCCGGTGCCTCCAGAGATCCACTGTTCTACATTGACCATGCTTGTGGATCCGTGAAAAGTACTTGCTTAATGTTTATCATAATCTCCCTTGGTCCATAGTACAAGGATCCCTACAATTCCAGCACTTCCCTCAGTGATGTTTAGGAACACACATTAGGTAAGTTTAAATGCTGAACTAAGGCATCAGTAAAATGCCTTGCTTGATACTGTAATGTGGCCCAAAAAGTATGGGCAATGGCAGTGCCTAGCAGACTATCCTTGATACAGATGTCTTCCTTACAAGTCAGATCGGGCTTCTTGGCTTGATTCGCTCCTACTCCCATATCTTACATCCTGCAGTTTATAGGTCTTGCATAGACAGTGCTGTCTCTTTTAGACATGCTGTATTGAGGTATGGACTTGCAGCTCTTCCCACTCTCCGCCCTTCTTTTAAATTGGCTACTGCCAGTGTCCTTTGTAAATGTTGGCTTTTCATTTGTTAATAGGCTTATTAGTCTCTCTTTAGTACCTCCCTGTCTCCTATTGTCACCTCCTACGAGGACTGACCCTTTCACGTGATGTTAGTGGAGAAGCATGGCTCAATGGTTAGAGCAGCAGACCCTGATGCAGAGGTCTGGCCCGGGACCAGGGTTCAATTCCTGCCTCGGCGGCTCTTGGACTCAATTTCCCCGGACCTGATAATTCTCGTCTCGGTGCCTAGTCTAATCATGGGTCCCACTCTGTGACTCTGGGCAATAGCTTGCTTAATCTCCACAACGTCCCCAGCAGCGCTTGGATGCCTGGCTTCACCTTGGGGGTGTACAGGAATGGACATTTCACAGGAAAGCCAGGATGGGTTCCACAGAGGTATGAATACAGCGCTACCAGACCTCTGGGTAGAAGTGTGCTATATAAACACACACACACATTACTCAGTACATTTCATTTAGGGTCTGTCTGCACTATTTTCTTAAACCAGATTCTCCTACCGGCTGGTCCAGGCACACTTTTTGCTTCCTAGTTAACATACAGCATTTGTATCCTGCTCATCAGAGCGTTTATAATTATAATAATAATAGTTTGGTTTGGAGGGTGGCTGCTATGTTCACTGCACTCAACAACTCCTGCCCCCCAGCCTGAAAATTTTATTATTTGTTGACATACTTTATCAGCGCTGCGCTGGTACACTTTTAAGGTTGTATATTTCCCAGCTCTTCTGTCCCACTTTCTGTGCTCACCCTGCCCCCTTCCAATCAGTCAGCAGGTTCCAGCCTGCCTTACAGCAGAGCAAGGCCTCAGAGCGGAGGGCACTGCTTCCTGTGCCTGCCCTGCTACTTGAGCTGCCCGCGCCGTAGACTAGACTGGCTCTGGTCTCGGGGAAGAACAGCGGGGCATGAGCTCCTTCTATGTGCTCTTAGTTTCTATCAGCCGCAGCGTCCTTTCAGAGTACTACACTGGTTAGCTTTCACTCTCCTGTCTTCCCCCACCCCTGCTCCTCGACCCACTCTCTCTGCTGTCCCTTCTCCCTCCACTCTTCCAGTCAGTCCCTGGGTAAGGAAGAGTAGAGTTGGCAGAACAACACTTTACAGAATTCCGCGGAGTCGAAAATAAACATTCCGTGGGCTCCCCAAGCTGCCCTCCACCCAGAATCACTGTTGAGGTGCCCAGTGGGATGGGCACCTCCTTCAGACCCACCAGACTTAGAGGAACCCATTCCTCAAGCAGAAGGGGCTCTCCCCCGCTAAACGGAAGAGCCGATACTATAATATTCACTGCACTCTAGAATCTCACCCCATAATGCTTTGCGGGGCTTTTGGTTGGCTTGTATTTTTGTCCATAACTTTGCTTGGGGTGGTCCTAGGAGGATGGGACCACCACCGAACCGATCAGCATGACATGCTCTTAGTGTTCAATGCATCTGCTTGGTCCTCCCTCAGTTTAGAGGGGGCCCCAAAATCATCACCTCTCCCACTGCATGAAGTGTTTCAAAGTTTACTTTTGGGAATTCGCCATATGCTTTTTAGTATGTAAAGGTTAAGTTATTTTACCAAAGGGATGTTGTTGTAGGAGCTAACTCCGCTACACAGTGGAGTCAGAGTTTTTGCCTGAACTCCTGAATGTGGAGTTGGTAAAACTCTGCTAGCAGAGCAGAGTTCACCACCCACCACAAGTCATGGGGCCTGCCTCACAGAAAATCCCAGTGGAGGAGATGGAGGGTGGTGCTGCTAGATGAGCATCATAAAGAAGGCCTGGTTTCTGTCAAGCGCTGATGCCTTTCTTTCACTTTTGAAATATTCTGTGGTACTAATTAGAGGCCACAGAATGCACTTTGACAATTATACAGAGACAAGAGTAGAAAGCAGGTATGGAAAGTCCACACTATGCTTTCCCTGCTTTGGAGTCAACATGATGTAACCACACTAGATATACATAACCTCCCTCCCTCCTAATTTTTTTTCTTCAAAAGACTCCTATTCTAGGAAATCTCAATTAGGATTTTATTCACAATTATGTATTTCTGTTGCTAACATGCTGTTTGTTAGCTAAATGAAAAGGTATTTCTGTTGTACTTTTCATACATTTTCTTTATTTTGCACAGTTTTTTTAGACTGTGCTTTGTAATTGGCGCATAATGTAATATGTTGTTTGTCTTCTATAACATGCAGAATTGAAAGTTATCTGTGATATATTTTTTATTTATTTTCCACAATATTGCTTTTGTTCGCGATGTGTAATAGATATGCTGTGAATTGAGTTTTTTAATGTACTGGGTGTCAATGTATTGTGGCTAAAATGTACTTTTGACGGTGTGCAATTTTTATTTTACCATGTACAGTTGTAGGCACTTAAACTTTGATCTCTAGCTTCAGAGTCAGCACCTTTCTCCCTTTTTTTTGCAGATGTTGTTCTTTATTCTAGTTCCATAATATACTGTTTCTTTGCTAAAATAAAACGTATTTCTACTCTAATTTAGCTATATATATATATATTTATATATATACAATTTATATAACTATATATATATATATATATATGTATTCTTCTGTGCAATATTGGTTTTGTGCGTGCTATATAAGGTGCGTGTTCTGTAATATGCTGTTTGTCTTTGAAAACACTCAGTACTAAAAGTAATCTGTGTTATACTTACCATTTAGTTTACACTATACATTGCGTGCATAGGTGCTGCAGGAGAGGTGATCCAGTCCGGGTTTCCCAGCCCGCAGCAGCCCGCAGCAGCCAGCCGATCACACTGTGTGAGCGAGCGAGGATCAAGGAGGATGCCGCCGCTCTGCCACTCCTCAGCCTCAAACCTCAACCTCTAGCCCCCTCTTGCTCCCCCGGACCAGCCGACAGCCGGGAGCGAGGGGGGCTGGGGAGTGGGAGCCTCGGTCACATCGCAGCCACAGAAGGAGCAGCCAGCCGCAGGAGGAAAAAGAGCCCCGCAACTCCGCTACTCAAGCCTCCGCTGCAGTCGGCAGTCGGCAGACAGACAGCAGGAGAGCTGTGGCAATGGATTAGCGCGGAGTGAGCAGCGAGTGAATAGCGGGCCCCAAGCGCTCTTCTCACCTTTGGCACATGGCTGGGAGAGGGGGTGAGTGGGGGAGAGTTGTCGGCTTTCCCCCCCCTCCTGTAAGTGAGAGGGGCGGAGGTTGCAGCCCTACTACCCTACTACCCTACTACCCAGCTGTCGCGGCTGGGCTGGAATCGGCATCCTAGGCAGCTGGAAGGAAAGAGTTACTTGCCAACCTCCAAGGCAGAGGCAGGGTTACAGAAACAGTAAGAGCAGGAGGAAGAGACTCCACGAGTGGCACATTCAGGAGGGACGCCTCAGTGTTTTACGCCGAGGTGTTAGAAGGAAGTAGCAACTTAACCACAAACACCACAGCATTTGTTTAGGACCTAGCCCCACCAACCCGTGGCCACGGTCTTTTGGCTCCCCCACCGCCAGGCCTCAGCAGTCTATTCCAGACCCTACCAGACCTGATTATTCAATCACGGGTGTTGGGCCCAAAGGCCCCAAGGGGGCCAAGGGAGCAAGCGCAGTAAGGGCTAAGGCAATACCCCGCGAAGAAGAGGACGAAGAATCAAGAAGTAGAGAACAAGGGGTTGGAACAAAAGCAGGAAGACAAGAAGATCACAATGAGATCCGGGAGATCCAGGGACCCACATGTACCCCTGAACCCTACTAAAAGATCGAAGCCAGCAAATAAGGGCAACAAGAATTCCAACATAGACTCTATGAGTGTCGGCAAAGAAGAAGAACTGAAGAAGGGGGTAGCGGATGGGGGTGAGGGAGGGGGTATGAGCGGCTGATCCCCCTGACCCCCTTTTTCCCACGCCTTCCAAGCCCTGATCTTTCACAAAACCCCAAAGGGTTAAGCTTCCAACCAAAAATCTATACAAAATTTTCATTCATCAAGGACGCAGGTTCGGTCCTTTGCTTGAACACTCGGCAGCCCAACAACCTGCCAACACCGATACTACCGGTCTCCTACGCATCAGAACAAGAGATTCAGACAGAGCAAAAGAAAGAGTCAATGAGAGGGTTGAAAAGAAAGCCCCCCCTGGAGGTGTTGGATGACGAACACGGAGAAGGAGGAGGGCAAGAAGAAGATGTCAGAGAAGAAGACAGCGACGAGAGGGACTGCCCTGACACTTCACAGACCGAAAATCACAGTGGAAACTACATCGAACCCCACAGAGGGGCAACCTTTTCGACGACCATCAGAAAGTGGGGCCTCGATTCTGACCCGGGCTTAATTCAGTCCCAGGTGCATGAATTAAAATCAAAGGCATTCACGAGCAAACAGCAAGAATCTATTCAGAGTGCCCTGTGTATGGGTTCTACAATAAAATCGGCCCAGAAGGTCACCACCAAACCATCGGGAGAAAAATGCTCCCCAGAAGACTGGTCCAAGCTCGCCAGAGATTCTGAGAAAAATCCAGGGGTTCAAATGGCTCTTAAGGAGCCCAGCATCCCTGGCACTCCAGAAGTCCCGGCTTCTCCGGCACCAGCTCCTAGCACATCAAGCAACTTGAATCTTAGGATCCTAGGTCCCTGCAACAAAGGCAGGGCAAAGCTCCCCGGACCAATACAGGACCTTATGGTAGAGAAAAATATACCCTCTTCACAAGATCTCGGGCAAGAGCAACCAGAACTTAGTAAGTGCTCAGGGGTAACTGTAGAATATGATGATAAAACATCGGGACAGTCTTGGTCGGGGAACCCCTCTACGACACCGGAGCCGCTCATGCTTCAGGCACAAGTTCATCATTCGGCACAGTTTGAGCAACCCCTAACCCCTCCTCGAGGTCACCTCCCGGTGCAGGCAACCACAGTCACCACTTCATCAAAAGCTCCGGACCCAGTTGCTTCGTATCTCATACAAGAAGAGTGGGAAGAATTGGTTCGCTGCTATACCTCTCAGCCTCATGTGGCCCCAAAAGAAGCTGTAACAAGCCCAAAATGCAAAGCCCCACAGTTCAGCCCCACGATCGCATCACCGCAAACCAAGGTAGTCGCAAGGGAATCTCTCTTGCATACAATGAAACTGTCTGTTAACGCCATCCAATATCAATCGGACAAAATGGACCTTCAGTTAACAGTTCTACACTCACTATCAGTTTTTGTCTCCAACATCGACAACAAGCTAGCTGAACTGAACAGTCTGGTCAAAAGGGCACAAGAGGAGACAGCACTTATACAATCAAATTGTCCTGGCATCGCAATTGTGCACAAGCTGGCTACACTTCCTGGAGCAATGGACAACCTCCTTACAGGTCTCAGAGAGGCCGTCAAAAACAGTTCACCAACAGTCATCTGGAGAGAACAAATGGAGCATGGCAAACAAACAACAGAGAAATTTTAACTCCTACTGAGGGCTCCCCCCCTAATACAAAAAGACAAGCTGACAAGGGAAGAGGAAAATGCAACGCTATTGAGAGCGCAAGGACATACCAGGGAAGGAGAAACCCTGATAGCAGCGAATAATGGATCATTCCCGACTTGGGAACCCAACCAAAAGGATGTCCCAAGGGACCACGGACGCTCCCCAAAGCGGGGCAGAAAGCAAAGGAGGAATGGCCGCAAGTCAAAGCTAAGCACTTTGGCTGAAGGGAAAGTTAAGAATAACCAAGTCAGCATCTTGCCTTCAGACCCAACGCCTGACAAGTGGCCCTAACGAGTCCCGAGCCAGACACGGAATTGGACTCACGCCCCTTCCCTAATCAGGATCAGTGGCATACGAGCCAAAGGAAAAAGAATCGAAAAATAAATACTTCTAACACGACGACCCCAACAAAAGTTGATGGCCCCCGCCCTGAGGGGCAGGGTAAATATTATAAAATCTAACACGAGCGAGGGTCTGATCGATTGTGGGGAAAGAACTATTATTAGCACGAGCACCATAAGAACCAAAAATCCACCTCCCAAAACGGACAAAAGGGTACAATTAGATCATCCCCCTGAAGCCATACCAACCGGAAGTTCTTCAAAACAGGTTGTAAGTGAAGCAGATGAACCAAAGGCCCCTGATCAGAGAATGCCAGCAGAGGAATCCACCAAGGTTGAGATTACCCCCACAAGCCAGCTGAGCAGCCCCAAATGGATAAAGGAGCATGTAGGCAACCCCACAATTTTATTAATCCCGGAATACACGTCAAGGGGCGCTTTTGACATCCTAAACAGGGGTAACATTCTACGTCTGCTAAACTCCATTGATACCCTAACAAACATAACCACCAAGGATCTCGACTCAGTCGAATTCACAGTCTCACCGGAACACCTGGGGGTGGAGGTCACCAAAACTGTATGGGCCTCAACAGAGGTGGCTGAGCGCGTGCTCAACGAACAAGCGAAAATCAATAGCTGGGGCATAATACTTCGCCCATTTGTAAAACCGAGATACCCAGATCCCTTGGCAAGTGACTTTGTACACCGGAACGCACAAAATCAGGCCAATCAGGGCCATCACTTGCTCTCTGTATTGCGAGGGGCTCGCAGCAACTCCCCGGCCAGTTTAGAACCAAAAGGACCAGGCGTAAGAAGGCAATACACCGGGAATGAGCGATCTAACTCCGACTGGACATGGTTATCCAGGACTATAAATAATAAGCCGGAAAAACATTGACATGACAAGTCTGAAACTGGGAATTCTCTTAAAAACTTTAAAGTCTGCTCCTGGAACATCAACGGCATTGGGGATAAGCTTATGGACTCGGAACTAAATCTCTACTTGCAAAGCTTCGACATCATAGCCTTGCAAGAAACTTGGTCAGACTCTCCTCCACCACTTCCAGGATTTACCCTGCATTTCATCCCTCCAACCCAGTCTTCAAGATTTGGCCACAAAAAAGGGGGCCTCGTCACTTATTGTCCGTTAAAAAGAACGCGTGCAGTAGTCCCGCTACCATACAATCTAGACTCCCCCAATTCAATGCAAGTATCACGAATCTCCATTCGAGACCAGGGAAAGATGGAGGAGTTAATTTTAATCAACCTTTACCTACATCCCCGAGGTAAGAAGCAAGGAGCCCTGCAACTGAAAGAAGAGCTTATAAAGCTAATAACTTCAGAGGATACTAATAGTCTGATTGTTAGCGGCGACTTCAATCAGAACATGCTTAATAAATCGGCCACTGAAGCCAGCACCAGTGAGGATCCATTTGCATAGGAACATTACTCTCAGGACAACTCATCAGGGGGAAGAAGTACTAAAGCAGCACAGCGACTTTTTGTAACTCTTGAAGAACTTGGTCTACGAGCGCTTAATGGGAGATTCCCAGGGGATCGTCCCCAAGCAGCAACATTCCACAGTACAACAACCAGTTCAACAATTGACTTCACCTTCCTCTCTGGTAATTTCTTTCAAGTGACAACTGACTTCCATATCGGTTTACTTGATTACAGTGACCACTTACGACAAGAAGTGACTCTAGAGGCTTCTGCAATTTCAAGCCCAGCACGCGCCATTGGGCATGAACTAGTTTACACAGCAAACAATAGGCGATTAAAGTGCAGAACAGATGACCCTTCGGGCCTCCTGCTCTATGCAAAGCAAGCACTTGGCGAAGCCCAAAATGAAACAACAGATCTAATTGCCAGCTTGGAGAAATTTACAGAAACACTACGCAAAAACATGGGAAAAACACTGAGGAAAAACCAGTGTGACTGAGGGGGAAAGTCTGTCAATCCGACGCGGTATCTCAATCACGCTTTTACAAATAATGTTCACCTAAAACATCTAAAAACTCTCATCAGCCAAAAGTTACGAAGGGTAAGGACAGACTCTGTTGCCAAGGACGAACTGAGGCTGTTAAAGCGTGATTGCAGGAGGCTGATTTGGCGGCTTAAGCGAGAATCTGAAGAGTCCCTGTGGGCAAAACTCCTATATGACGCCAAATCAAACAACAGCGCTCAATTTTGGAGAAAAATCAACAATTTGTCTACGGGGAGGAATCAAGGCATTAATTCCTTTGTCCCTGAAGATGATTGGATAATATTTCTTAGCACTCACTTCAAGGGTACTGATACTAACATCCAAGGAACGTCCAAATTCATAAAAGACAACGAGGAACGTTTAACACTCAGCTGTAACCATTATGAGCCCCAGCAGCAAGACCAGACAATTGAAATTAAGTGCGCCTTGATCTGTTATCGAATATCAAAGGGAAGGTGTGAGGGGGCCCCGGGACCAAACGGGATCCCCCCCATATTGTTTAAGCAAGATCCCGATTTTTGGGCAGCTGTCCTCAGACCAATGTACGTCAATATTTTGCAGACATCATCAATTCTGTTATCATGGAGGGGAGCCATTATTTCCCCCATCTTCAAAAAGGGTGACCAAAGCGACCCAAAACATTATCGGCTAGTGGCTCTGCTCGATAACGAAGCTAAATACTTCGCGGGTCTGCTTCTAGATGAACTGTCATCCTGGGCAGCCGAAGTTTCAGCAATCCCATACAACCAAACAGGTTTCTGCAAAGGTATGGGAACTACCTCTAATATCTTAGCTCTTTCTTTATTAATTGATGCGGCCCAAGAAGCGAACTATCCACTCTACTTGTGCTATATTGACTATAGCTCGGCTTTTGATCATGTGGACAGAAACCTTTTGTGGGAAAAACTACACAAGTTTAACATTCCCCCGCTGCTTTTAAATCAATTAATTCTCCTACACAGCGAGACATGGGTGCAAGTTAGGCTCGGCACCTGATTTTCTAACAAAAAAGATTCCAACATATACAGGAGTAAAACAGGGCTGTGTACTCGCCCCAATACTTTTTAATCTTTTTATGGGAGAACTATCTATACTATTAAATGAATGCAACTCGCACGCTCCAAAGCTAGGGGGCTCACAGATCTCAAATGTATTCTACGCAGACGACCTGTTACTCATCAGCCGGACTCCGGTTGGCCTCCAGCGGCTGTTGGACATCACCTCAAGATATTCCGCTGCTAACAGGCTTACCATCAATCATGAAAAATCAAAAATCATGTGTATTAACCTTTCTAAAAAGAAAGCAACACGAAACTGGCTCTTGTCATCCAGAATGCTAGAAAAGGTCAGCGAATATCGATATCTGGGGGTCATCATAGATCACAAGAGCAATTTCAAGCCGCAATGTGAAGCCATAAAAAGGAGAGGGCTAATCGCTGCAGCGGCGCTCAGAAATCTAAAAAACACAGTTTCAGCGCCAAGCTTACTTCCTGTCATAAAAGTAATCCAGGCTAAATTAGTTCCAGCAATCACTTATGGCAGCGAAGCTATGAGGGGGAGGGACGCTCCTTTACTAGACAGAACAGTAGCAAAAGCACTTCGCATGATCTTCGGCCTTCCAAGGTATGCATCCCCTGCCCAAATGAGATTAGAGTTGGGGTTACAAAAAGAAGAGCTGGCGCGCAAGGGAGCCTACATAAAAACCTGGCATAAAGTAAGCAGGGGGGACCCGAAGACCCTAAATGCTCTCCTGTGGAAGGAACTTCAAAATAAAGAAACATGCCCGGCAAGGCGGTACTTGGAAGCAGCCATTGAGGACCTTGGCTTACAGCAACTCTGGGAACTTTCAGGCTCCACAGAACTCTTCAAAAAGGTGGTCAATAAAATAGTACGGAAGGAATCATTGCTGCAGGACAAAGCCGCCCTAATAGAGCGGGCTCATGGCTGGCTCACAGTTCAATCATACACCATGCTCTTGCCTCAAACCTATCTGCAGATAGGCTTCACTAAAAAAACAAAAGAGAAATTCTTGAAATATCGCCTAGGTCTACTGCCGTCAGCGGCTCACCTACCTCCATGGTTACGGCCACATCTACCTACAACATGCCGACTCTGCGGAATTGGCAAGGAAAATATAGTTCATCTGATCACTACCTGCACCAAGCTCACCCAAGATCGCCGCGTCCTTCTGCGAGCACTTTTCAACATACGGACCTGCAGGCAAGCGGCGCTAGCCTGCTTCAAAGGAGATGACATCCAACTGAGTTGCCGAATGGTAAAATTTCTTGAAACAGCTGAAGCCCGCTTTAAAATTTTGAAGGAACGAACAATTCAAGTAAAGTAAAGGGCCATAATGATGAGCTAAACGGTACCTCAGAAGCCCATCCTCCAGAGTGACACCGTTTGCCCTCCCTTACACTGTCTAGTACTGATTGGTAACAGGGCTCCCCTGAACTGTTACCATAATTTAACTATTCTCTCCTCCACCTTGGCATCTTTTTTTTATCTTCCCTTGGCAGGCAGGGAGGAAGAATCTATTTCTTAATTTTTTACTTTTTATTTTTCTGCTTTTAGGATAAATAGGCTGTCTAACATGCTATTAAGCTTCTGTTAATTCTGCTGCTTCTACCTCACCATGGATTCTTGTGTCTTGTCTTAAGGACGTAATCTCTGTTTTAACACGCTTAAATTTGATTTATGTTTTATTGAATCCTTTTTGATTTATATTGTAAAGGTTTTAAATAACCATGCACAATAAAGTATTCCTATCTCTTTCCTATACATTGTAAATGTAAATGTAAATGTGGGATACTTGTAAAGCGCACTGTTACTCTACCCGAGTGTCCTGGCGCTGTAGACCGCTGGGGAACCCGTCCTTGTTTTCCCTGTGAGATGGTCCCTTTCTGGGTATCTCCAGGGTGAAACCAGGCATCCCCGGCGTCTGTGGGGGGCCGTTGTAGAGATGAGGCAAGCTTAATGCCTAGAGTTACTGAGTGTGTTCCCTGGTTAGAGCAGGCACTGAGGCGAGAATTATCGAGTCCGTTGACCCTGGTCCAAGACCCTGCCGCGTCGGGAATTGAACCCTGGTCCCGGGCCGTTCTCTGCTTACAGGTCTGCCGCCTCTACCCAGTGAGCCACACCTCTCCACTTGCTTTTCTTTGCAGTGTTTTATAAATATGCACTTACATTATTTTTACCCCCTCCCTTTCTTACACTCCTCTCCCTAGAACATATTTCACAGTAAAATTAACTTTTTTAATTATTCCTTAATTTTAGCCTGGGTTTTCAAGTGTGCACCGCAGCACTTAATAGTGAAAAAATAACCCAAAAGTATTGAAAGTAATTTTAAATAACACCACTTAATGCTATAATACATGTTCTTTCATACAAAATAAATGCATATTCTGTCTCTTTGGTTAAATAATGTTTTCTTTCATATTTAATGTGCAACACTCTTTATGTTTTTTGGCTTGGATAGCCTTTTAAGTCAACAGTGCACACATGGCATTCTTTCTTTTGTTTTCAAAACCCGAGCTATTAAGCATCCTGTTTCCCACTTGCATTGGAAGGCCTTTTGATAACTCTCAGCATCGCCATCTTTTCTATATGGTTAATTTGCACCCAGACAGTAATCAGCACATGTGGTTTACCACATGCTGTTTCATTTCACAGTTTGTTGTGAACTTTCAGCCAATAGGCAACATTATTTCCGTGCAGGATACATTAACATCCAGCTTTCAAAACACAATTGCACTTTACTATAGGTTTCTGCAAAATGTTTGTACCATCCATACTGTAAATATGTTTATTTAACCCAAAGATATTACACTTTTTTTAAACATCACTTAAGGACATAATACATTTTCATACAGACAAAAAACATTACAGGATTTTCCCAAACACACATGCTGTTAGGTCACGCCACGTTTGTTTTTGTAGGCTGCACAACATGTGTTTTGCTTGTGCAACCCTTGACTCTGCAAAGTATGTATTTTTTTATATTTAGAGCTGTGTAACATGCTGTTTGTTTGAAACAATTTTAGCCTTTAAATTGGTGTTAATTTGAGCCGGGGTTTTCTGGTGCACACCACTGAAATTAATTATTAACATATTCTTTTATAGCAAAAAGTTCACCTAAACATAGTAAAGTGAATTCAAACAGCAGCAGGTAAGGCCATAACATATGTTTTTACATAGTAGGAAAATAATTTATTTGCCCAGGATCACAGGATGTTGGGATCACGGCAATACTCTAACTAATCCCCAGCTTCAAAGTAGGCACCTTTCTCCCTTAATTTTTGCCAACGTTTTTTTCGTCCTATTTCTGTAATATACTGTTTCTTTGCTAAAATAAAACATATTTCTATTCTAGTTTAGATATATATATATAGCTATGTATATCTATATATATATATGTATATTTTTTTTCTGTATTTTGCGCAATGTTGGTTATGGGCGTGCTGTATAATGTGCGTGTTCTGTAATATATGGTTTGTCTTTATAACACCCAGTACTAAAAGTCATCTGTGTTATTCTAACCCTTTGGGTTACACTATATTTTATTTTTCTTTGCAGTGTTTTATAAATATGCAGTTACATTATTTTTTACACTTTAATACCTATAACATATTTATGTTGCAAATCCCTATGAATCTTTTAGCTACATATGACACTACACCCTGCAGCATGGCTTGGAAAAAAAGCATTAGCAAAACAATAGGTCTCACATTTGTTAAAGTTAGAGCTATTGGAGTTAAAAATGACAATGTTTTTAATTTTTGTTTTTTTATACCAATGGCAATAGCACTATGCAAATATAATTACTCAACAGCAAGTAAAAATGAAAAAGTAAAAAATATTGTCATTTTCGACACCAACAGCTCTAACTTTAACAAATGCAAGACCTGTTTCAACTGCTGCAAAGCTGTGTTATGGGCAGCATGAACCCTCCCCGTGTTTAACGAGCTTTTGCTCGCCCCACAAGCTCTGGCGCAAAGCAAGGTAAATGATCAAACCTGGCAAGGAAGCATCACTTTTACTTTAGTGCTAATATCATCACAGATGATCTAGTTTCTCTGTTATGCATTCACAGTCCTTAACAAAGACCGAAAAAGCATTGCTTGTAAAAGTTTCATTTACACATGTACATGATTCCCTGACTCTGATGTTTTCGTTTACTCTATATTGTATCTTTGGTGAACATTGAATTACTGGCAACATTATTTTGAATCTACGTTTATAAAATACTGTTTTGCTTTTTTAAACAATAAAGTTTTTTTTTTAAACTATTGAAGGCAGGGGCGGCTCCTCCATTAGGGTTCCAGGAGCGGCTCCCCACTGCTTTCTCGCAGTGCGAGAAGCAGCAACATGAGATGGTATTTTAAATACCATTTTATTTTTATGCTTCTCGTGGTGCGAGAAAGCAGAAGGCAGGGTTTGCCTGGTTGGGGGTGGGAGGGTATGCCTGGTTTGCGGGGAGGAGTGGCTTGCCCACTGTTGTGGGCCCTGACTGAGGGCCGACCAAACCAGTCATGCGCATTCTACATTTTCTCTATGTAGCCTACAGTGAGAAAATGATCTCCCTACAGGCGCCCAGCTGAGCACTGTCCGCACCATTTAAGCGTTGTGATTGGCTTAGTCGAGGGAGGATGCATGCTTCCTGTTCCAGGATACAAGACCCAGCCAAGAGCGAACGCGGCGCGGGACCCGGTAAGGTAGGTTTAAAAAAAAGTTTTTAAACCCCGCGCCAAGCCCCCGCATGACCCCCAAACCCCCCTCCCCCCACCCACGAGTCATGCGAGCCACGACTGATTGAAGGCACTGCGGCCCATGCATATTGATGAAATATTTAGTAATGGTATGAGGACAGTGGCTTTTATCTTTTTTATCGGGATGCCTGATCTTCCCAATGTGGAAGATAAACACAAAATGATATATGAATGTTAGAATCAGGCTTGCATTCGAAGCAGTGAAACAAATACAGAAAACGTATTGTTTCCTTCATAGAATGCATCTATGCCTAGAAATACTGAATGTGACAAACAGTGTGATGATTAAGTGTACTCTTTATTTTTGTGTTCTAATTTTTTTATTGAGACAACAAGAGAAGAGCAATTAAAAAACTCAGAGCTTGGTTATAGCAATCCAAAGAGTCATAGATGCATTGTGCATGAATGGCCATCAATGATACCATAAGGGCTCCATAAGAGAGAGCACCATCTGTGGTGTTGGTATGAAATCAGGCCTACATACTCTGCTAAACTCTCGAACGCCTTAGTATAGAAGTTGGCACGGACACTGGAAAAGGTAAAAGACAAGTTTATTAAGACCCCATGGGGTGGTGATACATTCCTACAGCACCCTTCGGCAATGTAAGAAGTAGCACACCGAACATCGGTGCGCGACCTCTTTTATATAGTTTAATAGCAATAAAAAGATAGGCGGTTACAAGTTACACATTTTAGGTACATATAAGGTCATTTTTGGAACACAGCCAGCATGTGGGAGGAGTTCAACGGCACTGGTCAGTTAGTGTGAACATTCCTAAAGAGTGACCAGTTGATACATAGTGCGCATGTGCGCTTGACCAGTACTAAAAATAGCCTGTTGCCGAGCAGAATAGTGACCATGGGTATCAAGAAAGGACGAAAGGGCACACTGACCACGAGGCAGCGTGGTCATAGGAAACGGAAGTCAGAGGGATTCAAAATGGCCCCCGTTCGTTTTGGTCAAGTTAACAGAAAAGACCGTGTAGCTGTGCTAAACGCTAACTCAGGAGCTGCCAAAACACGACAGACGGCCCTTTTAGCGTTTAGCAAAAGCTACCTCATAGTGGACGTAGTCAGAATGTTCATCCTCAATGTTAATAGCCATTATTTTCAATACTTCATCATTGATCAGTTTCTCTTGCTTATCAATAGCTCGTTTGGACGGAATACAGGCTGTGATACATACAGAACATAATGTAGGGCCACATTGAATACATAGACAAAGGAAAAATAGTACTCCAATAAAAACACAGAGAATCGTTAATAATTTCCAACCCCAAGTACTAAGCAGGGTCCAGAACCAACCAGAAAAGGTCCATGTTCCATTTTCTGGGTGGATCTCAGCAGCTATCTTATGTAATTTTGTAATCGAATCATATACAGAAGGTGAGTTATCTGGTACGTACACGCAACAACTACTTCCGATGACGCGGCATGCTCCACCTCTATCAGCTAGTATCACATCTAGAACCATTCGATTCTGGAGCGCCACAATTCTGGTAATTTGCAATTCCTCAGTAATATTCCCTAAAGCGGAGGCAGTTTCGTTAGCGACTGCTTCCACCACACGCGTAAGCCGCCTTATCTTCCTGCTATTCAGTGCAGCTCCTACGAATGAGAATAACCCCAAATTGAAATCTACATATTGTTGTAAAGTGGTATCAGTCTGGTCTATTTCATCAAGATCTACTGTTCGTTTGACCCTGTTTAGTATGAAATCATGGTACAGAACGTAATCATTGTGGTACATGGGAGGAGCAATAAATACAGGTGGTAATACAAAAGCTATATAACACGTTCCCAACCATCCCAATGGTAGACGATGGTATCCCTTATTTCCACAAATGAAATATGTGTTATGTGAAGCTACAAATGCAATTCCAATTGGTGTATCAAAGGTAAGTGTAATATTACATTCACTGCGGCCTACAGGGATTGTACCTTTATTTCTAATACACAAATCTGCTTTTGTATCAATGACTGTTATCATATGCGAGCTCGTCACATTTATAAGTCTTTGATTCGTATATACACGAGGTGTAGAAACATTGTCCGGACGGTACTCTTCCCATTCAAACTTAGTTCCTTCAGCGTGTGGATAGCCGTCTTTGTCGTTATAACATATTTTATTCAACCGAAAAAGTAGTCCACCTTTCGTTGGCCATCGCAGAGTAAAAAGAAGAGTGTACCAAGCATGACAAGAACCATTATGAGAAAACGGGAGAGGAATGAGTGGTGTTCCTCCCTTCTTCTGATGTCCGGGCAACATTCCACATACCCAACAATTGGACGTGTTGGTCATGTTATGAGTATGATGCAAAATCTTAATAAAGCTGTTATTCAAATAAGTCTGCCTATGTCTTTCTTCGTGAAAAGGCAGAGTGAAATGAAAATGTTCAGATGGACTTGGAGTGGTGGGCAGCAAATGTTCTCGTACAGGAAACAACAGTTCTATAGTCCAAGCTAATACTGCGATCACCACTACGGTCAAGACAAACAAAACAACACCAAGAATTCTCCCTCTTCGTGTCGAAGGAGATGCCATAGTTCACAAAACAATACTCTTCAAGAAAACAACACTAAGCGGGAAAAATAAAAACGATGGTTCTGAACCGAGGCTGCCGTTGATTTGTTCTCCGGGATTCAAGACGGGTGTCGCTACACTGGGCAGAACTGATCCCCCCCCCTTGATATTCCCGGCTTCCGTTTCACAAACCTCAGAGCGGTTACCAACCAGTTTCAAAAACACAAAAGGAATCTTATTTCCTGGGGCGTAGATTGTACTTCACTTTATCAGAAACAACGTGGTCCGGGAAGGCTCCCTCCAATTCATCAGGCGTGACAGCTGGGTTTTTTTCTGTATCCAAAATCTTTCTGTAGTCGGATAGCACCACAGGGCTCACCAGATCCGGAGAGACACGTCGGCAGTGCGTTGAATGTATCCACCGCTTCTTGTTAGTGACTCTCACAGCAGTTCGCGTAGCCAGCAGCACTTGCTCAGGGCCATGCCATCTCGGTTCCAAACTGCTGGATCGTTCAAATACTTTGACCATCACGTGGTCCCCAGGGCGGAGATCGTGAGCCTCACCCGTGGAGTTATCAGGGAGCGCCTCTCGAACCTGTTGATGGATAGAAAGCAAATCATTTGTTAATCGTGCCAGATAATCGTTCATCATTATACAAGGCATATCATGTATCAAACGAGGTTTTGGAACTCCCCAAATTTTCATAGGCCTTCCAAACACCACTTCGTAGGGTGTGAGGCCAGATCGAGAATGTGGCACTGACCGAATGGACAGCAATGCCAGAGGCAAAGCGTCCGGCCATTTCAGTGATGTGGATGCCACTATCTTTGCTAGCTTCAGCTTCAGAGTTGCATTGTATCGTTCTACTAAACCTGCTGATTGCGGATGAAAGACAGCATGGAATCGTTGCTTGATTCCCAATCCTTTCAGGACGTATTCCACTACTTTTCCAATGAAATGAGGGCCATTATCACTCCACATAAGTTTACAAACACCGTAGCGCGGGAAGTACTCCTTGAGTAACACCTTAGCTGTTGTCAATGCTGTATTGTCTTTCGTAGGGTAAGCCTCAATCCATTTGCTGAAGGCACACACCACTACTAGGACATATTTGAGATTATTACAGCGTTCCAGCTGGATGTAATCCATTTGTAGTACTTCGAATGGTGCAGTAGGTGGAACAAACCCTCCTTTAGGAGTATGAGTCCCTTGTCCAGGATTGTGCTGCAAACATATCAGACAGGTCTGCACTACTCTCTTAGCCGTGCTAGCAATGTCAGCATTTTCCCAAACTCGTGTAAGCAATTTAGTAATTGCGAGAGCTCCAATGTGTGCCAGCCCGTGTGTCATTTGCACCATTGTCTGTAAATAGGCCATGGGTAGTTTCCATCTCTCCATATCTTTACTACGCCAGCAACCCTCATCATCCAATACTCCTTCAGTGGCCCATTTCATACGTTCTGCCTCAGATGCTGACTTCTGTATATCTAGTATTTCTTCTCTAGCATCATGCCACCGCTCAGCTTGTGACTTCACCACATACATGGGGAAATTATTTTGCAGCATAGCGGTCTCTTTCGCAATGCGGTCTGCGAAAGCATTGCCTTGCCCTATTTTGTCCGTCACCTTTTTGTGTGCACTACACTTGACTATTGCAACTTTCTTTGGGCATAACAGTGCATTCAGGAGATCGCGTACCAACTCTCCATGCATGATGTGTACTCCGTGTGAAGTCAGGAATCCTCGTTCCTTCCAAAGTAGGCCAAAATCATGCACTACTCCAAAAGCGTAACGACTATTCGTGTAAATGTTCACACATAGCTCAGCACTTAACTCACATGCTTTCGTTAAGGCTATCAATTCAGCTGCTTGAGCCGATTTCTGGGGTATTCGTGCTGCTTCTACCACGGTCTTAAGTGTCGTGATCGCATAAGCTGCGGAAGTCGTACCATCTGGTAACCTCACACACGATCCATCAACCCACAGTTCCCCATCTACATCTGGAAATGGCGTATCCTGTAAATCGATACGACCCTTTGTCTGTTCCTCAGTCAGAAAAACACAATCATGTTGTTCTTCCTTCTGGGTCTCAGCAACAGGATCCGGCAGTAAAGTAGCAGGATTTAGTGTCGCACATCGCTTTAGTGTGATGTGCGGCGCCAACAATGTTAGCTCATATCCTGTCAAACGGGCACTGGTTAGATGCTGCGTTTTTGTTTGATTCAGTAACGCATCTACCGCATGGGGAACTAGCACCAACAATTTGTGTGACAAAACTATTCCCTCACTTTGTCGTATCGCAACTGCTGTTGCTGCAACTGCTCGAAAACATCCAGGCAATCCTCGAGCCACAGGGTCGAGTACCGCCGAGAAGTATGCACAAGGCCTCTGTTTGTCTCCGTGTGTCTGCACTAACATTGACAATGCGCACCCATCCTTCTCGTGTACATATAATGTAAAGATCTTCGTGTAATCAGGTGTACCCAACACTGGTGCAGAACAAAGAGCTTGTCTCAATTGCTCAAAAGCATTCTGACATTCATCCGTCCATTCAATGGGAATCGGTGTATCTTTAGACAACAATGCCAACAATGGTTTAACGATATGTGAAAAACCCAATATCCATTGCCTACAAAAAGACGTCAAACCTATAAAGGCGCGAACATCCTTCTGAGTGCGAGGGACTGGAGTATCTAGGATTGCTTGAATTCGATCTGGTGTCAATGCACGGCCCTCCTTAGACAAAAGATGACCGAGGTAGGTCACCTTTGGTCTACAATATTGTAACTTTTTCTTCGAAACTTTATGATTATGTTTGGCCAGGAAGGAAAGCAAAGAAAAGGTACTCTTCTCACATTGTTCTGGCGTGTCTGCAGCAAGTAAGATATCGTCTACATATTGAATGAGAACCACTCCCTCTTGTAAGTCAAAGGAATCAAGCTGTCTTTTTAATGCCTGACTATAAATGCTAGGACTTTCAGTATAGCCTTGAGGAATTCGACAGAATCTGTACGATTTATTATTTAATGTAAAGCCGAATAGATATCGACTGTCAGGATGTACAGGGATCGAAAAGAAGGCATTCTTCAAATCGATGACTGTAAAAGTAGTTGCCGTCGATGGAACCAACGTAAGCAACGTGGTGATGTCAGACACCACCGGGTACTGAGGCACTACTATCTTGTTTATTTCCCTCAAATCAATAATGAAACGGTAAACCTTAGCATCTGTATCTCTTTTAAGAATCGGTAAAATTGGGCTATTGCAAACATTGTAGAGGACTTCCTCAACTACTCCTGCCAAAATCAAATCGTTCACAATGTGCATCAAAGCAAGTTCTCCTTCTCTGGAAATCTTATATTGTGGGACACGTGGTAGAGATACTCCCTCCTTTACAGTAATACGTACTGGAGGGATTAACATCTGCCCCACATCCGTGTCAGAAGTGGCCCACAACGTGTTTGGTAAGGAGGCCAATACTTCAGATTCATGGAGAAAACACACTCGCTCAAAGTCTGGGTAATTCTCATTCAACACAACTCGCACTCCTTCTGGGGCACAGCGAATAGTAGCTCGAAAGTGTTTTAACATATCGAGTCCAATAATATTATCTGGTGTATTTGGAGACAACAAAAAGGGACATGGGGCAGCAAATTTATCAACATGAAATGCAACTGGTTGAGACAATGGGCTAGAAGTAGGTGTTCCATCGAACCCTATTGCTGTAATTACCTCGCCAGACAGGGGAGCCCTTGGAACCAAGTATTTGGACAAAGCGCTACGAGTAGCTCCTGTATCGACCAGAAATTGATCAGTGGAACCCAGCACATGTGCTTCTATGTATGGACCCCTTTGATCAACTGGTACCTCAACCGATTCCACACCCCATCCTACGCAATCCTATGTATAATGCTCATCCCGTGGTTCAGCAGGACCACCCTCATTTATCTGATATTGATTGCGGTTATCAAACGTATTATAATCAGACTGACCACGACCCCTTGCTCCATATCCTCCACGATCATTCGTACCATAGCCTCCTCGATCATTCGTGCCATAACCTCCTCTTGACCCTCCATAATAATTCCTAGACCTTCCACTTCCTCGTCCCCTCAAATTACGCTGCTCTCGAAACACCGGACAGTCTGCAATCCAATGCCCAAACTGTTTGCAGTATGCACATTGATTCACAGAAATGTCAGAACGAGGGGGAGGAGCATTACTGTATGATCCTCGCCCTCCTCTGTCATTTCCTCTCGTAGCCTGAACCTGGGCTAACATTACCTTCGTCTTCAAATCCTTTGCTTTCTTTTCACTACTTTCTTTTGCCTCTAATTCCTGTCTTTCATAATATTGAGCCATAGTCAATAAAGAAGCAGGGGTTGCTGTGGTCCATGAACTTTCACTCGCTTTCAATCGTTTCGCAATCTCCTGTAGGAGATTAGCCACATACTTATCAACGAATAAATGCCTGCCAGTATCTTCTGTCAATAATTGACCACTGTAATCATGGAACGCTTCCTCGAAGCGAGAGAAAAAATCGGAAACTGATTCATCCGCTTTCTGCTTACAAGAGGCTAATATAGTCCAATCAATCTTTTTAGCGGGAGCAAGAGTCTTTAGTTTTGTTAGTCTGGCCCCTGGAAGGTCTAATATTAATTGACACGGCTTACATGCTGGTTCTCTATCTAAATCAGCCTGAACAAGATCTTTCCAAGTGGCCCCGAGAGTCGTGAGGTCATCAAACCTACGAATCGCTCTCCACATATCAGGGGGCAATATCAACCCGAAAAATAGATCAATATCAACTAACGTCATGATACATGAAGAAATTGCGCTTTCAACATTTTCATAAAAAGCCGCAGGGTTTTTACGGGGATCAGGTAAAGCATTCTTAAGCGCCATGACATCTGCTCTATTCCAAGGCGTATAAACCCAATTATATACAAAATACCCTTTCGCGTCTTTGGATCTTTTATCATCATCTGTGCCATCCCCTTTATGAGGGACATATAAAGGCGCAGCTTCTCGCATAGGTCTAACATTAATCGCAGCGATCTTATCTGTTTCAAAGATAGGGCATTCTTTGGATATCCCCGTCGCTCCGGACGTAGACGAATTCTTCGACTTTTCCAACTCCCGTAGTCGTGTCGCCTCATTACGCAGTTCAATCAAACGCTTGAAGAAGTCGTCCGCATCTGAAAGAACAAAAAGACCTTTACGAAAATTCTCACGACCCTTGGATATCTCCTTTGGTTCTAACTCGAGAGAATATTTTCTATACCGCTCAACAACTTCATCTCCAAAATGATCTAAAAAATACAGTCGTTCCTTATCAGGCCACTGTTCCATTTGTTCAGTAACGTCAGAAACAGTAACAGTATTAATATTTAGTTTTCGTGCAAATGAACGTAATTCCGCAGCTCGTTCCGCATGTAACCTGGTACGCTGTGTTCGATCACTATCCTCGTCCGAGTCCTCGTTCGGAGCCGTAGGTACGACGTACGGAGGCGGACAACGATCTAGTAATGAAAAATCATCTGTTTCATTAGTAAGGACTGGATAAAGAGGACGCCTGATAGGGAATTGACCATTAACCTGTAAATTGCGTTCTCGTCTCTCCCTCACTTTCTTTTCCTGTAATTCCTTCTCCTGTAGCTGTAAAGCTTTGTCATGTGCAGCCTTCCGCTGCACTTTCTCCGCCAAGGCTTCCTCACGCTTCGCTCGTTCACGCACCTCTTTCTCCCACATACGCACACAATCAAACATATCTTGTCTAGACCTTCGCTGAAACAAACACTGCTCTACATACTGTACCTTTCGAAGGTCAAACGACCCATATAGCGGCCACTGTAATTCACGATCAGTCTTAGTATACTTATGCCATAATGTACTATACATTATAGGTGGAATACCGAATTTGACATACATTTCACGATTTGGAGTCCCCTCTGGGGGAGCCGGCTGCTGTTCACTTAATCGATAATTGGTACCATTTTCAGAACAGCACATCCTACGGAGTGTGCTAAAAACAGGCATGTTCCAAAAAGTACCACGAAAATGTGATACTACAAAAATGTCACCTAACGCGGTGTACCGTTCAAATCAAATAAATCAGAGAAATATCCCTACATGCCTGCCTATGTGAGGTGCACTTCACATATTCAAATTCAAATTCAAAGATTCAAAACGTCAGCTAACAAATTTCAAATTCAAATTCAAAGTTTCAAAAAGCCACAGTAAGTGTCAGTAGACTACCTCACCGCTCAAAAGCTTACCAAATATTTTCAAACGTCCAAAGTCCAACTGCCAAGTTCTGTGGTCAAATCAGCCAAAACGGCACATCACGACAATCCAAGATCAGAATCTCAGTCGAGGACCGGCGCCACCTGGAAGGTCAGATCGGAAGGAAGGGAAAACACACCGTGGGTGCCAAGACTCGGGTCACTCAGTGGCAGCGTACGCGTCCATGGCGAGTTTCCTGACCTTCGTCACGACCTCTCCTTCGGGCATCCGAGTCGCCGATGAGTCCCTTCGTGGTCGCCAATTGTGGTGTTGGTATGAAATCAGGCCTACATACTCTGCTAAACTCTCGAACGCCTTAGTATAGAAGTTGGCACGGACACTGGAAAAGGTAAAAGACAAGTTTATTAAGACCCCATGGGGTGGTGATACATTCCTACAGCACCCTTCGGCAATGTAAGAAGTAGCACACCGAACATCGGTGCGCGACCTCTTTTATATAGTTTAATAGCAATAAAAAGATAGGCGGTTACAAGTTACACATTTTAGGTACATATAAGGTCATTTTTGGAACACAGCCAGCATGTGGGAGGAGTTCAACGGCACTGGTCAGTTAGTGTGAACATTCCTAAAGAGTGACCAGTTGATACATAGTGCGCATGTGCGCTTGACCAGTACTAAAAATAGCCTGTTGCCGAGCAGAATAGTGACCATGGGTATCGAGAAAGGACGAAAGGGCACACTGACCACGAGGCAGCGTGGTCATAGGAAACGGAAGTCAGAGGGATTCAAAATGGCCCCCGTTCGTTTTGGTCAAGTTAACAGAAAAGACCGTGTAGCTGTGCTAAACGCTAACTCAGGAGCTGCCAAAACACGACACATCGGACAAGCAAATAACGACTGGGCAGAGCGAGTATACAATGAAGAAAAGCAGAGAAGAAGAAAATCAAAGAAGAAATCATGGAATAGGGTGGAATGAAGACGGGAGGAGAGAAAAGAAGCATAGATGTATGTCCATTTTGGAGAACAGAGGATGAGGGAGGAGGAGTAGGGACGCTGTGGGGGGATCCACAGGAGTGCGGTGGGTAGTGAAGAAGTAAGGGTGGGAGAGAGAGAAAAAAGGGGAGGGTAAACTGGACAGAAAGAGGGACAGTAAAGGAGATAAAAGACAGGGCTGGGGGGGGGAGGTCCAAGGGGTGTTAAAGTACAAGATACCCCCAGTGATTGAGCGTATTCTTAAGTATTCCCACATGAAATGGAAATTCAAGTCCTAGAATGTGTAATGATACAAAAAAACTCTGTATCTTGAGGTGAAAATGTATAGTTCTCATAGCTGATCCAAGATTCGAATGACAAAGTCTGAAATCAATGGCTAAAGCAGGCTACTCAAATAAGCTTACAAAAAGCTCTCTGTATATTGGAAACAATAGGTCGCATAGATAACTGTGCAATTAAGCTAGAACTACAAAGGTATGTGACTGTGGAAGTGGGAACAAGAAGGCACTGGAGATGCAGGCAGTTGTTAGAGGGGACAGTGGCAATATATGTGGAGAAGGAGAGCATCTGGGTCTTGACATACATAGATTTACTGTGACTGAAATTGCAAACTATGCGGGACCACCTGTGGAACAAAAACATGTGGTATTGTACTCAAAAGCAACATTTCTTTCCAGGGAAGACTTTAAAGGTTGGAATGAGCCTACAGTCATGGCTGAATGTTTCCATCCCTAGAGTCAAGTGCAAATAAGTCCCATTCAATCCACAATTTGTATAGCGCGCTACTCACCCAGTAGGGTCTCAAGGCGCTGGGGGGAGGGGTTCGTTACTGCTCCAAAAGCCAGGTCTTGAGTTGTTTCCTGAAGGAGAGGTGGTCCTGGGTCAGCCGTAGGTGGATGGGGAGGGAGTTCCATGTCTTGGCCGCCAGGTAGGAGAAGGATCTTCCTCCAGCGGTGGCTCTGCGAATGCGTGGTACCGTGGCGAGGGCGAGGCTGGCCGATCGTAGCTGGCGGGTGGGTGTGTAGAAAGTGAGGCGGCTGTTGAGGTACTTCGGGCCCATGTCGTGGAGAGCCTTGTGTGCGTGGGTGAGGAGTCTGAACGTGATCCTTTTGTTGATGGGGAGCCAGTGCAGGTCTCTCAGGTGGGTAGAGATGTGGCTGCGGCGAGGGATGTCCAGGATGAGTCGTGCGGAGGCGTTCTGTATGCGCTGGAGTATTTTCTGTAGTTTGGCAGTGGTTCCCGCGTAGAGGGTGTTCCCGTAGTCCAGTCGGCTGGAGACGAGTGCGTGGGTGACTGTCTTCCTGGTTTCGGTGGAGATCCATCGGAAGATCTTGCGGAGCATGCGCAGGGTGTTGAAGCACGATGACGACACGGCGTTGACTTGTCTGGTCATCGAGAGGGAGGAGTCCAGGATGAAGCCCAGGTTTTGTGCGTGGTCCGTTGGCTTGGGGGTGGTGCCCAGGGCAGGGGGCCACCAGGAGTTGTCCCAGGCAGAGGGCAATGATCCCAGGATGAGGACTTCCGTCTTGTCTGAGTTCAGTTTCAGGCGGCTGTTCTTCATCCACTCTGCGACATCTTTCATCCCTTCGTGTAGGCTGGCTCTGGCGGTGGCGGGGTGGTTGGTGAGGGAGCGGATCAGCTGGGTGTCGTCGGCATAGGAGATGATGTTAAGGTTGTGTTGGCGTGCGATGGCTGCGAGGGGGCTCATGTAGACGTTGAAGAGGGTGGGGCTGAGTGAGGATCCTTGTGGTACGCCGCAGATGACTTCGGTGGCCTCGGATCTGAATGGGGGAGGCGGACTCTCTGGGTTCTTCCGGCGAGGAACGAGATGATCCACTCCAGTGCCTTCTCTTGGATTCCGATGTTGCTGAGGCGCTGTACTAGTGTGCGGTGGCAGACAGTGTCGAATGCTGCAGAGAGGTCCAGGAGGATGAGGGCCGCTGTTTCCCCGTTGTCGAGCAGGGATCTGATGTCGTCGGTGGCTGCGATGAGGGCGGTCTCGGTGCTGTGGTTGGCTCGGAAGCCGGACTGCGAAGGGTAGAGGGATCCGTTTGTCTCGAGGAAGGTGGTGAGCTGTTTGTTGACGGTCTTCTCGATGACTTTGGCAGGAAAAGGGAGGAGCGAGATGGGGCGGAAGTTCTTGAGGTCGGTGGGGTCCGCTGTTGGTTTCTTCAGGAGGGCGCTGAGCTCGGCGTGCTTCCAGCTCTCCGGGAAGGTGGCGGTGTTGAAGGAGATGTTGATGATGTCCCGGAGTTGGGGTGCGATGATGGAGTCGGCCTTGTTGAAGACGTGGTGGGGGCAGGGGTCGGTTGGTGATCCGGAGTGGATGGTGTTCATCGTGCGGGTGGTGTCTTCAGTGCTGACCGGGGTCCAGTTGCAGAGGGTGGTGGTGGGGGGCGTTGGTTCGGTGGTTGGGTGCGTGGTCTGCTAAGTTGAGCATGCTCAGCAGGAAAAGATACTAGCGAGCAAATTCTACTCACAGATACTAACTTTATTTAGTATTTTGAGGTAAGGTATCTAAATGAGATAAACTGGCTTCCTATATTAACTTTGCAATATGGACATCACCTACTACTAGGCTGGTGTTTTTCCTGTTGATGATCAGCTAAGATATCCTCTCTTGCCATGCCCAGCTTTACTGCCAGGAAGATCAACAGCAACACTGTCTCCCATCCCATCATCATCCAACACAATTCACAAGCGGAGAATTCTTTTACCCTGTGCTTCAATGGTCCAACTCTTTCCTCTCAGGACAAACTCAAATGGTCATTTTAGCCCTCTACTCATCCAACCTGATCTGCGGCATCCCGCAAGGCTTCTCCCTGAGCCCCACTCTCTTCAACATCTACATGGCCCCTATTGCCAGCATCATTCACTCCCATGGATTCAATACCATCTCTTTGCAGACGACACACAGCTCATCTTCTCCGCCAATAGATGATACTGCCACTAACCATGCAAAATGCATTAGCTGCACATGCTCTGTAGTTGACTGGATGAAAATGAACTACCTCAAGCTTAACAGTGACAAAACAAAAGTGGTTCTAACTTAGCAAAGAAACCTTTCTTTGGTCCCTGGGGTGGTGGCCTGCTGAGCTAGGACCGACACCCCACCCATCCAATGATGCCAGGATCTTGGGCATTGTGCTTGACAGCCTAATTAATCTCCATGACCAATCAATTCAACTCAGTTGCCTTACCTGCCTCCACACTCTCAAAATGCTCAAGAATGTCTTCAAATGGCTCCCCTTGAACACCCGCAGAGCCATCATGCAAGTTATTGTCACCATCAGGCTCGACTACAAAGTCCTCTACATCCGCATTGCTGCTCAACTCACCAATAGCCTCAAAGTAATACAGACCACAATAGCTGGACTCACTGTAAATCTTCCACATTGCACCCACATGTCTAAACACCTCAAAGACCTCCCTTGACTTCCAATCCACAAATACACCCTTTTCAAACTCCTCACCCACCTACAAGGTTCTTCACAACCACAGCCCAGCTGACCTCTGCCGTGCTAGCCTTGTCCCCTGCATCGGCTGAGGCAGAGGCCATTTCTTCTACTACCTTGCACCCAAATCCTGAAACAACATCCCCACCACATCAGAGCCTCCAGCTCTGTCCTTGAATTCAGGAAGAAACTAAAGACCTGGCTCTTCCACAAGGTCCCTGATAGGCCAGGCCTCCCCCTTCACAGGCGCTTTCCATGTGATATGCGCAACCTGCAAAAAACAATTACATAACAGTGGATGAAGTCAACTCATTTTGCACAGAGCATCAGAAGTTCATTTCATATGAGGGATGGAACCTGTGATCGATTGGCAGGCAGTTACCTGTCAACAGGATATTTCAAGGTCTCCGTGAATCAATGAAGGAAGTAGCTCAGGAACTGCTGTTTGATTTATGCATTTTAGATGTATGTTGGCTCAACTAATTGGTATCATTATTGCAGTGGAAAAGAACACCATGGAGCCTTATTCCAGATGGTGGAACAGCCATGTGCTACTGTAGGATGCTGTACAGAACTTTCAGGTGATCCTAGCTTTTGTCCTCCTATTAGTTATTATGTTTTTCCTGTTGCAGTTATGAAAGCACAAGTTGATGTAAAGACTAGGTTGCTGACAGCGCCTCTCTCCTAAATACTAAGGTTTGTCTACCACTATCAAATTGCTTTCAAACAGCAACAAACAAGATCAGAAGAATTAGGGGAAATGTTAATGCTTCTTATGTTCTACTACAAACCACGATAGAAGGGTTTAATATACTGCTTTGGTGAGAGGCTCAAGATCTAGCATTATGCTCGTTGTTATTCTCCAAAATGAAATAAATGAAGAGTTACTAATGCCTTCTTTCGATAACTTTAGAAGCCCCACTAGATGCATTTCAGGAAGTGTCTGACAACTGGACTCTATAGGCTTGCTGTCAACTGAGCCTCTTGTACTTGGGACTACAATGGTATCGGACCAAGGCCACCAGTGCGGACTGGCCTCTGGCTGCCTCATGCTCAGAGTCCATATGCCTGGGAATCCTAGCAGCTCTAAGAAGTAATTAGAAGGTGAAATATAGACCTGTGCAAAACTCCTCACTGAGAAAATCCGGACTATCCACCACATCATGCTACCATTTCATTTCATTCCTAGCCTGCATAGTGTTGCACAAGCTGAAATTCACATTCTAATGTTACTTTATTTTTGTTTTACACGCTATTTGCGCTGATAATGAAAAAAAAACCTGGTTTCATTCATGTATCAAAATTGAAATGTACCTGAAGAATACGACGTGTTTTTTTCTTATCCTCAAGTAACTGTTAATGTCTATAGTTGATAAAACCCAATACAAATTGTTTGATAATCAGTACTACCATTCTTCCATTTCTCCCTGGCATAACGAAACTCGAGGGGGCCCCCTGCAAGGCTCGTGGAGGGGGCCCTCCGGAATCAATTAGAAGCTCTCCAGCCAGAGTAATGCGAGGAGGAGGCCACCTGGAGCTGATGGGGGCCTGTGTTACACCACTGCCACGTCATGAAGAACAGCCTACATAGCGGGGATCAAACCAACCTCACCTGCTGTAACTTGCTCTAAACTCTAATACTGGCTGAGATGAAAACATAGTACCATATCCCGAGTAGAGGCCTGTGACCAGCTCAACCCCAGCCAGAATGCAAACCCTCTGCCCTGGAGCAATGTATCCTGGGTAACTTGGAGACATTCATTAACCTCGCCGATGAGACCCTCGGATTCTCAGGTGCGGCTTTCTATTTGAGGGCTGTGCGATGAGCCTAGGATTAACCTAGTTACAGCTGTTTGTACCTTCCACAAAAATGACCTAACTTTGCCAGATGTTTTCGGATAGCGTCCATTGCAGCACTCTAACCTGGACTTAAAGTCAGCTGGTAGAGTAGCCCCAGGGCACAGCAGTGGCGTAACATAGGCCCCCACAGGGAGGGGCGAGCTCCAGGGGCCCCCCTCAGCACAGTTCCCTGGCCTGAGAGTGTCTGACTGACTCCAGAGTGGGCCCCGTTCCCTACCATGCACCAAGGCCCCCGACACAGTGGCCGCGCTTCTGCTTAAAGTTGGTGTTTAACAGGTAAAACATGCAGCGCACGTATAGACTAGCCGAGGCTCATAACATAGAGTCTGCTGGACTACCCCAGCCCCACATCTGGCGCTGCACGTGAAGCAGTGAAATCCAGATGCCGCGGCCTCCCGAGGATTCTGATTAGACAGGAACATTCCCTTCCAAGAAAACACTCGGCATAAAGAATGCATTTTGCGCAGGCCAACATCTGCCCTGCACGTGAAGCAGCCCCGGCCAGAAGTAATGGAAATGTTACTTCTTATCTTGTCGAACCTGAAGATATCCTCCGCTCCAGGCTGACTCTATATGTATTATTCTTATGTCTACAATAAAACAAAGGTAAAGTGTTCGTGCCCTGGGAATGACTGAGCAGAATATGCAGTGTATACAATCAATAGCCCCGGTTCACGAACATTTGCTGTGACTGACACCTGTAGTAGTCATGGCTTACTCCTGAAATCTAGTAGAAAGCCATAAATCTACAAGAGTAAGCCACACCATCTGACAGAAAACCCTTCTTCACTCTGACCCGTGGTGTCAATGAATTACAATCATTTTGTTCTTTATCAAAACAGTAGGAGTATTTTGTATTTGGCTGTTGAAATACCACCGACCGAGCGATACACTGATGACGCGGTGGGTACTGCTTCGCTGGTGCAGTATTACATCCTCAGCTTCACGTTTGGAGGCTAACATGTGGGTCCAACTTTCTTCACCCTACGAGCGCAGGCTAGCCTCGATCTAGGCATAAATCCCATCCTGCGCCCGATTCAGAATTACAACGAGCAGCCGTGCTGAGGGCAGACGACATGACACGATTTAACAGCAGCAAAGAGGAAAAGATGGAGAAAGGATGGTGCGAGGCAGTGATGCAATATTCCGTCATACAGATCCTTGACTTACAGAAAAGCAACGAGTGTCCTTTTTAAAAATGGAGGACATACAGGAGCGTGCAAGGTCTTTATACAGCCAGGCACACGGCCCCCTGTTCTTGCGAATGAGAAATTCTCTGGAGCGTATATTTTTACGGAAGCCTACGCTCCAGTTTCTGGGAGGAATTTAACCCTCTAAATACATCTCTGGCAACCTCTTCAAACCTCCTTCTACTAATGCTGAGATGATGGAAGATGACAAGGCTCGACATTGCTTAACAACAAGCATTGGCAAACCTAATTGGTCCCTCCTTATGAACCAAGAAAAAAGTAGCAATGATGTAACCACAGCTGACTGCCGCCTCAATTTTTAGGCGCACACATGTGTGGTTGCATCAGGATGCCCATGCGTTAAAACGAAAAAGGTGGGTAGCATTTTAGGGTCGAGCCTGAGCCCTCGCACAAGCTCTGCTCTGGCGATCTGTTGTAGTAAAGTACGGGAGAGAAGCCCGCCCACTCCCCTGCTCATACTTTTCATTGGCTTGTGACTTTGTCAATCCTAAATGCTGGCTTCTGATTCAGTAATTAGCTTGTTCGTCCCTCCTTAGTACGGTAAGGTTTTCATTTGTAACCTCCCATGCCTAGTGGCCCCTTAACTTGGTTGTTACAAAGTATGTGTACTATTTTCTTTATTGAGTTTCTCCTATGTTAGGCATGACGACGTGCTTTGCTTACATTCAGCGTGGTCTGCGTGCTTTCGCTTTCAAAGCAGCTGAGGCTGGAGGAGGCGGTGGGGCTGTAAATGCCCAATCCCGTGCACAAGCCATGGGTGTCGGTCATGCCACAAGAAAAGCCATTAGAGAGCCTGTCGGGAGAAGATGAACCCCTGGGAGCCTGGCTAGAGCTGCCGCTTCCCCTGACAGCTCGAGCTGGCTGTGGCCGCGTGCTCCGGGGGGTGCTGAGGATGCGGTGGCTGCCGTAACAGGTGAACGAATGTCCTGCCAAGCCTGGACCCTGCACATCCTCAATGAAGGTGAGAGTAGGACTCTCGGGAAGCCGGGTCTAAGAAGCATTGCAACAGCTGGTGGGGTGATTTGTGGGACAGCGGAGTAAGAATGGTGGGGTCTTTTCTGCGGTGATAATTTTCAGATGCCCTGCATGCTTGGTTTCCTCATACTTTGCCCCGAACCTCGGGTTGCTGTTTTTTCCTCATCATCAGAAAGGGACTGTTAAAGATTTATCTTGTTTGTTTATCTACAAAGGCAAGTAGTGTCAGGGCTGCATTGGGAACTCGAGCCCTCATGAAGATGGATGGTGCTGCGACGAGCAGAGGGGGTGGGGCCCTGCCAGCCCGGGAACCCCGTTGAATACCCCATCTGAGCTGTGGGGGTCACCCCTCTGCCTCTGTATCGTGAAGAGGGAACAGTGGCAGAGCTGAGCAGGCTCTCAATGTCCGAGACAGGCATCAGGCAGGAGATTGCCCGCAAAGGTAGGGTGGGTGCGTCAGGCGGATGGAGAAAAGACAGATGGGTGGGTTGATTATTGATTGAAGGCCTCGTGGGAGAGCAGAAAGATGGAAAGATGGGTGAACTTTGATGGATGGATTGGGTGGGTTGGGGAATGGATGGATGGATGAATGAATGGGATTGGATACAAATGGGTTGGATGCATAGGCGAATGACACGGTGGGGGAGTTGACTGATGAATGAATGGGTTTGTGTGGATTGGTGAAAGGGTGGCTGGGTAGGCTAGGTAGGATGGGTTAGAGGACTAGATGGACTGTAGAAGTGAGTGGTGGGAAAGGCGCCATCAGTATGGACCTCGGCATGGTGGCCCTCTGAGCTGGGTCCCCTACCGTCCCCCAGTAACCCAGTGAGAAATCTGGGGGTATGGCTCGACAATAAAATATCTTTCGAGCAACAGACGAAACAGCTGGCAGGGACTTGCTTTGGCATCCTGAGAGTTTTGAGGAAGACGTTGGATATACTCCCCCTACCTGCCAGAAAAACCATGGTGCATGCCCTTATTTCGTCCCGATGGGACTATGGAAACGTCCTGTATTTGGGGGCCAGTGCAAAATGCATTCATAGGCTACAACTGGTACAGAATGCGGCGGCCCGGCTGGTTCTCCTGCTGCCCAGGAGGGCCTCTTCTAAGAGAGCACTCAAATCCCTGCACTGGCTACCTATTAGGGAACGAGTGAAATTCAAAGCCCTCTGTGTAGGACATCGCATCCTACAGGGGAAAGGACCCACCTATCTCCATAATCTGTTAAACCCCTATCACCCTACCCGTCAGTTAAGATCGTGCGGGACTGGACGAGTAGCAGTTCCCAAGTTTAGCAGAGTGAGAATGGGTGGACACTCCTTCAGATTCCTGGCTGCCCAGCAATGGAATCAACTATCACAGAAGCTACGCCTGGAAACATCAGAGCAGGCCTTCCGCAAAGAGTTAAAAACCTTTCTGTTCCCAAAGGACATCTGATCTTCCATTAAAGATCTTGGCGGAACAAGTCAATAGGGGCTAGTTATCGCGCGGAGACACACTAGTTAGTGTAACCAGGCGCTTTATAAATTTAATAATCATAATAATAATAATAGTAGGTAGCTCCAAAGGTTGGGGTGCGTGGGGGAGTGGATAGATGGACAAATGCCTGGGATTGGATGCAAGGCTGAGAGGATGGGTCAGTGGGTTTGATGCACAGATGGAAGTAAGGTCGGTGAGCAGACTGTTGAATGAATGGGTTTGTATAGATTGGTGAAAGGATGGATGAGTGGACTGGGTTCGATTAGTTGGATGAGTAGATGGACTGTAGAGGAGGGTAAGTAGTTTCATGGTTTGAATGAATCATGGATGGGTCGATTGTGTGGGCTGGGGAGTGGATAGATTGATGAATGCCTAGAATTAGCTGCAAGTCTGAAAGGAGGGGTCAGGTGGATTGGATGCACAGGTGGATGGAAGGGTGGGTGAGTTGACTGCTGAATTAATGCATTTGTGTGGACTAGGTTGGATGAGTAGATGGGGTGTTTTAGTGCGTAGGTATCATGGGTTTAAATGAATGGGTGAATCATTGATGGGGGATTGGGTGGGCTGGGGAGTGGAGTTATTAATTATTTTTATTTATTTGAAAAGTTTTATAAAGCACAAACATGACCCAAACAGGGTATCAGAACGCTGTACAAAGGAGGGTACATGGAAAGTACATGGCAGTACAAAATAGAACACAAGAATTATCTAAAAAAGTAGTTACAACAGGAAATACATCAAAAAGGACCTGTGAAGAGAAACATAACAAATTTAGAGCGACAGGTAAAAAGATTGTCAAGCTGGTAATGGAAGTAGATTAAAGATGGCATCAGGGCTACTGCTGTAGATGGTCATTCTTTATTAGCCACTTGACATGTTTTTTGAAAGAGGTAGTCGATGGGTTGGATCTGATCTCGGGAGGAAGATTCTCGGAGCAAGACCAGATAAGGCACGGTTGTAAGTTCTTTTCTTATTGAATTTGGGTGGTTTCAAAAGTAGAGTATTAGAGCTTCTTAAGTTCCAACTTGAGCCCGATAGGTCAAGATTTTTTTCTAGGTAGACAGGGGTGTTGTAATGAATAGCTTTGTGCATCAGGCAAGCTATCTTGAAATGAATCCTTGCTTCAATGGATAGCCAGTTAAGCTGAGTTAAGTCCACAGTGATATGGTCATGCTTTCTGGAGCACGCGATGACTCTGGCCGACACGTTAAGAGTGGCTCTAAGCGGAGCCAGACTAGCTTTAGGAAGGCCGGCTAGGGTCACCAAACCATATTTCAATCGTGAGATGACTAGGGATTGGATTGTTGACTGGATGTCCTCAGGAGGCAAGAAGAATGGCTTGACTTCCCTTAGGGTGTTGAGCTGATGATTGACACTTCTAATAGTGGCACTAATGTGAGCTTGCATGTTTAAGTATTTGTCCAGTCTGGTGCCTAAAGATCTAGCCGAGACAACAACATGAGGGGTGCAGTTAAGTGCAGAGAGTTGTTTGATCCAGTCTTGGGTAGGAGCTGAGTGGTTGCGGGGGGAAATCAGAAGGAATTCTGTTTTGAGGGTATTTAACTTAATGTAAAGAAGTTATAGCTAGAGGTTTATTTTCAACAGTTATTATCTAGAAGAATACCCTGCAAAAACTAGAATATATAAGTATGTGAGACAAGCATATAAACAACACGAATATAACTATTTTTTATATAAACTGTTCAAACTATTTATTCTTGTTGTGTATCGTATATCTTTTTTGTTTTTATGATTTTTGGAATTATACAAACATATACAAAATCGGATTTGGAAATCAAAAAATTATTTACAAGTACATCAAATTATGCAAAGTCAACCAAATATAAAAGAGTCCTGGTGATAGACGGAGACGTTGACTCAGGCAGTGCGGCAGATGTCTACAACGCGCGTTTCGGCATACATGCCTTCATCAGGTAGCCGTCCACTACTCCAAAAAGAAAGGGGGGGGAATGATAATCTTTAGTAGGCTGCGGTTTCAGCTCTTTCAGTATGTTGTTATATGAATGGATATGCGCCCATATAAACGAAATTATAATGTTAAAACAGAGCAGTCTCACGGTATCATCTTTATCTTTTCTTTTTAGGAGACAACGACAATCCCATGTATTAGAGAACTGGATAGTGAAGCAGGATACTTTTCAATGTGAACACCCGAATGGATAACAGCATCTCAATGATGAATTCACTAAGCGCTGGAGCACATTAATGCGGTCGATTATTCAGATTTGGAATTATGGATGCTCCAGTGTAGAATATTCAGTGGTTGTCATTGCACGTTAAACGTTAAATATATCAGATGGCTATTTGGCCTTCCTGTGCCTGCGTGATCCTTAAATCCCCGCCGGGCATTACGGACGGCTTTTCATCTTGCAGTTGCTGGCTCCAGGTCTGCTTTGAAAACTGATGCAAATGAGGGTATTTAACAACATATGATTATATGTTAGCCACTGTTGCGTTTGCCAAAGTGCATAGAAGAATGCCCGGGATTGGATGCAGGGCTGAGAGGATAAGTCGGTGGGTTGGATGCACAGATGGATGGAAGGGTGGGTGAGTAGATTGTTGAATCAATGGGTTTGTGTGGATTGGGGAAGGAAGGATGGGTGGACAGGGTCGGATTTGTTGGATGAGTGGATAGACTGTAAAGGTTGGTGAATATTTACTTGGGTTAGAATGAATGGTTGAATGCATGGATGGGTGGACTAAGCTGGGTGAGTTGTATAGACAGATGAATGGACGTGGTGTATGGATAATTGGATAAGTACACAGGTTTGGATGAATGGAAGGATGAAAAAGGTGGGGTATGTAGATGGATGGATGTAATGTTTCTCACTCTTCTCGCAAATGTTCCGTGGTGACAAGAAGTCCCCATCACCTTTCTTACCTGTGAGAATGAACATCCCAGGAGGCCATGATCAGTCATGTACACAGCACAGCGTGCCACATACTTTCTAACCCTAACGAAGGTCTCTAGTGAGAGGTTTAACTGGTTTCAGGAATGTGTGCTGGTTTGCGTCAGCAATTCACACACACACCTCTGTTATTACACCCCCACACATTGATATAAAATATATTCCTCTCTACACATATGTGCACCCAGACACATCTCTACCCCCACACCAATATACTCACACATCCCCACACACATACAAGAAGTACACATGTCTCTCTAAACACACACACACACGCACGTGCATATACAGGCAAACTCACTCTCGCACATCGTCTGCCTGCAGTGCAGATCACAAGAGAGCCCATTTTGTGTTCAAAAGCAACCCCCCATGTCTTCTCGGTGTTCATTACGGTAACATGCCACCTTGTCTGTCTTCCGACCTGCATCAACCTGACCCCTCTTTCTGCTTCTTCCTTCAGTAAAAGCTGAGTGTGTAGGGAGGGGTCGTAAGGGGCAGGGGTCTGGTTTCTGTATATTGCAACAAAAATGGTCTGTGGCCTTCTCTTGACCTTCAGCAGGCTTTGTTGTTACTGTGCTCGAGGCTCCCACTACATACCCCACCATACCAACATAGAGCTCCGTAAATAGCTATGTCAATCCACCACCCTGGTATCGCAGGATTTAGGGAGAAGCTCAGCTGTGCACAATGGGCCCGATTCACAAAACTAACTTAAGACAAAATCCTAAATTTACTACCATTTACTCATTTTGGTATCCACAGAAGGCACTTACTCATTTTGGTATTCACAGAAGGCACTTACTGGCACTTACTCATCAATGAGTAAGTGCCTTTTGTGAATACCAAAATAAGTAGGTGCCTTCTGTGAATACCAAATGGTAGTAAGTTTAGGATTTTGTCTTAAGTTAGTTCTGTGAATCGGGCCCAATGGCCCTGAAACTCGAACTGTAGTATACAGTGTTGGGGCATACACACAACTCTCCCAAAGTATCTCCACTCTGATCTGCCTCAGCCCCCTGCTCACGCACTACAGGTATCTACACACAACTGCCTGAGCCCCACCTGCTTCACAGCTACAGGTATCAACACACAACTGCTGAGCCCCTCCTTTCCAGCTAGATGTATCTACACAAAACTGACTAAACCCCTTGCTTCCCCGATACAGGTATCGGCACCCAACTGCCTGAGCGCCCTACTGTAACAGGTATCTACACATAACTGATGAGCCCCCTTACTCCCAGGCTACAGGTGTCTACACACAACTACATTTGGGTCAAGTTCTTGCTATATAAAAACTGCTGAAAAATGCACAAAGAGATTACAAAAAAGCCTTAACATAAGGAAATACAACCAGATGCCCATTTCCTGGCTGATTTGCACAAAATTAAATTAGAAAACCTGGATAAACTGCAGCTTTTCAGCTTAAATTGTGTGATCTTAGAGAAATATTTCATTTCACTGAAACTCTTTTTTCTTCATTAACACTAATGAAAGCACTTTCAGATATTTGAGTTCAGAATGGCAGTTGTAAACAAGTGTTTACGCTTCAATAGGTCTTGCATTTTAGAAACTTTGACCTATTGGTATTTTACATGACAATGCATCATTGCAGGTTTTTTTAAAACACATAAATAAATGGCATTGCCATTTACAATGCCAATATGTCAAAATCTCGCAATTGCGAGACCTATTGCATTGCAAATGCTTGTTTATACTTACATACCCAATCTGAATCAGTAATTTAAAAAATGAAGTGTAACTATCACAAAATATACTCATTGTAAGGCCGAGTAGCCTGGTAACAATTTGCTGCCCTGCCAACCAAAATTCTTTTAGGTAATAAAAAAAAGGACCACAAGGGACGGGAGAAAGGGGGAAATGGAGCAGTGGGTTTGTGGAGTGGATGATGGGGAAGCAACAGGCAATTGGTGGATGGAAATGAAGCAACAGAGGCGCTTGAGGTTGAGCCACAGGAGGCAAAATAAATATTAATAGTTGGGGATTGGTGGGGAAAGCAACAGATGAGCTTGAGGTGAGGTGTGAAGGAGAAATATGGAACACGCAGAGGGCTGAGTGTTTGGGGGAGAGAAGCAGCACACGAGGAAGAGAGCTAGAAAACAAGTGCATGCTCATGGGGAACTGAAACAAGTGTAGCTCCCTAAATGTAAGCAGTGGAAAGATATAAGTCATCCATTCAAAAGAATGATAAAGAGGCTATGATCCAGGGGAAGGGCAAACGGAAGTGGAGGGCGGACGGACACACACAAGATGGACAAGGAAGCCATCTAATAAAAAACAAGCAAATAAGAGTGACAAAAATGATAACCACTGGTGAGCAATGGGTTGGGCCAAAGCCCACGGTACATTGATAGTAAAGTCCACAATATGCTTTTGCCTGCCAGACAGTTGTCTGGTAGGGGAGATTTAAAAGTATCCCAATATGCCTACAATTTCTTTGGCCGAGCCAGGACTTTCAGGCTGCCATCACTGGTCCCTCAGGAATACTGCTCCTGAAACTACCAATGCCGCATGTTGCGGAATTCAAAAAATAGCTTGGAAATCCCAAATTACACCAAAGGTACCCTGAGACATTGGGCAATATGGCAGGGATCAAACACAAGGCAACCAATTCCTGTAGTAATTAATCATGTCAGAGACAATTCGTACCCGTTAATGTCAGCTGATGAAGTGTTCAGGGATTACTTTGAATGCAGTATCTTCACATTCCTTGCACTTCCATGTTCGGCCTGGTTGTGAATGACACAGGCCCTTGGTTGTAGTTTTAGTCTTAAAAAATCCAGCCAATTTCAGCTGAAGGTCAATTTGCCTCAAATGTCTCCTGTTAAAACACTGCACCGACAATGTTGTTCAAAACTCTGTTAAAGGATCCATCTATGCATTTTTTCCAATATCTGACCTTTAAGTTAACATTTGTCCTGTTTCCTACATTCACACCTTTTAAGGAAAGAAAGCTTATCAATTTTGAGAGATGTTTCATATTTGAAATAAGTCCTGTTTTTGTTACAAGATTATTAGTTCAAGATTATTAGTTAAAAGAGTCTCCACATAAGGCCTGCTCCTTCACATGTCTGTCTTAAGTAACCACGTTGGCTTGGAGCTGGTTATGAGTGTGCTCAGTTGGGCTGATTATCTACAGGACTTGTAACTTACGTTCTATTGAGGATGTAATCAGCGTTGGGTGCTCCTTCTACAGCTAGTAGGGTAGGGTGCTCCTTCTACAGCAAGTAATGTAGGGTGTTCCTGCCACAGTGAGTTCAGATTGGAACATTAACGCAAACCCATCTGACCTCTAAATTAGATGTGCAGAAGGAATGTATGTTGTGATCCCACAGTCTTTTACCCCGTAGGAAATCACAACGCGGTCGTTACAACGACTGCATTGTTATTCCGCATACCATTACTCCGCAAGTCAGAACAACGACTTGCCGAGGGGGGGGCGCTGGATGTTGGAATAGTATAATTTACTATTCCAACTCCAGTCTGTGCAGACAATGGGAAGGTGTTGGATTTCAAATCCAACACCTCTCCCCCTCTCCGCAAGTCGTTGTTCTGACTTGCGGAGTAATGGTATGCGGAATCACAACACAGTCGTTGTAACGACCTCGTTGTGATTCCCTGCGGGGAAAAAGATTCGGGGTAAACGTTGTTTACCGTGCAGAAGAAACCCCTTAGTTCCCAGTAGGTACATGCTGCACCAATACAATAAGATGCCCAAGCGCTGAAATACCCTGTAGATTTATGTACACATTTCCAAGGTCAAGATAAAATCTTCAAGGAAGGCATGCTAAAGCATGTTATTTTTTGAAAAACGAACAGTAGTGAGCTTAATAATTAAGCCAAAAAACCCAAGGAAACCAATTAGCTAATTAGATAAATATTGTGACATGAAAACAAAATTGATAGAGACAAAACTTACTGTTGGTATACAAAATAGTTTTTTTTAAATTTATTTGAAATATTTTCTTCATTTTTGTTGAGAGTTTCTTTTATAAAAATACATATATTCAATTAAAAAGTCAATGACATACATTTTGTGATTCAAGAAGATTGTGAAAACATACTAAAAACCAAAACCAAAGCGGAACAAACATGACACAAATGACTATGTTGTTAGGTCGGGCTAGTGGAGTAAGCAAAGCGGTGGATGGAGACTCAATCTTCTTGAATCACAAAATGTATGTCATTGACTTTTTAATTGAATATATGTATTTTTATAAGAGAAACTCTCAACAAAAATGAAGAAAATATTTCAAATAAATTAAAAAAAAACAATTTTGTATACAAACAGTAAGTTTTGTCTCTATCAATTTTGTTTTCATGTCACAATATTTATCTAATTAGCAAACTGGTTTCCATGGGTTTTTTGGCTTAATTATTAAGCTCACTACTGTTCGTTTTTCAAAAAATAGTTTATTTTATTCCCTACTAGTAGTGAATGCATTAGGAGTAGGGGTCCCCTTTTTTCCAAATTATGCTAAAGCATTTTGCCATTCTGCTCTTCGAATCTCATTCCAGGTGCTGTTGTATTTTGGGAGGTGATTCCGCACTTGGTAAATAATGATACCACTGAGTGTGGTAATTACTGGCAGCAGGACCGCCCCTCCATTCCATTGGCACCTCAGTATGGGGATAATGCAATAATACGACTTGTTCATCTTCTTCTGCATGCCGTAGAATGTGTGGTGTGTCCTACTCACAAATTATGCCAAGATTTACCCAGCAAAATGCGTGGGGGGTAAAAGTTCAATATTATAGTTGCAGATCCGATTTAGACACCAACTCCCATTTACATCCATCTCTGGATCATCTCCCGCTTAGAATGAGAGCCTACTTACAGATTGTGGTAACATAGTTTGGGTAACTTTTTTAGACCCATTTCTTGGGTTCTCTAGAGTTGTAGTATCTCATACTGAAAGTATGTTTTTAGTTCTTTAATAATGCTTTGGTTTCTCCATCTTGACTGCATTGAACAGCCGGGCTGGAGAAACCCCCACAGACTCCCGGGCCTGAGCGGAGCGCCTTTTCAGCCCACTCAGGCCAATCCCTGCATTGCTCTCCTAACAGGAGAGCAGTGCAGGGATTGGATGGGAGTCTAGCCTAGGGGCTGCCGGGACCAGGAAGAGAAGAGGAAGCGCAATGTGAGATGGGAGGCTGCCTGCGGCTTCAGGTAAGTTCTTTTATTTTGATATGTTCTAACACCCCTTGTGCGCTCCCCCATGCACCCTCTTCAGTGTTCCCTCCACCCGCCCCACCAACCATTGTTTGTGATGGCTGCCACTGTGTGCCACATGTTGAGTGGGCAGTTTGAAATGGTTCCAATCGAGTTATTGTACTGTCAAATGACACAGATGTTATTATAATGCTACTTAGATTTGTTGTAATGTTCATAAGTGAAGGATTGACAGTGTTATGAATACTTTGTGGAACAGGTGGGAAAAGACACCTAATACTGTTTTATATTCTGTACAAGAAACTTGACTCAGTGATGCCCAGTGTTCTTTTCAAGGCACATATTCTAACGAGTGATGACACCCAGCAAAATTGGAATAAAGTTTGAAGCTTAAATTGTGAAGTTTCTAAAAGCTGAGACAGAAAAATAATGTGAATTTAAAGACATCGAAAATTAACTTATGCATGTGTGGAAAACGAGTTCTGACTGTCACATAATTGAGGATCTTCGGTACAGTGAGTTCAAGAGACCTGTTACGCTAGGTGACCATCCACCGACATCATATTATGTGCATGGACACATTAAAAGAGCGTTCTACTTGGTCATAAGATGTGTAAATGTTTTGGATCATGCATATGTAGAGAAAGAAATGTGTGAATTTGGTTGGGAAGATATCAATGGGGTGCTGAAATCTATGAAATTTATAAAGCCACTACCCACAGAATTTACACCTACACATACTTGCAAAACCTGTGCTACAAAAATATATCCCTGTCGATATGCTCTTCTCAAATGTTCAACATTCTGTAAATGTACCACAAGTCATTGCCAAAACAAATAAATAAAAGTGAACTATGAAAATGTGTGCACATCCACTGAGATAACTTCCTGCACACTGCAACGTAACCTTTTGTCATGTGGAAAACACTCATCTTTGGATGAAGATCATCAAATTCTACTGGATTGTTCATATAAATGTCAGATTCATTACGGAAAACACCTTCATTGCAGAAAATCAGCAAGATAATCTGATCTTCAAGCGGAGCACAAACATTTTGGAAATTCTTTAGAGCTGTGTATACTGTTGCGTAGTTTGTGACTGGAGATGGTATTACTGGTAAAAATCTAACGGTCTTCAGTGGGACAGTATTCTGAGCATGAATTCTATTCCACAGAGGAATTGGCTTTTCTTCATCCTTCAGTCCACATCGAATAAGGAATATGATAAATTCAGTTAAATCAGGTTTGCAGGCCGCAGCATGAGGTAGAAGAAGATCCATGTCCTCAGCCACTTTGAAACGTTCTGGTAGACTGGGACGCGTTGATGGCGTGGAGTGGTTTTGCATTCATTTGCAGTTGGGGTATAACTTTGCAGCTTCGTTTGTTTATGCCTTCAGCTGACACAGCTTGTTTATCAGCAGCTACTTCATTGATACAGTCTTGAAAAAGCACCATGTCAGTTCCTACTCAGTACTATGTCATTATAACTTGTTGATACACCAATCCTATTCATTGAAGTAATTAGCTCTCTGCTTTTGTACTTATCATAGATTGTGTGGGCAGCCATCATGTGTAGCGGAGTTTTCTTTTTGACCTAATGTAATTCATAAAACATGATTTGATAAAAACAGTACATTTGCTCAGCATAAGCCTGTCAGTTCATGAGATTGTCTTCCACTTCTTTGCTTATATCTTCAATGCCCTCATCAATTTTGTAGGCTTCTGGTCCGAATTCAAGAACTTTAGTTTGTAACAGTTTTGATTTGCTGATATAAATCAATGATGTAATAGATGTTCAGACAACATCAGGCATTCTTGTTGACTCCCATTATTTTCAGAGGTCTGGGGTATCACATAATTTGTGTTTAGGTCCAAAATCTAAATCTTTCAGGACATTTCTTAAAATGGTTCCTGCTGATTATACTGCATCATGTGCTCTTATTTTGGCAGCAAGAACTTTAGTAGTCATATTAGCTGAGAATACCACAAGTGGCTTATTCTTTTTATTAGACTGACAAAAACACATTCTGTCATTGTACACTCTCACCAGAAAAATCTTAATTTCATTATTGTGAATCAGTACAGTTTCATCAATGTTGACCATTATTTCTCTGATCTCACTGAGTGTGAACCCACGGCCATCACTCAAGAGTGGCTTTAAAACTTTGAAGCTTCATTTGCTTTTTTATAGAGTGCAAACTTAACTGAAGGCTAGTAGTTATGTTGCACCTGGGAGCTCATTCATATTTTCCAATGTATGCATACATGCAGTTAGGGTGGGCATACAAATCCGCTGAAAATAAATGCCGCTCGCTGTTTAGATGAGCTACTTGGCTGAAAACGTCATCTCGGAAGAAACTAGCTGCAGATAAAAAACATGTTTGCCCTTTGAGACACATACTCTGTACTTTGTCTTTCATCAGTCCCGTTGGTCCTTGTTCAGGCTAAACTACACATAACACATTGAAGATCTTCTGCTTTTTGATCGATTGTTGGAGGTGGATGAGGGGTAACCATTGACAGTGGTGGCTCGCCGAGGGAGTGCTGCGGGGTGGGGGAGCGGGGTAGGGGAGGGCAGGGTGGGGGGTAGTGGATTATGACATATGACAGACAGTAGTAAGGTAAGTAATTAAATAAATACAACAATTTACCCTGCGTGCACTGCATTGCCAAGTTGGTGATGCAGCGCGCGCAAGATACATTGTTTTATTTATTTAATTACTTACCTCACTCCTGTCTGTCTTATGTCAGACTCCACTACCCCCCACCCTGCCACTCCCCCCGCCTCACCGCCACACAGCACTCCCTCAGCGAGCCGCCACTGGCCATTGATCTTCTAAGTGGATAGACATTGGGTTTGGTTGGCGTTGCTTTCTCAGAAGACTTGGATTCTTGTAGTGATTCACTGGTCATTGCTATTTTTTGTCAAATTGTTTCCAAGACTTTTTTCCATTGCATATAACTTGCAGCGCTTGTTGTTACAATGATAAAATATTTGATCCTCTTCACCCATTAGTTTCAATATTTTGTGGACTTCAACTTGCAGTATTTCTACAGTATGTTATGTTATAAACAATTTATAAAGCGCACGTTCACCAACGGTTTCTTGGCGCTAAGCGGGGTCAATCAGAAGCTGGGACAAGAAAATGGAACTTTCAGTTGTATGCCTGAACAAATAGCCACGTTTTGAGAGACTTCCTATACTGAGTATAGGAAGACGACGGACTAGGTTCGGGGGGAAGGGAATTCCAAAATTGTGGAGCCCAGGACGAGAATCTTAGACCCCCGTGTTTTTTACGTTTGAATAAGCAAGGGGTCAACAGATTCATATTTGCAGAGCGTAGGACACGGGAATGGATATAGCGTCGAATTTTAGATTTGATGAAGGCCGGACCGCGCTCTGACAGGGCTTTGTAAATTGTGCAGCCCAGTTTAAAAAGACAACGTTGGGTCACAGGAAGCCAGCGTAAGTTTTCAAACAGAGGCTTCACATGATGAGATTTAGGTTGACCATAAACGAGCCTAGCGGCTTGGTTCTGCACCAGTTGGAGCCGACGTAATTGATAGGCTGGAATGCCTGTATACAGAGAGTTGGAGTAGTCGATACGCGACATAACTAGAGCCAGTATAACATGAATCCAGGCCTCAATGGTTAAAAATCTGCTTATTTTGCGAATTCTCGGAAGGTGGAAGAAACAAGCGGGGACCACAGCATTTATCTGTGCCCTCAATGTGAGATCATTACTAATCACTATTCCCAGACTTTTAACGAAGCTGACAGGAGATGGAGGGCAGCCCAGTGAATATGGCCAAAAATTGGAGTTCCAGGGATTTGCTGGGCCCCCAGAGATGATCAGCTTGGTTTTGTCTGGATTTAACTTGAGGTGGTTTGTATTCATCCAGTTGCTAATGAATAACATAGTGGATTGGAATTTTTCCATGGCTGAGGGGAAAGAGTCAATATTAAACACTAACTGGAGGTCGCCAGCGTAGTTAAATATAACCACCTCTCTCTTTTGAAGGGCCAAAATTAAGTGAAAAATATACAAATTAAAAAGGAGATGGGAAAGCGATGAACCCTGTGAGACCCCACATGTCAGTCTCCTTTTCTCAGCCAGAAAACTGGCAAGACGGACTGCTTGAAAGCGGTCACTGAGAAAGGAAGATATCCATTCCAGTGAGATGCCCCGGATCCCTGCGCTCCCGACACAGTCGACCAGCAAACGGTGGTTGACCGTGTCAAAGGCCGCTGAGAGATCCAGGAGTACCAGGGCTTGCGTGGAGCTCTGGTCGGCCCCCCTACGTAGTTCATCGAGAACTGCTAAAATAACAGACTCTGTAGAGTGTTCGGGTCTGAAGCAGGCTTGGCGTGGGTCAAGATAGTGTGACTGCTCCACAGAGGTGCTAAGGCAGTTGGCCACAGGGCTTCCAGAATTTTTCCCAGGAAGGGTAGTAGTGATATAGGACGAAAATTGCAGGGTTGGCGGGATCAGAGCTTGTTTTTTTTAGAATAGGTACAACTTCCGCACTCTTAAAAAGGTTGGGGACAATGCCCTTGGTAAGGGAATTGTTAAGAAGCGACATGGGGGGGCTCGGGACAATGGAGGAAGACTTCCCGAAGGATATGAGGAGGGCAGCTGTCAGAGGGAGAGCCAGAGCAGACCTTCTTAAGTAAAGAGAGAAAAGTCTCTTGGGTAATGAGAGGGAATTGATCCAGATGAAAAGGGTTAATATGTGACCCTCGGAGATCTAGTAGTGTTGAGGACTGAGGAATGCTAGATTTGAAGTTAATAATTTTTTTTTTTAAAGTATTGAGGGAGTCACATAGAAATTGTGACGGAATGGACTTTGCTGTGACGCGATCAGGTTTAACAAGCTCATCCACTATCGAAAAAATGTCCTTGGCCTTGTTAGTGGATTCCAGGCTTTTAGAGGAGAAGTATTCAGATTTGGTCCTGAGGATGGCGCTTTTGTAGTCTGTAAGAGCTGCCATAAAGATGCTCTTTTTGTGAGGGCAGTAGTCCTGTCTCCACTTCAGTTCAGTTTGTCGCAAGGCTAATTTGATTGCCTTCAGATCGTCAGAGAACCAACGCTGTGCGTCATGAGGCCTCATATTTTAAACTGTCTTCAGTGGGACGAGACTGTGTCTGGTGGATTCCAGCCAGGCATTAATGTTTTCTGCCTGAATGTGCGGAGATACAATCAAGCCAGGGGGGTTAGATGCAGCTAATAAGGTGCCAAATTCTTTGGTAACCACCCAACTCCAATTCCTGGACATAGTAGTGACTGAGGGCATGGCTTTGGGGATGGGAATACTCAGGATGGTGAAGGTAATAAAATGATGGTCCGACCATGAGCATGGAGATATTTGAAGGTCGGCTCTCACTAGGTTGGCGGACCAGACCTGATCTAGGGTGTGTCCCTTAATGTGAGTGGCTACTTTGATGTGCTGGGTGTAGTTCATACTTGTCAGCAGGTCAGTGAATTCGACTGAGTGAGGACTTTCCCGTATATTATTGGGCCAATAGTTGAAATCGCCCACAATCAGCAATTTGAGCAAGAGGTAGTCAAACAGAGGGATTTGTATTGTCGCAAGGGAAGTAAATTTGTGCCTTTGGGATATCACCACTGCCACCCCTCCTCGAACTCTGTTATCTTGCCTATTGGACTGGATGATATAGTAATTATCTGGGATAGCTGCAAGAATATCAGGACTAGACTCGGTTGTCAACCAAGTTTCGGATAACAGAAGTATGTCTGGTTTGTCGGTGTCGAGGAGGTTAAAAATCTCCAGTTGGTTTTTCACCAACGATCGGGTATTAAGATAGCAAATTGACGGGGGGGGGCTAGAGGGCTCACGGCAAGATGGCCGCACCCATGTGAGGCTCTGCCCGGCTGAGCCACAATCCTTATACTATCCGCTTCTAATCCTGGTCATCTCCAGCCCCGAGGGGGTGTATCTGAAGGAGGAAAGCAGCCTGATCAGATTGCTGGGTTTGCCGTTTCCGTATCAGCACCAGACGGAGGCCAGCTGCTGGAAACATATATCGAGGTGAGCAATGGCGGCGCCCACTAGGCCGTGATTCTGGAAGCCTCCTGACCCTGCATTGCGGCGGCGGCGGCATGCTCGGTGCCTGTGACTATCTGGGTGCCCTGTGCTGGACAGCTGGTGACTGCCACTTCGTTGGTGCAGCGACGGACCGTGGGTGGCAGTGGGATGCCGGCACTGCGGAGCTGTGTGTGGCCTACTATCGTGTGTGAGTTGTAGCAAGGAGGACCCCTACGGTGAGCGGCGCCTGGGGCCCTGGTGCTGGTGGCTATGACTAGGGTCGCGGCATGTGCAGGGACTGCATCTGTGGAGGCGGGGACGGTCCTGGTGCGCTCCGCTGCTCGGGCTCCGCTGCTAGATGCTGGGGCTCGCGGGGTGCTGCGGCGGCGGGTCTGGGCCGAGCCGAGGCTAGAATCGCTCCGGCTCTTCGCTGCATATCGGCGCTGCCTGCTGCGTTGCGGCTACCCTTCCGACAACGGCCAGAATTACACCGAGGAGCTGATCTTGGTGCAGGCTCCCCAGATTGCAACTAAGGACGCTCCGGCCCTGCAAACTGGGCGTGTCGCCCACATTGCTACCTTTGTCTGAAACACTGCCCTTGCATACTGCCTGCTGCGATGTGACTACCCCCAGATACTGGCTTGAAATATAACGGGGAGAACATATAATTGAGAGGAAGACCTTCAGACTTGGGATACCGCCTCATGATTCTTGGCCTTACTGACTGTGCACTAACCTTCCCTGGGCCTGAGGGGTCTGACTGTGCAAGTGAGCGCTTTGGGGCCTGTCATCTGCTGCGGAGCGCTGGTCAGGTTTGTTCCCTTTGGGGTACTGCTAGATCTTTGCATTCTGGCTCCTGCTTGCTGTTGGCGAGTGGGGCTGGGGACTGACTTGGTGAACAGGTTGGCCTGCCTGCGCTGCGTAGGGGCAGTGTGGGGTCCCTGCTGGTGGTTGCAGTGTGGGAGTTTAGATATTGTAACAGAGTGGATTTGGCTTTGCTGGCCCTCGTGCCCTGTCTACAGGAGGTACGATCCCATCTTGTGTGGGAGGGTGCTCCGGATTGGCGACAACATGGGCCGGACCGAAGTCGCAGTCGCGCCTCACGTTTGTGGCGCGCAAGACGCCTAAGCCTCGTCAGAAAGCCGCCTCAGATTCGGAGGCTGATGGCCTGGGGATGGAACAATCCACTCTAGAAACCACTCTCCTCGCTATGCAGCGAAGCCTCCAGTCTATAGAGGGCATGATGGCGGCTGTTAATCATCGTCTAGACCACATGTCTTCCCAGCTAGAAAACCAAAATGCACGCATGGGAGAGGTTGAACAACGGGTGTCCTCCACTGAGGACGGACTTAGCAACGTTGCGGGAAAGGCTTTAAATATGGAGAAGGTCCTCTCCCTCATACAGGCGAAGAATGAGGATATGGAGGCCCGTTCCCGGCGGAACAACATTTGTATTCTTGGTCTGCTGGAGTCCACAAATGTGGGGAAAATGGAGGCCTTCATTGAACAGCTAATCACTGGAATCTTCGGGACTGCTCAATTGTCGCCTATATTTATTATTGAGCGGGCTCATCGCTTTCTCGCCCCTAAGCCGGTCACAGGTGCACCGCCACGTCCAGTAATTGCTAGGGTGCTCAATTATAGAGACTGTGACTCTATTCTGCACATGGCCAGGGAGAAAGGGACTGTTGAACATCAAGGGAACACTCTAACATTCTTTCCAGATTTCACTGCAGCTATGCAGGCGGTACGCAAGGAATTTGGCGCAGTAAAGAAGTTTTACAGTCTGAGAGGGTGCCTTATGCAATGCTGTATCCAGCCCGTCTGAGGATTGGTCCCGAAAATGCCTACAAAATCTTCACCACTCCTCAGGCCGCCATGGAGCACGCTAAGCAATTAAAAAAGAGGAAGCGAGAATCTCAAGCAACCTCAGACACTGAGGACTGATGGGATAGTGCAATCACTGGACGGTAGCAGATTGAAGTTTTATATATAAGTCTGGAGGGCACTGGTTTGTTTTGTTGTCTCTCTGCGATGCTCATAGTTCCTAATGTAACTTTTCCTCCTGTGAGTAATGTAATTCCGACATGTTGTTGACATTGACCCTCTGGGGCTTCAGTCACTATTGTTTAGAAATGGTTTTTAGGCACTGACGTTATTTTGACTTGGCCACCTCCTTCTAGTTAGGAGGACAGTAGAGCTCAACGCCTCCCAATGGGTGTACCCCGTGCATTCACTGTGCTCTTTGTTCTTTGTTGGGGTGGGGATGTTCAAGGATGGGATGGCTTTGGCGAGTTGGGGGTGCTGAAGTGGGAGGGGGGATGTGGGTATGGGCTGCCGCGGGGGTCTTCTGTAGGAATATCAAAATTGAGATGGGAAAGTACTTTACATGTTCTTCCTTGGTTGCTTATTCGCAATGGTCTGTATGAACTCGTTTGGCCTGGATTGTGTACTCTTGAGAAATGGCAGCTCCATTCATTAACGTATACCGCTACCTATGAATAATATGGTCCGATTTCTCACCTGGAACGTGTGAGGGCTCAACTCCCCAAAAAAGATAAGGTCTGTTTTTGCTTATTTAGATAGCATGGGTGTGCAAGTGGCCCTGTTACAGGAATTCCACCTCACGGCGGAATGGGCCAAAAAGCTGGGAACACGATGAACGTGTGTTAGGGTTGCGTCCTCCTATTCTTCCTACTCTAGAGAGGTACTATTACTTATCAAAAAGGGTGTCCCATTCACAGTGATTAGAGAGGAGACGGATGACCAGGGGCGAGTGGCAATTTTACATGGCTGTTTGGGTGACATGAGTGTGCTGCTGGTGAATGTGTATGGCCCAAATACCGATGACCCTGCTTTTTATTCGGATGTATGGTGCAGGGTCTCGGCTTATTCTCCAGCTGCACTTATTTGGGGGGGAGACTTTAATGTGTGTATGGATCTAAGGTTAGACAAAACAGCCAGTGGTGATACGTGACCTAAGCAGGCGTCTGAGGTGCTACGGGGCATTTGCGATGCAGGGAACCTCTATGATATATGGAGGTGCCGCTATCCTGAACGACGAGAGAGTACATTTGTATCCACGGTGCATGGGTCCTGCTCCCGAATTTACTTTTTGCTGCTCTCCGAGACTGCTTGCTCGTGGGTGAAAGAGGTGAAGCACGAAGCGCAAACGCTGTCAGCTCATTCTCCAGTATCCCTGGACCTGCGGGTCCCCATGTGTGAACGCCCACCCTTCTCATGGCGTTTACAGCCCTCAGAATTGGCAGACCCGGTTTTCAAACAAACGGTCACTGAAGCAATTGAGCACTTTTTCAAAGAAAATGAAGGTACAGTGGACACCGTGGTGGTGCTCTGGGAAGCAGTTAAGGTAACCATTAGAGGGGTGTGTATTGGAGCCCTGACGGGAGTGTTGCGAGATATCCGGCGCCGCATCAAGAAGCTGGCCTCCGATTTCTCCGACTGGAACGGGAGTATGAGGTGGACCCTGCACCGGCAAAATTGGCAGCCATCCGGACTCTTGTCACAGAGCATAATGAGACAGTGGATCAGGAGTTGCTCCATTGCGCAATGGCTCGGTATTATGGGGAAGGGGGCCCGAGTCGGTCCCTTGAGCAGAAAGTGGCTGCGCCGCGGACCCAGGAACACATTGCAGAAATGCTAGATCCTGATGGTGTAGCTCATTACTCTACGCCTGCCATTAGTGATACTGTTGTACAATTTTATACTCGGTTATGTGCTGCAAAGAATAATTTGTCATCCGAGGAAATCGGTGAATACTTAGATGACGTGGCTCTAGACTGGCTCTCTAACGTACATAGGGAATACCTGGTGATGCCGTTTGATGAAGATGACGTTAAGATGGCTATAATGTCGCTGCCTAACTGCAAGGCAGCCGGCATGGACGGCCTGCCTAAGGAATTCTATAAGGCATATGCGTCGGAATTGGCACCTCGGCTGTTGGAAGTGTTTGCGGAAGCGTATGACACGGGGCAGCTGCCACCATCCCTTAGAGAGGCGTTATTAGTGACCTTGTTAAAACCGGATAAGGCCCCAAATAAGTGTGAATCATACCGGGCACTCTCGATAATAAATATTGATGCAAAAATTCTTGCAAAAATGATTGCAACTCGGATGCAGCCATTGGTTCCCCTCTTGGTCCTTCCTGACCAATCTGGGTTTGTCACTGCTCATAATCTCTGAACTATTTTTTCCACGTTACATTATTTTGACTCCGATTTCCAAGCTGTCGCTGTGTTGCTCGACTCGGCGAAAGCCTTTGATTCTCTACAATGGCCTTATATGTTTACGGTTCTGGGTTGGATGGGTTTTCCTCCCTTTTTTCTACAATGGATTAGGGTGCTTTATGATGCGCCGGTTGCTAGGGTGTGAGTGAACGGATTGGTACCAACTCAGCTCCCTATTAGAAGTGGCACACGTCAGGGATGCCCACTGTCGCCAATGCTTTTTTCACTCGCCCTTGAGCCCCTCGCTTGTAAGCTTAGGCAAAGGCACGGGGCGGCTGCGCTACGTTTCCGGCAGAGACCGCTGGTCGTCTCGCAATATGCGGACGACATGTTGCTCTGTGTGCGCGAACCTGAGGTGTATTTGCCTGCCTTGCTCAGAGAGTATATAAAGTTTGAGCGTTTCTCGGGTCTGGGGATTAACTGGGCGAAGTCGATGGTCTTCCCCCTGACCGCACACACGAAGGAAATCGAGCTCGAATTTCCATTTACCTGGACAACGGACCCTGTGAAATATCTAGGGGTCTGGATCCATAGGGATCCAGACGTAGTGATCTCGGAGAATTATGGCAGGGCAATCACATGTATTACTGAGTGGATGGAGCGGTGGGCTCATCTACCACTCTCATTAGCGGATAGAATTGCTATTGTAAAAATGTCTTTCCTTCCCAAACTATTATATTTCTTTATTAATATCCCTATTAGACTAAATGTGGCATTGTTCAAGATTCTTCAATCTGTATTAACGACATTCGTCTGGGGCGGGAAACGGTCCAAGTGTAGATGGGATCTTCTGGTGCAGCCGTTTGAGCGAGGGAGGTTTGAGGCTCCGGACTTTAGATTGTACTATCTTTGCGCCCAAGCTCAGTTTGCCCACTATTGGCATTTCCCACAGCCCTTCCAACCACATGTGGCTGTAGAGGAAGATGCAGTGCTCCCAATGGCGGTGCAGGCGGTAACTCTGTTGGGGGGAGCGGGCAGCTCACAAACTGAGATCACCTGCACTGTGTACGGCCTGGGCCTGGCGGCAGTTGGCTGAAAGAGCTCAATTAACATATCTGTATGCTCCGTTGCTACCCCGGGCATCCCATCCCGATATCTCGGCTGCCCGGGAGCAACGAGCTCTTGGGGAACTGGCCAAAGTAGGAGTTACACGGATAGGGGACCTCTATGAGAAGGGACAATTCAAGACTCTGCGGGAAGTACAAAAGGGTGTGAACTGAGGTTTTATGCTTGGCTTCAAGTACGTTAGAGTATGGCAGGCCGTCAGGGCTGCTTATCCAGACTACCCGACTGAACCTACCACTCTACGGGCCTTGCAGGCGATGCTGGCGGGAAAGGAGCGTAAGGGGCTGATTACAAGACTTTATAATGCTTCTCTGCATGAGCAAGAACATCAGGCGACGCCTTCATTTGCAAAATGGCAGGTGGCACTGGGTGAAAGCTTCACCTTTGAAATGTGGACTGACTGTTGTACTCTCACTGGCCGCTTAACAGCGAATTGTAACTTAAGAATAATCCACTTTAAGTTTCTGCATCAGTTGTATTATACCCCGGCGCAGCTTTTTAAATATGGTTTGCGTGCTAATGCTAATTGTGTGAGATGCGGTGTGGCAGATGCGGATTTTATGCATACGGTGTGGCAGTATAAGTGTGTGTATGCCTTTTGGACAGACGTGACGAAGATGTTGACGGATGTCATTCAGGAACCCACGCACTGTTCCCCTGAACTCTGTTTGCTTGGGGTGCTCAAAAAGTTTAAACCCTGTAATGGATGAATAATAGCGCTATCTACCCTGTTTGCGAAGAGAGCTGTGGCTCAGTGCTGGGGGGTGAAGGCCACTCTGACCAAATAAAAGTGGCTCCGAGATTTGTTGTATTGTAAACCCCAGTTGCAAACCTATGAGGAGGAACTTCCTGAGGCCTCGCGCCCTAGGGACTTTTGGGCTCCGCTTACAGCGTACCTGCTCTCGAATCCGGACTCTCTCTGATTCAGTTTATACAAGATTATGATGATTCTATGTTGGGGCTCCCTACTTTCCTGTGGTATTGTTATATGGTTACGAATACTCTTACGCCTTCGCACTGTCAGTGGTGGATTAATAATGACTTTGCTGCATGTCTGGTTCCAAGATATTGGGGGTTGTAGTATCTTATGCATTCTTGGGCCAAAAGTGTGTCTCCATCACCAGGGAACTGTATCTGTCTCAGTTTTGGAATGTGGGGGAGGAGGGAGGGTATAGGGGTTTGTTGGTATGCTCGTAATGTAACGGCAGCAATATCTACTGGTGCATTTTTCTTATGATGGAAAATTAATAAATATAAAAAATTAAAAAAAGATAGCAAAATGACAATTTCTCCTGTTCCAGATGGGCGGGGCCAGTTGGAGACTTTAAAGGTTTACTATGCATACTAAGGGACGCCTGAATGGGAGGTTCAATAAAGTGTTTACAATGGGCGTCCTTCAAGCCAAGGATCCCCAAGTTTACAAACATGCTCTGGGTTTGAGGGTCTGAGGGTTTGAGATAACAGTCTCCCCGAAGGGATTTCAAGTCAGCAGATGTGTAGTGAAAAAAATTGACATAGTTTGGGACCCCTGGCACTGGCCGTCCACGACCGTCCATGGACGGGCGCAGACGGGCTAGCCAATGGCACGCTTTGGGCGCGCCATAGGCACGCTTGCGCTTCCATGTCGGCTTTATGCTCCCCCCAACCGGAAATGATAGAGTTTCCCCGGCTGGCCTGCCAAACCCCACCAAGATGGCGGCCATTGCAGCACAGTTCCCCGAGTACTCTAGACTCCTAACACCCTCTCGGCACAAATGGAAAACCGCGGCGGACCGGAGGGTGCAGCTAACAGGTAAGAGTGAGTATTTTCAAATGATCACAGGCTAAACACAGTGAGGCTACACAAAAGTTCAAAATAGAACCAGAACTTAAGCATCGATTTAAAGTATCTCAAAATCTCTTCTGTGCAGCCACAGTTGATGTTAGCTTTTCTTTGTTTTCTGTTTGGCATATGACACATTTTTCTTTGTTGAAGGAGTCCTCAATCAATCAATCATGGGTTTGTTGAGCATGACTACTCACCCGTAAGGGTCTCAAGGCACTGGGTAGGTGGGAGGTGCAGGGTTCAGTCCATCAAGGAGGCGGTCCTTTGAATAGCCATGTTTTGAGGTCCCTCGTGAAGTTGGGGAGTGAGGTCGTCTTTCTGAGGTGGAGCGGGTGGGCGTGCCAGGCTCTGAAGAAGGAGAAAGAGCAGCCTCCTGATCTGGACTTTATTGCTGCGTGGGACCACGGCGTAGGAGAGCTGTGCTGATCGTAGGGTCTTTTCGGGTTTGTGGAATGTGAGTCGGCTATTCAGGCAAGCTGGTCCAGTGTTGTGGAGGACTTTGTGTGCATGGTGAGGATGAGTTAGGTGTCATCTGCAAATAAAACAATGTTGAGTCTGTGGGTTCTGACAATGGGGCGAGCGGAGACATGTAGATGTTGAACAATGTGGGGTTGAGGGAGGATCCTTGGGGGACTCTGCAGGTGATCAGTGTGGGGTACAAGAGGAAGGGAGGGAGTCTGACCAACTGCGTTCTGCCGAAGAGGAATGAGCGGGTCCAGTTGAGAGCAGTGGCCCGGATCCCTGTGTTGTGTAGTCGGAGTGTTAGGATGCAGTGACTGTGTGGAAGGCCGCTGAATGGTCAAGGAGGATGAGGGCCACTATCTCTCCTCTGTCCAGGAGGGAGCGGATGTCGTCTGTTGCGGCTAGGAGGGCAGTTTCCGTGCCGTGGTTCTTTCTGAAGTCGGATGGGGAGCAATCAAGGCTGTTGTGCTCTTCGATGACGGTGGTGAGTTGGCTGTTGATGGCTTTCTCAATGACTTTCACTGGGAACAGGAGCAGGGAGATGGTTCTGTAGTTTTTTAGGTAGGCGGTGTCCGCCGAGGGTTTCTTTAGAAGGGGGTTGATCTCAACGTGCTTCCAGTCATAGGGAAGGAGGCCTTCGCGATGGAGCGGTTGATGGTGTTGGTGGTGTCAGGGGCTCTGTTGAAGATGTGGTGGGGCAGGGGTCCATGGGGGCCCCGGAGTGGATTGACTTCATCATCTTCAGTGTGTCTTTGGTGGTGAGGGTTGTCCAGCTGTCAATCGTTGGCTTCAAGGTGTCGGGGTGGTTGGTGTTGATTCTGTGTGTTGGCTACCCTTGTCGAAATTGTCATAAATTTTCCTGATTTTGTGGTGGAAGAAGGTGCTGAGTCTGTCGCAGAGGTCTTGTGAGGGAGGGATGTCTGTAGACTCGCTGATGGGTTGGGCGAACTCCTTGATGATGCTGCAGAGTTCTTTGCTGTTGCGTGCATGCGTGGAGATTCTGTATTCGATCGTTTTCTTTCTTGTATTCCTGATGAGTTGGTGGTGAGCGTTGGTGGCAGCTCTGAAGTTGTTTTGGGTTTCTTAAGATTTGGAGTTTCTCCAGGCCTTTTCGAGGCGGCGACATGTGCGTCTGGAATCTCAGAGTTCGGTGGTGAACCAGCTGGCTTTCCTGGCCTGTTTGTGGTTGTTTTCCTTGAGAGGGGCTAAGATGTTGGCACAGTCGGAGATCCATCTGTGAAGGTATCAGGCTGCGGTGTCGGGGTCGTCGTTGTCCATGAGTGAGTTGCTGAGTGTGGTGGGAGCTGGTCATCAGTGATTTTGGTCCAATTTCTTTGTGGGAGCAGGTGCTGGGTTTTGTGTATGGTGGGTGTACTGAAGGTGAAATGGATGCAGCGATAGTCTGTCCATGGGAGTCCAGTGGTGTGGCTGAAAGTGATGGAGTTTCCTGTTGTGAAGATAGGGTTGAGGGTGAGTCCTGCTGAGGGTGTTGGTTCAGTCATGATATGGCAGGGTTCAATGTTGTGGAGGTTGTCCAGGAGGGATGTGGTGTTGGGGTCTTGTTGGTTGTCTAGGTGGAAGTTGAGGTCTCTCAGCAAGGTGTAGCTGGTGGCCGAAAACGGCCGCAAAAACGGCGATAATTTCAAATTGCCTGCCTTGTTAATATGCCCCAGAGTTCTTAAAATAATTGAAAAATAAATAAGCTAAAACTTTATTTTGTTTAACAGCAACATATGCCAAACAGGCCCCAATGTCTTTTACCTTCGTGTATTGGAGTGGATGTATGCGGCGTGGAGTGGAATTATGTGGGTTGTATTGGAATTGTTAGGTGTGGAAGTGTGTGTGGTGTGTATTTGTGTAGTGGAATTATGTGGCATGGTGTGCAATGGAAATATGTGGATAGAAATTATGTGGTATTGAGTGTACTACAATAATGTGGAGAGGGATTGTGTGTCAGACTGTAATTATGTGGAATGTCATTTTGTGTTGTGGAGTGGTATGTTGTGAAGTTTAATTATGTGGTGTGTTGTTGAATATTATGGCATGATGTGGAATTCTGTGGTGTGGATTGGATGTATGTTGTGTGTTGTGTAATTGAGTTGAAATATGTGGTACAGTGTCCAATTATGTGGTATGGAATGGAAATGTGTAAAGTTGAATAGTATGGCATGGTAGGTAGTGTGTAGTGTTGAGTGCAATTATGCTGAATGGAATTATATGAATGGTGTGGAGTGTATATGTGTAGATTGTGTTACCAAGTTTAAAAATTATGAAACAGAAGTACAAAAAAAGGCAGCCTTTCATTGCAAACAAATTTACAAAACCTTATAATATGCAAGACTTGTCCAAATTTCAAAATGAAAAAATGCAAGTCAACCCCTAGTGACATTTGTGCTCATGAAATGATGGGATACAGCATGGATCCTTATAAAATGGTAGCCCTTAAGTATTGGTGGTCCCTGTCCTACTGTGACTTCACAAGAGAAACTATGGGGGGCCTTTCCTGATCTTACATAGGTAGAGGGCTGGTTATGGGGAGAGGGCTCTGCCCATAGAGGATTCTTTAGCTACTTTGAGAAGGAATATATGGAGTCTAAGCACAAAGAAGAAGGAAGATACGTTGGCACACAGAGAGGTCAGTTAAGAGACTAAGAGAAGACAGCTAGACGCTTAAACTGCAGCCCCAGACCAGTGGGTCGAAAGCACAGCGCTGGCTGAAGGTGTGGATGCTGAAGTGAGATGAAAGGTGTGGGCTGGGTGCCTTCTCTCGAACAGCAGTCTAAGCCTGTGCACACAGTCCTAAACGGTGAAACGTGTGTTCACAACCTGGAGGATATTATCTCTGCCCCTGCCTGACAGTGAGGAGAGAGCAGCTTTCCCCCGGCTAATATGTTTGAGACAGCTTTTATTTGGAGGCGGTGCTTAAATTAAGAAAGTATTTGTAACTGAGAAGGTACTTGACGTGGAATGCCTACATGCACCTACGTGTTATTGTGTTCGTCGATGGGGTCGGACAAGCAGCCATACATAGCAGCAGGACAGTGGTACATGGGGCTTCTCGGATGGTACACAGGACAATACATACATTCACGCAGACAACAATCACTCCATGATAAGTAGTGCTGCACTAAAATTAAGGCAAACACCTAGCTATTTTTGCATGCCCCTATCTAATTTTGTAATAAACTGATGAAATGTCGAATTTGTAGTGCCAGATTCTTCACAGTTGCATTCATGCATTCTTGTTTGCGAATTACAGCCTGTTTAATGCGTTGCTTTTTTCCCCCCAAGTCCACTTTTATTTGCACACGATCTGTTTTCATCTGCTCGCTAATTGGAATACCATTACAGCAGACATAATTTTATTAGTAATTAAGCAGTTCCTCAAACGAGGCAGAAATAACTTTAATGCCAAGTTCTGCAAATGCCAAAAGGGTAATATCTATGTTGATTACGCTAAATTTAGTACTTGCCTTCCCTTCCAAATTTAGCAGTGATGGTCTTTTATTTGCCTGCTGAAAGTGGGTGAGGGGAGTAAACACTTCAAGATTATACTTACAATTTAGTCATGTTTAATAGACCACAGACTCCGAATTCAAGTTTATGGATTTTATTATAAGGCCAAAAATAATTGGACATAAATGCATCTAAGAATTAACAAATATAGGTACATAAAAATCAATACAGAGCCAAACCAACGGATATAATTCATTCGGCACAGAAGGCAAAATGTGACCAACTCCAGAATTAAAGTACAACATAAAATTGAGGCAGAGTCTAAATCCTTATTCATTTGGAAGGAAAGCATAAGTTATCTTTCCCTACACTACTCTCGTTGAGGTTCCTGGCTATGTCCCCTAACTTCTTTCCCAAAGGTGTCAACACGTGTAGACTTCCTAAGAAGAACTCACGTCAAATGGGTCAAAATAGCATAAGGCTATGGCGCTCGCTCTTAAGATGCTCCTTCTCCTCCGAAAATGTAGAAGTCTGATTTTTTTGTCCCTGCGCATCATACAAAAAGACAAAATACAGTCCCCTCCTAAATGTATCACATGACGAATTGTTTAACTTGCAATATTCCCCAGTAGCTTTCCATGGACTCCTTTAATTAAGTTCTTCTTGTCTTCCAGTGACTTGAGGTTCAGATAGGCCAGGCACCGAAGGTATCCTCCCTTCCCGCTTCTCAGACTCTTCAAAGACATTCCATTATCTCCTTAAACTAAGAATAACGAGGTCGAATTCCTGTTCCGTCAGTGGGATGTGAGCATACTGTTCCGGCACACACAAAAGATTCATTTAATCATTTCTTTAGCAACCAAGGATTTTTAAACTGTCAACAACTTGCAGCTCTGGGCCTACAATGCAGGCAACTTAACCAACACACAGTCACATTGATATGAATATAATGTGACCCTGCATATTATGCATACAGGAATAATGGTGTCTCTAATACATGTACATTCAATTTAAAGGGGTCCATTGCATTTCTTATGCTTAAGATGTTGAATAAATGCATTTAATAAACATAATACACCGCTAACAATACAAATATATGTGAGTGCGTTTAAACCATGAGTATAATGCACACATACAATTTAGAGTGATGTAAGATGTAAATACAGGGTTGCATGTTAAAACACGTGACTACAAAACCACCCTTTGCAAAAACATAGACTTTCTAATATGGAAAACCAAAATCTGGACCTTCTAGAAATACTGCAAACAAAAAAAATCTAAATGTGTCAGGATTCCCTTTTGACACATCTGAGACTGCGCTGCTTTACTTCTAAAACTGCAGCCATGCCATATCTGTGGCCAAGTCCTTGATTGTGGTCTTGGGCGAATGTCCTAGTGAGATATTTATGTAAACTCAAGTCCATGGTATTTTCCCAAAGATGTTTTTGCAGTCCATGTTTTCACAAACTACCAGTGAGCGTGTAAACATTGATGAAAGGCGCGATATATGTGCATGGTTCAAAATACATCAACACACAAACAAGAATGATAACAAAAACATGCCAACACTGGCCACGGATCCACCAGTCAGGAATCTTCCCCAAGGCAGAGAAGGCAAGGTGGTCGCGGGTAAAACACAGCACTATTGTAGCGACTGTAGCGATGAAAGAAAGCGAGGCAGACTGTAGTAGAAGTCTTGTAGTTTCTTTATTCAGTTTGCAGGACCAAAACAGGATACAAAGTAACAGGACCCACAGCGAAGACAGCTGCTCAGGGAAAAGCGCAGGAATAGAATCCAAGCGTAGAAGAATTCCAGAAGATAGAATGAAAGGGAAAGAATAGAAAGAGACATAGGGCAAAGAGCAAAGAGAGGAAGGAGGAAGGAGGAAGAAAAGGAAAATGAGAAATAGGAATATATTACAACTATGCACACTCTTGGGTTCGGAATGCAAATGTTTTATCTCTTCCTGTCCTTCGACATTTGCTTCATGACTAAGCGTCTGGCGAACTTTACACAAAGATAGTTTGAGGAATTTGGACAAACTTCGTAACCAAAACCCCTAACAAAGCGCCCCTCCCCTACACACACACACACACACACACACACACACAATGTGCCTTCACCCCTGGTAAATAAAGTAGGCCACGTGAGTTCAAAAGGGTCTTTCCTGAAGACCAGTGTCTGGCATGTGTGACCAGGAGAATGGCAGGAAGTTGAGTAGTCCGGTCTAAAAACAAATTGCGCACTCCAAGACCATGAGTGTGTATATCTATGGTGCTTGTCTTCTTTCTTCTTGTGTCTGGTCATCTCGATCAGGACCCCTTCTCCATAAACCATCTCTGCCCTGCACATCCTGGCCCCTCCCTTTCTGTGGCTGCTTCTGCACAAGCACTTTCAAGCTCACACCATCTCAACTCAAAGATGTACAGAGCATTTGTTGTGCGCTCGCACAAAATATCTTCTAATAGCAGGACCCCCCGTTGGAAATACACAGCAGCCTTGACCTCTGTTCTTTGACCCAAGATGCCTTGACTTCCCCTCAGAGTGAATAAAAGTTGTCTTCAGCACCTGCAGCCAGCTCGGGGGGGAGCAGAAGTGATTGACAGACCCGTGGCGCTTCTTCATGAGGAGCTACAGAGTGTTTCACTTGAAGCATAAAGACTTCAGGCATGGAGTAAGAAGTCAGGCTCGTCCTGCTGCTGACAGTGCTGCTGGACTGTGCTGGTGAGTCCGCCATGCACTGGTCTTCTTGTGCGGTGCTACCTGCTAGGCCTGTATATCTGCCATGTGATAACAGCTTATCATAGCACTTAGAATGCTCATAGTCCTATTTGAGGAGCTCAGGGGGTAGAAAAGAGATAAAACTACACTACTTGTTATGTTTTTTGGTTTTTGCATTGCAGACTTCTGCCACTAGGCAGCCTCACATTTTATCCTGACTTTATGTTATTGTCATGTTGTTTGTGTAGTGCTTAGAATGCTAATAGTACTAAGGGAGTAGAGAAGGGGTGGAAGTGCGGTGTTTGCTATGTTACTCTTACTCTACACTTCTGTGACTGTTATGGCCTTGTAGTGCTAGTAACTACTGCCTCTTATTTTATACTGATGTTGTTATCTCATATTGGTAGAATAGTGCTTGGATTACTCATGGCCCTTTTAAAAGCACCAGGGGTAGACAAGGGACATTAAGGGGCCGATTACTATGTCGTTAGGAAACTGTCCCAAACAAATTGGTTCCGGACTCATTTCCTACCGAATCATGTTCTGCTAGCCGGATGACCATAGCTTCCTAACATTGTTAAGTTGTATCAAGAACACGGATGTATGACGTTATAACGCATACTTTTACAACGCCTACCTTTACCACGCAATTTTTACAACGCAGGATCCATTACAACGAAGTACCATTACAACGCATGTATTTACAACGAATATACTTTTACAACGCATACCATTACAACGTAAGTATTGGTAAGTATATAAAAAAAATTAAATGTAAATTAATTAAAATTATTATAATTTAATTTAAATTATTTTAATTTAATTTAATGTAATTAATTTAATTTAATGTAATTTAATTTAATTAATTTAATTTAATGGCATTTAATTTTAATTTTTTAAAATTTTTATCCTGTACCCCTGTACCCCAAAAACCCAAAACTGACCCTGAACCCTAAAAATACCCCTTTACCCAAAAACCCCAAACTGACCCTGAACCCTAAAAATACCCCTTTACCCAAAAACCCAAAACTGACCCTGAACCCTAAAAATACTTCTTTACCCAAAAACCCAAAACTGACCCTGAACCCTAAAAATACCCCTTTACCCAAAAACTAAAAACTGACCCTGAACCCTAAAAATACCCTTTTTCCCAAAAACCCAAAACTGACCCTGAACCCTAAAAATACCCCTTTACCCAAAAACCCAAAACTGACCCTGAACCCTAAAAATACCCCTTTACCCAAAAACCCAAAACTGACCCTGAACCCTAAAAATACCCCTTTACCCAAAAACCCAAAACTGACCCTGAACCCTAAAAATACCCCTTTACCCAAAAACCCAAAACTGACCCTGAACCCTAAAAATACCCCTTTACCCAAAAACCCAAAACTGACCCTGAACCCTAAAAATACCCCTTTACCCAAAAACTAAAAACTGACCCTGAACCCTAAAAATACCCCTTTACCCAAAAACCCAAACCTTGCCCTGAACCCTAAAAATACCCCTTTACCCAAAAACCCAAACCTATAATATTTTTAATAAAATTATATACTTACCAATACTTACGTTGTAATAGTATGCGTTGTAAAGGTATCTGCGTTGTAAATACATGCGTTGTAATGGTACTTCGTTGTAATGGATCCTGCGTTGTAAAAATTGCGTGGTAAAGGTAGGTCGTTGTAAAAGTTGCGTGGTAATGGTTGTATACCAAGAACACAGGGTCCCATTGGAAAAAGGGGTGGTTGGAGAAAACATGGCTCCTTTTGGGGGGCACTCCATGGTGCTTGCCACATTGTGCATGGTTGGGAAGCAGGGTCCCTTGGCTACCCCCACGGGCCACATTTGGTCACCTCCGGGTGAAGGGGTGCCCGCAATGGGCCCCCAAAGACCAATTCCGAAAGCCGTTTAGTCTCAGGCAAACCAAATTGGAATGGCTGTTCAAATCGGTCATTGTCAATGCTCATCTGGAAACCATGCCCATTGAGCTAAACGGTTTGGCTCCGAAAGACTCAGACCGACCCAATGCCTTTCGGAACTGATTCGGACTGCTTGAACTGTTTCCAGACATTGTAATTGGTCGTTGGGAAAAGTGTCCGATTCGGTAGGAAACAAGGGTTCTGAATCTGATTCTGCAATACTGAATCTCATCCGGAGCCCTTCCTAATGACATCGTAATTGGCCCCTAAGTGTTATGTTATTTGTCTGTTCCATCCTTCAGCCATTGCGATAACTCCATAGTACCCTCAAATTCTGTCATCACTTATTTCTCCCCCAATATCCGTCTGCTACTCGTATTATATTTCATATACTATTTTCCAACCTCTACTCTTCCGTTGTTTTTTAGCTCCCTTCTATCCAGAACAAACAAAAAAAGTATAACAAATAGCCATTTTAACAACCAGGAAAAAGTTGCAAACATTAAAAAAAAACACTAAACTTTTTTGAATTATTTTTTAATAAGGTCCTTCAGTTATACATAATATTATCTTAAATATAGATAAAGTAACACAAATGCTTAAGACATTTTTTTATTATGACTTTGCAACATGCTGCACACAAGCAACACTACTCGACAACATAGCTTAAACACATTAGCAAAGCAAATAGCTCTGGCTAAGCATTTATAAGTTCCCAAAGGCGGGGGCGTGGCTTGAGCGCCGCACAGGATGGCGGCTTGATGTCGGAGCTCCGCTAACCGACCACCGACGCCGGCAGCTATCTCCGCACATACCGGACAATTACGGACACCACACGCAGCTTTGGGTGTTGGAGCATGAGGTGAGCAGGAGGACCTGTGCCGTTTTCATCTACTCCAGCGACATGCGCTCCTCTCCACAGTGACGCGGTTCGCTTTTTCGGCGGCCGCCATTTGCTTTCATTTTGCCGCGATATTTCTTCGACCGGCAAACGCCGCTTTTATGCCTCAGTGTCTCCTCTAAAAGACTTTTTACCGTCAGCCTCTTACCCCAATAGCCTGCACACATTGCAGAATGCCTCCCCAGCTGCTACCTTCCTTTTTTACTTTTTGACGTGCAAGCGCCATTTACCTTCACTCTGCCTCAGCACTTCATGCTGCATCTTCCTAGACGGCGCCTCTTCCCACCGCAGTTCAACATGCGCAACACTTGCAAGTCTGCCACAGAGTTTCTCAATGCGCTTTACCACTGCAGTAATCTTCCTCATGAAGATTGACTCCATTACAATATTTGACTTCCTGGATATACTGCGTATCCCCTTCACTGCAGTTCTTGTCCATGCACTTGGATTTAATGTTTCTTGACTTACTGTGATATTCTATTGGCGCACAATATTTATTTCTTTATGGAAGTTCTTCTGTGGAGGAGCAGTGTGTTGTACAACTACCAATTTGCATAATTTGACTTTATCTCAGCATTGTTGGGCGCATTTACTGTACGCATTTAACAGTGTCACATCACAGGGCGTATCCCTCGCATGTTATTTATAACATCTTTCTCTTGGGTTCTGTGGTGGCACTGCTATTTTCTCCTCGGCCTTTTATGGGGAAGTTGCGTACTCTCAAGCTTACTGCTTCTAAGACCAAACCACGTCTTTCCTCAGACTCTGACTCCACGACGCAGAACATGGATGATCCTGTTTCCCATAAGCCGGACGTAACCCCTGGAGCAATTCCTAAAGCTACTCCCTCAAGTAAGCTTTTGCAACCTGGTTCAACGAAACGTCTGAAAAAAGACCCTCCCTCCCCAGGCTCTTCGTCGCACTCGGCATCTATGGATCTTATCCTTGAGGAAATTCGTGCGCTCAAACCCTTCATGGCTGAGACTACTAAAACTTTGCAATTTCTTCACGACAAATGGTCTACTCTTGAATCACGGGTTCTTTTGGTGGAACAATCCACGGAGTCTCTTCAAACTTCTTGTTCTAAAATTTCGCTGCTGGAGAAGGATGTCTCTCTCCTGAGAAGGCAGACAGAGGAGTTAGAAAATCGAAATCGTAGAAATAACCTACGCCTTTATGGACTTCCTGAACTTACAGAAGGATCCAATCCAACGGCTTTTTTCCAAACCTTTTTACCAAAAATTTTGGATCTTCCTCCTTCCTCTTCACTTAACATTCAGCATGCACATAGACTTGGTCCTAAAGTGTCCACCAAACCCCGTGGAGTCATCATGCTGTTCTTACAATATACTGACCTCCTTCAAGTACTTTCAGCAGCAAAAGCTAAAAAACAAGTTATATGGGAGGGTCATCGATTATATCTTTCTCAGGATGTGGCTAAAGTGACGGCTGATCGTCGGAAACAGTTCCTTGATTTGAGACCTCGGCTGCGAACTCTCGGTGCCAGGTTTGGTCTGCTTCACCCATGTCTCTTCAAGGTGACCTATAAAGATAAGACGACAACTTTCGAAGATCCACAAGTCCTTCAAGAGTTTCTTCGTCATCATGAAACCGACAGCATGGACACTGCAAGACCTGTTTAACCGCCCATGTTTCACCATGCTAGACTAAATTGTTTGCCTTTTTGTTAACCTACCGTATCTTGTTTTTGTTTCTTCTGCCCTGCTGACTATATCTTGCCCTAGTATTGTGCAGTTTATGTATTTTGTATTTCATATGTCTCTTTAACATCCCTCTTAAATTTTGTCTTCTTACAGATCCTCTCCCCCTGTTTCTTCACCCCGGTGTATTTATGCATCCCTTCAATTCGGTCCTCTGCTGGTTCCTCAGGTGTTCGGTGGCGTGGGTTTCCGTTGTCGATGTCGTCTTCTTCTGGCGTCGTCACCCCTCATTCTTCGTTCTGTATCTGTTGGTATGTTTCTACATTCTTCTCACATTTTTATATTTTTTCTAATGTTCTCTTTTACTATCTTCTTTCTTTACTCTTTTCTCTCCCTTTTCCTTCTTATATTCTCACTATTTTCTCTTGATTTCTTTCTCTTACATACTTTATTTTTACATTCTTACTACTACTCTCTTATCTCTTCGACTCACTTTTTTACTCCATCTTTACTTTCATATCATTCTATGGTTGATTTATATTCCGTGTAGTTACTTGGAATGTTAAGGGGTTAAATAACCCCATTAAACGTCAACGTGTTCTAACACATTTGACAAGGCTTAAAGCTGATGTAGCCCTCCTCCAAGAATCCCACCTTTCGGAAAAGGAGGCTATCAAACTCAAACGTTGCTGGGTGGGACAGGTTTTTCACTCTCCTGCTTTGGGTAAGAAAAATGGTACTGTTATATTGTGTCATAAAAAGTTAACAGTTTCAGTTATATCTCAAGAATGTGATGTTAATGGTCGTTGGGTTCTTGTAAATCTTCTTATTGATAAAATACCTATAGTTATTTTCAATGTTTATGCTCCTCAGGGGTTGATAAATTGTTTTGGCCTGCTATTTCTGACAAACTTGTTACACTCAATGAACAATATGTTATTTTCGGTGGTGATTGCAACCAAGTCCTAGACCCCTTTTTAGACAGGAATTCCAGAGTTAAGTTTGTTCCCTCCAAAATGCATTCCCAATTCACTACATCTATTCGTAATAACGCTTTAGTTGACATTTGGAGATTATGTAATCCTGACCTTAGAGAGTACACATTTTATTCCCCCACTCATCACTCCCAATCTCGTATTGATTACCTATTCCTCAGCAAACCCCTAGCACAACTTGCCCTTCACTCAGCCATTGGTTCCATCTTAATTTCAGACCACGCTCCCGTCTTTGTTGATATTGATCTTATTCCCTTCTCTCCTCACTCAGGACGTTGGAGATTTAATAACTCTTTACTCCTCAACTCCAATTTCTGCACTCAATTTACAGCTTTTACCTCTGAATTTTTTACACTTAATCATCTCCCTGATTCTTCCTTTGTCATGGTGTGGGATTCATTTAAAGCGGCTGCTAGGGGCTTTATCATTAATTTCGTTTCTCAAAAGAAAAAGCAGTCAATTTCTAAGTCAACTCAACTTTTGGATAAAATTAAAAAGTTAGAATATGCTTATTATAATTCTCACTCTGAATCTTCCCTTCGCGACCTTATATCTGCCAAATTTGATTTTAATAAATTTACCACAAACGCAGCATCAAACTCTCTCCTTAAATGCAACTCTCGCTATTATGGTGGTCAAAATAAAATGGGCAAACTTCTAGCCAATTATCTCAAGATACGAAAAGAAAGAACAAAAATTGAATCTCTGCAAGGTCCGGCTGGAGTTTCTCTGTTTAAAGACAAGGACATATTAACTCAATTTGTTTCCTTCTACCAAACTCTATACACTCCTGAATCTAGTCCTGATCCTATTGATCTTCTTGCTTATTTTCAAGACATCCCCTCCCCTCACTCCTCTCATGTTGATTTTCAACCACTGGATTTGGATATTTCTCTCTCTGAAATTTCACATGCTGTTTCAGTCCTTCGTCGTGGTAAAGCGCCTGGGCCTGACGGTTTCACCATAGAATTCTACAATCACTTTTCCTCCCTTCTCCTCCCTAAACTACTCCTGTTATTCCAATCCTTTGTAGAATCCGGATCTTCCCAGGGAACTTTTCAAGAAGCATTAATTTGTTTAATTCCCAAACCAGACAAAGATCATACCTTATGTAAAAACTATCGCCCCATCTCCTTGGTAAACACGGATTATAAAATTTTCGCCAAAATTATAGCTCTTAGATTAGATCCTCTGTTACCAGAACTTATTGGCCCTGAACAATCAGGCTTTGTTAAAGGCCGTTTATCGTCAGATAACTCTCGTGTTTTCTTTAACATTTTGAGTAGGGCCTCCTCCCTTCCTAGTCCATTGGCTGCCATCTCTCTTGACGCCGAGAAGGCTTTTGATAGAATAGGTTGGGACTTTATGTTTCAAGCTCTTCGTTGTTTCGGTTTCTCTCCTAAATTCATTTCTCTTATTTCTTTACTTTATTCTAGCCCCCATGCTTCAATTTTTGCAAACGGTATGACTTCCGATTATTTTCCCCTTCAAAGAGGTGTACGTCAAGGATGCCCTCTATCTCCTCTTTTGTTTATTTTAGCTTTAGAACCCTTTTTAACTAAGATTAGACTTGATGAAAATATTTCTGGTTTTCACTATGGCTCTCAACAGCAAGTTAAATTATCTGTATATGCGGATGATATTTTATTCTATTGTTCAGACCCTCAATCAACTTTACCTTCCTTTCTAAATCAAGTTTCCTCCTTCTCTAATGTTTCTGGTTACCGTCTTAATATTGATAAATGCGAAATCTTGCCCTTGAACCCTCTCTGTCAAAAACATCTCTTTGATACCTCTGGCTTTTCCTGGCAGCCCTCTAAGATTAAATATCTAGGTGTCTGGTTCGCTCCTCGTCTTTCAGACACTCTTAAGTTCAATTTCGAGTCCCTTTCTAGTAAACTTACTGCATCTATCAATCGTTGGAATCCTCTCTTCCTTTCCTGGTGGGGTCGTCTTGACTCCATCAAAATGATGCTAGCACCTCTAGTACTTCACTCCATTTCCATGATTCCCATTCGCATCCCAGACCATTACTTCAAGTCGATAGATTCCATTCTGCTAAAATTTCTGTGGAAGGGTAAGAAATCTCGAATAGCCCTTTCTGCTCTGAAAAAAGATAAATCCCTGGGTGGAGTCAAATTTCCTAATTTTAAGTCTTATCATACCGCTTTTTCCTTAAAGCAAGCCTTGCGTTGGCTCTCTTCGGATCTTCCTTATTATCCCCCTCTTTGGCTAACGTTAGAATCTTCTTTCCTTCATCCTTTTGACTTTAGTGAAGTTCTTTCCTTTTCCTCTAATGTAACGTCTCTCCGTTCCCCCGTAATCTCTCATTCCCGCTCTCTTCTTCAACCTTACTTGCTATCCTCTTACCCTTCTGCTTCCTCTACTCATACCCAACCTAACTGGCATAATAAACACCTCAAAATTCGTAATCGCTCATTATATTGGAAAACATGGCATTCTCTTGGTTTAAAATGGATTTCTCAACTTCTTTCCGGTCCTCAACCTCTTCCTTTCCAAGCCCTCCAAACACAATTTTCGTTGCCATCCTCTTCTCGTACACAATATTTATCACTGATTCCTTCTCTTACCCAATACCTTTCTTCACTCCCTGCTACTAACTCTATCCCTATAACTTATCTTCCTGTTTCTAATGCCCTCGACCAATCCCCTTCTGCTTCTTTTCTCTATCAGTCTATGCAATCTTCTATTGAGCGTATCAAATCTAGAGTTGAGTTGGCTTGGAAAAAAGATTTGGCTCAAATTTGGTCCTTCACTCTATGGGATAAAATTTGGTCTAAGATTCACAATACATCCAGAGCTGCTAACACTACCCAAACCTTATTTTTTGTTTATAACCGTACACTATTTACTCCACTAATTCTGTCATCATTCTCCTCAGATACTCCCTCCACTTGTTGGTCCTGTCCCTGCCCTTCGGCTGATTTGATACATATGCTGTTCGAATGTCCTCCCATTTTTCATTTCTGGCAATTGGTTTGGTCCCAATTTCAAAAGATCTTCAATTTCCATTTTTCCTTCTCCACTGTTCATATTTTTCTTGGTTCTCTTTCCCCTATTTTTACAGACTCACCCCACAAACATAAATTACTTGACCTCTTGATAGCCATTGCCTTACACCATATTACGTCGCATTGGAAACAGGCTAAAGATGTTTCCTTTAGTGCTTGGTGGAATGCAGTCTGTTTTAATCACCGTCTAGACACTAATTTTGTTTCCCTCATTTCTCTAGCAATCAAACGTGATCTTTTATGGCTTCCCCTTACCGAGTTTTTATCCAGAATTGTCAGAATCCCTCCCACTTCTCCAGTACGTAATGTCGAAGTCCAAAAACCACCGTGATTGCATTTTTCTTAATTACATGTAATGTTTTTTAATTGCATGTACTATTCTTTCATATCACTTATATGTTTTATTATTCAAGTTGTACCTCATTTCCCCTATGTTCATGAGCATTATTATATACCCTATTTTTCTGTATAGATATTTTAATCAGTTCTACCATTTTGTAAGAGAGATTTCTTGTTTTTCATAACTTCTGACTGTTTCTTCATTTTCTGTTTTTGCTTCTTTATACTTCAATAAACTTCAAACTTAAAAAAAAAAATAAGTTCCCAAAGGCTATGCCAACGCGTGTTTTCTTTTACTTCTGAATTGTGAAGGCCCAGTTACTGGGAGCTGTCTGCTTAAGATGGAAAAGGCTGAAATTGTGAAACCAACTGTGGAAGAATATTGTTCACTAAGATCAGACAGAGACTCTGCATTTTATTTGAGCATGGCAGATTGGAGAGGTCTCTTCTGTTCATGTTTCAAACAGGGACATTTACTCACTGTGTATTCAACTGGGCTTTCAGCATGCCTTATCATTTAAAACCTGCCCTTGTGACGGGGTTTCCACTTTATCTATTTTACATTTTCCGGCCATTTTGTCATTTTTATTTACCTTTTGAAAGGGAGATGATGTGATGAAAAGGCCTCAGGCGGCGACGTCAGAGGCAGAAGGAACCAGGTTCGAGTCTTGGCGTCCGCATCAACACCCTGTGATTCTGGGCAACTCACGTAATCTCCCCAGTGCCTACAATTCAGTGCCTTGAGGCCCTCACTTGTTATTTGCCACTCTTTACAAATGCTGGGTTGATTTATTTTCAAAAAGGTTTTATACTGTTGCCTGACGAGACTGATGCAGAGAAGACTGTTGACACTTGCAATTACTTCATAATGAAGTGGTCTGTTTTGTAGTTAGTGCATAATTAAAATCCGCAGTCTTTTCTAGGAAAGGTATCCTCTGGTAATGTTATTGTTTTATAACTTTTTACGGTCAATACATTCTATACTATGTAAGTAAAAATGTTGAATTGCCATGTGGTTTCTTTTATGAGTGTGCCTCACATGCAAATAAGGTTGCTTGATTGATTGACTGATACTGTTGCATTATAAATAGTCTGTGACCAAAATGTGTAAAATCAAATGTCCAATATATTTGTTTTTTATAAACAAGATCAGTCAAAATATGTTATGAACTAGATTTATTCTTTATGGCTGTTAAATAAAAAGACTGCAATTACAAAACACAGTTTCAAGAGCTAATGTATTTAGATCAATCCATATTTATGGATTTCAACTAGGGATACATTCATCATATATATCAAAAGCGAATGAGATTCAACAACAAATAAATCTCATTACCAATCATTTCAATGTCCTTATAAACCCATTACAGGGTTTTAATCATTCTAATAACCTTCTGATATAGGATATGTAATTGTAATTGTAATTGCATTTATATAGCGCTTACTACCCCTGACGAGGCGTCAAAACGCTTTTTTTGGCGAGTAGCGCGCTACTCCGGGACCCATAGAGGTCTAGTGTTCAATTAGTATAGTGAAACATGCCAGTACATTTTAAGTGGTGGATAGGTTTGTCAGTTATTTGGATTTGGAATGATAGCAGAAGGATAGTGGAGGACAAAGGTTTGTATTTATATAGCGCTTGTTGACGCGCGCTATTCAGGAAGCCTACAAAGGATTAGTGGTGAATTAATATGGTGAAATATGAAGAAATTTCCGTGGTAGACATTAGTCAGTTACTTGGAGTGAGTAGGATAGCGGAGGGATAAAAGGGGAAGAAAGATTTGCATTCATATAGCACTTGTTACCCCTGATGGGTGTTGAATCGCTTTTCTGGCAAGTAGCACGCCACTCCAGAACCCATAAAGGATTACTGTTGAAAATAAGTATAGTGAAAAAAATATGAAGTAATTTGAGTAGTGGATATGTTATTCAGTTATTTGGGTAATATATTAATATAGTTTCATATGGAATTTGAGAAGTGTACATGTTAGTCTGTTAATTTCGATTGAAAAGGATAGTGGAGGGATAAAAGAGTGAAAGATTATTACATTTTTTTTTCTTTTTAGGTCTTAGCAATAGGAGGAGGCTTTTGGATGAGTTAAAAGGAGTTTTGGAGGGGAGGACTCAGAGAAAGAGTTTAGAAAGGTTTGTTTTAGGGGATCGGTATAGTAAAACAGGTGTCAGATGATGCAAGGAGGGGTAGAGTAGTAGATAAAAGGTGGTCTGTTAGGTGTAATTACAGCAGGGAGAGTGTGTCTGAATGGGATGTAGTTATGTATGGTGTTGATTGGCGTTGTGTTAGTGATGAGTGTATTGGTTAGTGGTATAGGATGGAGTTGTGTACTGTTTGTGGGTGATGGTGGATATGTGTGGTAGTTGGGATAGTAGGGTGTGTAGTTGTGGTTTGGTTGGGTTTGTAGTGCAGGCTGGTACATTCATTTGTGCATATTGTTGTGCATGGTGTACATTTGGTGTGAGTGTTCTGCTCTGTTTGTGCATGTGGTTGCTGTGGGCTGGGTATTGCTAAATGAGAAAAAGGGCAGCATTTCTGGCCCAAGTCCCGACCAGTCTCGAACAGGCTCAAACAGGAAACTGCCCTTGTCCTCTCTGCCCTTAACAGGCTCAAACAGGAAGCTGTCCTTGTCCTCTCTGCCCTTAACAGGCTCAAACAGGAAACTGCCCTTGTCCTCTCTGCCCTTAGCCTCGACGCCCGGGGTGAGACGCCCTAAGCCTGGCCTTTTTTATAGCCCTAGTAATTAGGTGACCCCTTCAGCCAATGGAAACCATAGCCCTAACACTATCCAATCACAACACTAGCCCTAAAATCTAGAGCCAATAGGAGACCAGGACCTTACGGCCAATCTTAGCCCTAGTCCAAGCACCCAATCAGTTCAAAAACCCTGATCTCTACGTCCAATAAAGGCCCTAGCCCTACCAGTAGTCCCAAAACAAGTCCATGTAATCAATGGCACAGGTAGCCCTAGTCCCTACTTCCAATAGAAAGCCTAACCCTACTCTAAGTCCCACACCTAGTCCAGCAACCAATCACACCAGAAGCCCTAATCGCTACTTCCAATTAAAGGTCTAACCCTAGCCCTAGTCCTACCCTACTCCCAACAACCAATAACATAAGAAGCCCTAGTCCCTACTTCCAATAGAAATCCTAAACCTCGCCCTAGTCCCAACCTTCAATCAATCAATCAATCAATCAGGAGTTTGTTAAAGCGCGACTACTCACCCGTAAGGGTCTCAAGGCGCTAGGGGTGGGGGGGGAGTTGGGGGGGTGCAGGTTCCATTCCATCAAGGAATCACTGACCCAGAAACTAATCAGAACCCTCAAATACCCAACCAATGAGGACATTAACCCTAATCCAATAGAAACACCAGATACAACCACCAATCAGTGTAGACATGTACCAACCACTAGCAGACCATATAAGGTCCCAGCGACCTCAGACAAGGTTTGCTGACCAGGGAGTTGGAAGCTGCTTCTCCTGTTCAGAATCTCCTAGAAGACAGACAGGCTCAATCCACACTTTGCACTTCTGCAGGTAAGGGCCTCACTAACTTGAAAATCTAACAATACTGTTTGAATAAAACTTGGTACCAATCCATGATTTTGTGTGTGGGGGAGGGGGGATACTGGTTGTTCAACATTCCAATCGTTGAATTACTCAAGAGACATCAGAAAGTTCAACTCCGTGTCCACCATGCTGTTGGGAAGCCCCCAACTCTAGGTCAAGCAGATATTGTAGTTAAACCACTGAGTGCTTTATCATAAGTGGTCGTAGATGGTGCATATAGGCTTCCAAGGACACCCTTGATTACCTGTCTTTGGAAAAGACCATAATCGGCCATCTGTTCACGCATGGCAAACTCATAAACGTGGACAGACACCGGCTCCTTTATGACTCTCATTGCTTTGTGTTCCTCTTGTTAGGGTTAGGCCTGGCTAAGAATTTAATTATGCTTGCAAAATTGTCAAAATTCCAAATATTCATTTTACATGAAATTTGTGAAGTTTTGTTTTAAGCAATTTTACTTAACATTATGTGAGCGACTCTGCACTTTGCATCAAAAAGTCTTGCCAGATACCAGGAGACTGAGTCACACAAAATATGACCCACAGATACATTTTCTGCTCAAACCAGTTTCCTGCCACTATCCCGCAAGACCCTTTTTTTTTTTAACTAGAGGGGCTCACTTGTTAAAGAAGCATTGGCACAGGCAATAGGTCGCACCTTTGGAATCTATGAGCTTTGCCAAAGCCTTTTAGCCATTTTACAGAGCATTTGAAAGATTGTACGCAAAATGCCAAAAACCTTAAAATAAGAAGAACAATATGCAGCTGCCTTGCCATGTTGTAGGCACACCCATGCTGTAATACTTATGCACAGCTACAAAATGACGCAGGTGCCTTTTTTTCCATTTACTGAGCCGAAATAGATCGGTAAGTAAGAAAGGAAAAAACACTTTAAAGGCGGATTGTGGGGAGAGCGCAACAACAAAGGAGTGAAAAAACAGGTGATGGCATCAACAGCTAGCTGGTGGGAGGAAGAGGGCAAGGGAGGGGAAAAGCAACACCCAGTGGAGAGGCCCACCTGCATGAAAGCAACAAGGGAGAGAAGCACGCAAGGGAAAGCACTTCATGAAGGCAAATGCTGTAATATCAGCGCAAATGGTACCATGCATAGCGCAAAAGCACGCTGCTTCTTTCTGCCGCACAAGTAGATGTCCTCCTCAAGCGGAAGCTTCCCAACGCGAGCGGAAGGTTCCTCAACGCGAGCGGTAACAACCAGCTGCGACTAACTGCGTTGAGAAACCTTGCTGGGAGGTGGTCTGGAGTAAGATTTCCATCACTCGCCCTCCCCAACAGAGCTGCAGGAGAGGAAAAACTCTACACCGTTATGTGAAGTTTTTTTGGCACTCCGCATTCTACGTGGAGCGCAGAGTGAGTAAAACTCTGCAAATTCCACGAGCACAGAGGAATTTTACGCCCAGGCTGAACTCTAACCAATATGCTGTAGATTACCAAACGACTCACCTGGAGATAGGCAGTTTCTTACTCATGGATATTCACAAAAAGAGGGAGTGGGAGATCAACCGACTGTGCTGTGTGAAGGACTGTGCACATTGGAGGATCTCAGGGAGGACATCAGAAAATTAAATTTAAAAATGGGACGGAATGATTTAGGCCTCAAAGCCTCTTTACTAACAAACTAGTGTTTACCAAAACATTTTAAAGTGGCATAAACAGAGTGCAGAACAGTATTGCTTGTCTAAAGATATCCTAGGCAGCAGATAGTGATAATTATAGAAACAGAAACCTATTCAAGAACTAAGTGGTACTGATATAATTTTAAGAGGCGACCTTTGATCCACCTCGTAAAAGGGCTGGTGTCCAGACGAACAGGGACACATTGTTAGATCAGTTGTCTCTAAACAAAGGAGTGACCTGTAGACCAGTAAATGTCATTAATGTTCACCACTCCCCCCTTCTCCGCCAACTAATATTGTTTTTCTCGCCAGTCAGGTGATCTGGGAAGATTCACTATCAGAAGGATGGTTACCAAAGAGGCACTTTGCCTTTTCACAGTGGTAGGGGCTGGGAGAACAAGGGACTTCTGGGGAGGGCAGCCTCAGAACATTTTTCAAACATTCCATCCCAAAAAAAAGGAAAAAAAATGACAAAAATAATGTGTGACCCTTCTCAAATTGCCGCTTGGGAACAAAACACGGGCCTGAACTGGAGGGGGTCTTTCTTGCAGGATTGCACCCTGGCTCCATTCATCTCCCACTGGAAACCCTGCTACCCTTTAAATCCCAGACTATCCTGTGGACCTGTGCTGATGCTGCCCTTCTCTACAGATATCTGACCAGCTTTCTCTCCAGTTATAATTGTATTTTGTTTTGTTTTATCCCCCCCTTCTATATAATTCTATTTCTTTACAGCCATGTAAAGCGCTACTTTGGTTTTAAAGAGCACTTTATAAGTAAGGCTCCCTGCTTTCCGTTTTTATTGCTCTTTACAGTTAAATACAGACAGAAAACAATTTAGTTTCCTGTATGTATTTATATGTAAATGTGGATAAAAACGGAAATTAGTCTCTTTTTTTGAGTGATTCTAGATACTGTCAATCATGACTGTTATGCCAATAGCTATGTAGATTTACAGGTAAGCGGTTAAAAAATAAAGAAACAAGTGTTATGAGGCTTTTAATTCCAGTGTATATGCAATAGTCAATTCTTCCTCAAGTTTGCATATATCTAAATTGATCACAATTGTTAATCAAGAAAAACTGGTACACTAATCAAAACCGATCAACCTATGCTCATCCAAATCAGATTTGTTCAGAAAATCTGTAAATGGGTGTCTCTGCTAAGTGGAAATGTAAAAATACAAAATCAAGTATTAGTTAACTACATACAAATAAAAGGTCCATGTTGGAGAAGAAGATAAGCTATAACTTATTTTACGTACCAAACCAGCATGTAAGCCTTCTATAGATATCATAATTGTCCTTTAAGTTAAGCTGCCTTTCTTTAACAACCAATGCACATTTCATTCACGGCTTTATATTCACAAGAGACTTCACTTAAAAATACCACTAGCTTCAAAGATTATTGTAGCAATATTATGACAGATGATTGTGTGATGCATTACATTTAAGCATTCTTTCCAATAATGAGTGATTCATTATTCTCACCTCTTATAACCTGTTATTGGATAAAAACAAAAAAATGTAATTAACATCTATATGCGCCCAAGAGAGTAATAAAACAATATCTACCCTACCTTAGAGCAAAATATTATCTAAATCAATAGTTGGGAAATAAATGTACACAACAGTACACATGCAGCCTTTGCCTGTTTGAACATTTTACAGTGCGACTTTTACCTAAATAGATTACACATGTTTATAGTGAGGAAGTTTAAACTCTTTTTAGTGACATAATTCTACCCTAAGCAATCACAAGTGAGAACAGAAACATGTGTCTCAATATTTAGTCTACCATGAATTCAAACTTCTGAAATTACTCAACCCCATGTATTTTATTAATAAATATGGATATGTTTTATAACTTTTTACGGTCAATAGATTTTATACTATGTAAGTAAAAATGTGAATTGCCATGTGGTTTCTTTTATGTGTGTGCATCATAAACTAGAGATCAAATGTTGACCTGACATACTTTTTTACAAGCGCATTTAACCATATCCATACAAAATGTTGTAATCAATCAAGAGAAGATTGTTTTCTTAGAAAAAAAATCCAAACATTCAGCGATTCTGTTCTCTGTAAACATAAAAACACATGATCCAAATATATAAAATACAACCAGTAATATGGGTAGCTGTAACAAAATCAGTTATTAGTTGGGGAGGGTATGTGTCATGCTCGCCTAATAAGTCCAAAATTGTGTCAAGTCCAACACACAAGTTCAATAGCTAAACCTGAGGTCAACCCCTTGTAGCTATGACAAAGAGCAGACAGTCTTAACTTAAGAGAAAGTGTGTCAATTATTTAACAGTACCAAAACAACAAAAAAGTCGAAACACAACACAGTAAACTTCTCACAAACTATTGCCAGAAATACAGGAAATTTTGATAATCAAATGCAACCTAAATATCTAAAATCGAATAATGGGAACCAGAGATATGACTTGTAAATGCTTATGACACAAAGCACCAATAAAAAGTAAACCGCCAATCAGTACTCACTGTTCAAGGTTGATTGGGACCTATGCACAATTTCAGGCCAATTCCGGGTCAAAGCTTTGACCTTCTAGTGTAGTCTCTGAAATAACAGTCAAAATCCTCCACCATGACAAGGCTTCAGGCTGTATGCGGCAAAGTCCTTTTGAAGTCAGATAGCAGTTGGACAAGGTTCAACTGAAGCTGTTTATTTTCCTGGGAAAAATTGAGAGTGGTACAATTCAAATTTCGCAATGACCGAAGTCTTTGATCAAGTTAAGATGTTTTCCTTTGGACTTTTTTTATGACTCTCAAAATCCCCAGGAGGGCAAGCCTGTAGCAGCCAAAGTCCACTCTAAAATGAACATGTTTGCCATGAGGCTCAGCTGATACTCTTGAGAGTTTGGAATTGAAAAAATGTTCTAACTCCTAATTCGTCTGACCTTCTGAATCAGTTCCTCTTGGTTTCCTCTAAGGTTCCCATGACCTCAGGGACATCTTTTAATGGCCAGGATTGACTTCAGCAGAAACTAATAGCAGATTTCAGTCCAGGTGTAGTTGTAACTGGTCAGTTGTGCACCCCAGGAAAATTGCCTCTCGCCCTTTGTTGAGTCTAAGTAGCCACACAGGTCTGTCAACTGACCCTTGTTGTGTACCGCTCAGTCTTGGTTACAATTGGGATTAGGTCTAGCCTCTCAGGTCTTCACTCAGGCCACAGATCCAGTTGTCTCTTGTTCTCCCCCAGGTCCAGATGTTTTCTGATGAGCTGTGGATGAGGTGACACTTTTTTAGGGTTAACTATCCCAGTGGGTGGGGTGGATACTCCTAACCATTGAGAAAAGCATTTCCAGGGAAACCTTTCCCACTTTTTCAGCATATCTTGTTTGCCTTCCTGAAAACTATCATACAGTGCACTATTTTAACGTAAATTCAATATGGGAGCATTCCCTATTGTTTGAGACTTCTGGTAGGTGAGTCAGTGGTGTGTTTATAGAAATGACCAGTCCCTTCATTCTCAACAACACCAAACTGGTTCTGAGACCTGCTTCTCCTCCCACTGGGCTGGTGCCAAGCTGACTGCAGATAACCCAGGTAGCAAAGTGTTCTCTTCCCCATGTCTCACTCTACGCTTAACTGTAAAGGAGCAGGCCTCACCCTGGTCTCTTTCAAGTTAATACATTTCCAGAGCTCGCCACAGTTTCCCTTCCTGAATTGAGAGGAGTATCACACCTAGCACCTAGGTATTCCTGTCCAAAAAACCTAAGCCAGCGTTGCTGGCCTAGGAGCAGTTTTCACACTTCAGAAGCAAGAAGGCATCCTGGTTCACCGACGACCTCAAGGACTCCAAGAAGACCTGCCGCACCCTCGAGAAAGCCTGGCTCCTCGACCGGACCACCGACAGCATGACCGCCCTCAAACACGCTACCCGCAAGCACCACCAGCTCATCCGCACCACCAAGAAGAAATCCCTGAAGGAACAACTGGACAACAACACCCACGACAGCAAAGAGCTCTTCACTATCGTCAAGGAGTTCTCCAACCCCAGCACCGGCACCAACGACATCACTCCGTCACAAGACCTCTGCGACTCCCTCGCCTCGTTCTTCCACCGCAAGATCGCCGACATCCACATCAGCTTCGGCGCCCCACCCACGCACCCAACCGTCGAACCAATGCCCCCCACTGCCACCCTTCGCACCTGGACCACGGTGACCACCGAAGACACAGCCCGCACGATGAACACCATCCACTCCGGATCACCGACCGACCCCTGCCCACACCACGTCTTCAACAAGGCCGACTCCACCATCGCACCCCAACTCCGGAACATCATCAACGCATCCTTCAACACCGCCACCTTCCCGGAAGGCTGGAAGCACGCCGAGATCAGCGCCCTCCTGAAGAAACCTACAGCGGACCCCACCGATCTCAAAAACTTCCGCCCCATCTCGCTCCTCCCTTTTCCTGCTAAAGTCATCGAGAAGATCGTCAACAGACAGCTGACCGCCTTCCTCGAGACAAACGGATCCCTCGACCCCTCGCAGTCCGGCTTCAGAGCCAACCACAGCACCGAGACCGCCCTCATCGCAGCCACCGACGACATCCGGACCCTGCTCGACAAGGGGGAAACAGTGGCCCTCATCCTCCTGGACCTCTCCGCTGTGTTCGACACGGTCTGCCACCGCACCCTAGTCCAGCGCCTCAGCAACATCGGTATCCAAGAGAAGGCACTGGAGTGGATCCTCTCGTTCCTCGCCGGAAGAACACAAAGAGTCCGCCTCCCCCCGTTTCGCTCCGAGGCCACCGAAGTCATCTGCGGTGTCCCGCAAGGATCTTCACTCAGCCCCACCCTCTTCAACATCTACATGAAACCTCTCGCAGCCATCGCACGCCAGCACAACCTCAACATCATCTCTTACGCCTACGACACCCAGCTGATCCTCTCCCTCACCAGAGACCCCGACACCGCCAGAACCTGCCTACACGAAGGGATGAAAGACGTCGCCGAGTGGATGAAGGAAAGCCGCCTGAAACTGAACTCAGACAAGACGGAAGTCCTCATCCTGGGATCTTCGTCCTCCGCCTGGGACGACTCCTGGTGGCCCCCAGCCCTGGGCACCGCACCCAAGCCAACCGACCACGCACGCAACCTGGGCTTCATCCTGGACCCCTCCTTCTCGATGACCAGACAAGTCAACGCCGTCTCCTCATCATGCTTCAACACCCTGCGTATGCTTCGCAAGATCTTCCGCTGGATCCCGACCGAGACCAGGAAGACTGTCACCCAGGCACTCGTCACCAGCTGACTGGACTACGGAAACGCCCTCTACGCCGGAACCACAGCCAAGCTACAGAAAAGACTCCAGCGCATCCAGAACGCCTCCGCCCGACTCATCCTGGATGTCCCCCGACGCAGCCACATCTCCAGCCACCTGAGGAACCTGCACTGGCTCCCCGTCGACAAGAGGATCACGTTCCGGCTCCTCACCCACGCACACAAGTCTCTCCACGACCTGGGCCCCAAGTACCTCAACGACCGCCTGACCTTCTACACGCCCACCCGCCAGCTACGGTCCACCAGCCTCGCCCTCGCAGCCGTACCACGCATTCGAAGAGCCACCGCCGGAGGAAGATCCTTCTCTTACCTGGCTGCCAAGACTTGGAACTCCCTCCCCATCCACCTTCGGCTGACCCAGGACCATCTCGCCTTCAGGAAACAACTCAAGACCTGGCTGTTTGAGCAGTAGCATACCCCTCCCCCCAAGCGCCTTGAGACCCTCCCGGGTGAGTAGTGCGCTATACAAATGGCATGATTGATTGATTGATTCATTCATTAAGGTGAAAGACCGATAGAACCTATTTGTTGGCAGGCCAATGCTAATTAGCCCACTGGAGATTCAGGCATACAAGTCAAACTTTTTTAAAGTTATTTTTCATAAATATTTATCAAACCCCAAATTCACCAAGGAATTGGGATTTTAATGACTATTAAAAATAGTGGTTGATTTGTCTTTTCAGCTGATACCAAGCCAAAGATAGCAGAATTAATATTTTATCTGAACTTTAGTTTTTCTAATAGGATAGCTACAGCCCTGTACAATGACAATAATTTATGGGGTCTAGTCACTGTAGATAGACGCCAACACTAATGGGCCGATTCTGATCTCGGTTGGAAAGCACTCCGACCGAGCCGGATCCGGGGTGTTTTCCGACCGATCTGGACTCCTGCAGTCCGACCGAGCGAGTACGATGCGGCCGTATGCTGTCAGACTCGGTTCGGTCGGACTCCCATAGAAGTCAATGGGAGCCGATCATACGATGCATACATGGGCTTCCATTGACTGAATGGGTACGTTGCGAACAAGTGTGCCCCCTATAGTGGGTACGCGTTGGTGCCATCCGCACCGTACCTGCCTGTGTTGGGGAGACCCATGGGTCTCCCCCTTGGTCTCCCCCTGTGTCCGAGTCGTAAGGCTGTGGGTAACAGGGGGTTCGATACGGACCCCCAACGCCCAACTCCGAGTGCTATTGCGAGCCGGAAGCTCCGACTCGATCCAGGTGTCCGAATCGAGGATCGTACTGGCTCGTTGGAATTCGCCTCCATTGCGCGCCACGTTTAGCTTACGTACGGAGTGGTTTGGACCCAGAAACGATTCAGACGGAGATTTCACGCTTGTTTGCATCGTACTTCAACGTGCAGACCTGTGTAAGAACCAGGCGGAAATTCAGCCTCCGAATCCGATCCGCTATTGCCGATTCAGTGCCCTTCCGATTGGAATGGGCCCCTAAATGCTTGCATGTACCACTTTTAAATACTCGGCTACCAATGGTATGTTTCTGCATTGAATACCGTGGCCTGACTGGAAAGTTAAGCATTCCAATTTGGGATTAGCTAATTTTACAATGCTTTTGAGTCGGATTACATGCACAAGGAACTGAACAACAGTGCCTCAATGCGTAGAGTAAAAAAACAGCAATAGCGGTAAGCAAAACATAGAGGCAATCACGCAAAATATAGATTTTTTCATAGTTGACATTTCTTTATTTGACTGTGATTGAAACCAGCTTGACTACAATGGAATTTACATCTCAATATTTACAGCTTGTGCAAAAGATCCAAAGAACTACAACAAACATAAAGCCTTTGTGTTCTAGAAATCTTATTTTCAAAATCCTTAACAATTTTGAAAGTGTCGTTATTACATAGGTTATTGTAGAAATCTAAGATCCATAACTCCGATTATATGGGATTTAAAGACTTCCCAGTTTACCAGTTTGCACTGCAAAAGGAATCCTGAGGTTTGACTTATAAAAAAATATTCAGGTGCCACCTTACACAGTTTACTTCAATGTTAATAGTTAACAAGACATTAGAATTAATCCTTCACATGGCATAATTTTGTGAAACAAGAATATTATAAATTCTATAGAAAGACTTATGAAAGTGTAAGGAAATAACTACAAATACAATTATTATTCACATAGACAACATTTAACCAATAAGTGACCTGGGGGTTTAAGGTTACCAACCGTCTTAAAGGTAAATCAAAAACTGCATTGAACGGATAGGCAATAAATTATTAAATACCTAAATTAATACTTTCCTTAGCAACGCTATTAAAAGATTCCATAACCAGTTGTCAGGGAACACATTTTAGAAATATGAGAAATAGAATTAAAAAGCTCAATTCAAATATATGATATCAGGATAGAGGTGTGCAGAAAGAATATTGAGTAAAAATATAGAGTTGCACAAATATCGAGTAATAAATATTGTGGTTCAGAAATATTGACAGCAAGAATATCATGGTCAAGAATATCGACTTAAGGTAAGTAATTTCAATTTTAAAAGTATTGAAGGGTTTAATATTTGGTTGTGAATTAATTTTAATTAATTAATTGGTAATTAAATATAGTATTTGTGTAATTAATTTTAGGTCAATGTTTTGGGATTTATAGGGGGAAAGGGTGTTAAGTAGTTTATTTATTTTTATTATTAACTCTTTGTTGATTGATATTAATTAAATTAATTAAAATATGATCATGGTAATTGTGTAATTAATTTTAGGTGGGTGTTGTGGTGTTTAGAGGAGTGAATGGTAGGAAGTAATTTTTGGGATAAATGTCAATCAACAAAAAGTTAATAATAAAAAATTAACTACTTAACACTCTTTCTCCCATAAATCTCAAAACACTCACCTAAAATTAATTTCACAAATACCATAATTAATTACCAATAAATTAATTAAAATTAATTAACAACCAATTATTAATTCATCAATTAAAAACACATTACTTCAAATCTTTAACACCTATAAACACCACAATGCACACCTAAAATTAATTACACAATTACCATAATTAAAAAACAATTATTTATTAATTAATAATAAATTACTTTACACATTTAAAACTATAAAATCTCAATTAAATAAATATTAATGAATAAAAAATAATCAATTAATTTAATATTATCGCGACCTTAAATGCCTCCCACAATGTTTGTAGGGAAGACATCAAACCTTCATTGTGTTTTAAATAGCCGACTATTGCACTAAAGATCTCGTTTGAAAGACCTGGTTGTGAAGTGTACCTGAGGGAGGCCGCCAGACGAAGGTCCGAGGGATCGACTGTGGCATGTTCAGCTCCAACAGGACAGCGGCGTGGTCAGAAAGGATGCAGGGCAGATGTGCAACTTTCATGATCCTAGTCCATGCTTCTTAGGAGAGCAGCCAAAAGTCTATGTGCGAACATGTGTTGTGAACAGGGAGGTTTGGTACCCCAACATGACATTACATGCACTTTGCACACAGGCACAATACATACACTTCTGGCTCTATCCTACTCAATTCCAACTGCACTAGGCCAGTGAGGAGGACCATGCTGTACCCTGTCCCTGACTACAGCATTTTATTTACCTTACAAGTCTCCGCGGTTGGTGATGGACACAGTGGAATGAGTGTCCTGGCCGTTGGATGGCACGAGGAAACATGCAGGAATCACTGGCAGAATATCGACTAAAGAAATATCAGTAACAAAAATATCGGAGTCAAAATATCGATGTCCACAATATCAAAGTCCTATCTACATTATGGTAAGTTAATATCGTGAAAAAAATACCGTTGTCAAAAATATCGTTTTTTTAATGTTTAAAAATTAATGTAAAATAAAGTAAATAATACATTTAATTAAAAGAAACACTAAAAATATTTTACAATGTTTAAAATGATAACTAATACATATATTGTAAACATATATATGTATAAAATATATATACTCACTTAATATTATTTATAAATAATTTGAATAACTTATAAATTGTTAAAAAAACATTTTAAAAATTATACATACATATATACAAATAAACAATAATATAATAAATTAAAAAATTACGATCTTTTTAAAATAAATTATACACTACATTAACTAAAACAATCGAGAAAATATTGGATAGGTGAGGTTATACAATTACTATTCCTACTCCAGAGAGCGTAAGAGTAGGGAAAGTGTTGGATAGGGTAGAGCTACAAATTACTATTCCCACTCCAGGGAGTGCAACAGTAGGGAAAGTGTTGGATAATGTAGGGTAAAAATTACTATTCCCACTCCAGAGTGCAACAGTAGGAAAGGTTTTGTATAGTGTAGAGGTAAAAATTACTATTCCCACTCCACTGAGTGCAACAGTAGGGAAAGTGTTGGATAGCGTAGGGGTAAAAATGACTAATCCCATTCCAGAGAGTGCAACAGTAGGGAAAATGTTGGATAGCATAGGGGTAAAAATTACTATTCCCACTCCAGAGAGTGCAAAAGTAGGGAAAGTGTAGGATAGCGAAGGGGTTAAAATTACTATTCCCACTCCAGATAGTGCAACAGTAGGTAAAGTGTTGGATAGCATTGGGGTAAAAATTACTATTCCAACTCCAGAGAGTGCAACAGTAGGGAAAGTTTTGGGAAGTGTAGGGGTAAAAATTACTATTCCCACTCCATAGAGTGCCACTGTAGGGAAAGTGTTGAATGGTGTAGAGGTAAGAATTACTATTCCTACTCCAATAAGTACAACAGTAGGGAAAGTGTTGGATAGTGTAGGGGTATAAATTACTATTCCCACTCCAGAGAGTGCAACAGTAGGGAAAGAGTTGGATAGCGTAGGGGTAAAAATTACTATTCCAACTCCAGAGAGTGCAACAGTAAGGAAAGTGTTGGATAGCGTAGGTGTAAAATTACTATTCCCACTCCAATAAGAGCAACAATAGGGAAAGTGTTGGATAGCATAGGGGTAAAAATTACTATTCCCACTACAGAGAGTGCAACAGTAGGGAAAGTGTAGGATATCGAAGGGGTTAAAATTACTATTCCCACTCTAGATAGTGCAACAGTAGGTAAAGTGTTGGATAGCATGGGGTAAAAATTAATATTCCAACTCCAGAGAGTGCAACAGTAGGGAAAGTTTTGGGAAGTGTAGGGGTAAAAATTACTATTCCCACTCCATAGAGTGCCACTGTAGGGAAAGTGTTGAATGGTGTAGAGGTAAGAATTACTATTCCTACTCCAATAAGTACAACAGTAGGGAAAGTGTTGGATAGTGTAGGGGTATAAATTACTATTCCCACTCCAGAGAGTGCAACAGTAGGGAAAGAGTTGGATAGCGTAGGGGTAAAAATTACTATTCCAACTCCAGAGAGTGCAACAGTAAGGAAAGTGTTGGATAGCGTAGGTGTAAAATTACTATTCCCACTCCAATAAGAGCAACAATAGGGAAAGTGTTGGATAGCATAGGGGTAAAAATTACTATTCCCACTACAGAGAGTGCAACAGTAGGGAAAGTGTAGGATATCGAAGGGGTTAAAATTACTATTCCCACTCTAGATAGTGCAACAGTAGGTAAAGTGTTAGATAGCATGGGGTAAAAATTAATATTCCAACTCCAGAGAGTGCAACAGTAGGGAAAGTTTTGGGAAGTGTAGGGGTAAAAATTACTATTCCAACTCCAGAGAGTGCAACACTGGGGAAAGTGTTGGATAGCGTAGGGGTAAAAATTACTATTCTCATGAACCCCAAAACTCATACCCACCCTAATACTAAAAAAATCTCCATTACTTACCTTATAATGAGCTGTAATTGAAAGCTCTGTGATGTTATGCGTTGTAATGGCATGCGTTGAAGTGACATGCGTTGTAATGGCATGCATTGTAATGGCATGCGATGTAAAGGCAGTTGCGTTGTGACAGTTGCGTTGTAAAGGTGGGGTGTTGTAATGACTGCATTGTAATCGATGTTTCCCTTGCAAGGGCAGGAGGAAGAGGACATGGCATATGTAGCTAAAGAAAAATAAACTTGCGACCTCTGGGAAACCACATCTAACAATTTAGGGGTCGATTCCGATTCGGGAAAAAAAACGTCCGTACGATTTGTATCCGGAGCCCTCTCCGTAAGAATCGTACCCGTCCGTCCGAGTCACGAAGTACGATCCGTATTCCGTGAATCCGTCCAAATCGTCGCGATCCGTACGTATTGCAAGGCTGAAACCGTGAACCGTACGTCTCGTACACATACTGTACGACTCGTACACATGCCGTACGACCCAACGAGTACGATCCGGACCGGGGTATGAGGACGCGATTCGTACGGTCCACGTCAGGTAAGGGCGAGTCGTACGGAAAAGCACACAAACACATACAAACCGTACGGTCCGTACCCCCCATAATCGCAGGGGTACGCACCATACCCCTGCGATAATGGGGTGTACGAGCTGTACCCCCATTGTACGATCAGTGTACGAGCCGTACCCCCATAGTACGATCGGTGTACGAGCCGTACCCCCATTGTATGATCGGTGTACGAGCCGTACCCCATGAACGATGGGTGTACGAGCCGTACCCCCATCGTACAATGGGGGTACGGCTCGTACACCCATCGTACAATGCGGGTATGGCCCGTACACCGATCGTACGATGGGGGTACGGCTCATACACTGATCATACAATGGGGGTATGGCTCGTACACCCCATGATCGCAGGGGTACGGTGTGTACCCCTGCGATCATGGGGGGTACGCACCGTACCCGGGGGGGGGCGTTCCGTACCTGTTTCGGCGGGAACTCTGCTTTTACGGCTGTATTCAGCTCCCGTAGAAAAAGGGTCATAGGGTGCGTACCCAACACGTATCGTAGTTGCTGGGTCATAAAAACCAGCCGCGAACCGTACAGATGTCGCGTACAGCGGGTTCCGAGGGAGAATCGTACGGAGATTAGAGTCGTACGGTGTCTTTTACGACTCATACGGAGTACAGCTCCTGGTACGAATCGTACTTCGTCGTACGTACGGGGGTCATTGCAGGGTACGATTCGTACCGGAAAAACGCTCCGAACGGCTATTCGGAGCGCTTTTTCCCAAATCGGAATCGACCCCTTAATCTCGGTCTTTGCGTGAACAGCAAATGTGACAAGATATGAATTATGGCCCTGTTTACACGAAACAATAGGGAAAGTGTTGGATAGCGTAGGGGTAAAAATTACTATTCCCACTCAGAGAGTGGAACTGAAGGGAAAGCGTTTTAATTAAATAACCAAATAATAATTAATTAACAATAAATTAATTAATAATTACTTTACTAAAATGTAATTATTTCCCACCCTATTCCCCTATAAACCCACAACCGCTCCTAAAATAAATTAACATAATTAATATAATAATGAATTAATAAAAATAATTACCAATTAATATTTCATCACAAATAATTTGATTAACAATACCAATGAATTAAAATTAATAATTACTTTATTATAATTAAATTGCTTCCCACCCTATTCCCCAATAAACCCACTACGGAACTAAAACGTAAAATGTAATTAAAAATAATTAATAAATTCTCAAAATTATTATTTAATTATTTATAGTTAAATTACTTCCCACGCTATTCCCCTATACAACTCACAACCTGCTATGGTACTAAAACGCAAAATTTACTTTAAAAATTGATGACTAACTTCAAAAAATGTAATACATGTATTTAAAAAAATACACTACTTAACAAAAAATATAGAACCCATACATATAAAATACATACTAAAATACATAACACTAATATAAACATTGATATTATTAACAACAATATTTTTGCAAACGATATCACTGACTTCAATATTAACAAAAACGATATTTCTTACCTTCAGGTACATATTCTGGTCACCGATATTCTTACTCGATATTTCAATAGTTAAAAAAATAAATACTTGCTGTAATGTCTGTGCACCACGTACAGGGTTCTTGTGCTTATATACCCCCTCTATACCCATTAGGGCGCAACCTCATTGTGCCACCCCACAGGATGTGGGCACCAGGGCGAGGGTGCTCAAACATGACCTAGTTCTATTTTCAGATCTTTATCCAGCTGAACAGTTCATACGTGAAGGCCAGTGAATAACACACCCCATTGCGCTTGAGCTTCTCCTATATCATCAACTTCAAGTCAACTTCTGGGCGTTACAGAACACAATTCCTGCCCCTCCTCCTCCACTTCCAGCTCTGGAACATATCCTCACAACTCCATCCCCACGCAACCTAACCATGCGCCTTTACTCCATCATGCAAGCTATGGTGCCTGTTTGTATACCGAAGGAGTGCACTGACTGGGAGGTTGACAATGATCCACTACTAACTGACACACAATGGTCCTACTGATGTGCCCAGACTGTATCTCATCTCATCCATTTTAAATTCTTACATCACCTACACGGCATCCCTTGACAGCTCCTCCGTATGGTGCTGATCACCGATGCACACTATCTTCACTGCACGTCACCTCAAGCCTCCTTCCTAAACCTCGCATGGGAGTGTCCGCAGATGGCAGTCTTCTGGATTGAAGTGTTCATCACAGGTCATTCCCCTGCACACAGCCCCCTAGTTGGCCTTCTGGGCTATGTGCGGGACGTACCCGTGGGGAGTCGTAGACTCACTGCTATTATGGTTGGGTACTCCCTATGGCCCCTCTCAATACTTTAAAAGACCCCTGGCGCAAGGTTAGTCCCGCCCCGGTCTTCCCTCTCTTTGCCCCAGGGATTGGACAACCAGACTAAGAATTTGAAAGTTATTTGGATTAGGGGGGAGTGACCCCCCCCGGCCGTATTTATTAACAGTACAAACAAATATTTCAAACTATTTGTTACAGAAAAAATTTAAACGCAGAAAGTACAGTTTACATTGATAGACACATGTTGTTGAAAGAGCTAACCTTAACACATGCTAATACAGAAGGCACTCCTACCATAAATCTAACAATGGACGATAAAACTTTCTGCGTGTCCCTTTGAGCCTGACGGCAAAGTCAACGTCTGGCAAGCTTCTCTCCCCTCCCTCCTTCAGTCCTAAGGGTACTGCCACTATTACTCCTGGAGCAAGGTTGCGCAGGGGGTCCAGCTTGTCGAACGGATCTTTTTCCCCCGGGCCCCCCCTACGCCCAGTCCTTGAACTCCATAAAAGGGGTGCAGACTGCTGTGCATGCGCGTACGGGGGTGGCCCAAGGCCCACTGGGAAGATGACTCCCCCAGCCCCCAGAGCTACATGGTACTGACCGCTAAGACCGCAGACTATGCTTACCAGTATTGACCTTACCGCCACAGGCCAGCATAGTTGACCGACTATCTGGCCCCCCTCCTGCAACTAGGAAGGTCATGAACTCTGTCTCAACACCCTAAGCTAGGCTATGATGTCATCCATGAATGCATGATTCCCTTTATGCGAAAGATGCACCCCGTCCTGCAGAAAAAACTGTTCTCCCCTGATATATCTGTGTGATATTGTTCTTAACCTAGGGGTCCTAAACAACTTGTTGAATTTGTTGTTGAGCCGCTTTACCGCGTGATTCAACGCTCTGACTGATTCGCCCCCCCGCCACTGGAACCTCGGTATCATGTGCGACCACGCTATTATGGAGTGAGGTCACTGTTTCGCTAGCCACCCCACTTCCTTGAGTATCTCTTCGGTCAATTGTCTCCTACCTATTCTTGCCAAATCATTGCCCCCCAAGAGCAGGATCCAGATAGCAGGTGGTCCCGAGCTTGCGCATAAAGCATGGTTCACCAGTTCTTTGAATTGTCCCACGCACAAACCCCCCTGTCCAAAAAATGACATTTTTGACCCTAGTCTTGACACCTTATCTTTGATGGATCCTGTAAAGAAAGACTTCAAACGGCGAACATATGAATGTCCCATCACCCAGATTTCTTGGTTCTTCTGGTGCGAAGAGTAAACTTGCGTCACCTCTTTGATTGCTTCGCCGCGGACGGCCACCGATTGTAAAGACGCATGTTTCCCTCCTGAGTCACAGGATGAAGAAACTGCAAGTAACACAGAAGAGAGAAAAGAGGGAGTGTCAATGCAATGCCACGGCGGCCTGTCATGCAAATACACAACGCAACATACAGTGCGAAACAAACTGCCCCATTGCTTCAGTCACAAGAATAGGGTATTGGCCGGTGCGCCTAATTGAAAATTGCTACTCTGATCCTACAGCAAGTGCAGCCGCACATATCTTTTATAGCAGTTGGACGTCCACCTGCCAATCTTCTTCAAACGCTCCTGTCCCAGGCCTTTTGCTGTTGCCTCTGAGGCTGCACCTATCCTGAAAGAGTGTGTCCCAAAATTGGCGGGATCCAAACCTGCCTCCTCGAGTGCTTTAATCATCACTCTCCTGAACTGAAAAACTGTGAGGGGGGTCTTATCCTTGTGTATGAACAGTGGTCCCTCTAACATTGGCGCCCTTTGGGCCATGAAAGCCTCTAACCTGGTGACCGGGCAGCATGCCGTGTTCCCTGCCCTGTGCAAGACTAAAGAGTCCCCCCTACCCTCCTGATCGGTTTTGGATTTTGGTATGGAAATCAAAACAGAGCCTTCTACCAATTTTACGTGCCCCGCTTGGATCCCTCCCAGCCAATCCCGCTTATTCCTTGCGACTAGCTCACCTACCCTGAAAGCTCCGTAGAATGCTAAACAAAAAGCTGCCTGAAAAAGGACTGCCTCGCTAAGTGTAGTACAGACCCGTGGTAAAGCCATTACCAACTTTTCTAGTATGTCCAGGCCCACTGGTCTCCTTACATCAGGTTCCGCCCTCCGCCGGCGTTGCCACCCTTTCAAGACCTGCTGTACCACAAAGCGTTTCGTGGGGTCACCCTCTCCGCGCAACTTCGCAAAATAAGCAATTGCTGCAATGTGTCTCCTTGCGGCTGCTACTGTGCGTCCCTGTTCCCACATGAAAGCGAGATACGCTACCACTGAGTCATGATCTAGCCATTTGGTGCCCCACTGATCCCCTAGGAAAAGACAAAATTCACCAAACACCCCTTCATATGCGCTCCTTGTCCTAGGCGCTAGACCTGCAGCCACGAGGTGCGGTACTCTGGGGCACCAAGTTGCCAGAGTCGTTCTGGGAAAGGTGTCGGGTGGGGCGCTGCCTCTGGGATGTGTGCCCTGAAAGCCTGCATTTTAAAACGAGACAATGCGTCAGCTGCATGGTTCAAAACCCCTGGGACGTGTTTTGCTCGGAAGATAACATTTAACCTCATGCACTGCAACACTATTTCCTTCAGCAGGCGTAGCAACATTCCACATTTTGCTGACTGACTGTTTATGCATTCTACCACTCCCATGTTGTCAGACCAAAATATGACAGACTGGTCACTCAAAGCGTCCCCCCAAACAACCAACGCTACCAGGATCGGGAAGAGTTCTAGGAAAGTGATGTTGTTGGTGAGCCCCGATTGTTTCCACCAAACCGGCCAATGTTCTGCCACCCAATCGTGCCCTAGAATGGCTCCAAACCCCTCGCTGCCTGCTGCGTCTGTCATAAGACCTAGTTCGGGGCTGGACATGGGCGGGCTAGGCCACACCACTTTGCCATTAAAATCCTGTAGGAAAGACTTCCATATCTGCATGTCCTGCCTGACCTCCTTGGTTAACCTAGTGTGGTGGTGCTTCTCTTTGAGACCAGACATGGTGTGAGCAATGGTACGGGAGAGCGGACGCGCCATGGGAATGAGGCGCAAAGCAAAATTCAGCTGGCCGACTACTTGCTGCAATTGGTGTAGCGTGACCTTCTCTCTGCCAATGCAGCACTCCAAAGCGCGCCCAAACTCCCTAACCTTGTCACGTGGCAACCTGGACACCCCCTCCACAGAGTCTAACTTGATCCCGAGAAATTCAATGAGGGTTGTTGTGCCCACCGTTTTATCAGGTGCCAATGGGACGCCAAACTCCTGAATGAGATCGCAAAATTGCTGCAAGGCTGACCTGCATTCCCCTGAGCCTGGTGCCCCCAGGAAAAGAAAATCATCCAGGTAATGGAGGACCCATTGATGTCCGAACTTGTTCCTGAATGACCATTCTAAGAAGGAACTGAGTTTTTCAAAATAGGCGCAGGACACTGATCATCCCATTGGCTTGCACTTGTCCACATAGTACTTGCCCTCAAACTGAAATCCTAGAAGGTGCCAATCAGCGGGGTGAACCGGTAGCAGGCGAACGGCGGACTCAATGTCAGACTTTGCAAGCAGGGCCCCCTTACCTAAGGTTCTCACCATGCCACTTCCTGATAAAAGGACGCGTACTTGACACTACATAGTGCATCTGCTATGGCATCATTCACAGAACTGCCCCTAGGTGCGGATAAGTTGTGGATCAATCTGAATTCGCCCGGCGCCTTTTTGGGTACCACCCCTAGGGGTGAGCATACAAAACCCGCCATCGGGACGTCCTCAAATGGTCCAGCCACCCTTCCGAGGTTCAACTCCTTGAGAATTTTTGTCCTTGCTAAACTCATGTTGGATCTAACAGAGACTTGGTTCTTACAATATGTCACCCCGGTGTGGCCCTGTGCAGGTATCCTGAAACCCTCCTCAAAACCTTCCCTGATTACCCTCGCCGAACCAGTGCTGGTGTACCGTTCCAGCCTAGGTATCATTGCGCCAACGATCACCGGGGTTCTAGCCTTTCTTAAACAGGGTTCACTATTCTTGTTTCTTGCCCCCTCTTTCTCTAGCCTTCTTGTTACACCTGGACTCTGGGTGGGAGGTGTTACCACAATATCCACAGGCGTGCCTGAACTTACACGTGCCTGCGGCCCTGGAACAGGTACATTTGTTAAAATCGACACAAACCCCTTTCCTGCCACCGCCCCCTGCTCTTGCGGTAGTACCCCCCGCGTTCCCAGCGGGGCTTGCCTTAAAGAGCGGAAAACGACCCGTGTCTAGGACCGCCACCCTCACGGTATCCTGTGCCACAACCACCAGGTATTTCAAATGGAGGAACATGTCGGTCTGATCCCACCTCAGGGAAGGATCTTCTGCCTTTGCCCGCCTAAAAGCCTTATCATAATCCTTCCACCCGTCACCTCCTTTCTCCGCATGTGCGAGGGTGATCCTGTTCTGGCAAATTGCCATCTCTGACCCTACCTCAGGGTAGCGCTCTAACATTACCGAAATATATGTGGAGAAACCCTGTATCCAATTTGCCAAGTTCTCTTCCACCCTGTACTTCAGTAGAATGGTAGACCATTCTCTAGGGTGAGTCCATTCCTTGTTTTTCCTAGCTTCTTCCCTATCTGCTTCATCAATTAAAAGGAAAACATGTTCACGTACTCTCCCCTCCATATTTTCTCCTTCATCTCCTTAGACAGATGCCGACCCAAACTCTCTCTTTCAGATTGCATTTCCCCTACTCCCAGTGGTGAGATATGCTTAATACCTGCTGGTGCTGCTGTATCAGCTTTCTTCGGTGGCTCCGTCTCCTTCCCGCAGTTACTTGTTCCCGGCAAACTGCTGCTACTGGAGCCTGACACCTGTTCCCGCGACCCCACGGTTGCCTCATCTGGGTTTGGGCCAGTTGCCACCTGCCGTGGGCTCCCTGCCGGTAATGCCGCCCATCCTTTGGCTTTGCAACTCCGAGTTCCGAGAGCAACTTTCTTGCTCGCTCCATTGCGTCACTCCCACCAGCTGACGCCCCTGCGGCATGTGACCAGTTTCCTATTGAATCCAGCCATGGCAGAACCACCGCCAAACTGATCGTCATATCGGGCTGCCCAGGTATTTCTATGACTGCTCCTACCGCATTATCATGGGTCCCTGGCGCCTCCAACTGTACCTCGTGTGGCCCTGTACCCCCCTCTCGAAATGAGCCTCAATCGAGCCAGCCTGGAGTCGAACCTGGAATCTTCTGCTCCGTAGGCAGATGCGTTATCCATTGCGCCACTGGCCCACCGATTCAGGTTCTGGCGCTGCCACCGGGTTAACGAGATCCCTTGAGCCCTCCCCTTTCTTATTGCCACCTTGGGTGGTCCTCTTCCGCTTCGGTGGAGGGGGGGAGTAATTTCTTGGGGGCACAATAGGCCGCCTAGGCCGTCCCCCCACTACTGCGTCCGGGCCCTCCACCTTGTCCTGCAGTCTATTGAGAGTCTGACCCATGGCTTGTACTTGCTGAACCAATGCTTCCAGCATGACCTCCATGTGGGAACGCTACTCCGGCCGCCGCGCCTTAGGGGCCATGGCGAAAACGCGCCCTTCCTACGTGTGACCGCCCGAGGGAACCTACACCCGTGATAGTTCCCCACCAGGAGACCGTGACCCTTCTTACCGTATGTTGTAGCGACACCAGCCAACCTGTGCAGTCACGCAACCAGAGCCAAGACTTACTGGCTAACCCAGTAAGCTCAGGCGAGCCGATAAGTAAGCTATTGCCCAGAGTCACATGGTGCTGAGCTGGGCTGCCGCCAGAGCCAGGGATTGAACTGCCCGCTCTAGCCTTCTATGGCTCCCAGAAGCGATATACTGCTGGTCAGCTGATGCCGCTTCTTCTTCCTCCAATGCTCGCCAAACCGACTGTCACCCCACCACCGTGAGACGTCCTCCTGGTATGCAAGCTGATACTGTGAAGAAAATTAAAGAGTCGCAATTTTCGCCGCGCTGCGCCTGCTAGGAACTGCTCTCTGAGCTCCCCTGGGTGCAGCCCCCCGCTTCAACTTAGTCCTTATCAAAACTGGGGGTGTAACACGAATGCCCTGCCAATGAGGTCCCAAATGCGTATGCCTGCTGGTAGATAAAGAACCCCTAGGGCTCCGGACCTTTTATGCCAGTCAACTCTGCTTCATCAAAAAAAAAAATGGGGGTGTAACACGGATGCCCCCCCAATGAGGTCCCTAAATGCTTATGCCCGCTAGTAGCTAAAAAAAACCTAGGGCTCCGGACTTCCTATGCCAGACAACTCTGGTCCTGTTCCCAACCCAGTGCTCACAGGCTTTAAAAAGTGTTGTAAACTTCTAAACTTAGCCAATATCAACTCTCACTATTGTCACAAAAATCCTGCTATTAACTATCGTCTCAATGGGCCAAGGAGAAACGACCCAACCAAGAGTTCGGCCGTGTCAGCACAAGAGCGCGCCGTGGGACAAGCCCCCTTTTTTGCCTCCCTCCGTTAAGGAGAAACCACACTGGCGCCTGCTACCTTAAAATTAGCGCCGCCCGCAGCAGGAAACAACCCTTCCCGAGCCCAGCTGCAAAATGCCCCCCGGAGTCAAAGGCGCTGCAGCACCTCTGTCCGATCGAGCCCAAGCTGCCAATGCCCCTCGTTACCCCACCGGCCTCCCGGCAGTCCGTCCGGCCGCCGGAGTTAAAAAGGCGCTGAAGCTCCTCTGTCCTGCGATGCTCCTGTTCCTCGCACGCCGCGTCACCGCTTCCGATGCCGATGCCGAACCTATAAAACAAAAACCAAAGATTACTCGGACATGGAGCGCGCGCAGATGCTAAGAGGGAGGCAGCCGCGAAACAAAGAGGCTGTCTCCCTCGCCGGCTCCCCCCTTTAAGGGTAGGCGAGCCAGTGGTCCTTCCGGGGAGAACTCTTGAACCGGAAGCATTGAAATGCTTCCGGTTCGCTGGTGTGGTGCGTGGCGCGATTGGCTACAAAGAAGAGGAGGGGGGCGCGAGGGCAGCGTCACTGATGACGCGTTTCCTCACCCCCTCCCGCCTTGTGAATCGGGGCTAGGGGGACCACCATAATGGCGGCTCGTCCCATTCTGGTCCGGGCTCCTGCAAGCTCCTCCTCTTTTGGCCAAACGCAGGGTTGCCATACATTGAGGGCGACTGCCTGCCCCCATTCTTGAGGCCTGATTGAGGGATGTGACATTGTCAAGAACAATTGTCTCACCTGGGAACTTATGCCACCTCGATCCCACCTCAAGGATATTTGGGAACCCCCTCTCACGTTTTTAAGACAAAGAGATTCCGCTGCCCCACCGGCAGTTGAAACTGACTATGTCAACAATGCTCATGCACCTGGGTCCAAGACACGACTGTACCCCTCACTTTGAGGTGTTCAGCGCTTATCACACTTATGTCTGTAATGTAACCAATGTGTACCGTGGCTTCCCCAGTTCAGATAGTTATGGTTTAACTGGAGGGGCATTGTTACCATGGATAGACTCCTCTAAATGGAATAACTGAGGCCGTTGGGTGATGTGATTTAACGCAGGATGTTTTAGAACAAAACAAAATAATCTTATTTATCAATAAAGGTGTTCTCTTGGTGAACCACCTCCAATTCACACCATAGTCTGAAGTGGCTTAATATCTGAATCCATGTCCATATGCTGGGCCGCCAAACTGTCAAAAATATGCTTGTTCCCGCAAGGAAGAGCAAGGCTTTGGATTCCTGGGCATGTCTGGAACAGGGAAACAATGGTATAGGAGTTAGGGAAGGTGAAAGAGAAACACACCACACCGTCGAAAGGCCTTTTACAGGAGAGTCCCTCTGCATGCCAGAATGAATGGCGAATTACAAAATCTCAGAATCAGGGCAGAAGGCCCAGGAAGCAAAAGAAGCATAAATGAAAGGGCATACAGACAGGGAGGGTGAATGTACTTACTGGTACTTCAGAAGAGAGGTTATAACATACCCCAAAAGCACCAGGAAATACCCAGACCACCAGAAACATCCAGATAACCAGTAGACAAAGCAGTCGGCGGTGATGTGACCCAGAAATACCAAGGATCATGGAGCACAGGAATCTTTGGAGGAAAGAGGGTTAGACAACTAGGGTAAAGTACAACATGAACAGGGGAAGGAAAGAACACAAGAACAGTGAAGAAAAAATAATACAGTGACAAACTAAGTGGAATCTAGAGCCGTTCAACAAGCGAAAAGTTACGAGGCACCATCTTCTTAGATCGTGGCCCTTTCATAGTGACCAGGAGGTGATGTGCTCCCTCTACAGACCATGATTTGGCAATGTATGTTCTTAACCCTCAGTGTGTGAGCCAGCCACAAAGAGCTGCTGAGCCACAGTCACCAATCCACTCTGGTCTTTAAATCCCCAATCCAGACAGACCTACTCTTGTGTATCCCTCCCAGTGTTTTCCTCGATGAAATCCTGACAAGCACTGCCTTCCATGCCCTTGTACTCTCATGTCCGGATAGTGGCAGTGCCCTGCTCTATGGCCTCCTAGTCTCTACACTGCCCTACTCCCCAATCATACACAGCAAAACATGTCTCATCAGAGGCGAACGATTTGTCAGTGGGCACTTGAGAAGCCAAGATACTCTCCTAGAAACACAAACACCAACCTCAGAGAAGTCTAAATAACTCAGACACTCATTTTCTGGAAGTACCCTAGAAAATGAAACTCCATTCCTTCACAGGAATCATTCAAGATGTAACTGTGAAACGTCCGGTTTCAAACAACACTTAGGGGCATTTTTACAAGCCCCTATCACCACAGGAATATCACTTTTTCTGGCGTTCCTGTGGCGTTACGGCTTCCCATATTCACATGGTGACATTAAGCCACTTAAAGTGGCTTAACCCTTTCCGTGCGTCGGACGGCCCCCAGACGTCCAGCGTCACGGTGGGTGTGTGCAGAGGACGGCTGGGGCCGCCCTGACCACGCCCAGTCATATATCACCCGCACCGCAGCAGAATTCCAGCCGCGGTCAATGGGTTAAAGCCACTTAACACACATTGGTTTTGATGCTGCCCCATATTTACATGAGTGATGTAAATATGGGGCAGCGCAAACATTAAGACCAGGGGAAACCTGGGGTTAACCTGGCGAAATGAAGAGAAATGATTTATTTCTCCTCGTCTTTGCTGTTTCTTAGTGTGCTGCATTGTGCAGCGCACATGAAAACAGCAAAACATTATTTATTGCTTATGTGCAGGAAGGTATCCTTTCCTGCACATAAATAATCATAAAAAAATGACGAATTGCAATTCCTATGTGACCTACATTCTGCAGCACACATAGAAGTTACAAAACGCCATTACTGATTATTCATGTGCATGAAGGCACACCTTCCTCCACATAAACAATCTTTCCCTGCAACGCTGGCACCCTTGCACAATGGTGCAAGATAGCTTGTGTTGGTGCTAGGCAGCTACATTTAGCGCCAGCACTAAGGGAAAGGCAGGGGTGCACCATTTTCTTGTGAATACGGCACATCCCTGCGTTTGGAGACTGTCGGAGCGCGGTGTTAGCCTTATTGGCTTAACTCCATTACCCTAGTAAATATGTCCAAATATTTTTTGTTCCTTAGACCACTTGTGTCTCATTAAAAAATACATTTGTTTCGATAGAACATTAGCAGACCACTTGTGAATGCAAGCCACTCAGGCATTCTGTGGGTGTATACTAGGGTTTTACAACTTTGACCTTCTGCATAATTGACAATTATTTAACTTGGTAGCATAGGCATGTTAATGTTCTCCATAACTGACAATGTGTGCATATTGTGGTAGAAGGAAAACTTGTGAACCGTGCATGCTGACAGATTACTGAAACTAGCAAACTGTGCATACTCATACATTGTAGAAACCGGTAAATTGTACATGCTGGGGCATAATGGGAACTAACAATATGTACATACTGAGGAAATAGGACTGTGTGTTGAAAGAGCCATTTAAAAACGAATAATGTATACTAACTGAAGCATTTCCTAAATTGGAAAATACGTCCTCATAGGCATTATACAAACTGAGCATTAATATGCTTGTACTCTGAAGATTCCCTGGGAATATTGGGGCCTATTCACAAAGGCACTTTGGACAGTGTAAAATAGCTCTCCTTAAATATTCAAGAATAAAATAGGAATACTCAGGAAATATGCAGCTACGTTTAATACAAATAGAACTGTACCCTATTTACACTGTTACTCACGGGCATAGCTACCAATGGTGTCGTTGATATGCAGTGGCACCAGGGATCATCGGCCCTTGGGCTTTAAGGACCACTGAGATATGTTTATTGCTGTATTTTACGCCCTACAGTACTGGGGCCCATTTGCCCTGCCTTGTACCGAGGCCCATTGCATTCTTGCTGCGCCACTACCTTTACAAATAGGGAGTTGGAAGTTTCGGGGCGATTCAAAAAGGAATGTAAAAGTAGGTAAAATAGTACTCCTGTACTGTAGTAGTAATACTTCCTGCACTCGTAAATGCCCCAAATGTATTATGTTGGTCACTGTGATGTACTGGAACTTGTTGCAGTATCACTAGTGGTCTGCAACTGATTGGTCCATGTGAGACTTAGGCAGAGGTGCTGGTTGTCACTATCAGGTGCAAGCACCGATTATGCAGTGCACTGGGGAACCGGGCACTCAACTCAGGTCTCTCTATAACAGTGAAATGAAGGGACTGATTTAGAGTTTGATTCATGAGTTACTCTGTTACAACTGTGATGGAAATCCCATCCGCAGTATTAGAAGTGCATTATATCATATGGTATTACAGCGGACGCTATATCTGTCACGTTTGTGGCAGAGTAGCCCGTCCGTCAAACTCTAACTTAGAACCCTACTCGGATTTCATCCATGCTTTTGGAATATGTACTTTAAAATGTAACATGGTTCAGTATTTTTTGTTTTAATATTCATGGCGCACAGGGATTTCCTATTCTATGGCGTTATGCTACTGGCCCTTTGTACTTTGAAATGAATATATGATGATACAACGAATTCCGTTGCAACGCATGCCTTTACCACGCATGCGTTACAACGGAATTCGTTTAGCACGCATAAACCTTTCACCGACTATTTGCGTGGTGAGGTCATACGTCGTGAAGAGAAAACGGCATTATTTTACCGATTTCTCTTAATCGACTCTGATGCCGACGTGACTTAAGGTGAGTTGTTTTATTTGGGGGGGAGACCCCCCAACCCCCCCCCCTTTTTTTTTTTACTTTTACCACATATGCCTTTACTACAAACATCGTAGTAAAGGCATGCGTGGTAAAGGCATTAGTTGTAACCACGCATGCGTTGTACTGCATGCATGGTTAAAGATTTCGGGGAAACGGCTTCGTTGTAAAAGCCGTTTCCCTGGAATATATGATGATACAACGAATTCCGTTGTAACGCATGCGTGGTAAAGGCATGCGTTGCAACGGAATTCGTTGTATCATCATATATTCATTTCAAAGTACAAAGGGCCAGTAGCATAACGCCATAGAATAGGAAATCCCTGTGCGCCATGAATATTAATATTAATTTTATTTACACTTTTTTTAAACCCTTCGAGTATCCCCACCACCACCAACGCATAATGTTGACTTTGAACCAGGGAAGCTGCGGGTCGATGTTACAGGCTCGATGCTTCTTTTAATTACTGCTAACGCGGGATTACTGGTTACTAATTATCTTACCAAATCCCATTTCCTGTCGACTGAATCGTTGGTACCTGTCTTGAGTAAAAGGTAATCTCGCAGTAAACAAACAATTTAAGAACTTACACCACTCTAAATGACCACTGACCAAAATTAAGTTTTAAAGATTTAATATAAAGTCAAAGATAACTGAAGATACAAACTTCTCAAAATGAGATTCAACAGGTAAATTGGTATCACTATGAACATGAACTTTTTGAATAGTCTGAGTCTGAAAAACAGAATAATGAGTACAATTTCTAATAACATGAGCGTTGCCAAAATGAATACAAGTTGCAACCTCAAAGTCATTACAGAAAGAAAAATTAAGGTTAGTCTGTCCCTACACTACACTAAATGACATCCCTACTTAGCAAGATCTTAACCCTCTAGGTGTCAGCCGTGGTGATTTCCTAAGAAGATCACGCACTTCTCTTTGTCTCTTCTCTGATAATGGGTCTCTCCTGATCAGCCTATCTGCCTACCCATCCGCTTCCTTAGGCTCCCAAAATCATCTGCTCTGCTCTCCTCCCGGGTCACTTTCCCTAATACCAAATCACATTTCCAATAGAAACGCCCCTTGGGACGCCCCTCACGTGGTACATCTTTGCGCGGTAAAACTCCATGATGGTACTCTTGAAGACCCTCGTTATAGTTGACCTTGGTTCCCAGGCTCCTTCTTCCGTGCGCTGATACCCCCTGAAATTCCTGGAAACTCCTACAGGCCTGCGCAAGGCGCCACTGAACAAAGTCCCTTTCATTCGAGCTGATTAGGACCCTCGCACCTGCATACAGCTCGTCCTGCAGTGGGCCTCAAATTCCAGACTTCACCATATCTTAGGACATAAAACACTCTCAGAGCTCCATACTGGACACCTCACGACCTCTCCTCTAACGAGCACATGACGATTTAAACTACATGACATTATCTGTTCTGGCCTACTTGATTTACATGCAGCAGGTTCCTGCACTCTTAAAACGTTAACTTGATTTAAACAGCAAACATTCTTAACTAGCATACGTTTCTAAAATAACACATCTATAAAGCATATACTTTTAACCCTAAGTTCAATAGTACATTTTGAAAGAACCATGTCAACTTTATCTCACATTATTTTAGCAGCACGTTCAGGTTTGCTGTGAATTGCCCTAAGGCCTACACAAAATACTGGAATCCAAAATTACATTTAATTCGGACATGACTCTTTTTAACATGAGAACATGAGGTTTTCACATATAATCCAACATTTCTACATTTAATCTCACACTGTTATAATTATGGTTACTCTACTTAACATTCTATACGTTTCACTACTGAATATAAACCACTCTGTATATTTCACTCCTGGATATAAAATACTCGTGTGCAAAACATGTTTAAACTAACTACGTGCTTGTAAATATGGCGTACTTATACATTTTTTCAAACTTGTGCTCTCTCAGTCCCCCCTTTGATGACCTTTAGGGGTCATCATTACCATGACATCAAAAATGTAGAACCCTTTAAAGTGAAGACAGGGCAGTACCACTTCTTTTCATACTCTCTAATGCTTTCAGACTCTTATATTGAGTGTCCTGCATCGCTGTCAACTCTTCTTCCTGTTTCTTCATAGCTCTCTGTAACCTATTTGCTCTATACCATTGATACAAACGCACCAATCCCCACAAAGTGATTACACAAATCATTACTATGATGATGGGTTTCAATATGTACCAAACGATACCCTTTCCTAAGTTGGCAAACCAACTTCCAACTTTACCCATTCCATGGCCTACTTTTTCCCACACATTTACCTTTGCCAGGTCCTCAATTTCGTAGTGTATGGCAGTGATGTTTTGTATATACTTCTCTAGAGGCTTTGAATTGTCTGGAATGTAAGTACAGCATTCCTGTACCTTCAAGGCCCTACAGACTCCTCCCTCTTTTGCTAACAGAACATCTAAAGCAAGTCGGTTCTGAAGAACCATTGCCCTAATCGATTGCATCTCCCCCTCTATCAGCATCAAGGATCTTGCAGTACTGGCAGACAGTCTATCTACGACTGTAGCTAACCTCCTGATCTTAATGTCATTCATTATCAATCCTAAGAAAGGGAATGCAGCACCTATTACATCTCCAACTACTTCTGCTGCACCCAGCCCTCGCTTCCATCTAGTTGATATTTCTTTCTTAGGCGTGTCTAAATTCTCAACATGATATATTTTAGGGAAGACAACAGCCAGATAGCATGATCCGTACCAATTATCTGGTAACTTCACATAGGCATATCTTCCACATACAAAATATACATTTGGTATTGCTTGCATCCCTTTCATGAAGTTCTTAGAGTAGTACTCCAATTGAAAGGCATGTTCACAATTTACTTGTCCTACATAAACGTTTTCATAATAGGAGTAACTCCTGTGAATGCACAGTTTCCCCCGTTTCTCCTTATCCAAAGCAATTGGACCAATACTACCTTTTCGTTGTTGTGCCCTTTCCTCCTTGGTCCAATCTGTTTCTCCTTGTCCTGATGCCTTCAATACCTTCTGCTTCCTGTATCTAGTATCTACCTGTGCTATAAACTTTTTCTCAACTTCTGATATTTGACAAGTCAGATTGTTTATTCGAGCATGTGAAGTATCTAACGTTCTCCATGGAATAAACCATTTGTGTAATCTGTCTTCGCTTTTGTAGTAGTCCCATTTGTTCAAATGCTTGAAATTCGGAACCTCTGGCAATGTCGAGTCGAAATTCGAGAAGTAATACTCAAATCCGTCTCGTCCATAAAACATACTTAACAATAAACTGCACGTTATCCCATATGTCAACGGGAGATGATGGTATTTGATACCCTCCTCCACCGAAATTGGTAATTGCATACAGACATAGCAATCCTTTACCTCCATGGCATCAACATATTCATAAAGCAACTTAGCATAAGCATTTGACTTGTAATTCCCCTGTGACTCATCCATGTGTAACCTTTTTACTTCTGCATCTAACAACGCTTTGTCTTTCTCATTGATGTTTCCCTTCTCCTTAATAATGGTAGTTCTCGGTGTTGACACTCCCTTATCCTCCTTAACTGTGGTTCCATCCCCTTCGTGTCCCGCTAGGAATGAAACAGTTACCACTAAAATTATAAGAGAAACCACTACTCCTAAAAATGTAACAGCTATACATTTTGCCCTGCGGTTCGGGTTGCCAGCCTCCATGTTCTCAAACAGTGTAGTTTTCGACTATCTTCCAGCATTCACTTCCTCTTCTTTTCAAACAAAGTCTTTCTCTCTTGCAATGTCTTTCTTGGAACACTTGGAAGCTTGACAATTTGTTTCCGCAAAACAATTCAAAGTCCAGTAAAAATAGACAACCCTAGCCCTTCTCCATCCGCTAAAAGGAAACCCCTACCATTTTTTCTTCTTCCACTCGGCGCTAGGTTATCTTGCAACAAGTTTTTACAATTTCTTTTCAACAGTCTTATTTTCGTCTGAAGTTATATATGGTTCAAGGAGTGACACTACATCCTCATAGATGTCCATACGAAGAAACATTCCCTCAAGTTCTGGGCAATTCTTGCAACAACACGGGAATTCAACTGTCTCTAGGATTATTCTCCTTATTTCACTCTGGACCAGGGGACGAACAAAATGAAGAGTTAATGTCTTTTCAATCTCCACTCCTGGTACTATCAGTTCTACATCCACAGTTACAAAGGGGTCCGTTCTAATCAAGATCACTTTCTTCACCTTTCCAGTTCTGCGCCCCTTTGAAGACATTCACAATATGGTATTAGTCCACAACAATAAGCGCTCCTAGCATTTCTACTACTCGCTCAAGCATTTCCAAACGAAGAAGAGTTCCCTCCAATATTGGATATCGTGAACAGCAAACTGGAAACTCAACTGTCTCTAAAAGCAATTTTCTTATTCCACTCAGGAGAGCAGGATGAACGATGTTGAGTGTCAGCAACCTTTCGGTCTCCGCTCCTGGCAGTAGAAACTTTATTTGCACTGTGATGATCGGGTCAGTTCTGATCAGTTCCACTTCCCTGATCCTCCCTGTTCTGTGTCTCCCAGACATCTGCAACAAGGTAGGTCCAGTCGGGAGTAGAGTATCTTCTGCTAGGCACTCGCACCCTACTTGATCTTCTAAGACCCTCCTCGGCTTGATCCTGGATATCTTCTTCTGGATCTGAGTCTTCGGATATAGGAGTAAGCGTTTCTTCCTGGGCCGACCTCAAACTTAGCCTTCTTCTCCTTGTTGGCCAAGTGGCAGCTCCAAGCCTTATTCTCCTATTCCTTGTCCTCCCACTTGGTTCTTGATCGCTCCGATACGGATCTGAGTCTGAGTCGTATTCACTTCTGCTCTCTCCTTCAGTTGCGTCTTCTGTCTCACTGCCGTCCTGCCTTCGCTCTTCTTCTGAATCCGATGCGTTCCCAACTTCTTCCGACACCTCCTCAGCTGCCTCAATCCCTTCTTGCGACTCTTCTTCCACTTCCGGGCTTTCGTCTGGGATGGGAGCTGTTCCTTCTAGAGGTGCTGGAACTCTTCTAGTATGGGATGCATGGATCCAATTTGGCAGCCCCCGCACTTCACCGCGGTGTTCGTGATCAGGATTACCTGAAAGGGCCCACGCCAGCGAACATCTAGGCAGTTCTTCCGGACGTGCTTTTTAACCAAGACCCAGTCCCCTGGGTTCAGGTCATGACACAGGTTCCTCGCTGCTGGAACTTCAGCCGCATGCACCTGAAGGGACACAGAATGGATGGCGTCAGACAGTCCTTTACAATAATCCAAGATCAGATCATCTGTAATATTCAATAGAGCAGTAGTTGGAACTGTAGGAAGTCTCATGGCCCTCCCCATCAGGATCTCGTGGGGAGAGAGACCTGTCCTCCTATCTGGTGTGCTGCGCATGCTCATGAGCACCAATGGAAGAGCATCTGGCCAACTCAAGGATGTGGATGCCACTACTTTAGCCAATCTATTCTTCAAAGTGCCATTCACTTGTTCCACAATTCCTGAAGCTTCTGGTCGATAACTACAATGCAGCTTTTGATCGATATTCAGTGTGGAGCACAACATCTTCACTATTTCGCTGTTAAAATGTTTTCCTCTGTCCGATTCCAAAGAGGCAGGCACCCCGAAGCGCGGTATCAACTCCCTGAGCAACAATTTTGCCACTGTGAGTGTATCGCACCTACGTGTAGGGTACGCTTCAACCCATCTGGAAAATACGCATACAATCACCAGCACATACCGAAGGCGATTGACTCTTGGCATTTCAATGAAATCTAGTTGCATTCTATTGAAAGGCCCCCCCGACCTCCCAATGTGACTCAGTGTGACTGGTGTTCGTTTGCCTACGTTCAGTTGTTGGCAGGTAACACATCGTTTACATACTGATTCTGCTGCTATTCTAAATTTAGGGCAATACCAAGTTTGCCTAAACACTCTCATCATAGCATCCCTTCCTAGATGTACTGGACCATGTATTTCTCTCGCCATGGGATTAGCTAATTCTTCAGGTAACACAGCTCTCCCATCTGCTGAAACCCAAAAATCCATTTCACTTCGCACACAGCCTGCTATTTCCCATGCCTTTTTCTCTGTTTCAGGTGCGTTCTCCTGCATTATCCTTAAATCCTCCCAAGTGTCTACAGTTTCTAACATCATACTTAATTCAGTCTTTTCTTCTGCACCTTCTATTTCCACCTTTGAGAAAGAATAACTTTGTTCCGCACAATAGCGTGCGACTTCATCAGCATATCTATTACCTTGTGACACAAAATCTGTATTCTTAGTATGAGCTACACACTTCACTACTGCAATGTCAACAGGACCTTGTAATGCTTCTATCAGCAATCGCACAAATTCTCCATTTCGAATGGGCGAACCAGAGGAGGTCATGTAACCCCTCTGAGACCACAACTGCCCGAAATCATGAACCACACCGAAACCATATTGGCTGTCCGTGTAGATGGTGACTCTCTTTCCATTTCCTGCTATGCAGGCACGAGTTAGGGCAATAATCTCTGCTACCTGTGCGGAATGTACTCCTTCCAGGCAAGCGGCTTCCACAACTCCAGTAATGGTACAAACAGCATAAGCTGCTCTCAACCGACCAGTATCGTCTCTTAAACATGAGCCATCAACAAAGTAAATTTCATCGGGGTCAGACAATGGCTCATCCACTATATCTGGTCTGGGTTTCGTGCATAGTTCAGTCACATCAAGGCAATCGTGGTCTTCACATCCTTCGCCTTCTATTACAGTAGGTAATGGCATCAACGTAGCAGGATTCAAGACAGAGCATCTCCTGAGAGTCACGTTTTCTGCGGCAAGTATAACTTGCTCGTAGCGCGTGAGCCTACTATTGGTCAGATGCTGCGTCTTCGTCCTGGTCATTAACAATTCAACTGAATGTGGTACATATACCACTACTGGATGTCCCATCACAATACTTTCGCTCCTTTCAATGCTGACACCCGTTGCAGCAACGGATTTGAGACATCCGGGCAACGCTGCGGCTACTGGATCTAATGTAGCCGAAAAATATGCAACTGGTCTACGGGCATTACCGTGGGTCTGTGCCAAGACTGACAAAGCACATCCCTCTCTCTCACAGCAATAGAGTGAAAACGACTTTTCATAATCTGGCATTCCCAGAGCCGGAGCACGACATAAATCGTCTCTCAGCTGTAAAAATGCCACCAGACATTCTTCATCCCATGGTACCGGATCACTCACCTCCTTGTGCGTCAGTTTCTGTAAGGGCTTTGCTTTCAGTGAAAAGTTAACTATCCACTGTCGGCAGTAACCCACCATTCCTAAGAACATTCTAACTTCTCTCTGTGTTGTAGGCGCATTCATTTTCATTATCGCCTCAATCCTCTCTGGGGACACCTTACGTTTCCCTTTTTCTAACCTGTGCCCTAGATACTGTACTTCTGTCAGACAATACTGTAACTTGCTCGGAGATACCTTATGTCCATTTTCAGCTAAATGATTCAGTAAGGCAATTGAATCTACTTTACAAGCTTCCTCTGTTTCTGACGCAACAAGTAGGTCATCTATGTACTGTACCAGAACCGAGTTCTGTGGCAGTACTAGATTCTCAAGATTCTTTTTCAACAACTGATTAAAGATGGATGGGCTGTCTGTGAATCCTTGTGGGATTCGACACCATGTTAAAACGCGATCTTCCATTTTAAACGCAAAAAGGTACCTGCTCTCTTCATCCAATGGGATTGAAAAGAAAGCCTGACAAAGATCTATCACTGTGAACCATTCTGCTTGACATGGTATTTGAAACAATATTACTGATGGATTCGGTACCACGGGACAACATGAAACGACTATGTTGTTAATTTTTCGTAAATCCTGAACTATCCTAAACTTCCCACTAGGTTTCTGCAAACCCATAATCGGAGAGTTACAAGGACTGCCCACGATTTCCTTCAGTATTCCCTGCTGTATCATTGACTCGATCACAGGCTTTATTCCCGCAATCGTTTCCTGGGACAATTTGTATTGAGGCGTTCTTGGAAACTCAACATTTGGTTTTACCAGAATTTTTACCGGTTCTACCCCTTTAATCAATCCTATATCTTCTCCTGTGAAATCCCACACCTCTGACGCCACTGCATCTCTTAAGTCTTGTGGAAGATCTTCTACCGTCAGAGTAGGATATAGTTCTACACAGAATTTTGAATTGGCCACCTTAAAGGTAGCATCATCGTCGGTAGTCTGTACCTCCACTCCTTGTGGGGTGCAGTATATGGTGCAATTCAATTTGCATAACAAATCCCTACCTAACAGACATACCGGACTCGAGTCACAAACCACAAACTGATGTTCGTTCATATGATTGCCTATTTTCACAGATACTGGTTCTGTCAACGGACTAGTCATTCTCTTATTTGCGACTCCTACCACTTGAATTGTTTCCCCTGACATTGGCAAGTCTGGAACCACCGCTGATCTCAGAGTCGAACGAGTAGCCCCAGTATCCACTAAGAACGTAGTGGGACACCCTGCCACTTCTGCCTCAACAAATGGCCCTCTCTGATCCACTTCTAGAACTGCCCCGAGGGTACAGTCCTCTTCACTGCTCACCCGTTGTCCTGTCAATGGATCAATGTAATAACATTTTTCTTCCTCAATAAACAGAGGCATTTGTTTAAAGACCTTTCCTCCAGCTGTTATCTTCGGTGGCTGTGGGAATTGGGCCCGTGGAGCCGAAGTCCCCCCTTTGGCCACCTTACTGCTTGGGACTGTCACCTTTTGCACTGGGTCTTCTTGGACCTGTTCTTCTACTTCTAGCTCCCCATTTTCAGGGTTAAAGGGACACTCGCGTCGCCAATGCCCCACCTGATGACACAGATGACACTTTGTCGTTTTCTTTAAAGTGGCAAAGTCTATCCTAGGTCTCTGCCCTTCTTCATTATCTTTGCTCTGACCATTTGGTTTTCGTCCCATCCCCTGCTTCTGCTGGCCACCCTTCCCAGCGGACTGCATTTGCACCACCATCAATTTCTCCTTTAGATTCTTGGCTTTGGAATCTATCTCGTCACTGCAGTACCTCGCATAACGTAAAATCTCATCTAGTGGTTTGTTCTGCCAACAGATTAAATGTTGCTGTATCATCAAACAAATATCAGGTCTCAACCCCAAGACAAACTTTGACACAAACTGCCCTATGTCTTTGGGATCCATTACATCTAGTCCACTGTATTGCTTGAATGTTTTCAACAATCTTTCATAAAACTCGTGAACTGTCTCCTTGGGTTCCTGCCTTGTTCGGTCTATTTTTACCCAATCTATATCCTGTGGTGGTACCTTATCTTTCAGCCATGCTATTACCCTTTCATACTTTCGCATGACAATCTCAGATGGTCCATTTGTTCGAGCATCCCTCAATGGTTCAGCATTTGGCCATTCGACACTAGTCTTACAAGGGGTCCATAGATCAGATGGGACCACGATGTCAAACAACGTGTTCAAATCTATCCACAGTACTTTCGAGATTTTAACGAACCTCTCTACCTGCTTATACCATTCGACTGGATTGTCCCGCAACTTCGGAAATGAGTTCGTAAATGCGGCTAAGTCTCCTCTACTCCAGGGCACATGTACATAATTTCCATTTGATATTTCTCGCAAAGGGAATGCCTCCATCTGCATTACCCTTCCCTCAGGGGTCATCACATTTGTACTTCGCCTAACTGTGCCCTTTTTCGACCACCTTTCTTCCCATTTATCCAGTTCTCTCCACACTCTTATCCCTGTTACCAACTCTCTTATGTGTGTTTTTAATCCAGTAGTTCTCTTCTCATCTAGATCTTGGTCTGCGTACTGTAATCTGTGGTTGCTCTGCAATGCCCTTGTCCTAGACAAATCCACGGCATACTTGTCTGCCAAATCAGTCAGTTTTTCATGAAACGCTCTAGCTTTCCTAGTAATATCCTTTGCCATGAACAATAACTCATCCTGTTCATACAATTCTATCCTTTCCAAAGGCAATGTTCCATCTATTATCTCATCAACATCTGATTTTAAACTGGTAACATCAAGCCTTTTTGCCTTTATTTCAGCTTTCAAGACACTCAATTTAGCTCCTCCATCCGCATCTCTCCCATCCCAGCTCCGAGATCTACGTTTAGGTATGGGTGAATTATAGGGAGTCCTCCCCTGTTCCCATCTCTCTAAGTCCCATGCCTTTCCATCTTCTCGGGGTGGGTGGTGAAACACTCCTTCATGCCTCCCAGCCTCTCTCTCTCCATCCTGGCTAGTTTCACGGGATAGAGGGTAAGAGGTTCTATTACTCCCTCTTTCTTCCCTACTTCCCTGTGATTCCTGATTATTCGAGGCGTGGCGGGACCTATCGCTGTTCTCCTTTCTCCAATGTTGAACGTCTTCCCCAAGTGTATGATGAAGGCACCTAAACCTATTCTGAAAAGCCCGTACCGCCTCATCTCCTCCGTTCCCCCAGAGACGGGACATTTCCTCACATTCTACAATCTTAGTATTTTGTTCCGGCTGTTCTCTCTGATTTGTAGGACATGCATCCCCTCTATTCTCTTGACTTTGGCCTTCCCGGCTCTGACTACTCTCGCTGGCCCCACAATGAGATACTGTCCCGTTTCCCCTGCTTTCCCACTCTGGTTCCGTTCTTGTCCTGTTACTCGGAGATACTATGGACCCGTCCCATTCCCTCAAATCAGCTCTTAACTCTGAAAAAGATCTTGGCCGTGGTCCCCTTAGATCCATTGGTCCTCTCGGACCTCCCTGTTCTGAATTGGGACCGACAGTTGTGTCTAATGGGGTGTTCCACGTTACCGAACCTGGTAATTGTTTCCATGCATTCGTCACATTATTCCTCCTTTCCATCTCAATCCTTTCCCTATCCAATTGCCTTTGTTGTTCCCCTCTATCTCTCTCAGAATTATAGATCGAAACTATGGGTCCTATGGTAACAGGCACTTGAAGAGCGTCTGGCAATCCCACAGACTCAACCCTTTCTGTGGTTGGCGTTTTCTGCACCACAAACCTTCCCACTACACTCTGTACAGTGTTGTTTGGAGGTGTTTCTCCGCCTTTGTTAGGTGTCCATTCCGATATAGGGAGTGGTGTATATCCCTCTATCTCATTCCCATCCTCCCTTGCGAGCCCTCTATCTTCTATCAACTCCACTCTCGGAGGTGGTCTATCCATTAACAATCTGTTTATCAGATTGTCCTCCGACTCGCTTTCCTCGTCTTCTTCCATGAGGTTTCCTCCTCCTGACACCTCCCTCATCGGATACATCTTCTCCACCTCAATAGTCTGTACCCTCCAACGCTTTTCCTCCTCATCCCATTTGGAATCTCGCACTGCCCTTACCGATCGCGTCAGCCTTTGTTGACGCCTGTTCAAATTTCGGTCGTGTGCAGCCTTAATCCATGCATTAAGAGCCTCAAACTGTGTTGGTCTAGGTGAGGGTTTCGATGAGGACATGGTTGCTTTTAGCCGATGTAACACCTCTAACTTAAACGTTCCATACTTCGGGAACTGCATTTCCTCATTTCCTTCCGTAAGCTTATTCCAAGCCCCAATCCACAATATCGTATGCAGCCCAACATTCGTTGCCATATAATGAGCTGGCGTACCCTCTGGGGGAGCCTCTTCCCCGTAATAATGTTCACTTCGTTTACGTTTAAAAATCCCTTTCAAACACTTAAAACACTTCATGATTTCTCTTTTCTCCGCGTTTGTTTACTTCCTGATGATATTCCACCAATCTCAGCGCCGTTCTCACTAACTGGCCTATCCGTACGCGGCTTTCCTCCGACGTCACTCTAGCCGCCCAACCAGAGCGCGGCTCTAGCTAACGTCACACCAACCGCTCAATCAGAGCGCGGCTCTAGCCGACGTCACCCGTCCCCCTTCGCAGCAGTTCCCCTCCTTTCTCAGCTCGTCTCCTCGGTCATGCACGCATCCCATTCATACTCTGAAAAATGATTACTTCCGTCCAAGCGATCACCTTTCTTTGACTGTACGCCCACAGTCTTTCTGTAGTTGTCACCTTAACTTGGCAAAATGTCTTTCCGTTTACTTCCAGACAATCGCCTTCTCCGATAGGTTACTCACACGCAGTAACTTTCGACCAGCGTCCGTTACTCATACACTCACTCTTACACTCCCCCTATCTTGGATCCACGGCGGTCAATGGTACCTCGTGACCTCCGTACTATGGTCGACAACTACCCTGGATGTTCGATACACCCAAAACCACTTAAGCTCTGGCCTGAACTTAAGATTTCACCAGTTCACCCGTTTACCAGGTTACCAGTTTACCAGGTTGCGCGCGCTCACAACCTTCTCTCTTTCACACTACAGGCATTCAACTCCGCAAGACATTACAATACAAATACAACACAAAACACCGCAATCTGTTCACGCATGACCCTTTTTATACTCACTCTCCGATACTGCTGCTTTTCTCGCACCGTCTGCACCTTTCGGCACACGATTCTTCCGCTGCTCGTCTCTCGACGTCTCGGGCCTTGGGGTAAACTAACCTCTCTAGATTACCTTCCTCAAGAAGATAACCATCCTCTGCTACCAACTGCTAACGCGGGATTACTGGTTACTAATTATCTTACCAAATCCCATTTCCTGTCGACTGAATCGTTGGTACCTGTCTTGAGTAAAAGGTAATCTCGCAGTAAACAAACAATTTAAGAACTTACACCACTCTAAATGACCACTGACCAAAATTAAGTTTTAAAGATTTAATATAAAGTCAAAGATAACTGAAGATACAAACTTCTCAAAATGAGATTCAACAGGTAAATTGGTATCACTATGAACATGAACTTTTTGAATAGTCTGAGTCTGAAAAACAGAATAATGAGTACAATTTCTAATAACATGAGCGTTGCCAAAATGAATACAAGTTGCAACCTCAAAGTCATTACAGAAAGAAAAATTAAGGTTAGTCTGTCCCTACACTACACTAAATGACATCCCTACTTAGCAAGATCTTAACCCTCTAGGTGTCAGCCGTGGTGATTTCCTAAGAAGATCACGCACTTCTCTTTGTCTCTTCTCTGATAATGGGTCTCTCCTGATCAGCCTATCTGCCTACCCATCCGCTTCCTTAGGCTCCCAAAATCATCTGCTCTGCTCTCCTCCCGGGTCACTTTCCCTAATACCAAATCACATTTCCAATAGAAACGCCCCTTGGGACGCCCCTCACGTGGTACATCTTTGCGCGGTAAAACTCCATGATGGTACTCTTGAAGACCCTCGTTATAGTTGACCTTGGTTCCCAGGCTCCTTCTTCCGTGCGCTGATACCCCCTGAAATTCCTGGAAACTCCTACAGGCCTGCGCAAGGCGCCACTGAACAAAGTCCCTTTCATTCGAGCTGATTAGGACCCTCGCACCTGCATACAGCTCGTCCTGCAGTGGGCCTCAAATTCCAGACTTCACCATATCTTAGGCCATAAAACACTCTCAGAGCTCCATACTGGACACCTCACGACCTCTCCTCTAACGAGCACATGACGATTTAAACTACATGACATTATCTGTTCTGGCCTACTTGATTTACATGCAGCAGGTTCCTGCACTCTTAAAACGTTAACTTGATTTAAACAGCAAACATTCTTAACTAGCATACGTTTCTAAAATAACACATCTATAAAGCATATACTTTTAACCCTAAGTTCAATAGTACATTTTGAAAGAACCATGTCAACTTTATCTCACATTATTTTAGCAGCACGTTCAGGTTTGCTGTGAATTGCCCTAAGGCCTACACAAAATACTGGAATCCAAAATTACATTTAATTCGGACATGACTCTTTTTAACATGAGAACATGAGGTTTTCACATATAATCCAACATTTCTACATTTAATCTCACACTGTTATAATTATGGTTACTCTACTTAACATTCTATACGTTTCACTACTGAATATAAACCACTCTGTATATTTCACTCCTGGATATAAAATACTCGTGTGCAAAACATGTTTAAACTAACTACGTGCTTGTAAATATGGCGTACTTATACATTTTTTCAAACTTGTGCTCTCTCATTAATGACCACAGATTGAAAAAACATTATTTGAAACTATAATTATACTTTTCAGTTTCCTGTTGCAGGAAAGAGAAAGATTTATTTCCAACTCTTCATGACTGAAAGCCTTTCTTTTCCATTCTGAAAACCACATACAGGACACGAGGCAGGATTAATCACGCTCCTTTCTGTAAAAAGAGGCTTTGAAAATATGTTGTTTATTATCTGTTGAGATTTAGAAACTTTGCTGCTCGGATTAGAATCCCTAACAAAAAACTAAAGATAAGAGGCGTTTGGCAAAACAGGAACAATTTGTTTAAGTAAACAATTGGGCCATGAGAACAGTTCTAGGCACAAGGTCTGAGGACTGTCTCAATTTACATTATGTTTGTGCTCTGTACTCTTCTTATATACAGAATTACAACAGGAAATGAAAGTTTGCAGAGTACCATACATGCTGAGCAACGTTGGTTGCTGCCTTAGAGTAATAAATTAATTGTCAAATGGTTTCTACCGGTGAGTCTCGACCTTGCATGGACACAGTGTGGCCAGTGGTGGTCTTGTCCAGATGTCCAACATGGGTAGAGCTTGATCACTACATGTGCTATGTCCTGATTGGCCATGTGTTCCTAACTCATGTGGAATCTGACTTTATGGGGTCATTTAGCAGTGTGCAAACCCCCTTTGAGACATGTGTGCTTTATTGGGGCAATCTCCCCTGACCACTGTAATGTGGCTGTGCCTAACCTTGAAGGTTACAAACAAAGAAGCAGGATGTGCAGATAGTGGGAAAAGGTGTAGCACCATGTTTAATGGAATATTTGTTGGCAGAGAAAATATGGGTAAACTAATACTAAAGGTGCTTATACATTGTTTTATATTTTTCCTTGTCTTATACATGTTAATGTATGCATTATGCAAGCATAGCTTTATAAAATTGTCAATCTTTTTCATATGATGCATATTCTTGTGGTTTGTGGATGTCAGAACCCCAGACAAATGGGATCCTTCCTCTTGTTCCCTGCATATTTTCTATGACATAAAATATATATGTATTCACAACCATAAGATTGCTGCTGTTCTTATATCACAGATCCTCAACTGGACATTTGTCTATTCAATCTGTCATTTATCGAAAGCCAGGTTCCCAATACTTGGAAATGTGCTATACTAAAACCTATGTTTAAAACAACGTTCCCTAGCAGTTAATGTTCTTCCAACTATCAGCCAATCTCCCTCCTCCCATATGTAAGTAAGATTCTGGAAAGAATTACATTTAGACAATTGCAAGTATTTACTGAATCTTCAAAAACTTTACAAGTGTTCCAGGCCTGCTTCATGCAGGAACATAGAAATAGTGAGTACTGGATGACCTAAGTCAAATATCTCATAGCGGAGAGATCTGTGTTTCGATTTTACAGGACCTCTCTGAGCATTTGACACCCCATACTTCTGGAAAGGGTCTGCAAACAAGACCTTGAAAAATACAACCGTTAGTTGAATGCAGTCTTTTCTTTCTGACTGCCAGACGACTCTTACAGTTGTACCGCAACCCCAGTCAAGTTGGGTGTACCTAAGGGGTCAATTGTATCCCCTTTATTGTTCAATATCTACATGGCACCCCTCACTTCTTTACTACAAATGCTGGATGCACAGTTTTATATCAATGCAAAGGACACTGAACTTCTTTTAAACTGTCCTTTTACATAGATGCCTTATACTGCCCTGATGTCTTACCTGAAAACGTTACCTTGGTGAACTCTTGTATGGTTTTGAATGTTCTGATGCCTAATCTTTCCAAGAAAGAGCTGTGATGTCCTGGAATAGATAAGCTTTCAAAGTAAAGAGCTGTGGCCTGCAGTACTTAGTCCATGCCCTCAGTTGGTAGACTCAAATAAAAAAAATTATCACTATCAACACAAATCTCTGCCTAGATTCATAAGTGGCCAGGTTTTCGAGTTCTTACTTCTGGCATCTTAAGTTAAGAAAGAAGATTCCAACTTTTGTTCCCACATTTTTCAACTAACAAGTTATCAAGACATACATTCAGGCTCACCTTGACTATGCAACTCCTACTATTTGGTCTGCCCAAAGAAACCTCCGAGCAGACTACAACTGTTCCAAAATGCTAGCGCTTGGGATATAACAATCAATAGTATGATACAAAAAATTATTAAGCACTTGGCTATTTAAAGAAGTCTTCAATAGTGCTTAACTTTTCTGGATTAATTTTGGTGGCCATGTGGCTCACCCCATATCGCCAGGCCTCTTTATGATCATTGAAAGGTTTTACTGAGATATTCCTTGGCATCATGAAGCTATGGCGTATGTACTGCTTTACAAATAACCTAATATAGCAGTCAGTCAAAAAGCCTTATTTCGGCTATAACAGCCATAAAAGCACATATTATAAAAAATTGCAAATGAACATAAAAAAAGACAGAATAATTTAAAAGCACAAACATACAAATTGTCATTAGCACTCATTGACAGTTGGAAAATATCAATATGTAGAGGGTCCCGCCCCCTAGAGTCAATTATCACGAGAGGGGCAGCAAATATGAACAAATTGCTGGAACTAAGGCGTCATTATCAACATTTAAGATAATATACACATTTAAAACAGACTCTTTAAAAATATAAATTAAACAAAAGATATTAAAAAAGAGTTCATACCCTAAATTTGTACAAATTTGGGTCACACAATTAATCATAAAAAGGCAATATTACCCAGATTCACAACTCAAGCTTTCAATAGATGTCTACGCTTGCACCACATTGCAAATAGGAATTTAGAAATTGCAACAGCAAAAACAGGATGGGTGTCATATTTCAGTATCCTGAAGACTTTTCTATAATGTCTTATGCCCAGATTTCTGCAGAATTGCAGCACCCATTTAGATCTCGCACTTCTATATGCCGTGCAAAAAAATATCACGTGAATTTCTGTTTCTTCCATTACTGTGCACCCGGGACAGAGTTGTTTAGCAGCACCCGCCCAATTATTAGTAAAAGCATACAGCGGGAGCGTCCCGTGCCTAAATTGTAGAAACAGTTTCTTTGCTGCAAGGGGTTGAATACAGTCCAACACCAGCTTCAAATTATAGTGCTGTTTTATATCTAAAAACCTAGAGGCCAGGCTGGATGAGTCTACTGTCTGCAGCATACGTGCCAATTTGTGTTCTTTCAGAGCAATTGACAGTGACTTTTTAGAAATGGCTAAGCATGTCTCCTCCGGTGCTGACCATAGGTCATCCCTCCCTATAGCCCGAAATAAGTTCCTAATAAAGGACAACCACGGTATATTCCCTGCCCCCAAGATAGACAAAACAGCTTTTAGTTCCTCCCTATAGTTTCCTAGCTCTGGCGTACTCCATAGCCATCGCCAATATAGAAGTGGGCGAGAAGCAATCAGATCCGCAGTGGGAGAAATACCCAAGTCCACCCTTAAGGATGTTAAGGGGGTGCTTTTTTGGGAGGGCCAAAAGTTGTCTTAAAAAGTTGTTCTCTGTCACTGTTAGAATATTTGATGAACAGTGATCCCAGAGTTCAGCACCATACATCGTGGCCCCTCTCGCTTGGATCTTATACATTTCTGCAGGGGGACCTATAACCTTTACAGCACAACTCCTATGTACTTTTAAAATCCCCAGTAGTCTGGATTAATTTTAGGTTTGTTTTAGTGATTTGTGACCCGCACTCCATTTTGTCATTTAGGGTGAGACCCAGATAAAGTGCCTAGATTATTTTGATGTGGAAAACAATAAAATTTTGTTTGACAAAAATAGGCACCCTCTCTAGGGGCCTGTGGTGCATTTTGGGGTGTGGACAGTTGGTTGAATCGGGATGGAAGACCATTTACTTTGTTTTTGGTATGTTGATCTCCAGATTCCTTTTCGTACAAAACAGGCTAAATTCCTCTAGGACACGCTGCATCCCCATAGGTGTTTTAGATAGGAGCAGTGTGTCATCCGCAAACATTAGGGCTGGTATTTTGCGGTTGTCAAGCCTGGGAGAGTCAATATCCTTGATAACAAGGAGATCCTCAATTAACCCATTTAAAAAGAGGGAGTAAAGGGTTGGCGCAGGCACACAGCCCTGTCTCACTCCCTTCTCAATGAGAAAAGGAGCTGTTAATTCCCAGTTTTTGCCAAATCTTATCCTGGCAAAAGTACCTTCGTGGAGGTGTTTCAGCTGTTGACAGAGATAGGCTGGAGCTCCCATATCAAACAGTAGGTCTCACAGCTGATCTCAGTCTACCATGTCAAGCGCGGATTTAAGGTCCATGAATGTCAGGTAGAGACAACCTCCCTCCAATGTTATGGTTTTCCAGTAGATCAGTTGTAGACTAAATAACTGATCTATGGTTGAGGTTTTAGACCTGAATCCTGCTTGTAATGGAGTAAATATGTTAAGGTCATCCATCTAGACCTGCAATCTTCCCAGTAGAACATGGGCAAAGATCTTATGTGTTACATCAATAAGGCGGATCGGCCTCTGGTTTGCCGGTTCTAGAGGGGAGCCTTTTTTATAAATAGGAATAATCTCGGCACCTGCCCATATTGGTGGGGGTGCCATACCGTGGAGATTTACATTAAAAAGGGTCTGCAGGTATGGTGCCCACACTACCTGTTAGTTTTAAACAGGTCCCCAGGGATCCTATCCAAACCAGGTACTGTATTTGGTAGTACTTTGGCCAGTGCCGCTAATACCTCGGCCAATGAACAGGGGGAATGTCACCAAAGGAGTGTAAGGTTTGATCACTAACAATTGACCTTGTATCATTAAAACCAATTTGTGACGTAGAATATAAGATTTTAAAATGGGCTCGCCAAGCTTACTCACCGAGGTTTGGCTCAATTGCAGACCTGCCCTCGGTTTTTCCCGTCTTAACCAGGTTCCCAAAAGCCTCTTGTGTCTTTATCATCTAGAGCTTTCTTAATGGCCTGCTATCTATCAATCTCCCATTCTGACTTATCTGCTAAAAGGTTTTTTTTTTAAACGCCATTGCTTCCCTAATAAATGTGCTATCCCCCTCTCTAAGTCTAGACAACAGGTTGCTCTTTGCGTCCCTACATGCCCTGTTATACCAGGGTTTTTTTTCTTCTGCATTGTGGACCTTTGTTATTTTTACTACTATAAAAAAACTGCGCCAGGGTTGCAACCATATCTTGATGATTTTTTCCTAGCTCCTCTTGGGATTCTAAGTCACCACTAGTTTCAGAGACAAAACATGCCCTTTCTAAGTAGGGAATGATAAGATTATACATAGAGGCCATCTCTTATGGAGATTTTGCGATTGTTCCCGAGCGATATCTTCTACCTCCTTCAACCACTGTTAACTTTGGAAGGTGGCGGGTTGATCGCACCCTGCCCTACTTCCAGTTGGTAACTATATAAGGTTACTACCAACGGGTTATGATCGCTTTCGCCACGGCTTGAACCAAAAAATTCAGAATCCTATGCCAGATTTCCACATTTACCAAGATATAATCAATTGTGGATGCCTGTCCATTCCTTTCAAAGGTGAAATTTCCCAGATTGTCAGCAGGCAACCGACCATTACATGCCCTCAGCGAATGGCTGGGGGTAAGTGAGGTCAGCTGTAATATTAATGGGGTCCATCCCCTTATCGGATAAGCATTGCACACGGGAATTGCCCAAATTGAATCCTCATCACTGGTAATGGAAGATGATAATCCATTAAGGGGTTCAAAGTGACAGTTCAAGTCCCGCCAATGATAAGATGGATTTTCTTAGGCAACATGGAAAGGAGAGCAGCCAAGCAGTCTAGCGTCTGCGAGGTCTGCCCGTACCGAACTGGGCGGGAGTAGACATTAATAATGGCCACATTTGGAAAGTTTCTGAGGGAGAGAAAGATACATAAAATATCAGGGGAGTGGGTATCAATCTTTTTAACTGTGCAACTCAAATGTGTACCAACCCATATACACAGTCCCCCCGACGGTCTCCCCCTTGGCCCCTGAACTGCCACTTCACAGTATGCAACAAACCCTGCTCTATACAATGGTTTTAATTCCCAGGTCTCTTGGAATAGGCCGATCTCATGGGAATCTATGAAGTCACCCCAATTAGGAAGATCCATTTTAGCGGTTAAGCATGCTATGTTCCATGACAAAATCCTAATGCCCTGTGGTGTTTCTACATTTTTAATCTGGAAAGCCATAGTGGGCCCCCCGTTGAAGTGGTATGGGCAGGTACTCCTCCGCTTCTCCACAGGAAAAACCAAGTAGAGCCTCGAGAGGACTATCAATGCTTCCTATACATTTCTCTTCTGACACCGACTCATTGCTTATCAATGGTTGCGGGTTAGTTACCACAACTCCCTGTGGTATTTCTGCTTTTTTGATCTGGGGCTTCCTCCGTTGGGGTGCTGTAAGAAAGATCCCCACCTCTCCAAGGGGAATACTATGTGGAACCTCCTGAACGCTATCAATGGTTCCTGTACTATTCTCTTCTGTCGCCAAATCATTTCTTATCAGCAGTTGCTGGTTTGTAGCCTCAGCTCCCACACCAATACTACTGTTCTCTTCTGTCGCCAAATCATTTCTTATCAGCGGTTGCTGATTCATAGCCTCAGCTTCCACACCAATGGAGAACATACCTGATTGTTTTACCGTGATTGGGGGATACTGGTCACTAGAGTTCAGTCAATCCACCTGATCTAGAACACAAAAATCTGTTACTTACAGGGACTTTAGCTGGTAGGAAGAATTCAGCGTTCCATCCCCTATTACATGCATTTCCTACCTGAGCTCTCATTTCCCACTTTTTACCCGCATTTCCCGTTCTCCCTGATAGGGAACAGGGAAAATAGAAATAACTTAAAGGAAGGGTCTGAATTCCAGTTGTCCCCCTCGGCTGGGACCATTCGCAGATATACTGGACCACCCGTCCATCTCTAAAATTGATCAAGATACAATCACCCACAATGTCTTTCTCTCTTTGGCCATCCCAGCTTACTCTACATGCAAATATAATTTCACTAAGCACCTGGGGTGGGAGGGGGTCTATATTTATTTAACCAATGAATGGACTTGTTTTTTTATTCAATATAGGTCTCCACACTACCTCTTTCCAACTCAGGTACCCCAACCAATACAACAACATATGGAGAAGACGCAGGGGGTAAGTCAATGCATGGAAAAGTGGATTTGATTACACCAGTGTTGGGTAGGGATACATGTCAATCACTTCCTTTATCTTTCCAGGTGTTTTTTGCACCTGGCCTCGAACCCAGGATGGATAACTCTGATCTCTCTCCCAATTTATTTCCTGGGCATCCATGTGCCACTACATCAAAATTGGTGGCAGTACCAACTCCATCATGCTTACTAGATAATACAAGCATTGGGTCGGAAGTTGTTGGGGTGGGTGATGGGGGATTGGAATTAGCAGGATTTCGCATCACATTTGTTGTAGTTACAGATGACCAAAAATGTTCCCCCAGAAAGTCTTTAATAGAACCAAAGTTAGACACAGCAAGTAATTCAAAATTAGAAAGTTTTTCCTCAATTGATGACAACCTCTCAAGGATTGGTGACAAGGATAGCGTAATTAGGGCCCCCAATTTAGTCCAAAAACCCTCATCAACTTGAGGCGAAAGAACATCATGCAGGTCCGGGTTAGGGGCACCTAATAGAGGAGTAGTTATCTGGGGCTCTGTTATCGTTGGCAATACTGTGGACACCGCCCCACCGATCTTAATTGTTTTCTAAATCTTTGCATTTTTTTGCCTCTGAGGGCCTCCTCCCCGCTTTCTCTTGGTTGCCGGTTCTGGTACTTGATCCGTTGATTTAGATGTAGATTTAGGCATGGACCTTGTTGAAACACGAGAGAGTGTGCTACAAACAGTAACCTCTGGCGCGGGGTCGGCATGTGGAGGACTAGAGGGGTGTTCCGATGTTATAGAAATGTTCGCAGGGTCCTGTAGAGGCTGGCTGTTACCTCCACCCAGGACAAGAAGATTAGTGCCTGTACCTGAGCGCAGTTCGGGTGAGCATGCAGACATCAGTCCCCCTAACGAAGAACATTTTGAATGCAGGAGGTCTAGTGATAGGCGGCGCTCAGTCAAGGCGATTTCATGGGCTAATACTGAGGTGGCTCTAATTATAAACTGGTCCAACGTCCCTGCCACATTACCGCCCGTTATGGCATTCCTCCCCTTTCCTTCGCGGGTAGCCATCATGAGCTAGGCACTGTTTCGACAACTGGCCCTGGAAATCAGTCCCCACGTTTAATGATGGAGCACCAATCAACAAGGAATAACTGACCTTAGACAGTTACAGGCTTTAGAGGGGGGGGCGGGTTGGCCTCTACCGGTCTCCAACGGGCTCAAACGGGCCCGCCCTTGGCCCAGGCTTCGCCCGGTGCGCGCCCACTCGGGTTCCACGTAGCGGGAGTGGCGAGGCGCTAAATAGGGATGTGGGCTGCGCAAGTAGTCTCAGGTACGGGTGAATCCACTGGCCCCCTGGGACATGGAGTCCCGCTCGATGTCAGGGTCCGTCTCCTTCACCAACCAGCGCTGCGGCTCCCTAGGTTTTCGAGTTCTTACTTCTGGCATCTTAAGTTATGAAAGAAGATTCCAACTTTTGTTCCCACATTTTTCAACTAACAAGTTATCAAGACATACATTCAGGCTCACCTTGACTATGCAACTCGTACTATTTGGTCTGCCCAAAGGAAACTCTGAGCAGACTGCAACTGTTCCAAAATGCTAGCGTTTGGGATATAACAATCAATAGTCTGATAGCGGCCTACAAACAGGTGCCAACCATTTGCGTCTTGGGGAATTGTACATCGGGCAAACAAAAAAAAGTGTGCAATTGTCTCATCGATCTTGGGGCAACCAGGGCAATGTGTGACTGCACAGAAGGAGGCCGTCGCCATGCAACTCTATAAGAGTTCACAGGAAGTGATCCAAATCAAAATTGGATATAGAGCTTTCAATCCTGTGGAATCATGATGACCTCCATATATTGCTTGTGTGCACCTTGAGTTTTAAAAACCATAAATTCTGTTGTGAGGCGATTACCGTGTAAATGTGTTAAATTAGACTGAATTTGTAGCCATATGTAGCGTGAATACGCTACTTTTCCAAGTTTGAAGATTTTTAGGTATTTTTACATTAGTTAATGGATTTATGCACGTTTGATTTTAAATATGCATTTTTGTAAAAACATCACCTAAACGTGTTTAATTAACAGAGATTCTTTATTTCAATTTGACAGCTTTCCCTGACGAAGGGCAATAAAAAAGCCCAAAATGCATTGGGATATGATGTAAACTTTAGTTGCTGATCATAAAGTATACGTACCCACGTCATGTAGTAAAAGGCCGGGATGGGCATAATTGCATCATTCAAAAAAATGGGGACTTTAACCTGCCTTATCGTGGACAGAAAAGTAATATTTGTTGAATCAAGAAGAATATTGAATAAAATTGGATCAAAGTAAAAGAAATTTCGTAACTTGTACTTTTTAGCTGTGCGATTTGAAAAGTAGCGTATTCATGCTACATATGGCTACTAATTTCTTCTATGTGCCTTGAGGTGAAGCACAGTTCCAGTCTGCATGCAAACGTGATAAAAATGAAAAACTTTGAGTAAGTTGAGCATTAAGGTGTGCATGCTGCCATCTGCAAACAGTTTACTTTAGACTGAGCCACCCACTTCCAATATTGGGACTTAGGCAGCTCAGGGCTTAATTTCAGATGCAACCAAAAGAGCAAGGGGCGAAGTTGCGCCTTGTCCACAATGGATTGTCTACCCATATCTAGTCTTAAAGGAAGAAGCGGAGTACTATGGGGAAGAGAGCAAAGGGATCTCAAAAATGTGTTCTCAGTGGTTAGGAGACCCTCTAAGTTTTCAAACCTCCAGAGTTCAACCCCATACAAAGCAGATCCCACTACTTTATGGTCGTAAATCTGTAGTGACGCTGCTTTTGGTCTTGACTGGGAGCGCCTGTGCTCCTTCATCAGAGCCCCTGTGGTCTGCTTCTGCTGAAGAATCCGCTTTGCTATTTGGTGCTTCCAGGCCAGTTCCTCATAAAGGGTCACACCCAGATAGTCGAATGTGTCTACTCTCTCGGGGGGATCCGCCCCGAGAGTCAGTTTTCATCTGAAAAATGTGGGGGGGTTCATCAATAGAAGTTTGGTTTTCGATATATTGACCTCTAGGCTTCTCCACCCACAGAAAAAATCAAAGCGCTCTAACAGCGGTTGGAGACCACTGAGGGTCTTTGAGACCAACAGTGTATCATCTGCAAATAGTAAAGTTGTTACTTTGAACCTCCCCAACGAGGGGGCATCAGCGGGAACTCCGTTGATAAAGAGCGAGAACAAGGTAGGCGCCAACACGCAACCTTGTCTAACCCCTCTCTCAACTCTGATCGGCTCTGTCAGCTGCCCTTGCTCTCCCCCTTGTGAAATAATCCTTGTGAAGGCAAATGACCAACGCGATGAGTGGTGGTGGAAGGCCCTTTCCCTGCAGAACTTGCCGTAGTGTCTGGGGATGAGATCAAATGCCCCTTTCTATAGTGACTGTTTTCCAAGCCAATAGTGAAAAACAGAAGACCTGATCGATGGTGTTCACTTTCCTTCTGAACTCTGCTTGGAAGGTAGATAGGATGTTAGTCTCCTCCATCCATACCTTGATCTGCATGAGAAGTGCGCGGGAGAAGACCTTTTGAGCACCATCGATCGGCTAATGGGCCTATAGTTGGATGGAAGTGAGCGTTCACCCTTTTTATATACCAGGATGACCTCCTCTTCCTTCCACGAAGATGGTATAACGGCCCTGGCGGCGATTCCATTGGCGAGTGCCCATATATACTTGGACCAATTATCTGTATTAGAAAGAAAAACATCACCTGTGATGCCATCAGGCCCTGAAGCCTTGTTCCTAACCACCGAATTTATACTATGGGAGATTTAATCTAAAGTGAAAAATTCAGGGGTCTGGAAATCGGTAGATATAGGAGTCGGGCCTTCAGTGACCAGTGTTTCTGTACCAGTGTAAACTGCAGAGAAGTGTTCATGCCAGTTGGAAGTGGCAATGTTATTGGTGGGAGGCCTTGGTCTAGTGGTGTTCCCCCTGGTCACCAAAAGCCAGAATTGTTGGGAGTCCTTGTTTTGGCAGACATCCTTGATCAGGAGCCATCTGTCCTCTTCCCAATCCTTTTTGGCTTTGGCCTGGGCTTTCTTGTAGGATCTCCACTCTACTTTCAAATCTGCCACCTTGTTTTCCCTAATGGTCATGACAAGTTGTGATCTTGATTTTCTACATTTGTGATTAAACCAGGAGGAGTGTGGCCTGGCTAGTTTCGGTTTGTTCTGAGATCTAAGAGGGAAGCAAAAAAAAGAAGCTAGCTGTTTAAAAAAAGTGTGTAGCACGAGGTAATCTTTATAAACCCATTGTGCTGCTCCAGTAGGCTAGCTAGCTCTCTAGTGCTCTCTAGCAATTTGTCTTTGATGGTATTTCTAATTTTAGAGTATCGATGACTCCACGTGCCCACTTGAGCCACTAGATATTGTTAGTCAGGACTACCTCCTTGGTTGAAAGGCTTGTGTGCGGATGGCAATAAATGTTATCCCAGAGGGGCGACATGTCAAGCTCAAGAGGGTTATGATCGCTGTCTGTAGTTGACCCAACTACCATATCCAACACTCTGTGCAACAATCTGAAATCTATCTAGATATAGTCGATGCAGCTCGTGTTGGTGGTTCTGTTGGAGGTGTTAACAATCTTATTGTCCAATTCATCTGAAAAGGTACCAGGTGTTATTATGTTAACAAGTGAGATCTTTAACGCAGAAGGTATTTGAACAATCTCAGGCGGTCCATTATCTAAAATGGAACCTTCGACCAAACCATGGCATCTGGTACACAATGTTTATTAATAGTAACTAAATAAGGTTCAAGTCGTGATCAATGAGATGAAGAATGTGATTGTAGTTTTGGAACCATAGGTGGGCCATCTGCACAGCAGTAAGACTTTTTTTCTGTTGCAGCGAACGTTCTTCTTCTGCTGAATCCAAATGTCACTTGTAAGCAATAGAATCTGTCTGTCTCTCATTGTAGACTATACAGGTGTATCCTGAGGTGCTTGGTATAATTCTAACAACTAAGTTCACTGTCCCATCCAAAGTCTATTAATATTTTGTCACTAGCTTGTTTACTTGGAGGACACACAAGATGTCTGTGCATTTTTCCGTACACTGTTTTGCCAGAAATATTGGATAGTTTAAAGTACACAAGGGCTTAGCCTGCTCAGCATAATGTGGCAAGTAAGTCTGTCTGAAATTAAAAAATCTCAGCAAAGTTTGTAGTTTTCCTAATGTATTTGGAGGATGGTGGGTAGCACACCTCTGAAATCCGTCCAGTGCCAATCCCTTGCCTTCACCGAATAATTCATACCTGAGAATAATTACATTCAAATAAGCAATTTCTGCTTTTTTCAGTTAATTTTAAAACTGCGTAAAGTTAATAGCGACACTATCTGATCGACCACAGATCATCATCTGTGATGTAATGTATGATAATGCTTGAGGATCTGGTTGTAAAATCCCCATAATATGTTGTGCAGACAAACCAGGGCAATTCTTATACCTCATTGGCAGTCGTTTAAACAGAAGTCAACATCCATTGAATGAAAAAGCAGTTAGATACTTGCTTCCAGGTGCTATATTTTGACTGAAAACCCCATTCAAACAGCCAAGGGCTGATTTATATTTTTTACACACTTAATGTGTCATAGGACCTGTGCTGTGAGTGTTTTGCAATGCATAGGTACACAAATGAGGATTTAGATTCCTATAACCTAAGATTCGTCTATATGATTTGTCAGGTTTTAAAACGGGAAAAAGAGTGGTAGTCATTGTTGAATGACCATGCGATATAATAACCTGATATTGAAACTGTTCTAATATGGCTTTTATGTTGTGTCTTGCATTTGATTACAGAGGATATTGAGCTTGTTTTCGAGGTTCACTACTTAAAGGAATGATATGTGGAAGTGAAATTTTACCCCATTCCGCTTGACCTAAGCCAAGTACATTGAGCCTGCCTACAATAAGTCCCCTACATAATTGTCATTCTACATGAACCTGGCCCAAAACATTACAGATAGTGAAAGTAGGTGCAGACTGTATGAGACTCCCCCCTCCCAGTCCTGCTGAAATGCTGCAGACCCACAAAGGGCTAGGATCAACATGAAACATGTTTTCTCGTAAACTCTAGGAGTTGTAATTCAAACCTTGGTTTTTAGCAATATCACAGTGAGCAAACAATAAACCAAAGCTTTAATCTACCTTATGCAATTTAAAGTTTAAGGGCCCTGAGCACCATATGGACTATACTGCAGTTTTGGCTTACATGCACAGTGTTAGCCCGTGCACCCTTGACATGGTTTCCCCCTAACATTTTGCTTTCCGACCTCCTATTTTTTACTTTGACTTCATTTCTGCTTGCCGTAGGACTCGCAGCACTTTACCACTGCTAACATGCTTGTGCTCTTACCCTAAAACATGATAATATTGGTTTATACCCAATTGGCATAATTAATCTACTTGTAAGACCCCAGTAAAATGACAGTACAAGTGCCCAGAGCCCGTAAAGTGAATGCTACTAAAGGACCTGCTGCATCGGCTGTGCTACCTACTTACTTAGCCTTTTAAACATGTTTTAGGCCTGCCTTTTAAACTGCTATTTTAACCTGGCAACATAAATCTTTGGCCAAGCCCAACCTTCCTTTTTAATATATATGTCAACCCTAGGGTAGGCCCTTAAAAGTTGAACATGTACTTTTATGTTTTACCTATCCTGGTAGTGAAAGAATCTTACATTAATTTTCCCTTCTGCAAGACCTATTTCTCCTCATAGAAAAACATTGGCGTTACCTTATTACATCTTATATGTGTAATTTCCAAATGGGAAGAGTTAACCAGTTTATGTTTGGTGTCTCTGGAATCACACTTTAAAACCCTAACTTATGGTGAAGTCGGATTTTAAATTGCAATTCTGAAAATGACACTTTTATAAAATGTGCATTTTCCTGGCTTAGCCATTTGGTGCCTGCAGCCTGTCTTTGATCGCATGACTGGGTGTAGCTGGCAGTTGGGCTCTGTGTATTCCTCCTAGAAAGTCACACACTATGGGAACTTAGGTGTGACTTGATGGACCATCACTTGCAGGATGGAAGGGAATAGCTTCTCTCCACTTTAAATGCACAATTGTTTATAAAAGAAGGACCTCAGACACCAACTCTTCAGAACACTACTGGACAGTGGATACTCCCCCAGGAAGTAGGACTGCTGTGCTGCTGAAGGACTGCCACTCTGCTGGACTCCTGCTTTGCTGTGCTGACCTGCTGCCACCTTTCTGGGTAGGAAGGACTAGACATCAATCTCTTGAACCCAGAGTGTCTGGACTCCTGAACTGAAGCGTCAGGGACGTAACAGGCTTCCTACACCCTTGCATCTGAGCCTGGACTCTGCCATCTGTGAGGGTATCTTGTCAAGTGGTGTTACCCCAGTCGTGGACCCTTGGGAGTGGGCTTAAAGTGTTTTAACAACCTCTGTAGACCCAGCAAAACCAGCACTTCTCCTCTGCTGTGCAGCACAACCCCGAGCAGAACCAAAGCCCCTCTGCTGTTACGTGGATTGGACCCCTCCACAAAGACCTGCATCGCCGCTGCAACCCACGTCTTCAGAACTGCCACTGTGCAATGCATCATCTGTGCAGGCCCTCACATTCCCATTGACAGTAGCCTCAACGATGACACTGGACTCCACATCGCAGCCTCGCAGCTCCTCGGAACCAACAAATTGCCCTGACTGCGTGTTGCATCTACGATGCCAGACTTAGCATCATAAGCCCTGTTGCCAGGATCCTCAACAACAGCCTAACAGTGTCCCTGTAGCTGCCCCATCGTGGTCAGCATAAACATGTCACTTTGAAACAGTACAGAGCGACCAGATATCCACAGTTTACGCGTTACCCTTTCGGCGGTATATATATGAAACTGTAAAGTTCAATATCTTTGGTTCTACTAATTAGATTTTTGTCATTTTGGTATTGTTTTATTTATTAAATTAGGCTCTATCTTTCTAACATACTGTGGAATCTTTTGTGTGGTGTTTTCCTGTTTGAATTGCTGCAAAATTACTTTACACATTTCCTCTAAGTTAAGCCTGGCTGCTCTGTGCCAAGCTACCAGTGGGTGGACAACAGGTTAATTTGGGGTTTGCTTGTGCCTTACCCTAACTCTAGGCTTGTGGTTTCTGCTTGACCAGGGGTCGCCCCATTAGGCAACTAGTAACCTAATTTCTAACATATAGCAAGTCTTCTTTGGGGTGTGCAATAACAATACACAAGCCCACCACTAAAATAGCGCTCCAACTCTTTTTGAGCTCACCGCTGAAAAATAGCATTGTTCTTGGGATGAGGACAAATACCAAGAATTGAAGCATGCCATTGTGTGTGAGCAAGGGCCCAGTGACCTTAAATAAAAGTAATGTTGCTACACACGACGCATGTGGTGGTTTCTTTATCAGTCAGTTGTGACTACTACAGTAGCACACAACTTTTCAGTCTTGCCACATTTACATTGTACTACTATTCGTTGTGTTACTATTTCAATGTAACCATATTTCTTGAACTGCCAACACTTTTGGTACCTACCTTTTAGCAGTCCTTTCCTTCCCTTTCCTGCTTTCTTAAATCACAGCTTCCTTTGAGAGGTGTTTGTTCAGATTTTCTCTGAACGATATACTTTCTGGCAAGTATTACCTGTTTTCCTTTATTTCCTGTTAAGAACTATTGCTCTGTAGTTTCTTGTCTATTGTGGGTGTGTATAAAGCTTGCCACCCTTGCTGTTACCACCTTACCTGTTCCTGTGTGATCACCAAGATTTGTAGGCACAGCTGCTAGCCTAGTCGGTCTTTATTGTCTTTATGTTAACATTTATAACATCAGTGTTGTTATCCTCTTCACAGACCCTACCCTTGCATGCATATTCTACATGTGGATATTTTGCAGCCAATATCTGTAAAAGCAATTTTAGGATTGTAACTTTATTAGTTTCAGACGGGAAGGGGATGGGGAACATCAGCTGTCGCCTACATCCATTGGCCGGCGAGGAATAAGCAGTAGATTTTCACATTCAAATTGCAGCATCCTGCAACTACATCCATTGGCTGGTGCGGTAAGCATTAAAACAATCAGAAAAGAAGGGGGGGAATGGGGGAAGAAGGAGAGGGAAAACATATTCCAAAGTCACTTCCAACATAGAACTGAAAAATAACATATGCTCTTTGTGCTAATCCGTAGACTTCACTCTTTCTTCTCCTCTGTACATGCGGGATTTGTGAGTGATGTAATCTGCAGTATGCGTAGGTATATTGGTCAGGATAGTTGTTGATATTCCTCCGAGAGATGTGTGATACAGGTGACCCATCTTTTATTGATTTTGGGCAATGTGTGGTTAATCGTAGCTGTTAATTTCTCCATCCCTTGGAGGTCCCTGAGTTTATGGAGCCAATCGGCGTGAGTCGGGACCCCATCAGTGCCCCCATTTAGCCAGCATGACCTGCTTCACAGCACACAGTGCTAATGTAATAGCTTTGCTCCGTTCGGAGTGTAGTGGGTAGACTAAGGCATTCGGAAACCCTAATAGAACATAACTTGGAATGCTCGGTATTTCGGTGTTGAACATTAAGTCAATATCCGTTAAAACTTCCTCCCGGTACCTATGAAGTTTGGGGCAGTGCCATAATAAGTAGGTAAGTGTGCCTGAGTGAGCGCAGTGCCTCCAGCATTCATCCGGCCTTCCCTTTTGCCATAAAGCAAAGTGGGCCGTGGTGTAATACCAGGAGTAAGCCAACTTTTTAAGAGACTCTCTTTGCCTGTGGCACTAGATGCGGATGTGAGTGCACAGTGTGGAATATCTAACCATTCCTTATCCGTGAAACTGGGCATTCCCGCTCCCATCTCTTCCTAGCTGGAGTGTGTAGCATTGTAGGCAGGGTATTTATAAAGGACTGTATATCGGATAAAAGTTGAATCGTTCTTCAGCGTTCGAACAGCATTCGTTTCCTACTAGCATGTGGTTTAACCGTAGGCAGAGACACCCAATGTCGGACCGCTAAGTAATGCCAATATTCAGAGTCCGGGAGCCCAAAATCTTGTCGGAGGACCTTAAAGTCCATCAGACCGTTCATGTCAAACAGGGCCCCAATCTGCTTACATTGTGCAACCTGCCAGGGTGCAAACACTTTCTCGGACATTGCCTGGGGAAATCTGGATTTCCAATAATCGGCATAAGATACTTGTGGATAACTGGTGGGTGGAACGTACCGTGTCCCAGACCCCAACAGTTGCTCTGACCACCGGCGAGATATATACACCCGTTTGGCGATATTTACGTCTCAACCACAGAATCTTCCAAATATTGATGCCTGCTACAGCTGGTCCAGGAAGCACCAATGTTTTTCAGTTGTCAGGCGCTGCCATTCGATGATATATCGTAGCTGGGCCACCTGATAATATTTCTTCAGATTTGGTATTCCCAAAACCCCCTTGGCCAGCAGCAAGTATGTAATCTCCCTCGCCATCCGAGCCCGCTTATCTGCCCATATGAAGGCTTCCTGTGCCTCCTGCAATTGTCTCAGAATAGCCGGGAGTGGCAGTTGCATCACTTGCATAAGGTAAAGAATTTTCGCCTGCAAAGAATTTTTTACTGCGCAATACGACCCACCCAAGAGAGGGGACCCCCCCCCCCCGCCATGACTGAATGAGAGATGGTACAGTATGCAACAGGGCCAATTAGTTATGGGTGATCCAGCTTTCTATCGTAGGCAGTATTTGAATGTTCAGGTATTGAATACCCTGCTGTGACCACTGGAAGGGAACCGTGGACTCTAGGTGGGCTTGTTCCTCTCGATGGATGGTGATGTTCAGGGCTTGTGTTTTTAGCTGTGATCACTTTACAGCCAGAAACCTCCCCAAACTGAGCAATCTCCTCTTGGAGGGGAGGTAGGGAACCATGCAGGTTGGTGACAGTTAATAAGAGATCATCCGCACACAGGGCTATTTTATGAGATTGGCCCCCCATGCTACCACCCTCTATTTGCTGGTGATGACGGATCCCTCTTGCAACTGGAAAAATTGGGGATAAAGTGTTATTTACTGGTACCCGCACTTTGGGCTCTGCATAACCCTCTCCGAAACCTGGATCCGAAGCCTACCTCTTCCAACACTCTGTGCAAGAAAAGCCAATGCACGCGGTCAAAGGCCTTTTCGGCGTCGATGGACAGAAACAGCGTTGGGACCCGAGAGTGCTGAGTCTTATCCAATAAATGGAAAAGCTGCTTAGTGTTATTGATGCAAGTTTGACCCGGTATACAGCCAAAGTGATCGGGCTTTATCAAGCCCGGCATGTGCCTGCCCAATCGCCCTGCTAAGATCCCAGTGAATATTTTAGCGTCGACATTCAAGAGGGAAATGGGGTGGTAGGAGGCACACAGTTGGGGGTCCTTCCCCGGCTTTGGTAACACCGTAATGACCGCAATGCGCATTGATTCTGAGAGTTCCCCCGAGTCGCTGATAGAATTATAAAGGCGAGTCAAAATGGGAGCCAAAAGAGACTCAAAGTCCTCAAAAAGTGGCTATAAACCCATCTTGCCCCAGCGCCTTTTCTACTTGCAGGTGATCTATCACGTCCAACACCTCCCTGTCCGTTATGTCTTTTATCTAACTGTTCGGCGTGAAAGGGTGACAGCTTCGTGATGGGAGCCTTTTCAATGTACGTTGGGCAACTGCCCGCGGCAATGTCCTCCACTGTGTACAGTTTCGCATAGAAGCGGCCAAATTCCGCCACTATATCTTCATCCCTGGTGAGAGGAAGTCCGCCGCTATCAATGACAGTCTGTACACGTCTAGAGTGAGCCTGTGCCCTCAGCCTATGTGCCAGTAATTTCTCCACCTTGTTGCCCCCATGTAGTACCATGTAGTACTTCTGCTGTGTTTGCGCACGCAGCCACATCCATATATAGCACTCTAAGTTGTTTCCGCGCCACATTAAATTGCCGTCTATTTTAATGCATGGCTACACGCCTATGCTCCTATTCCAGTTCTTTTACACTGGCTTCAAGTGCAGTTCGCTTTGAGGTCGCTCACTATTGAGCCTGGCCGCTATCGAAATGTATGTCCCTCTAACGACTGCCTTAAGAGCTTCCCAAAGCATCGTAATCGCAGTGTCTGGTGTGTCTTTGACAGAGATATAATCTACTATGGCTTTCTCCACCTCCTGTATTGCAGCATCGTAAGTTAACAGCTTAGGGTTAAGATGTCACGTTTTGCTGTTCTGGTGTGCAGTTTGGAGGCAAATATCTAGCTGGATCGGAGCATGGTCAGATATGGTCAGATATGGCTGCTACGTCAATCGTGGCCCCAACTATTTGTGCACATAGGGAGGCTGAGGCCAAGAAGTAATACATTTTAGCGTGAGGTTGGTGGGCCGCAGAGAAGAAGGAGTAGAACCGTGACTGTGGATTCAGAACCCACCAAATATCAGTAAATCCTGCCTCCACTAACCAGCTGACCCCCTGTGAGGAAAACATCCCCGTAGTCCCTGAACGTGGAGGGGACCTATCTATAGCAGCATCCATGACTAAATTAAAGTCACCACCTATTACCAAGTTGGTGTCTGGACATGCCAGCACTTCACCTAGGGCTTGGCGAATAAAGGATTCCTGCCTTTCATTGGGGGCATAGAGGGTAGCTATAGTGAATGTATGTTGAGCCAAAGACACCATCAGAGATAACAGCCACCCCAGAAGCTCAGATTGCACCCCTTCAACCCTCCCTTGAAAGTGTGTGGCCACAAGAATTGCAAAACACCTACCTTCTTCCACGGACCCTGGGACCAGTACTGACGATCAAACCATCTCGACCTCATTCTGTCGCAGTCCTGTTTCAACAGGTGTGTCTCTTGTAGAAGACAGATATCACACCAGGCTGACCTAAGCTGATTGAGGATTGCTACTCTTTTGGCCAGCGAATTGAGACCCCTTACATTCAAGCTAAACACCTTCACCATGATTCAACAAGTACAAAAACTTTGTAAGAGCTCCCGACTACTCCCGCACATCTCCTGCCCCAAACCCAGGTACACAGTGAGCCAGCTTGAAGAGAATTAGAGCACGAAAACATTGAGGAAACATTACAACAAGAACAAAAAATAGAACAAAAGCACCTTTTGGTGCACAACTTGCGATTGTGAAGAGAGGGTCCATGTCACTGGTCATCTGTGGGAAAGGGGTGAAAGAATGGAAAATCACAGCCCCCACCGTAACTGGTCAATTATGAAGGCACTAATATGCCCTGGGGGCCACCCGACCCAATTCAATAGGGATAAGTGTTGAGTGGGTTGCTGCTAGTCATCATCATGTTCTGGAGACTGGTGATGTTCTGAAAGCTGCCGTAGTAATTCTGAGCGTTCATTGATGCTTTCAGTTTTTGTGGTTTTCATATGCTGTGATAAAGAAGCACTCCTGTTGCGGCGCCACCTCCGGGCATCTGCATTTGACAATTGTAAGCTAGTGCGTGGTGAAGAAGAGCCCTGATCCAGATCGAGCCCCAGATTGTTTGTTGCTTCCAATGGTGTGCGTGTCACTTGTGTCTCTCCCTGCCATACGAATATGAGACGGAAAGGGTGGCCCTACCTGTATTTAACCTGTTTGTCCCTCAGGAACGCCATCACTGGTCACTATGCCGCTGGAGCGTAATAACTGACAAGATACAAACGTACCTAGTGACCCACACAGTGAACATGCGGCTGGTCCCGCACCGCTGCCATGATTAACTCTTTCTGAGTGTAGCTATGGAGACACGTCAGAATGTCCTGTGGCATTACTGGTGAGGAGGAAGAGCGCCCTGCCCTATACAACCGGTCAAGAAGAAGATCTTTACCCTCCAATGCTGGCACAATGTGGTGGAAGAGGCGCATAACAAAGTCCTCCAGGCGCCCCGCGTCTGCTTGTAAAGGCACCCCTTTGAGGATACCGGAGTTGGGAGCACACCGCTGACCTCTTCCGCCGTATCGCCCCACTGCATCGTGGTCTGTGCAGTTCAAGTAATTTAAAGAACAGTTCAAAGTTCAAATTTCAAAGTATTTCACCTCAATCGGTGCAAGCAAGTACTTGTATTGTGGTCATCTCTAGACACGAGCCTAGCTCGTGTTTCGGGATTGATTCCCTCATCAGTAGAGATATATTCGGGGTTACAGAACAGGTCGCCAAACATCCGTCACGGGCCTCGTTGCCCCTCTGGCGCGCAGGTGCATCTCCAACAAGCTCGTCAGCTTACATGGCTACCGGGAGCCAAGAAAAAGTGGATACCGGAGTTGGGAGCACACCGCTGACCTCTTCCGCCGTATCGCCCCACTGCATCTTGTATTGTGGTCATCTCTAGACACGAGCCTAGTTGGAGATGCACCTGCGCGCCAGAGGGGCAATGAGGCCCGTGACGGATGTTTGGCGACCTGTTCTGTAACCCCGAATATATCTCTACTGATGAGGGAATCAATCCCGAAACACGAGCTAGGCTCGTGTCTAGAGATGACCACAATACAAGTACTTGCTTGCACCGATTGAGGTGAAATACTTTGAAATTTGAACTTTGAACTGTTCTTTAAATTACTTGAACTGCACAGACCACGATGCAGTGGGGCGATACGGCGGAAGAGGTCAGCGGTGTGCTCCCAACTCCGGTAGGCACCCCTTTGATGCAGATGTTGAACCTAGGTGACCTATTTTTCAAGTCCTCCAGGTGTAGGTTGATGTCTGCTTTGCGATCCTTGAGTTCCAAAATCTCCCTACGGCATTCCTCCATCTCCTCCTCTCTGGAGTCTGTGGTGCGCTCCACAGAATCCACCCTCTGCTCTAGTTCCCCCAGATCAGGTTGGAAGTCTTTAATGTCAGTGGCCATAGCTGTTCAGAGGGCTGCAATATCTCTCTGTAGCTTGTCGATAAGTGCCTCTACGAAGCCCTTAGTGATCGGGGCTTCATCGTCTGTTTCTTGACCTGTTGGTGAATTTGCTCCACTGGCTTCTTGAGGGACCGCTGCAGTCCCCATTTTCTTGATAGCGCCCTTATTCAGGAGGTCCTTGATAGTAGCTGTGTCCTTCTTGGACCACGAGGAAGCCATGATGGGGCAGGGAAGGCACCACAAATGTTTCACTCCAGGTGGGCCCAGTGCAGAGAGGGCACCGGTGAGAGCAGTGGCCAAGTGCCTCCCAGCTAAGAAGGTGCAGTCGCTCTACGCGGGGTGTCTAAAGGCAGGAACCACCACTACTGACGTTCCCACTAGTAGAGCCTGTATATTAAGACCCAGGTGGGCCTTCTATGGTCCAGCACCAGCGATGTCGCCACGTCGCACACCGCAGCCAACCACAGCTGAGCTGTGTGATTTCAACGCCGCAGGCCTGATGTGGGGATCGATGCAAGCAAATACTAGTGGCCGAATTGCAATGCCCTGTGCCCCAGGCTGCCAAAGTGTGTCTCCGTTGGTGTCACCGATCCGATCCCATTAGGAGGCCACCCGCACCTGGTGTAGCGATCTCAGGTCTCTCGCAATTTACGCCACTTTACCGAGTAGGGAACTGCTCCTCCAGGATCACCTCGTGGGGCCGTGCCCCTTCTCCTGCATCCACCAGGAGTCCAGCCGCGGGTTCCACCCGGGATGACCTGATCTCCACTGTCTGGAGGTCCACGTGCATGCAGGCCGGTTCCTCCCGCCGTAGCTGTAGTTGGGGGAGACTCGCTGAGCAAGGCCACCGCAGCCCCCAGGTGCTCCCAGTACCTGCGCTCCCCCGGTGTCCCCCTAACGGCACTCAAGGCAATCTGGGCACTGCTATAGGGAGGAGTGCTCACCGCTCTCTGGCCTGGATGTCGGAGTGCCTCAGCCAGACATGGGCCCTGCCGCCATCCCCACACGGTCCCCTGAGCCCAAAATCACTGTACGCCTGGTTATTTGTAGATAGACTCTCCGTTCGGCTCCCTGCCGAGTGATCGGCACGTGTCTGCTACTTCTGCCTTCCTCTGAAGCATCTGCGGGGACCGGCTCCTATGCTGCCGACATTTTGTCTTCTCTGCCGGCGGGTGATTGCAGACTTCACTAAGTTGCGGCCCTCTCTCCACCGGAGGGGCCGCCGAATACGTGGATCCACTCCACTACCCTGCTGGGTGTCCATATGCACCCAGCTCGGTTCCTTCCGCTGTAGCTGTAGTTGGGGGAGACAAGCCGAGTAAGGCCACCGCAACCCCCAGGTGCTCCCAGTGCCTCCGCTCTCCCAGTGTCACCCTTCACGGCGCTCAGGTCACTCTGGGCACTTCTATAAGGAGGACTGCTCACCACTCTCTGGCCTTGATGTCGGAGGGACTCAGCCAGTCCCAGGCGCCACTGCCAGCTACGCGCAATCCTCTGCGCTCAAAAATCACTGTGTGCCTGGTTTGTCTTGGATAGACTCGCCGTTCGGCTCCCCGCCGGGTGAACAGCGTGAGCCCGCTACTTCTGCCGCCGTCTCAAAACTCCTTGGAACCTGCACCTATGCTGCCACCATTTTGTCTTTCTCGCCGGGGGAGTGATCGTGGACTCTGTTCAGTGGCGGCCCCAGCTCAACCACCAGGGTTGCCGAATACGTGGACCCGCCCCACTAACCTTCAGCCCGCTTTTCTGTGAGTTGGGGGCAGATACCCCTCCAGGGACCGCTAAAACACACTCTGGTGCAGCGGAGCTCCGTGACTCTGCTACTGCATGGGAACCATCTTGGACATGACTCCGTTAAAAGTAATTTTAGATGAGAAACTTACTGAGCTTCAATGTTACCATGCGGAGCTCCCAAGTTCTCCTTCCCAAATCCATTTTAATACTAATGATGTTATCTGTACTTCTTCCATGCCTTGAATGTGATTTATTCTAAATGCTGAATTGATTCTTGAGTGCCTGTTTCTTACGAGCTGCGACTTAACTGAACTACAACTGGCTTTCTTTGTTACCCTGTGCATGGCTTCCTTATTGGACTACTTTTCTCCTTTAATTAACTGCTTGACATTCGGCTATTCTGTTAACAATATTCTTTGCTGTTTGTCTCTTTGTCAAAAGTTTCTGAGAGACATCTGGCTTGGTCCTTGATCTAAAGGTCATCATTACACATCAAGCAGAAGTTATTCATTTGATATTAATCGTGACGTTCTACCACTAGCTATGTAAACATCCATTATAGTTGGGAAATACCTCAGGGGCTACCAACACCAACTTTAACACCCACAGAGCTATTGATCTCAGCAAAAAGGCAGTTTAATCTAAGGTGTATATCTTGAGTACTTGTGTAATGCGGGCAAACAAATCTACCCAAAACATTGGTTGAATCAAGTGTCTCTATACTCCCAGCTTAAACCAGTCCAGACAAGCAATGATGTATTTCCTATCCGTGTCAGTGTGCCTTCTCAGGTGAGCCATAGACACCGTACAACATCGCGCTATTTCTATTTGAGGGAGGCATGCATCCTATGTAGAGAAAAGGCAGATTTTCATCACTTACTTTTTTAGGTCCGAAATGACCTAAGCAGATGCCCTTAAATCAGCATTAAAAGGCAACTGGAGGTGTAATGTGGGAAGTGAAATTTGCTAATTCAATCAATCAATACACTTGTAAAGCGTGCTAGATACTCGTGAGGGTCTCAAGGCGCTGGGGGTGGGGGGAGGCACTGCTACTGATCGAAGAGCCAGGTCTTGAGGAGTCTTCTGAAGGCCATTAGGTCTTGGGTCTGCCGTAGGTTGGTGGCGAGGGTGTTCCAGGTCTCGGCGGTGAGGTGGGAGAAGGATCTGCCGCCGGCAGTCACTCTTTGGATGCGGGGGACTGTGGTGAAGGCGAGGCTGGTGGAGCGGAGCTGGTGGGTGGGGTGTAGGAGGTGAGTTGTCTTTTGAGGTATGCTGGGCCGGTGTGGTGGAGAGCTTTGTGTGCGTGGATGAGGAGCTTGAAGGTTATCCTCTTGTTGATGGGGAGCCAGTGCCGGTCTCTCAGGTGGGGTGAGATGTGGCTGCAGCGGGGATGTCGAGGATCAGACGTGCTGAGGCGTTCTGGATGCGTTGCAGTCGTCTCAGGAGCTTGGCCGAAATTCCTGTGTAGAGTACGTTACCGTAGTCCAGCCTGCTGGTGACGAGGGCCTGGGTGACTGTTCTTGTTTCGGTGGGGATCTACTTGGAGATCCCACGGAGCATTCGGAGGGTGTTGAAGCAGGATGAGGAGACAGCGTTAACCTGCTTATTCATGGAGAGGGTGGAGTCGAGGGTGACCCCCAGGTTGCGTGCGTGGTCTGTGGGTGTCGGGGCTGTTCCTAGTGTTGTCAGCCACCAGGATTCATCCCAGGCTGAAGGGGTGGAGCCGAGGAAGAGGACCTCCTTCTTGTCCGAGTTCAGCTTCAGTCGGCTGTTCCCCATCCATTCGGCGACGGCCTTCATTCCTTCGTGGAGGTTTGCTTTGGTGGTGTGAGGGTTTTGGTGAGGAGAGGATCAGCTGGATGTCATCGGCGTAGGAGATGATGTTGAGGTTGTGCTGTCGGGCGACGCGGGCGAGGGGTGCCATGTAGATGTTGAAGAGCATCGGGCTGAGGGAGGTGCCCTGGGGTACGCCGCAGATGAACCCGGTGGCATCGGAGCAGAAGGGGAGAAGGCGGATGCTCTGAGTTCTGCCGGAGAGGAAGGATGTGGTCCAGTCCAGGACCTTCTCTTGGATCCCGGCGTCGTGTAGGCGTGTTTGTAGTGTGTGGTGGCAGACCGTGTCGAAGGGCTGACAGGTCCAGGAGGATGAGGGCCGCTGTTTCTCCGTTGTCAAGCAGGGTCGTGATGTCATTGGTGGCTGCAATGAGGACGGTTTCGGTGCTGTGATTGCTGCAGAACCTGGACTGGGACGGGTCCAGGATGCTGTTTTCTTTGAGGTAGCAGGTCAGTTGTTTGTTGATGATTTTCTCATTGACCTTCTCCGGGATCAGGGAGATGGGTCGGAAGTTCTTGAGGTCCTTGGGGTCCGGCTTGGGTTTCTTTAGTAAGGCGTTAATCTCGACGTGCCTCCAGCTTTCCGGGAAGATTGCTGTCTCGAAGGAGATGTTGATTACTTTCCGGAGATGGGGTGCGATGGCTGTGCAGGCTTTGTTGAAGATGTGGTGAGGGCATGGGTCTAATGGAGATCCAGAGTGGATCGTGTTTATGATTTCGCTGGTGTCCTCTTCACTGATGCTGGTCCAGGAGAGTAGGCAGTTGGTGCAGGTGGTGGTCGTGGGGGCGGTGGTTGTCGGGGTGGTCATGGCGTTGAAGCTGCCATGAATGTCGGTGATCTTGTGGTGGAACAAGGTGGCCAGCGAGTCGCACAGATCATGCGAGGGCGGGATGTTGTTGGTGTTGGAGCTGGGGTTGGAGAGTTCCTTCACGATGTTGAAGAGCTCTTTGCTGTTGTGGGCATTGTTATCTAGGCGGTCTTTGAATGAGACCCTCTCGGCAGCTCTGATGGTGTTAAATTCTGCTTAAGAGGAGGTAGCGCTGCTGTTAAAGAATGGACATTATCTATAAATAGATAAAACATCTCAGCTACATAACGTAACACATTAAAATATGTGAAAGCACTGCCTCCTCTCACAAGGTACCTTTGTTTCAGCTTTACTTAGGACTGAACTCAGTTAGACATTTGAATTATTAATTAGTTGTTCCTAAAAATGCCTGGAAAAGGGAGTTTAGAACAGAGCTATACCTAATAAACTGCATCTTCTAATTTCATCAGATCAGGGATGTCAGAAATTGGGCATTAGTTTGGTAGGGATTGTGCCAATCAACTTAATAAACACAATCTGCTTAAGTCAGAGCACAGTTTCAAGAGAATATCTGCTCAATGCTAGTAGTACCTGTGGTACAAGCAGCAGGCAATACCCCAAGAAATGTGTTTTAGGTTCAAGCAGGACCAACTATTTTAAAGTCAAGAAAACAACACATAAACTTCCCAAACCAATCTAGAAATCCTTAATAAGCTCAGAGGTTCACAACTGACCAAGACCTAAGTAAGATTTCAGGCTGGCTGCACCAGAGCACAGATAGGGTGTAGCCAGTGGGTTGTCTGGTCACAATTTTTACCTTGGGACACTTGTCTACCTTTTGGAGACCAAAGTCCTAGAGCAAAGCAAGACAGGAAGCTGAGGCTGGGAAAGGTCCCTCGAAATTGGATACACCATCATCAAGCTCCTGTGAAGTCATTGGTTTTTGTGCCAGATGCTCCAAGCATGACAAAGCTGGTATCTGGACCCACTGAGGTTGCTTCACCACTGGCATACATTTGCTGCCTCGTCTTAGTCCTTTACCTTCTGACTTTTTTGATTCTCAAAATCCACCAACGAGGCAAAGCAGGAAGCTATATCCAAGCTGGGCTCCAAAAGAAGTCCCTTTGAAGCAATTTTCAGTGGGGCAAAAAGCTGAGAGTTGGATGAACGTGATTGTATGGCTTGCATCTTCCCCGTGCAAGCCTAGAAAAGCACCAGGTTTCTCTGTGGCCAGGACCCCTGCAGAACCCAGCCTCAATGATCAAATTAGCCTCCTGGGATCCAAAATTATTCTGCTTGTTGTGTCCCTGGAGCAGGTAGCAGGTAACAGGAGACAAAACACTTGACCCTTGGACACCAGTTACAGTTCATGGGTACTAGTAGCAATCAGGAGATCTTCAGCCATGTTCTTCCATCAATAGACTGACTCTTCTTCCCTCCAGATGTTCTTTTCGCAGTTGCAGGAATGTTGTGAGGAGGTGGCAGTTGAGTACCAGTCTTATTTTGTGCATCAGCCACCTAGCCTGTGATGGAGAGGTCCCTACACCGAAATGTGGCAACTTTCTGACTAAATTCCCTCTTCCTCTTTCACCTCATATCTTTTAGCTTAATTAAACCTTCCCAAAGCAAACATGGACTCATTCCCTGATTCACATATTTGGGAGTTTTATGCAGTGCTACACATCACTTTAAAGCTGCACAGTTTTGAAAACAAGTTAAAGATTTTTGGAGGTAACCTGGGTCCCTCCGAAGACCTGCAGACCCCCGTCCCATGTACCTGAAATACTGTGATGAACCAATTTTACAATAACGCTACGATGGAGTGAGCTGCCTCTCAAGAGTTAAAGAATATAAGTTATTCGTAGGATGAAGAACTAGTATATTTCAGACCGAGGGGAAACAGAAAAGAAAAGATTGGAATGGGAGAACCACTACATAGCCCCAGAGGCAATATCATTGTTTATTGGAAAAATAGAAATATTGGATATGATTAGCATGACTTGTATTTGTTGTGAATACATATGAAAGCATGTAACAGTTGACACATTATTGCGCCCACCACAGCAGGTTACAGGGACTCTTGACCGAAAGCATGAGCCAGAAGTGGGCTGAAGGCAGCACTGTCGAGGAGGTGTAGGGAAGCAACAAGAAGTTACGTTTTTACAAAACAACATTTGAGGACAAACAGCAAATAACTAAAAAAGGAATCTCAAAATATCAAAGTATGCTCTTGAAATTAAAGCCAGTGACAGAGAGAGAAACCCAACAACACGCATAGATGTCAGGCAACTTGCTGCTGTGAGTGCTTACTCTTCTGTACTTCACAAGGATGTTTTTGCACAGACGTTCCTGAATGGGTCGATGATCGCCATCTTTGATTGGAGATTCTAGGTCTAAGCCCTACGAAAATTTGAGACCAATACCTATATCTCCTTGAAACCCCGGAAGACTGATTCTTGGCACATGCAGCCTCCAAATCAATAGTCCTGTTTTGTTCATTGTCCTAAGCTGGCCATTAGACTGTACTGAATGTCGTCCTAAAAGATCAATCTAAAAAAGTTCTGATTTCAAGAACTTTCTGAAATGGAATGCATTAGGTTTCACTTTCAGAATGAGGTTAAGAAATTTCGAGAATTAGGGGTCCTAGACTCACAGTCATCTGCTGGTGCAGGTTAATTTATCATGGTGTGGTTGAAGATGATGTTTTGAAGATATGTGGGTCTTTTTTCGAATATGCCTTATGGATGATATAGAGTATATTCAATCAATCAATCAAACAGGGATTTGTAAGCATGCTACTCACCGGTGAGGGTCTCAAGGTGCTGGGGGGAGGAGAGGGTGCGCCACTCCCTTCAGCCAAAGAGCCAGGTATTGAGGGTCTTCCTGAAGGTGTTCAGAGAGGGGGCACGTCTGATGTCTGCGGGTTACTCGTTCCAGGTCTTGGCTGTGATGTGGGAGAACGATCTTCCACCTGATCTGGCACTGTGGATCCATGGGGTTTCAGCGTGCGTGAGGATTTTGAAGGTGACTCTCTTCACCACGGGGAGCCAGTGGAGTTGCCGCAGGTGTTGGCTGATGTGTTTGTGGCGGGGGGGTTCCGAGGACGATTCTGGCCATGGTGTTCTGTATTGTTTGCAGTTTGCGGAGTAGGTGCTTGTTTCTGACGGCGTAGAGTGTGTTGCCGTAGTCAAGTTTGCTGGTGAGTGGAGTCATGGGTGACTGTTTTTCTCAATTCGGGGGGGGAAATCCATTTGAAGGTCCTTCGGAGGATGCGGAGGGTGTTGAAACAGCTGGAGGTGACGGCGTTGACCTGTCTGTTCATGGTGAGGGATGCATCAAGTACGATGTCGAGGTTCTTGGTGTGGTCTGAGGGGGTAGGGTGGCTTCTGAGGGCGGTGGGCCACCAGGTGTTGTCCCTTGCTGAAGGGGTGGCTCTGAGGACGAGGACTTCTGTTTTCTCTGCGTTGAGTTTTAGGCAGCTGTTGGTCATCCAGACTGCCACTTCTTGCATTCCTCTCTGGAAGTTCAGTTTTGCGATGGTGGGGTCTTTGGTGAGGGAGAGGATGAGCTGGGTGTTGTCGCATAGGATACGATGTTGAGGCCATGTTGTCGGACGATGTCTGTGAGGGGGGTCATGTAGTTCTTGAAGAGGGTCAGGCTCAGAGATGACCCCTGTGGTACTCCGTAGGTAATGTCGGTGGGGGAGAAGAGGAAGGGCGGTAGTCTGATCCTTTGGCTTCTTCCGGTGAGGAATGAGCAGATCCAGTCTAAGGCAGTTCCTTGAATGCTGGCATCGCGTAGTCTGGTGATTAGTGTGCGGTTTGGAGACGGTGTTGAAGGCTGCAGACACATAGAGGAGTATGAGGGCCACGGAGTGGCCCTGGTCCAGGAGGGTGCGGATGTCGTCTGTGGCGGCGAGTAGGGCGGTCTCAGGGCTGTGCCTCGGGTCGTGCCTCAGGCCATGGGAGCAGTCAAGCACTGCTATGTGAGCGTTGCACAATCTGCCATCTGTGTCCTGGTGCACGCACGAGCCCACTCCACACGTAAACAGTAATCAGGTACTTTGTTTTTGTTCTGCTCGCCATGTGGGAACTCTCCACGTACCATGTATTGCAGTTCCGTTGCTTTTCCCCTCCCATTTAGCAGTCAGATGAAGCTTGTGAGGACAGAAATCAGGGCCCTGTGTGCCTGTACATGAAGATGGTAGAGAATTGCATGTGGAAGCAATGGCATTTATTATGAAGTGTCGAGTGAAGGAGGCACCAAATGGAATCAGAGAACGCAACAGCTTACTGCACTATATATGACTGCTGCTTGTTTTTGTTGTTGTTTTTTTTATCACGCAAACTTGACCCGAAGTTATCACAGCTTCACATATGCACCATTTGCTTTGCAGTTGGGCATGTTCATTTTGTTAGACACAGGGAGATTAAGTGATTTGCCTAGAATCACGGGTGGTTGAGCGTCCCCACCAAGACTTGAACCCAGTTCCCACGCTTCAAGGTCGACAGTTCTAGTTCTTATGACGCAGAAGGACAACGAATGGGTAGCGACATTGTTATGTTTCAAATAGGTACCCTAATATAGGCTTAGGGAACATCATACCCTTCCATCTACATCACCTCCCCTACATTAAACAGTAACGAGCCTTTTAAGGATTGAACGCCTTTTATGGACTGAACCTTTTACCGAGTTCTAGGCATGGGGCAGAAGGAGGGTTTACCTGAACAATAGTGTTGTATGACTTCATCTTGAGATTGATACAGTCTGAATGAATATTCATAAGGCGCCTTAGAAACCAGGCAGTGGCTATACACCACCTTCATAATATCTTCTCACACGGTTCATCACACACGTCATCCTCATACCCAACAATGGCTTACACAAGAACAAGGGACAAAGGGACTCTATATACTTTTCTGTATAAATACAGCACCTCTTGCTAGCAGTACTTAGAGGGAACCCAGATGTCCAGGCCGACACGCTGAGGCTCCAGCATGCAGACACTCCAGCTGACAGTGGTCTGAACATCCCTTTCGGGGTGTCCAAATCGAGACTAAGAAGGGCTCTGACATTTCTCACACTTCAGATAATGGAGTTCGATTAAATCCCACAGGGATTTTTTGCTTCACACCTACTCATATGCTAGGTACACTTAGGTATATCTAGATAGGCATCATAGGAGTATGAGCACTTTTATCATGCATTTTATATTCATGTATTTATTCATGCGAATTGCAAAATGGTAGAACTGTACTATCCTTTTATATTCATAGTACTGCTAATCATATATCTCTGCTACTGTCTAATGGTTGTTGCAGCTCATGTACTTTACACGAGAATAATAACTGTTCAATAAACACTTATTGAAACTCCCAGACTATTTATTCTGTGTACCTCTGAGATAAACTACACGAGCACGAGTGACTGAGTGAAAGGTAGTACATTGTTTCCATGATCTTGAGGGATCAGGGTTGTCAGGTTCTGAGGCTGCCAGAAACGAATCTCTCCCCGATAAGAGGAGACACTAGTGGCAGTGTGAGCTAGCTCATATGCAAAAAGGCTAACATTTCTAGTTGGGGTGTACGGAACCGGTCTGCAACCAATCCCACAGTTTATGTTATCCAAACACAAAGGTCCTGCATGGGTACTATAGGAACTACACGAAATAGCGCCACCAATGTTGGTATGGCTCTTATTTAACAGTAGAATCTGAGTAGTTCAGTCATGCTTATTCTCAGAGACTCCTACTCACATACACCAGAGATGTCTGGAGTGGGTGGTCACAAAATCTGCCACGGATGAGTAGGCAAAATATCCTATTTATTGGCTGCTGGTTAATCACACTTGAAGGACATAGTGTTCCTAAATTGTGCATAACACCTTATCTTGAACAAACTTCTTCGTTTCAAAATGACTGAGACTGGGGCTGAAAATAACGCAGTTGTAGATCTGCATCTCCCAGGAGAAGACGAGGTGGATGGAATTCTGATTCCACCTAAATTCAGACGTACAATCACCCTGAAACTACTAGAACATGGTTTAACACCTAGGGGAGGCTTAGTAGCCTTTGTGATTAAGGCACACAAAGCATATAAAACAGAGGTATTCTATTGAGGGTTACATTCCCAGAAGCAGATACTAGAACACACACATTTTGCTCTTACACAGAGGGAGATTCACCAGCGGAATATGGCCCTTCCAAGGACATAGAAGTTCCAATCAAATATCAGGAACATATTTACTGGTTTAGAGGCGCCCTACCCACTTAAGAAACAGAGTAAGATTAGGCCCGCTCGGAGGAGACGGGGCAACATGGCCTGTACTAGCAGGCTGCACACCACATCCTGACATTGGTACAATGCCACAATCAGACTTACTCACACAACACAAAGATTTAATTAGAATCTACAGAAACGTGACTCAATATGTCATGAGGACTTTTACAGTCTAAACAACAACAGTTGCAACTAATGGTACTCAATCCCATGGTACGCCAACTAAAATAACTCCACAAACATAACGCGTGGTAATGGGCAAAATGCCCATGAAATGTGAACAAATATCATTCTGGGTAGTTCAGAAAATAACTCCGCTCGAGGCTGTATTCCCAAATATTACCACATTTGAGAAACACAGAATGTTAACAATTTGAAGTGCCCTGGGGGGAAAACCTAATTTTTCCAGCACTCTCCGACCTTGTTCCCATACAGCTTAAACATGCATATGCACGGGAGTGGGCAGTAGCCCTAGCTCCAGCATTGTATAAAAATCATGCAGGGTGGGATGAGCAGTCAACCCACCACGTGATCCCGTTAAAAGTTTCACCAAATGCTCAGAGGCAATACCCTATAAAGCAATAAACTAAAAAACAGGTCAGGGAGATCTTAGATCAACTTGAATACCAAGGGGTGGTCGAAAATTGCACCTCACCAATGAACAATCCTTTGTTTCCCGTATCAAAATCTGACAATTCATATCGTCTAGTTTTAGATTGCAGACATTTAAACACTTGCACAAAGACATTTGCTGTCAGTGCCACATTAATGAATAACATTGTGCGGAAAAAAAAACGACACTTGATATCTCAAATGGATTTTTCTGGCAAAATATAGCGCCTGAAAGCAGGTATTTGACTGCATTCTCAGTGTTGGGGTCCCAGAGGCAATTTGGTCATCTCCCCCAGGGGTATAAGTACAGCCCGGGGGGATTCTCAGCAAGAGTAACTAAGTTACTCCAAACGTTTGATGAGGAAGCATTGTCGTATGTGGATGATATTTATCTGACGGACATAGACTTACTTAATGAGGCCCTTGATCAAGGTGAGCACCATTATTATGGGATTCGCCTCTGAGGGCTACAAGTTTAATTTAAAAAAATCAATAATAGCCCACCTCAGTGTCCTGTTTCTAGGATACAAGCTTTCAAGTGAAAGGAAAAGCATGACAGCTAACATTTTAGAAAAGTATGATTCCTCAATTTCAGCAGAACATACATTTGGATTACACAGATGGAGTAAAACCTCTCTACGACCTATTAAAACCTGACTTTTCAGTTAGAAATTGGACACAGGAACATTCCAATATCCTATGTTCATTACAAGAAGACATGATTGCTTCCAAACACAGACACACGTAAATGTACGCAACTTGGTGATCCGTGTAATAGCGGGTCAATGCGGGTACACTTACTTAACCTTCAATGAAGGCAAAACAGTACCAACCGCATACAAATCACATCTGTACACAAATGCAGAAATGAGTTTCACTTCAACAGAAAAATTCCTGACAGCAGTTCAGCCTGCTGTAGCAAGAGAAAGAGCACTGGCTCAGGGAAAATGCATAATAGTCGTAACCCCGGTACCGGCTTTAGAAGCTGTTACAAAGACTAGCATTCCAAGTTCAAAAGTTTTACCTCTGAGATGGATACAATGGGCTAATTCTCTTACTGCAATGGACATTGAATACAGATTTGATCCAAGTCTAAATACACAAGCATTCCTGCAATACGAACAAGAATATCCTCTACCAAACAAACTCTTGCCTTTAGATCAGCATGAATATATTATTTACACTGACGGATCGGCTCAACCAGCCATAGGGAGTAAGCAACAATACAGCGTGGCATGTGCTATCGTTTAAGGTCACATGCAGGATAGAAAGTTCTATCCAACTTGCACTAAAACGCAATCTCTAGGAGACTGCACGGCTCAATTGGCAGAACTAAAAGCACTGATACTGGTGTTCAAAAATACAGATCACAAATTCCCCACACTAATTGTGTGTGATTCCTTTTACTGTGTACAGTTGTACAATGAGTACTTACACAATTAGGAACAGGTTTAAAGATGCAAAATGTGGCACAATTAAGCATAAAATGCTATGGGAACAGGTGGTTGAGTTGAAAAACGAACTGCCACAGGCTCACGTGATTCATACACTGAGTCAAAGCGATACCAAAGGGGATGACGGACAGAGTGCTTGAGCAAATCAAACACTCACCCCCAGGTAACTGATCTGGGTTTAATCCATCATCATTCTTTAGCTCACTCCACCACCCCAGTTCAGACATGGCCATATGCAAATCAGTCTGACCCTGTGCCTCATGGGAACAGTCCAGCCGAACTGCCAAGAATGTCTTCCCTGGACTGGAAACAAGCATCATGGGACCAGTTTCAGATTCATAATCCTCATGAGCCAGGCTATCTTGAATCCAGTGGTAGAGTGAGCAAGGGACCCACGTCTGGGCATACCCTGCCAACTCAGGGTGAACAAAGCGATACCAAAGGGGATGATGGATGGAATGATCAGCGTGATGGCGTTCATGTTGAAGGGAATTCATTGGCTGATGAAGCTGCAAAAGGGGCTTTATGCACGGCTTCCGTAGCTGCAGTCACTCTCTCTAAAACGAGAATAGACTGTGATATTATCGTGGCTCTCATTGCTTCTCGCAAAGGCAGCTCTGCAGTACCTAAAGAATTTCCACTCAAGTACTCCTACAAGTTAGATGCACAAAACATTCCTTATGCTCAGATTCCTGGAGTAGGGGATGGATTAATACCAAATATGGATCTTAGGCATGATTTAATACTAGCACACACAAGGGTCTGGGCTTTGCGCACACAGGCGTTACAGCACCTATTTCTTTATTGAAACAGCGCTATTGATGGCCAGGACTAACTAAACAAACTAAAGACTACGTCTTGAAATGTGACATCTGCCAGCAGATGAAGGGGTACACCATAGCACGCCCGACACAGACTCCATTGTTAAAATCAGACAAACCTCTTGCATGTGTGTATTTGGACCACTACGGCCCATTACAATCTGATGGGGCTAAAAATCATGGTTGCAGTTGATTCATGCTCCAGATTCCTATGGGTATGGCCTCAGCACTCGACTGACGCTCGAACTGTTATAAAAAATATGCGAGTCTTTATAGGCGCATGTGCAGTTGGCACGTTACATTCTGACCATGGCTCGGCGCTTAGCTCTCGGGCTTACAAAGAGGCCATGAAAAGTATTGGCGTAGCATTGCGGTACACCTTTCTGTATCATCCTGAGGGAAATTCGGTTGTGGAGAGGAAAAACCAGGACGTAAAGCAATCTTTAACAGCTAGGGTATTAGGCAAGGGCGGTAGTTGGGTCAATCACTTATCCAACAACTAGCCAAGAAGTTCTCTAGGGGGTGTCACTCCATATGAGGCCCTATTTGGGAAGAGAATGTTGGTACCTGATATTGATTGTGAAGGCGCAGATTGTGAAAGACCATTTGATATCCATGATTGTTTGGCTCTTTTACAGGATCTAAATGAATCCAAGAAAAGACAAAGTAACATCCCTTCAAAGCAGACCGCCACTGAGGAGGTCAAGGTAGTCACTGCAAGACCTGTCTGGATCCCAAAAGTGGGGGATCTGGTCAGAGAAAAAATAGCAGACAAGAAAGAATTTGGCGCATCCTGCAGAAAACTTGTGCCGGTCCTATCAGTACAAGGAACAAGAACTGTGCTGCTCCCGCCTCTTGCCAGAAAAAAGGAGATAAGATTTGTCTCAATTGACTTAATCAAACCACACTATTTGGCCGATACTAAAAAGTAGGCCTTGTGGACTCAACAGTAGCAGACGCCCTCCTCTCGCTACAATCCAAGAATTTTAAACAGAAAGACCCATCACGTTGGAAGAGCCACTTGTACAGACTGAAGGACTAAGCAACAATGCTATGGAACTCTTTTACCATGAACCCGAACTTCAAAATCAAACTCAAAGCAACACCCAAGTTGCAATTAGACCGAATACAGATGTCTACATCAGCATGCCTCGACAAGAGCAAAATACAATTTCAACAAATCCCGATGCAACTCCAACAATTGATCGAACTGCTTCAGGCTACTTCATGAACTTTGATATGTTTTCTTTGGATCCAAGTGAACCTGAAACAAAGCCAGCCCAAAACCACTAAAGCAACAAATCAAGAACTTTCTTCACTTTCTTCAAAATACATACCTGGTATCGCCTTGGGTAGAAGTCTGGGTAAATACTGGAAAACAATTTTTTTTTCCGGCTAGGCTTAGTAATATCTTTTAGCATGCTTATTAATGGAAGATACTTTCAGCAAAGCTCTACAGCCCAAAAAGTAATTTTAAAGCCATATCAATCATCACTTTGTGAACAAAGAGACTTGTCATCAGTGAACATCACAGCAGTACCTATACCAGACAGTATAGTGTGGGACAAGGTTGATTTTTTATATATTCGACCCTACCAAACTTAAAAAAAATTCTCATTTATTTAAAATTTCATTAAGTGACATCATTACCTCCATTACTTTTTCTGATGATTGGGACACTGAAACTGTTAACTTGTTGTCTGTATTAGAAAAAACTGCTGCATTTCCGAATACTGAAATGTTAGAAGATAATTCAGACTATGTCGGATTGTTCTGTTACCAACATTATGGTCATCATTTCCTACACATATCTATTTCACCTAGAAATGTGTTTGAATACCATCAGTGGGAGCATTGCCCTGCACCACCAAAGAGTAGTTTGCATACCTATGCACAGAAATGTTCATACTTTTCAGGGTTTAACACCACATACCCGACCTCATATTATTATAAGATTACACCAACATTGGCACTGAAAATTATGCTAACACCAAACAGATTTACTCTGCTTCCTTTATTGCCCAACTGTCTGAACAGGGTTTTGACCTATGGAATTACGCAATAGACAAAAAATCAGTCTGGAGTTCTAGAGACTGGCAAGTCCAGGGTACAGAAGTGCTGTTCAGAGCATGCCTTGTTCCACAGGTTAGGTTAGGTTAGGTTAAGTGCTTATTAAGCGCCCAAATCACCCTGGGGCATCTCGGCACTGACTAGAGATTGGGCTTCTGCTAGGGGGGAGCTGGACCAGACAAATATTTAAAATAGGAAAGCTTGATGATAGCAGATTATATTTCTAAACGAAACTGTGCAACAGACATCCTGTCTTGGAGTAGCAAGATAAAGAACCTCAACACACCTTGGTTTACAACACCAACATAGGGGTGGTAAAATTCAACTACAAAGGAAGGGGAAACATTAGATGTCATTTTACAGTACAATAGAACAGACCCAAATTGGAAAGAATGGGTGGTTTGGCCCTTAGACACGAACATATGTCACAAGAGATTCTTGGGTATTACCGAAAGGTATAGTATCCACAGGCCAGACCCATGTTATGTACAACAAGAACACCCAGGGGTAGTGACATCTTTTAGTGTTGGGAAGTTGTGCCTTGATTTGCTAGAAACCTCAACACTCACAAAAGTGAAACAACACTTATCTTTACTCTCACAAGACATGTATCTTAGGGATTTTTTATTAGCTCCCCTTTAAGATAAGTCAGAAACGTTTCATATATGCTGGCCTTTACGCTGCCTATTAAGAAATCTGGAAAATATCCCAACAAGAGGCCGCAGAGAGAATACGGAAAATAGACCGTATTAACTTAGAAAAATCATTAGCTGTGGTAGAAAATGAGTTAACAACTTTGTCCGCCAGAATATATTCTTTAGGCAACATTGTGTCTTCAGCGATAGACATCCTAAAACAAGATTTGGCCATATTACAACACGGGCAATCTCAATTACGTTCTATCATGTTATTAAGCTGGACACTGCAATCATTGCATGCAGGCTTTGTGCCTTGGTGTTTTATAAACTGTAGTGTAGTTCCTATATTCCCAATAGGCTCTGCGCATTGGAATAATATATCCTATAGTTTTGACGTAGGACTCATGTTGACTAGGTTTCTATCGAATATATTAGACTGAATTGTGAGTGCCAGATAGCTCGGAGGTTACTAGAAACTTTCTCGAATAAACAAGAAGGGATTCGATTCTGACAACCGCATAAACATGACAACTTTGTTTCCCCCAAGAATAAAACTGATCTTCAGAGTCGTGGAAACAATAGATAGATATTTTACTCAGTCAATAGTGCATGCTTCGTTTCATCAGAGGTGCAGAGAAATAGAGAGACGGGCGTTTGCAATAAAAGGTTTCATTGAACTTTCTTCTTTCTCATGCAAGTAAAGTGAACTGCTACAATCGTAATACTGGTTGCAAAGTATAATGCGTACAGTAAGAAGAGTATTATAAAATAAATACTGTAAAAGCATTGTATGGTTTCTAGACCATAGATAAATACATACATAAATAACAAAGGCTAAAAGTACTCAACTGGTGCTTCTAAAATATGCCTACCCCGATGTACCTCACCTAAGTCTAGTACAAGGGAAGAAGTAAGTGAGGTGTAGCATAGGTTTCGTTTTTCTTGGCCAAGAATCTAACCAAGATTTCTCTTAGGGTCTAATCAGCTCCGTACCTTGGTTTTAGAATGTGAGAGGTCTGATATCTCTGTCTCGTGACTCGATTTCCCAAAACTCCGCGAGGGGAGCTTGGAAACACTGGAGCTGGATTCTCAGTGAGAGAAAGGCAGCCTCTCTGTCAGTGCATCAGCTAGAGGGTTGGCTTCCTTCGGCACTTGCTGCAGCGAGCTGCGTCGGGCAAGTACATAGTTGAGCTGCTCCGAACCACCGTGTGTTTGCTAGGGCAAGTGCAGGCATATTTATAGCTTGAAGGTGCCTTGTTTGACGTAAAGTCAGACATAATAACGTCATCAAAGAACCCCAAGGGAATGGTAGTTCTTTGAAAACTCCATGATTTCTAGAACAAATTCATATTCAAGCAAGGGGATGTCCCTGACTGCTGAAGCCGAGTTTTCCAAGAAATCGTTGTGGCTTTTTGGAACCAGTGAAGTAGCCATGCCTGTATTTGGACTGGATTGGTTATGTCTAAATATGGGTATGATTTCTATGCCTATATAAGGGCAATGTGAATTATTCCTATATAAGGGCAAGAATCGGTAATTTTCGCTCAGATCCTAAAACGCCATACAACACCCACTCCACTTTATTATGTTCGATATTACTAAATTCAAAACAAATTTCAACATATCTAAAGCATGATGTGTAAAAAATTCCTCCCAAAATAAATAAAATGCATTTAAAATGGTTGTACACAAAAGATGAGCATTTGTCAATCAATCAATCAGAGCATTTATATAGCGCACTACTCACCCAGAGGGTCTCAAGGCGCTAGGGGAGGGGGGTCCGCTACTGCTCGAACAGCCAGGTCTTGAGTTGCTTCCTGAAGGCGAGGTGGTCCTGGGTCAGGCGAAGGTGGGTCGGGAGGGAGTTCCATGTCTTGGCGGCGAGGTAGGAGAAGGACCGTCCCCCTGTGGTGGCTCTTTGGATGCGGGGGACGGCGGCGAGGGCGTGGCCGGTCGATCGGAGCTGGCGTTTGGGAGCGTAGAAGTTGAGGCAACTGTTGAGGTACCCTGGGCCTTGGTTGTGTAGGGCTTTGTGTGTGTGGGTGAGGAGACGGAAGGTGATTCTCTTGTTGACCGGGAGCCAGTGCAGGTCTCTCAGGTGTCCGGAGATGTGGCTGCGACGGGGGATGTCCAGGACGAGTCGTGCTGAGGCGTTCTGGATCCGCTGGAGTCTCTTCTGTAGTTTGGCGGTGGTCCCGGCGTAGAGGGAGTTGCCGTAGTCCAGGCGGCTGGTGACGAGGGCCTGGGTGACCGTCTTCCTGGTCTCGGTGGGGATCCACCGGAAGATCTTACGTAGCATGTGCAGGATGTTGAAGCACGACGAGGAGACGGCGTTGACTTGTATGGTCATGGAGAGGGAGGAGTCCAGGATGAATCCCAGGTTGCGTGCTGTACGCATTTTAAAAAAGCAATATTTGTCATTCAAAGCATGTAGTGTGACATTGAAAAATGTTTTATCAGAATGAGTCATGAAATAACATTTATGAAATGGCTCTTAAATACAGAAAAAGAAGTCAAGACCATTCCATGACAGAATATATAAACTGTTTAGGTTGTGGACAAGATCAAATATTGTCATTTGGAAGTTTTTCAAAGAATTCCTGTTCTCTAAGAATAGTTCTACTTTAAGCAGATTACTTTGTGCCCAAAAAAAGTTCAATTTTGGAAAAAGTCAAATCGTAGTAAAAATAGAGTTCTTAAAGTTGGAAGTTTTGTTTTGAAAAGTGAATGTCGAATACCGAGTCCCATAGAACGCTGTGTGCTAACTTCAAAAGTAATTCTCGTTGTTAGGAGAAAACATTAAATCTTGTAAGCTGGCAATGAAATTGTCTACCACAGTAGGTGAAAGTTGGACCACTTAGCACGAAAATGTGAAGCATCGCCGTCAGAGTTAGCCGTATTAGCAATGTTCGTCGGAGATGATACCAGTGTGCCTGTCGATCCACGTATCTCACCGTCAGCAGATTGCGTCTGTGTGAACTCAATGAATGCTGTCATCTGGATTGGTAGCCGCTGTGGGCAACACGATGCATGGGCCATTACTGAACCAAGCAGCGCATCAACATCCGTTGGCAGTGCTGATGGAAGTGTAAGACAGACGTCCAACACGCATTCTTCTCCACATAGCAGGCATCGTAGAACAGGTAAGATGCAATCTTGCCAGATTGGTCGGAGTGATAGGAACCACATGGTATTCAGGTCTCGTAGACGAGCCAGGTCCAGGATCTGTATCATGCGCTCACGACACTTCATTGCCAGGAGAGTGTTCTCGATGGTAATCTGGGTGTCACTACTGACCAGACTTTCCATATTGGAGCAGAAGGAACAAGAATAGTATTCCTGCTAAGAGTCCCAAAATGAGAGGCAGGCCTCCAAACACAGAGTGCACGAAGTTTGGCAAGATTCATGCAGAGGACTGCTTCAAAAGGTGCTAACAGTCCCGAAAAAACTGTCTTAAATACATGTACAATACCACTGGTATCCGACATGTTTAAGATACAACCTAACATTTCTACGAAAATTGGACAGTTTGTGGATAAAAGGGCATGTATCTCTGCAGAGGACCTTGCAACTTGTTGTTCATACGTCTCTTTAGACAAGGTCAGTGGCACAGTTTTTTGTAAAAGAATGGCTTCATTCTGCTTAAAGTATCAATTCGAATAGAAGAGATGTTCAGTGAAGGCCATAACGGCGACTCCCCGTCAGTCTTAGCTTTAGGAAACAACACTTGCATACAACAAGTGACCCTGGCTGACACAGTTATGAGATAGACTATTCCTGGTATCATTCCACAACAGCTGTGATCATTCAACATTATATAGCTCCCGTTAGAAAGCTGCCTAAAAATTGGATCTATCGCTGCTGCTGGAGAACCTTGCAGGTGGCAGGATAAGTTGTTCGAAGAACCTTCACAGGCTCCATGTAAATTAATACCCTGGCATAAAAGTGTACCGCTTAGTGCGCTTTTACATTGTGTACCACTAAGAAATACCTCTTTTCCCCCACTCCAACATCTGTGTGTGTATGGTAATTCCTAGGTTGACTTTATGTATTCCGTACCCAACCTTTCATATTCGGCAACTGGTATATGTTTCAAACAGTATTGAAAATTGAAATTTGTAACAGGCAGAGTGATTATCCAGTGTATTATCCATTCTGTTGCAGGTTTTTCTGAAACAGTTAATGGTAATCTTTCCAGTTCTTCAATGCTCAGCACCGTATAGTCTGCTCCTCTTTGTGCCAAACTGATTTGTTTATCTCTAAGGTTAAATACAGAAAACAATGACACGGTGTTGATAAGACGCCATGGCAAATATCCAGAACAAAGATTTTGCAACGTCCAGCCTAAAAGCATTATAGAACATAATTGTGACTGTCCATGCTGTAACATGAGACCCTGTTCCATTATGTCTATGGCAGAGGATACTACGCTGTCCAAATAATAAATTCTGGATGACAGGGTCGTTAACCCATTGTCAACTACAGAGAGTGCTTTCTCTAAATAAATATGATCAATTTATTGTATTCTTTCTGTAGTCTCTGCCTGTGTCGCTTTCCAAGCTTCATTATAAATGGCATATATACCTACGTATATGAAACGTTTATGGCGTCGTTTCGCAGGACCTTGTAAGAAGTCCCTCAAATCAACACCATCTTTAAGTAAAAATAAGTGCTGTTTAACCTCCGTAAGTGTAGATTTTTGTAGCCACTCAAGGCACAGTTTTCCTACACTGTATGTTGTTACTATCCCTGGATGTTGTCTCTGGACACATCTTGGATCTGGCCTAGTTACTGTAAACACTTGTGTCTTGTTCAGGAATCTATCTTGACAGTTATTTGTGTCTGTGGGCCAGATTAACCATTTCTTCCAATCAGGATCACTTCTGTTTTTAAGTAAAATAGTTTTTACGTCGACCCCTCCCTCTAAAGTGTTTTTTACTATCAGGTGTAGGTGTAGGTATGGACGGTTTGTTTAAATCTTTTATCTTGGCCAGCCAAGAAAGGATGTCTGTTGCACAGTGTCATTCAAAAACATTATATGTTCAGGGATAATGCATGCTCAAAATAAAGCTTCTATTCCCTGCACCTGCCAGTGTTTTGAACCCCAGACAGTTTTTGTTTCTAAGTTGTCACTCCACAACCTAATGAGGACAGCTGGGCATAAAAGGCTGCTGAATAAATTTGCTTTGTATTTGTTAACATACTTTTCATTCCTGTCTTATTAGCATTTTTAAAGTAAAACGTTTCTGGATTTGAGCTACCTTTTGGTGGCATTGGACAATGTTCCCATTGATTGAAAGTATAAACATTTCTAGGGTTTGCAGATTTGTGCAAATAATGGTGACCATAATGATTATAACAATACATTTGTGCATAATCTGATGAACCTTCTAAGTATTCATGTTATGTGAATTTTGCAGACATCTCTAAATCTGACATCATATTATTAACAGTCTCAAACTCCCAATCATCAGAAACTGTGCTGGGTGGAACAAAGTCACTCAAGGAAACCTTAAATTGATGTGGAATCTTCCACAGCTCTGCCGGACCATGAATGTCATAATCTGTTCTGCCCCGTGCTATACCACCAGGTATAGGTATGGCTGTGATGTTCACTGATGTCAAGTCTCTTTGTTCACGATGAGATGATTTGTGTGGCTTCAGGAGCAAGTTGATGTTCTTACTTGCTGTGTCCATTTTACTATATCTCCCCTGTATCAGCATTCCCAAAGTTAATACTATGATTAGCCAAAGTTGGAGAAAAAGTACGCCACGCATAATCCAAAGTTCAACCCATGGTGAAACCAGATAAGTTTATTCAAGTTGCTGAAAAAGTTCTGTTACTTGATCTTTAAATGTTTTATTTACTGGCGTCGTTTCAAGCTCACTGGGATCCTCAGAAAACGTATAAAAGTTGATGAAATAGCCAGAGGCAGTTCTGTCAATTGTTGGAATTGCATCAGGATGTTTTGAAATCACTGGGGCTACCGGATCCTTTGTCATATTAGTATAGTCTGATGCTACCTCATTACAGACAGAAGTTTCTTGACAAATTGTTATTTGGGTCTCAAGAGGCACAAGTTCCATAGCTTTATTGCTTAGTCTTTTGTTCTGTGCTGTAGAGTCTTCAAATCTTATCAGTCTCTCAGTCTTAACCTCTTGGATAGTAGCAAGATTTGGTCTTCTGCTACATCTTTGTAGTCCACTGGGCCTACTACTTATTATCGGCCACATGATGTAGTTTGACCAGGTCGATGGATATGAACCTGTTCTCTTTTCTGCCAGCAAGGGGCTGCAGTAACACTGTTCTTGATCCGTGGATTGCTAGTACAGGTACTGGTTTTCTGTAAGAAGGCCCAAATTCCTTCTTATCCGCGAACTTTTCTCTGACTAGATCCTTAATCTTTGGAATCTAGACAGGCCTTGCTGGGACGGGTGGTTCTTCTTCAGTGGTCGTTGGCTTCTGTATTGTCTTGCTTTGACTTCTCCTTTTCTCGTTTAAGTCCTGCAAAACAGCCAAACGGTCTTTGATATCAAAGGATTTTTGTTCCACCACTGAAGTGTGACGATCGAGGTCCTGGACAAGCATTCTAGTACCAAAAATGATTTCATATGGAGTGATTCCACCCAGAAAATTTCTTGGCAGATTATTTAAACTACGTTGGACACTTATTAGATGTTTGACCCATCCTTCACCCGAGCCTAATACCCTAGCTGTTATAGATTGCTTTATGTCCCGGTTTTTTCGTTCCACTACAAAATTTCCCTCAGGATGGAATGGACTTGAATACCGCAATGCAATGCCCAGATTTGCCAGGGCCTTCTTGTAAGCTTTGCAGCTAAACGCAGGACCTTGGTCTGAATGTAGCGTGCTGACTGCGTATGTGCCGATAAAGACTCGCAAATCTTTTATAACAGTTCGGGCGTCAGCCAAGCGCTGAGGCCACATCCAAATGAATCTTGAGCATAAATCCACTTCGACCATGATATATTTATAGTTACCATCCCTTTGTAAGGGACCACAGTGGTCCAGGTAAACACATGCTAATGGTTTATCTGAAATTAAAAGGGGCGTCTGTGCCGGGCATTTCACTGTTGAAACCTTCATTTTCTGGCAGATTTCACATTCCAAAACATAGTTTCTGGTCTCTTTCCTCATGCGCGGCTACCAGTATCTTTGTTTTAATAATGACACTGTGGCGGAAACACCTGCGTGTGCAGAGGCGAGCCCTTCATGTGCTGCTTAGATTAGTCCTAATCTATGTTCCATGTTTGGAATTACTCTATCCCCCACTCCAGGGATTGAGCAAAAGGAACATTATTTACTTGAGTGGAAAGCCTTTTGGTAACGTTTTACCGCTGTCATTATTGGAAGCGGTGACAGCCTGCATTATTTCACTGTCTATTTTTGTTTTTGAAAGAGTTATTGCAGCAACGGAAGCCGTTTGCACAGCTGCATTTGTGGCTTCATCAGCCAATTAATTCCCTTCAACGTGAACGCCATCACGCTGATGACTCAGTGTATGGATCACGTGAGGCTTTCGTAGTTCTTTCTGTAAATGAATTACTTGTTCCCAAAGCAACTTATGCTTGATTGTGCCACCTTTTGCATCTTTGAAACCATTTTGAACCCAGTTCTGCAAGTATTCATTGTAAGATTGCACGCAGTAATAGGAATCGCACACTATGAGTGTGGGGAATTCGTGATCGGTATTTTCTAGCGCCATCTTCAAAGCATGTAGTTCAGCTCGCTGAGCTGTACAGTTTCCGAGAGATTGTGTTTTTGTGACCATAGGTCGGAATTTACCATCGCGCCAGCGACCTTTAACAATCGCGCACGCAGCACTTTAAGCTTGTTTACCCCCAATTGAGGGTTGGGCTGATCCGTCTGTATATATTATACATCTGTACTGTTCTAGAGGCAGAATTTCAGTTGGCAGAGGACATTCTTGTTCGTATTGTAGAAATTCTTGAGTTTTCAAGTAGGGGTCAAAATCGTATTCAACGTCTGTTGCAGCAAGAGAGTTAACCCACTGTATCCATCTTGGATGTAAAGCCTTTGCATTCGGAAATCTTGCTTTTGTTACTGCCTCTAAAGCAGGTACAGGAGTAACGACCATTGTGCATTTACCCTGTGCTAGAGCTCTCTCTTTTGCTACTGCAGTTTGAACCGCCGTCAGAATTTTTTCTGTTGAAGTGAATTTCATTTCAGCTTGTGTGTACAAGTGTGATTTGTAAGTAATAGGTACTTTTTCATCTTCATTATAGGTTAAGTAGGTGAATCCGCATTTTCCTGTGATTATTCTGATTACAAGGTTGCGTATGTTTACGCTTGTCTGTAAATGTGATGTTGCTAACATGTCTGTTTGCACTGAATGCAACATTTCTGTGTTTTTAAGTCCAATTAGTAGTTTTAAAATCAGGTTTGATTAATTCGTAGAGATGTTTAACCCTTTCTGCGTAGTTTAGAATGCATGTTCTTCCAAAATTCAGGAAACCTAGAATTGACTGTAAGTTTTTCAGCGTTTTTGGAGGTTGGAGCAGCACACACTTTTCTAAAACTCATATCCTAGAAAAAGGACGTTGAGGTGGGCAAGTCTTGATTTTTTAAAGTTGAATTTGTACCCTTCAGAGGCAAATCCAAGTATAGTTGTATTCACTCTGTTCAAGTGCCTGTCCAAGTCATCGTCTGTTAGATAGATGTCATCGACATAAGATAATGCCTCATCATCATACGTTTGTAGTAACTGGTGACTTCTGCTGCGCTGTCCAGCATTTTCTGAGCCCACTCCCCGTTCTTGAGTTGTGTCCTCAAGGTCCTCGGCATGTCTGATTTTTAGACCTGCTACCTTCTTTTTGGAGAATTGGGTTTTCTTATTTTTTGGAACGTGTTGATCGTCTTTGGACTTCACGCGTTCTTCCTTGTGTTCTGACTGTCCTCTTCTTTCCGATTTCTGTGAGGAAGTCTGAAAGGTGCGAGAGGAACGTGTATCAGTATCTTGATATCTATCAGGTTTTCTCAAATTATCTCTGTTTCTGAGGTTATACCTCTTTTCAGAGTGCTTCGTTTGAGGAGACCTTCCTCGGTACTGAGAACGCTTCTCTTTAGAAGTTTGTTTAGTATTCTCCCACTTCTTTTTAGGAATAGTGAGTGTTTTTAATAAAGACCTTTTCAGGACCTTCTGTTAGTTGGGGTTTAACTGGTTTCCCACCCAAACTATCTCTACCTAGTTCTTCATAGGATGTTTCAATTATTCTGGCCAGTTCATATGGTTGCTTAGTTATATCAATTTCTCTTATTTTTTGGCAGATCGCCACGGATGCTGCTTCACCTTTAATATTAGCTAATATTATAGCTGAGACCTGTTTGAAATCTTTCAGTAATTTCATACCCAGATTTAAAGCAGGCTCTGCCCCGTATTCATTTTGAATCGGTTTCAGGATTTCTGGTATCACCGCCATAGACGGAACAGCATGTGTAGATTGCAGCAAAGACTGTACCCCAAGTGTCGCAGTCCTCCAGGTGTGGTGAGATCCCCATTGGTAAACAGATTGTTAAAATTCTGTGTTTTTCATGAGGAGTACTGTCAGGAAATTCTGCCTTGATTTGAGTAATTTTCTGAGCTATTCAGAATGGAATGTGTTCCCTTTTTGCGGGCAATTTACCAATGACTGATTGTATAGTCTGTCAGAGTCCGCATGACATATTGAACCATTTGTCTATGTATTTTATTAGTTGTTTTAGTTGAACTAATAGTTCTTCACATGACATTTCTTCAATGTCAGGATGAGGTGTATAGATGGCTAGTACCCGCCATGTTGCTCCTGGTCTACCTAGTGGACCGAGCCTGGTAATGTGATTTTGATGTTGTAGGACGCCTTTAAACCAGAGCTGAAGACTATCCATGAATAGAATACCTCTGTCTGCTGATATTCGTGTGGCTCCATGACAAAAATTACCCGACCACCTCTAGGTGATAGGCCATTCATTACAAGTTTCATAGCGATGGTTTTCCTTTAGTTGTCCGGGATGATTATTGCATCCTCGTCGGTTTCTTGGAAACCTGTAATGTTTAAACCCGGTTGGGCTGCAGTCCCACCATTCTCGCTTTCAGTCATTTTGTTGGCTGAAAGTTTGCAGAGCAAGTTTCAAGGAAACAAAGATAAGGTGCACAATATTTTGGAACACTGTATCCTTCAACGTTGAATCAAACCAAAAACTAATACATAGGATTTTCGTCCTACTCAGTAATGGCGGATATTTTATCCTTTTACCCACTCCAGACGTCTATTGGAGTATTTTACGGGAAAAAGGGGTCTCTGTGAAAAGCACGACTGAGCTACTCTAGTATCTAGCGTTAAATGAGTGCCTTACCAAACCTTGGGCGCCATGTAGTGTAGTTCCTATATTCCCAATAGGCTCTGCACATTGGAATAATATATCCTATAGTTTTGACGTAGAACTTATGTCGACTAGGTCGCTGTCGAATATATTAGACTTAATTGTGAGTGCCAGCTAGCTAAGAGGGCACTAGAAATTTTCTCGAATAAACAAGAAGGGATTAGTTTCTGACAACCGCATAAACATGACGACTTTGTTTCCCCAAGAATAAAACTGATCTTCAGAGTCGTGGAAACAATATTTTACTCAATCGAGCGTGCTTTGTTTCATCAGAGGTGCAGAGAAATAGCGATACGGGCGTTTTCAATAAAAGGTTTTATTGAACAGTCTTCTTTCTCATGCAAGTAAAGTGAACTGCTACAATCGTAATACTGGTTGCAAAGTACAATGCGTACAGTAAGACAAGTATTATAAAATAATACTGTAAAAGCATTGTATGGTTTCTAGACCATAGATCAATACATACATAAATAACAAAGGCTAAAAGTACTCAACTGGTGCTTCTAAAATACGCCTACCCCGATGTACCTAACCTAAGTCTAGTACGAGGGAAGAAGTAAGTGAGGTGTAGCAGAGGTTTAGTTTTTCTTTGCCAAGAATCTAATCAAGATTTCTCTTAGGGTCTAATCAGCTCTGTACCTTGGTTTTAGAATGTCGGAGGTCTGGGATCTCTGTCTCGGCACTCGATTTCCCAACACCCCGCGAGGGGAGCTTGGAAACACTGGAGCCGGATTCTCAGCGAGAGAAAGGCAGCCTATCTGTCAGTGCGTTAGCTGGTGGGTTGGCTTCCTTCGGCACTTGCTGTAGCGAGCTGCGTCGGACAAGTAGATAGTCGAGCTGCTCTGAACCACTGTTTGTTTGCTAGGGCAAGTGTAGGTGTGGTAATATTATTCTTTTCTTTCTTGCCTTATCTGTGATGTCACTCTTAGAATTGCTATGTGTCATCAGAATGTTGCTCATGTAATGGGAATGTTGTTGTGACTTGTGTTCTAGATCAGAGAAGCGGTTGGAGCTGATCTGATCTAGACACTTTTGTTTATGCTCCAGTGGGTCCTTGGATTTAACTTAAATAAATCCATATTTAAAACATATATTGCCTCCTCCGCTCTTTACAGTAGGCATATTTATACCTTGAAGGTGCCTTGTTTGACATAAAGTCAGACATAATAACGTTATCAAAGAACCCCAAGCACCCACGACCAGACGCACTCGTCTCACTCCTGCATCAGTTGACCATACCCAACCCTTCCCATTTTCCCCCTTATGTCCCCTGTTCTCTTTCCTCCCCTCCCTCCCTTAATGTTTATCTCAGAAAGTTATATCCTTTGTAGCGTTAACATGGTTTAAAACATTTGTGATGGAATAAATAGCCATGATGTATGAAACGGAGAACTAATGCATTGGGTGATATGCCCCGTAAACATGACAGACATCTCTGAGATGTAGTAATGTATGTATTGTAACATTCATGTTTAATTCTCCTATGACTCTAATAAAGGATATTTAAACAAAAAAAAAAAATCAAAGAACCCCAAGGGAATGGTAGTTCTTTGAAAACTCTATGATTTCTAGGACAAATCAATATTTAAATAAGGGGATGTCCCTGACTGCTGAAGCTGAGTTTTCCAAGAAATCGTTGTGGCTTCTTGGAACTATTGGAAGTAGCCATGCCTGTATTTGAACTGGATGGGTTATGTCTAAACATGGGTTTGATTTCTATGTCTATATAAGGGCAATGTGAATTATACCTATATAAGGGCATGAATCTGTAATTTTCGCTCGGATCCTAAAACGCCATAAATAAAACAGTACGTCTCTGTTTTCTGAATATAATCTGACAGATAAACAGGTTGAAATGGCACAAAGGTGAGCTAAGTATACATTGCTGCATATTGAAAAACTGGACCGACTACTATTTACTGTAGCGAAAGCTTCGTCTACTGAATGGCTTATCCATGGCCACATAACTCTACCGGTCACTACATTTCAGTTTCAATACTGCCTTGAGCAAAGGCAGGCAGGCAGGCAAATATGAAAAATCGGGTAAAGATTACATTAAGAAATCCTGGGATTTACCATATAGATTCCGATGCCGGAGTGGGAATCGGGAAGTGTTTCTAAGTGGTTCAAACTGCAAGAACGCTTTGAGCAGTTCTCTCATGTGCCAGGACATCTCATTGCATGGGGCTTGTAATGGGTTAATAGCAAAATTACCCTGCCACATGAAAGGGGCTCCAGCTGCCGTGATTAAACCGATGTTCGAGCTGCTCTCAAACGGGAGTTACTTGATGTTGAATGATCAAGGTTGCTGTGGTATGCTTCCGGGCATTGCTTTTCTGGTCAATGTGAACTCCAGGGTTACTTGCTGTATACAAATATTGCTTCCCCCTACAAACACAGTCAGGGAGGTGCAGTTATGGCCTTCATTGAATGTTTCTTTTATACAATTTGAACTTTAAGTAGACTGAAAGCCATGCTTTTACAGCAAACTATACCCTTAACCTCTGCTCGAGAGACCTTTGATCTTCAAATCGCAAGGACCTCGACTGAGATACAGGCACTTATACTTACAAACTGCCCCATTCATTTCACAGAAATGGTGGGTCGTATCTTTAATATGTCTGATACAAGTGGTTTTGTACACCTATTTAAGACCATAGGGTCAGGATTTCATAGCACCTTTCAGTCAATCCTCGGAGTTACTCCAAACTTTATACACTCCGTATTTGGAAGCATCTTTGGAGGTCTACCTCTGATCCTGCTGGCAATAGCAAGAATCCTGATTGTCATTTACCTGATATGCAATGGACGGCCCAATCACTAACGAGATGGCAAAAGCGCTCCTGGAGCGGAAAGACCGTTAACACATGGTACAGCATCTAGGCTCATCTCACATAAGGGAACTAAGCACTTCTAGGTTCCTATTGTTTAGACCAGTCTGGATGGACTGCATCTTACCTGTTCTTCAATGGCCTGTTTTGCAGTGACGAATGCATGTTGGACCTCTGTCTGACACTTGCCATGGACACGCCTGCGGACTTGAATACCAGGCTGGAACCCTTGAGGTCTCATACTCGAAATGTCCCTAGCATATTCCTATACTAACAACCGTATTCCTTGAGAATCCACCGATGCCTTTTACAACTGGAGTAAGCGTTAGCCCCACCGTTAGTGCCACCAGCATCCAGGTATTGACTACAGCCTCTACACCAATGGTTGGCAAGACTTAATATCATCTGTGCTCCATTGATGTACTTTGCGAGGTGTGACAAAGACCGTCCCATGAAGCAGTAAGCAGCGATGATGTTGTGTCTCCCAGCCAGGACCTTTAATCTATAATTGGCTCATGTGTACTGGGAAAGAATTTGGATTCTCCTTTCTTCAAAACTTAACTAAATTTGGAACATTTCCTATAAATTGACACTTTCTCACTTAAAAGCATGGCCTTTTTGACGCTTGTAGAAATTCAATTTATATAAACTAACTCAATTAGGATTGTGGCTTAAGGGAAAATTTAAACACACTAGATTCGTAGAAGATTTTTCTTTTTGCCCCTTTTCTCTTTTAAAGTGTTTTTTAAACGATTTTAAAGTTTTTAGAAATATTTTTAAATGACTCATTCAAAAGTTTATGCGCTGACACCTAGTAAAATAAGTGGTTAACTTGCATATTATTATTATTGACTATTCGGAAGAGGAGTGGGTGTTACGTTTCATATAGGTACCCTAATATAGGCCATAGGAACATCATACCCTTCCATCTACATCACCTCCCCTACATTAAACAGTAATAAGCATTTTAAGGATGGCACGCATTTTATGGACTGAACCTTTTACCTAGTTCTAGGCCTGGGTGCAGAAGGAGGGTTTCCCTGAATAATAGTGTTCTATGACTTCATCTTTAGATTGACACAGTAAGAATGAATATTCATAAAGCTACTTGGAAACCAGGCAGGGGCTATACATCACCTTCCTAATATGTACGCACAAGGTTCATCACACATGTCATTCTCATACCCAACAATAGCTAACACAAGAACAAGGGACAAAGGGACTCTATATACTTTTCTGTATAAATACAGCACCTCTTGCTGGCAGTACTTAGAGGGAATCAAGACTTCCAGGCTGACACACTGAACAGAGACGCTGAGGGTCCTGCATACAGACACTCCAGCTGACAGTGGTCTGAACATCCCTTGCGGGGTGTCCAACTCAAGACCAAGAAGGGCTCCAACATTTCTCACACTTCATGTAATGGGGTTCGACTAAATCCTAGAAGGATTCTTGGCTTCACAACTACTCATATGCTAGGTACACTTAGGTTCATCTAGATAGGCATCGTAGGAGTATGCACACTTTTATCATGCATTTTATATTCATGTATTTATTCATGCTAATTGCAAAATGGTAGAACGGTACTATCCTTTTATATTCATAGTACTGCTAATCATATTTCTCTGCTACTGTCTAATGGTTGTTGCAGCTCATATACTTTCCACGAGAATAACAACTGTTCAATAAACACTTAGTGAAACGCCCAGACTGTTTATTCTGTGTAACTCTGAGATAAACTAAACGACCTTGCGTGACTGAGCGGCAAGTAGTACATTGTTCCCACGATCTTGAGGGATCAGGGTTGTCGTATTCTGAGGCTGCCAGAAACGAATCTCTCCCCGATAAGAGGAGACACTAGTGGCACTGTGAGCTAGCTTATATGCAAAAAGGCTAGCATTTCTCGGTGGAGGTGTACAGCACCAGTCTGCCACCAATCCCACAGTTTATGTTATCCAAACATGCAGGTCCAGCATGGGTACTATAGGAACTACACAACAACATCCGGAGGGTGCGATGAGTTACCTGCCAACTGCATGGGAAGTCCAGTGGATTGCTCGTATTGGGCATGTGCAAATAAGTGATGGCGCAGATTGTGAAGCGTCTTGTGGGAGGAGAGAAAAATTGCAGCAGAGTGCGCCAGCCTCATGCATTATGAACCACCTGCTGCTTCATCGAAGGGCAAAGAATGGGTATAGACATCCAGAGAGAGCGCTGCATTACCCGGCAATGGTTTGAGCAATCCCATGGATTGCTCATACTGGGCTTGCGCAAATGTATTTGTGCTTACTTGAGTTGTATCTGTCTGAGATCAGAATCACCGTTGCGTAACATGCTGGTGAAAAGGGCATTCCACCAATAGCACTGTTAATTATTAGCTTTACTCCTCCTTCTGCAAAATAGGGAAAGTTCATTGTGCACTAATGTTATTGTAGGAAGGGGCCGGGGCTCAAGAAACCGTCCAGGTAGATTACAAATTTTTACAAGGGTTCTTTAGCTACTGTTTTGCTCTCGTGGCACTTATGAACACCTATGATTCACCTTTTAGTATTCAGAATGGCCTGTTAACATGCATGTGTGCCAAGATTCTGCACAACGTACTGTTCCTACACAATTGTTGAGACTGTTTGTTCCTTTAAGAAGTTATTAGCAGAGTGATTTCTTGCTAGCCAAGAACGGAGCAATCCACTCTCTCAGGAACACTCCCACGCTGATAGCATTACTCTCCACTTGCCATTGTGCTCCATCTGATCCCTTGTGCACAACTTCACAACAAAGACAGTGCTGCAACTGCACTGTCCTGCACAGATTTTGTTCTCCTCCTGTCAAGTTCTCACTAAACCAGTTCCCTTGGCCCGTAAGTATTACAAGCCTGTTAACGTGTTAAATCTTCTAAAAGCAATGCTACTGAGACCCATGTGTGAACTGCACTCAGGCTTAAGTAGCGATGGGTTCACTCGACAATTCATTCTTCCCCTGTTAGTAAGGAGAATAGTACAGTGGTGGGGCAGTATCGGTGCCGAGATACAGCCCCAGCCTTAATTGAAACCAAATCCATTTCTCATTATAAATAAAACTATTTGCAATATTTTATTTTTCCATAGGACCACGTGAAGAGTTAATCCTTGTTGTTTGCTTCTGTTACTACTGCCTTAGGTGGTTCTTAACGTAGGCGTTTTACAACAGAATTTCTAAAAAGTATTAATAAACATCTGAGGAAGAGTGATAATGGCATTATAAGAACGACATAAATAAATACATTGAAATATACATCCAATACAAATACCACTACCTTTTTATGTGTTTGTGTCCATAATTTTTTCATGAGGCAAGCATGTATTCCTGAATCAGACTGCATGGCCCAGTGTGTAGTAATTGTATAGCTCTTTAAACCTTTGCGCACAACACCCTGGATAACGTGTTACATGGCTAAACACAAGGTTCCAAAGGCGAGACCTATTGGCTATGCCAATGCTTGTTATTTCCTGCTGAGGGTGCTGGGAAAGGGCAGATGTGAAAAGTACAGAAAATAAACAGGGCTCTAATCGCCTGATTGATGTTCTGCAGGAGGTGAGGTAGACAGTTGTAAGTTTTATGACAAGGCAAGAAATAGAGTAGACCCAGTTCTGCCACCTTTAAATAATGAATGAAGAGTATTGACATGGAGGTTATTAGCCGTTACTTATTTGACCGCAGAGATGCCATGAATATTGGAATCAACCCCCACTCAAATCATTCTGACGCCTCGAGATTGAGCGCGTGGCTTCTTTCAAGCTAGAGTTCTGGGAGTGAAAGGGTTAACGCAGCTTGTTTATGCGGAGGACTTTCGGAATTATGCTTTGCACAGCTGGCTTTAATAAAACCTGGGAAATGGGATCCTCAGATGCGGCAAAGCCCCTCCTACAAGGAGAAGTCTTCCAACCCTGCTGTAGGTTGGAATAAAACAGAGTACAGTGGACAGTCGACCTCCCACCGGCGATCCTATTATCGAATATCCCAGGTTGAAACAAAGACGTTTGCAGTGGGAAAACGGGTTATATTTTGTACACTCCCAAATCAGAAGCATGGACTCCCGGACTTTGCTTCTCTGCGCGCTCTTAGCTCTTACTGCCACTGTTAATGGGCAGCAGCAGCAGGCCCTTATGGAGTACATGGAAAGAAGGCTTGCAGTGCTGGAGGTAAGATTGACTTTATTTCCCTCTTTTGAGTGAACCACGCGGCTATCAAGTTAGTTATAAATGGACCCTTCTCATATAGCGCTTTTTCTATAGCGCCTGTACGTGACTCAGCTTGTTTTCTTAGAGCTGCCGTTTTTGGCAGGAGACAAAGTTGAGGCAAACAGATCTGACCAGAACACCACAATTTGGTAAATTAATGAGGCATGTGCTAGTAGGCACGTTTCTCACATTAGCTCGACGACACACCTTTCTACTTTGGGTCATATTACATAGGTTACCGTGCATCCTATAAAAGTGCCAGAACTAGACAGCTTCCCACTGATGTTAGAATTACAGAAGTTGCTACACACGTGTACAGAGCCTTTTTGCATGTCATGCGTGGCACCTTTAACTGGCTTTTTGTCAATATATGATAAGATTTTAAGCTCTTGCTAATAATGGAAACAGAAAATCTGCAAGCGCACAATGTATATGTATTTGTTAGCTATTTATTGTTACATATTATCGTTGATTTATAAAGTAATTCAGACCCTCGCGAAACGACAAAGCTCTTTTGAGTGAGCAGTTAGCATGCTACTTTGCAGGTTGTGCTTAGTTGGAAGGGTTTGTCTTTGCAGAGTGACCTCTGTGGGAAGTGTTTGACATTGTGTGCGATGAGAAGAGCTGTGCTCTTATAGTGTGACGTGTAGCCGTACCTGAGTGTATAGGGTAAGAAAAAGGACGCTTAAGGTTATAAGGCGATTTTGTGTCCCGTTGGAAGCGTATGTGAATGTAAGTATGACTTATGTGAGAAGTATTGTGGTGCCAGGCGTGACTGGAAGGTTGCTGTGATTATGTATTTGCTCTTACAAGTGGAGTAAAGTAAAGAGAAAATGTGTTGTGCATGTGGTCGTGTCCACTATCCTTGTAGGACACATGGTTTTGTCTCTGGGGTGGGTATGATCATGAGCCTTGCACCACCCACAACTTGCGTGTGATGCTGAAAGGTTCTGCCATTTGGTTGGTGCAATCCTTCATCACAAGTTGTAAAAGAGCCTGATCTAGTCTGCATTCCTAAATTCCAGGGGCCTTATTTATGAAGCTGTGCATCACTTTTACGCCGCCGGTGTGTCACTTTTTGTGACGCACCAGCGACGTAAAAAATATGCCTTGTTGCATCATATTTACAAACTGACGCATCTAGGTAGATGCGTCACTTTGTAAACCCCTGCGCCACATTATACCTGCACCAGGTATAATGTATGCAGGGGGCGTTCTGACGCAAGAAAGGGTCATAGAAGTGACGCAGTGAAATCTATAAGATTTCACTGTGCCACTTCTAGGACGCAAATGCGTCACTATCTTACGCCTGCCTCACAGCAGGCGTAAGACTGATGCAGGCCCTTTCACATGGGGCTTGCCCCATGTGAAAGGAAACATTGCTGGAGTTGCGTCACTTTTGTGACACACTCCAGCAATGCGTCACTTTTGCGCCATACAGATACATCAGAAATACTGACGTATCTGTAACTCCTTGTGACATGATGCGTCATACAGTAAATATGAAGCATCAATCATGTCGCAAGGAGGGCGCACTGAGAAGTGACGCATCGCTGCTTTCACGCAGCGATGCGTCACTTCTCATAAATGAAGCCCCAAGTGTTTCTTCTCTTCATCGGGAGGAGTCTTATGATTTTCCAGCCAATACTGATAAAGAGGTTCCAAGGATGCACACTTTTGTGTAGGGAGGGAAAACAAACCAAGGTTTGAGCCTAAAGCAAGCAATACGATTGTGTAGTTTTGCATATTTACTTGAAAGAAGGTAGGAAGGTCTTGTGCTCTGCCTGGTCCTGTAGACAATCAAAAGTTCTTTGAAGGTGGACTGTCAGTGACCAGTGAAGTACTCTTGAGGCTGGTAAGTCATACGCAGGCAAAAATGTTGGGTGCTTGCTGCAGTATGTTAGATTCCTCCCAATTTTCAGGGTAGGAGGTGCGGGCCACACGGCAGAGTGTGTTTATAATAGTCACCTTGATACATGGCAATGAAAATGCTAGCATGCTAGCATCTTCCTTTGGAAATCCTACATGAGGTGATGGCATATGTCCAGTGGAGGCCCATTATCGTTTTTCCCTATGTTAGCATGAGCACATTGCAGACTGCCCTCTGCTTTGTGCACGTTACTATACAAACGTATTTTGCTTTGTGCCACACTGTATTTTAACACAGAACCTGCTGTTGCTTTCACATTTTGTCCATTCCTAGGATTTATCTGCCCACCATAGACAAGGTCAAACAACAATGGCCCTTGTTATTTTGGTCTGGTCAGGCCTAAAAATATAGACAAAAGCCGAAAATGCAGCTGTTGTTTAGGAACACGTACTTTGTCATACTTGACAGAAATCCTCGAAATGTGGTATTAATCCTAGGGTGCTAGCGCCTCTTGGTGGATATTACACACATCAATTAGTTTAAACCACTATATGAAATGGTGCTGAAAGGTGTAGAGAACCACTCAATATACATATTGTTTCACTCCCCAGCACACATTATATTTACAAGAAGGGTTTCCCTTTTATGGTTGAAAAACAGTTAGAAGTATTGTCATAAAAACAGGTAAATAATCAGCAATTTCATCCGGTAATTTGTTGTTTTATTTTCTCGTTCTTGTCTTTCTGGTAGTCAAAGCAGCCACAGCCAACACGTGTTTCGTCGCTTTTTGTTCCCACGACTTTCTCAAGGCTGTATAAATGTAAACATACAAAGTGCCTATGTATTCAATGCGCTATTTTTTTTATACACTCACTACATATGCATGTTCCAAAAAACAGAAAGGAAAAAGATCAGCACAAGGTACTACCATTTACGGTAAAGCCAGAAGAGTCAGATTCTCCGTACAGGTGGAAACCTCATTAGATAGAGGATCTATAACCCGAAAAAGATGGAGAGATATACTGAAATCGAAATATAGGGGTACGGATATTAAACCCGTGCAACCTTAGTATCCCAGGTGTATTTCTAAGTGCCCGTAATGATGTGGATAGAGCGTGTGTTCATTTTAAGTTGTGCCGAGTTGTGAAAAAAAGCAATAATATCAAAGTAATTCTGGGATCGTGAATGTGCGAAAGAAGTGACATAGTGAATATGTTATTGCACGCAAGATCAAAATTCTTATTTCTAATAAATACCCAATGTTCCAAATTCGTATCCCTGTAGAAATTAGAACAGAAAAAAAACACGTTGTACTTTAATATTAGTACTCATGGGCACTATATGTAATCTAATTTGTAGGAAAAACACGCCAGGTTCAGATACCGACACCTGCTTTATATGTGGTGATAATTCCAACCCGCATTGGGTTCCAAATCCTGCGACGCACCCACACTGTTCAATCAACTCACACGTTTCCTTTTTAATCCTTAAATCGGGTATCTGTAAGTTGTAAGCATATTGTAAGCCATAGTATCAGTGGTTCAAATTGCTAACCTGTATGTATTCAGCAAACACCACAAGTGTATTTCCTCATTTGATCAGTTCTGTTAGACATTTATAAGTGTCCCCTTTAGAGATTTGTGTGCAAAGTTATTGTAAGCTATGCAATATCGGCAAATGTATTACCTCCATTCTGTAAACAAAATAATGCCCCTGTTTCTCTATCTCTGTATATCTCAATATCCTGAAAGACTCTCCTGCCATCACTAGTTTGTTGCTAATTTGTATAAAGCCGATTTATCACATTTAAAGCTGTTGTAATCTACACATATATTATTAGACAGCTATGTCGAACCAATAGTCTTGCACGTATTGTCAAATACTTCAAATGTGCATGTTTTCAAAGTGCCCCAACACTATTTAACACAGACACCCCAGGTCCAAACTGACAAACTCAGCGTCTACCCAGTTGCGATCAGCATCAAGTTGCGATCACGAGCGTGGAAAATAAACCTCCCGGCGAGATTCTCAACGCAGGGAGGGTAGGTTTCTCATTGCGAGTGGTCGCGTATGCTTGCAATGAGAAACCTACTAATCCGCCTTGAGAAAGCTGCCGCTCGAGTACAAATCTACTCGAGCGGCAGAAAACGGCCGCTTGCACTGTCCAAGATGCGGTTTGCACTCATTGCACAGTGGGGACAAGCATTCGGCACTGTGCAATCAGTGCGAATAGCATTTTGCACAGTGCACTACGCAGTTCATGTAGCTACACATCCCTCGCGTAGTGCGAAGTGCACTTCGCGTAGCTATGCGTAGCGCTACTACGCGAACTACGCCCAGAGTTAGAAATGAGTAAAACCAGAGTCAATGATGCAAGGAACTGAGGGAGTAGAGCAGACTTAATGTTAGTTCCCGAAAGTAAGTTGTTTTCTTCCAAGAAGTTAGTGATCTGTGAGAAGGCAGCTTTTCAATCAATTTTCTCGGAACAGGACATTGGGAGATTGATTGGTAGTTGACTGGTTGTGCTTCACGGAAGTTTGTCTTCTTAATTTCAGTCTTTGACCTAAAGATATAAGAGATCTTGAGGTCAGAGAGATAGGTGTTTGAGGTTAGGGAATTGTTGACATGGATTTTTGCTGGGATGATTGCAGTCTGGAAAAGTAAGATATCTTTGAAGGCTTGGACTTGACAGGTATTCAACAGTGAGATGACAGAGCCACTTACCATAATCATGTCCTTGACTTGGGAGTCAAAGAGATGGGTTGTAGAGGCCAGGGTCCGATGTAACCCGGTACCGTGTGTGGCGCATGTGTTGTGTAGACCCCCATAGCTACAGTAGCCCAGCACTGTGCTTAGTGCCCTTCTTTATCTGATAGGTGCAATGGCGAATTTGCATCTGGTGTGGCAGCCAAGTGAGCAGCAATTTATAGGTGCACTAATATAGCGTCCCAGCTGAATGCCATAGTGTGTTTGCGGAGTCCTGGGTGTCAAATCTATTATATATATGATATAACATATAATGTAAACGGGTATAAGCAGTGCATGGAAAAGTGTGAGCTATAGTTATTGTAGTGTGCCTACCGAGTTAAATACACTGTGTATGGCGGTGCAGAAGTTATAATAATTTGAAGGTGTTGCATACATTTTGTTTGTAACTAAAGAATAAATAACGTTGTTACTTGTTAATGTGATTATGAACCTACTCCTCTAATTTGGTATTTTATTGGGCCTTGCACTTCCAGTGTGACCTATTTCTCTATATTTTACACCAGTCTATTTTACAATGTATGAATTATACCAGGTATCCCCCTTAATTGCCCTGATGCGACATCCAATGAACTTTATGTTATTGTTTGTATAGGTGAATTATTGTTATTACACTAGTTTTATGTTCTGAAACACTCAATAAATAAACAAAAAAGAATAAAGAATAAATAAAGGTATATAAATGTAAAGGTGTTGCATAAATTATAAATATAAGGAATAACCATAACAGAAAACTTTCCATTGTTTGTGTATCTGACAATTGGTGTGTATAGAAAGAATGAATAAAGATTTCAAAACCAAGGTTTAACTTTTGTGTTTTTTTTTTTAAATTGAGGATATTAATATATATATAATCACCGCTCAATTTCCCCCTCGTAACGAAAGGGAACGGACTGCACTCCGTGGACAAGGTTTGTAATCCAAATTTATTCAGAGATTAGCAACAGGACGCGTTTCGGCTTTGCGTCTTCCTCCAGCTGTTACCAACAACACAAAAAATTAATTTGTTAAATAAAGTTTTTTTTTACTTGATCTCGTCATTTCCTGTAACAAACAGCAACGATGGACTTCATTTAATGCATACAATGCGGCCATCTTGGAGTGTGTAATTTTATATACACTTCCCCCAAGTGACTTTTAAATGAACACATAAAAAATACATAAGAATATATATATATATATATATATATATGTATATTACCTACTGGCGGTCGCCAGTAGGTATATATAGTTAGGATTTTTTCTCTATGGGATTTTTGAAAATTCTATGTCTAATAACTTTGGCGTTTGTGGAGGGTTCGTCAAGGGGGGCCGAGAAAAAAGGGGGGTCCCAAAACGTGTTTTTAACATTGAGTTTTCCATAGGGCGGTTGGCCTCACTTTTAGCCCGAACGGCTGAATGGATTTGCACGAAACTTGGCAAAATTGTAGGGACTGGTAGCCCGATGTGCCTTTGCTAGGTCTCAATATATGTGCTCCAGTGGATTTTGAGAAATTAACGTTCAAAAAAAGATATATATCTGTAACAGCGGACCAGGCAGCGCTCCGGTTCGCGGACTTTACGCGTTACGGAGCTTTGTGAAGCAAAGCTGATTGGTTCTCCGGCGTCTGTAAACATTCCAAACAGTCCGTAGCGGCCGCCATCTTGTCTCTCGGTAGGATCGAGAGACAAGAGGAGGCCAAAGCGAAGGGGCAAATGACCATAAGGGGGCATAGTAGATCCTCCCTGACCCCCTAGGTTTGATGTGGAGGTTTTAAAAGGGCCCCGCGGGGCAAAAAAAAAAATAATAATAATAATCGAACGGCTGAATGGATTTGCACGAAACTTGGCAAAATTGTAGGGACTGGTAGCTCGATGTGCCTTTGCTAGGTCTCAATATATGTGCTTCAGTGGATTTTGAGAAATTAACGTTCAAAAAAAGATATATATCTGTAACAGCGCTCCGCTTCGCGGAGATAAAATTATCTCTGTATTACCTAGCTGTTGCTAACACCAGTTAGCGACCGCTAGTAGCAGATAGCGACCATCTTGGGCCCCACTTTGCATGTCAGTGATATTTATCACTAATGACATGCAAAGTGGGCATGCCAAGATGTTAGCGACTTGAAACAGTCGCTAACATCGCTATCTCCTATTACCAACTTTTGGAGATATTCGCGCTAAGCTTTGCGATGGGATGGCGGGGGCCCTAGATTGATATAGCTAGCTCTTGTGCATTTCGCATCTGGGTTCTGAGAGAATAACAGGAAACCCTGAACAATACACAAAAGAAAAGAAATGGAAAACATTGTTAAAATCTGAAAAACCACTAGCAAACCTAAACATGCTAGGGAATAAGAGATAGGGGAGCCTATTAGAGAAATGTATTAAAACCATTACACAGTCTAAAATACACATAATGACTATGATCAGACTAAAGGGGGTGAGTCTATGTATGATCAACCCAGATGGACTGCCAGCTCTTCATCCAGAATCAGTACACCCCCTGGGAGAGAGGATCCCATACCCAAAGATTAGCCTCAACTCCAGTTTCCTGAGTTCCTGAACTCTATTGCTCCCTCTTTCCCGTTCTGGTATTCTGTCAAGCACACAGGGCTGTAACTGGCTTCTTTTACATATTCTAGCTTGAAGGGCCTGGCAATGAGATACTGTTTGTCTTTATTCGCAATTACCTTTATTTGTTCAAGTACTCTCTTCTTTTCTTTATGTATTGTTCTCCCAATATAATATGTATATCATGGGCAGCATAAGGCATAGACTCAATAGTCGGAGTTGCAGGTAAGGTGTTTTGTTATCTTGAAAGGTCGGTTGTCTAGTAAGAACTGTACCTGCTTGTGATTACAGCTGTATTTACAAAATTTCCACATCCCACATATAAAAAAGCCTTGGATATTAGTTGTTTTCCCCCAGAATTTGACAAGACTTTGACTGAAGGGACGTCCTTCTCCTAAATGTGACCTCACAGTGATCACCAATGTGTTTGACTAGATGTTCATTTGTCTTCAATAAATGACAGACTTTTTTAAGGCTGCATTTAACTTCCCACACCTGACTGTGAGAGGAGGTAATGAATCGTAATGGTTGTGGGTCTAGTGTGTTTTGTGGGTTGTGGGCACCTCTTGTTTGTGTTACCTTGATGTTCTTTGAGATGTCATCAGTGATGTAAAATGTGAGTTCATAAGCAGTGCATTGTGGGGTCATAAGTTATAGTTAGCTCAGGTAACTATAACTGCTAAATTTCACAGGTTTTGTACGAGTGAAATCTGAGCCTAACTATAATGTCCCTGTAACCTTTGTTTTTTTCAGTGAATTGTTATAGTTAAGAAATAGAATTTAAAAAGCATAACAATTCACTGAAAAAAACAAAGGTTACAGGGACATTATAGTTAAGAAATAGAATTTAAAAAGCATAACGTCCCTGTAGCCTTTGTTTTTTTTTAAGTGAATTTGTAAGGCTTTTTAAATTGTACTTCCTATCTTTAACCACTAACCTTTGACATTGAGTGTGTGAGTAAGTTCATGAGTGTCTCAGTGGGTATATGAGGAGGTTTGTAAGTGGGTGTGAGAGAGTATGAGTGGGGCTGTGAGTATATGAGTGTATGAGTGTGTCTGTGAGGGGGTGTGTGAGTCTCTGAGTAGGTTTGTGAGTGGGTGAGAGAGAGTATGAGTGATTATATAAGTGGGTGCATTAGTGTCTGACAGTGTCTGTGATTGGATGTACATGTATGAGTTCATCTGTGAGTGGGTGCCTAAGTGAATGGGTCTATGAGTGGCTGTGAGCGTGTCTGAATTGTTCTGCGAGTGGGTGCATGAGTGCCTGAGTGGGTCCGGCTAATTTTCTGCTCGTTTTCTGTAGGCCTGGGCCGAGCTCGCGTAGTTTCCCTCTGTAGAATTCCACTGAGTTACTGAAAGACTTTGCCAAATTCGACAGAGTTCTGAGAGTGGGCAGAGTATTGCTTGGTCATCCCCTTGGCTGCTGAGGGTTGTTGGGGGCCAAGAACCCCAATGTTTGCCACTAGTACATTACCCACAGCAGGATTGCTGAGACCTTGTTGAAGACCTCACCCCCTTTCTCAACCATTCTGAAAATCAATCAATCAGGATTTATAAAGCGTGGCTAATCACCCGATAGGTTATCCAGACTCTTGCAGGTCCCGGGGATTTATTTGAACAGCCAGGTCTTTTGATGGTCATTTGGAATTCCGGAAGTTAGGTGATGGTCTGGAGGTGGGTGGGCAGTCTCGATGATTGGTGGAAGTTCAGGCAATGGATGATGTAGGCGGGACCTTGGTTTTTGGAGAGCCTTGTATGCATGGGTCAGTAGTTTGAATTGGCATCTCTTCTGTACAGGGAACCAGTGGAGTCGCCTGAGGTGGGGTGTGATGTGAGTTCATCAGGGAAAGCCAAGGTTGAGTCTCGCTGCAACGTTCTCTGTGGCCTGAAGTCTCTGTAGGAGGTGTGCAGCCATTCCTACATAGAGGGTGTTGCCGTAGTCCAGTTGGCTGGTGATGAGAGCTTGTATCACAGTGTGTCTCATGTGTAGGGGTAGCCTTTGAAGATCGTACATAGCATGCACAGAGTGTGGAAGCAGGCGGAGGAGACAGCGTTGATCTGTGATTTCATTGTAAGCTTGTGTCAATGTTGATTCTGAAGTTTCTGGTGTGGTTGGAGGGAATGGGTGCGGGTCCTAGATGTGATGGCCACCAGGAGTCATTCCATGTGTTGCTGCTCTTGCCAAAGATCAGTACTTCTGTCTTGTCTGTGTTCAACTGCAGGCAGTTTTTCTTCATCCAGTCTGCGAGGTTTGTCATGCATCTGTGGAAGTTGGTTCTGGTGGTGGTGGGTGTCGTCAGTGTGGGAAATTTTGTTGAGACCCTGGCGTCTGACACTGTTGGCCAGTGAGGTCATATATGCGTTGAAGATTGAAGAGCATGGGGCTGAGACCCTGGCATCTGACAATGTTGGCCAGTGAGGTCATATATGCGTTGAAGATTGAAGAGCATGGGGCTGAGGGATGATCCCTGGGGGGACACCGCAGGTGATCTCCTTGTGTTCAAAGGTGAAAGGTGGGAGTTGGATCCTCTGGGTTCTTCCGGAGAGGAAGGAGGTGATCCATCTGGGCACGTCCCCTTGGATGCCGATGTGGTAGAGTCTTTCAATCAGCGTGTGGTGGGATATAGTGCTAAAGGCTGCTGAAAGTTCAAGGAGGATCAAAATTGCTGTTTCCCCTAAGTCGAGGAGGGTTCGGATGTTATCAGTGGCTGCGATCAGGGCGATTTTGGTGCTGTGATTGATGCCGAAGCTGGATTGTGTGGTGTGGAGTACCTGGTTCAGCTCCAGGTGTGTCATGTTGTTGATTGTTGATGATCTTTTCCAGTAGTACCTTCGCTGAGAATGTCAGAAGAGAGATTGTATGGTAGTTTTTGAGTTCGGTGGGGTAGGCGGAGGGTGGTGTCGGTGGTGGTGGTACACTGTATGGTCTCTTTGTGGATTATGGCTGTTTCTCCTCATGGCCTGTTGGTGCAGTCCTGGTGAACGATTTTATATCTGTCAGGGATCCCTGTGGCAATGTCTGGAGTGGATGTGGTGTTTAGAAAACCTGGCTCCAATGCACCTCCTGGTGCATTCCTGGTTGGGGGATGAACTCCCCTTGGCTGCTGAGGGTCATTGGGGGCCAAGATCCCATATTTGTGCCACCAGTTACACCCACATAGCAGGATTGGTGATATTGCTTTGGAAACCCCACCCCCTTTTTCAACCACTCTGCAAATGCACCTCCTGGTGCACTACTCATTGGGGGAGGAAGACTCAAATGTTGCCACAAGTAAGTCCCCTACAGTGGGATAGTGGAGAAATCATCTGAGGCCATGCCCCCTTTCTAAACCACAAACATGCCTCTTGGTGCACTACTGGTTAAGGGATGAACTAACCTTGACTGGTGAGCATCATTGGGGATCAAAAACCACCATTGTTGCCACCAATTCATCGCACACAGCAGGATTGCTGAGACCTCGTCAGGGGCCCGTCCCCTTTCTCAACCACTCTGAAAACGCGACTCCTGGCACACAACTAGTTGCGGGATAAACTCCCCTTGGCTGCTGAGGGTCATTGAGGGCCAAGAACCCCTATTGTTATCCCAAGAAAGTCCCCCACAGTGGGATTGCTGAGACCTTGTTGGAGGCCCGCCCTCTTTTTCAACTACTCTGCAATGAGCCCTCTGGCACTTTACAGTTTGGGGGGTAAAGTCCCCATGACTGTTGACCGCCATTGGGGGCCAAGAACCCCTGTTGTTGCCACAATTCCCCCACAGCTGGATTGCTGAGACCTCGTTGGAAGTCCTGCCCCCTTTCTCAATCACTCTGCAAACACACATCCAGCTGCACTACTGCTTGTACTGGTTGGGGGATGAACTCCCCTTGGCTGCTGAGGGTTATTGGGTGCCAAGAAACTCTATTACTGCCATAGGTACATCTCCCACAGCGGGTCTGCTTGCTCCCTTGCTCAACCACTCTGCAAACTCACCTCATGGTGCAATACTGGTTGGAGGATGAAGTCTAGGGGTAAGCGCTGGTAAACTCCGCTCTGTCGGAGGTTTGTGGAGTTTTTGCCGAACTCTGCGTTTCAAGTGGAGTGGCAAAACTTTGCTAACTCTGGAGTTTGCCCTCCCACCCCAAATTCTCTGCCTATTTTCTGCTCACGTCTGACCTGTATTTTGCCTCTTTCTGCTCATTTCTGTCCTTAATTCTGCTTCTCTCTGCTAGTTTCTAATCTCTATTTTGCCTTTTTCTGCTTGTGTTTCACCTTTATTTTCCCTCTTTCTGTTAATTTCACACCTTCATTTTGCCACTTTCTGCTCGTTGTGGACCTTTATTTTGCCTCTTTCTGCTAGTTTCTGACCTTTATTCGGCCTCTTTCTGCTCGTTTCTCACCTTAATCTTGCCTCTTTCTGCTCGTTGCTGACCTTTATTCTGCCTCTTTCTGCTAATTTCTGACCCTTATTCATCTTCTTTCTGCTTGTTTCTCACCTTTATTTTGCCTCTTTAAGCTTATTTCTCACCTTTATTTTTCCTCTTTCTGCTTGTTCCTGACCTCAGTGATGTCATTTGAGATGTCATAAGTGTTGTCATCAGTGATGCCACTGACCATGTCATGAGTGATGTTATAGGTGAGGTCATAAGCAGTGCATTGTGGGGTCCTAAGTTATAGTTAGCTGAGGTAACTATAACTGCTGAATTTCACTGGTTTTGTACGAGTGAAATCTGAGCCTAACTATAAAGTTCCTGTAACCTTTGATTTTTTTCAGTGAAAAAAAAAAATATATGTATATATATATGTATGTGTGTATATATATATATATATATATATATATATATATATATATATATATAAAACCTCTGATTGGCCCATTTCCTGCTTGAACCATCTGGCGCTGATGAAGGCAACACACAGCGCCGAAATGCATTTGCCCTGAATGATTGGTTTACCTGCTGGTTATAGCTGTCTCCGCTGTTTCCCCTGTGTGGCCTCTTCTTCTTGGTTCTCGAGGAGGTTTTGTGCATACAAATAGCGCGGCTGCCAGATTCGCGCATCAAGAGGCCCCCGCACTTTAAAGCTGGCCCTGGGATACTGGCATCCGCCCTGGAGGCATACTCTCGACCCAGGATTCTGGGATGCTCGGGGCCCACCTCCTGACCTGGACATAGGAAAAAGCAGTGCTGGGTGATTGTCACGCCACATCGGGCGAGCTGGATTTCCGGTCTTGCCCCTGCCAATTGTTACTACAGGACAAGGAGGTTGGTGCGGTTTTGGGGAGCAGAGGAGGCCTTTAATTTGCCCTTAGTGACAGTATCCTGCCTTATTGGTTTTTCAACTACCCCCGAGGTCCGACCAAGCCAATGCAATGTATGCTGGGACTTGTAGTGATGTGGCATTGGGCATCCTCGGACTTTGTGAACATTCAAATCCGGGGGGCGGAGCTTACTGACACTTAGCAGGAGGGGCACTAGGTATTTAAAACCTCTGATTGCCCCATTTCCTGCTTGAACCATCTGGCGCTGATGAAGGCAACACACAACGCCGAAATGCATTCGCCCTGAAAGATAGGTTTACCTGCTGATTAAAGCTGTCTCCGCTGTTTCCCCTATGTGGCCTCTTCTTCTTGGTTCTCGAGGAGGGTTTGTGCATATATATATTTAACTATGTGACATTTCATAATTATAATACCCTCTTAATGGATATAACACCATTCCAAGATGGCGCCCATAGTGGTGCATGAGGGTCAGTCCTATGTCACTGTCAATGATTGTAAAGAAACTTTATTAACCTGCTGTTTGCATGTCACGAGTGACACACTGACGAAGACTCACGCCGAAACGCGTCTTGTGCTTTTTTCCCCACAATAAAACCCCGTGAAATCCTCAAGCTCCTTGAGTGCTGCATCTTTTTCTACAAGTTGAGAAAAGTTCGAGCGTTATGTATTGCGGCGTCCCACAAGCCGCCAGCAGCACCCGTTCACGAGTTAATCTGACAGTAGACAATTTGACTAAGAAAAAATTTACTGATGCAGAAACGGAAGTATTGAGCCTGGGCCTTACATTTTGCCCCACCAATGATCTTGAATACACGCAAACAAAAATAGATTTGTTCCGCTTCACCAGGAAGCTCAAACTCCACAAACATTTCAAACTACGTCCCCATTTGAAAGATCGTAACAAGAAAGGCACAAGAATAACGGCAACAGACTCTCTTAGCAGCAGAGACCTACCAGCTATCAAGACCCTTGAGGATTTGCGATTAGAACAAGAACATGAGGTTGGCAACCTGAACATCGCACAACGAGCTATCCTACAAGGAGTCGAGCAGGAGAGGGATGAGAGTGCGTTTAAACCCACCTCTACTTTTGTGCCACAATCGCCATGGGACGCTGTGGATGTATTCACAGAGGCAATGAAGAATGACCTCTTGCAGTACAGGAAAGCGGAACATCGTACCTCAACAAATAACATCACTGAACGCCAGCGATCGGCGCTGAAGGACCTGATTAATGACAAAACCCTGGTGATCAAGCCCTCCGACAAAGGGGGAAACGTGGTCTTAATGGGCAGAGACCAATATAAAGAAGTAGCACTGAGGCAACTTGCAGACGAAAAATGTTATATGAAATGTACAACTGCAGTATACCAACAAAGTATCCCACAATATGAGACACTAATACAGAAGTGGTACAGCCTCAAGATGCTGGGAAAAGATGAACACCTCTTCTTAAGAAATAACACCCCTATGACTCCCACCTTCTACCACCTCCCTAAACTGCATAAAAGCATGGACTGTCCACCCGGCCGCCCTATTATTTCATCCATTGGCAGTCTGACAGAGAATATGTCACGTTTTGTAGACAATGTTCTGTTTCCTTTGGTGGTGAAACTAAAATCTTATATACGGGACACCAAAGACTTCTTAATCAAAATCCAGGAGTTAACATGGAGCCCTGGATATCTGCTGATGGTGCTGGATATCACCAGCTTATATACATGTATAGAACATGGGCAAGGCCTGAAGGCAGTCAAATATTTTCTTGAACTGCGCCAGATGAGATTTGCTAAACACAATGAAATGATCGTTGAATTCACAGAGTTTTGTCTAACTCACAATATTTTTCTCTTTGAGGACCAGTTATACATTAAAAGGTCCGGGACAGCGATGGGCACCTGCTTCGACCCCAGCTATGCGAACTTGTTCGTTGGCTGGTGGGAGGAGCGGGTGCCCAGGAGCTGCACAGTGGGGTTGGACACAGGGGAGGTTATATGCTGGCATCGTTACATTGACGATTTATTTATTGTCTGGAACGGTGGGACCAACACAGCAGAAGAATTTATTAAGGTATTGAACACCAATGACCTTAACCTACACTTCTCGGGTTCAATTAGTCCGGTGGCAGCGGATTACTTGGATCTGAGAGTGTTTGTCGAGGGGAACCATCTGCATACCACCCTCTATAGGAAAGAGACTGCAGGCAATTCGACACTCTTTGCCAGCAGCAGTCACCCTCCTCAGCCAAAAAACAGCATTCCTTATGGAGAATTACTCAGGCTCCGAAGGAACTGCTCAAGGGACTCTGATTTTGAGGCGGCTGCCTCCGAGTGTTTAGCGCGCTTCTCCATTAGAGGATATGGTGAGGAATTACTGAACAACACCCTAAAGAAGGTTAGAAGGGTACAAAGGGCTACACTCTTGGCCACAAACAATCAAGCTGCAGGCCGAGAGAAGAAAGCTGTTGCGAATGAAGGGAAGTTCAGACTGATCACCCCTTACTCATCAGGTGCCAATGATTTAAGAGCGATGCTCAACAGAAACTGGCACATATTACAGACAGAAAGCATACTAAAGGAGGATTTACCAGCACATCCTCTATTAACATTTAGTAGAGCTAGATCACTGGGGGATATGTTGGTCTCCAGTCATCTGGAAAAACCAACACCGAAAACGAATACCTTGAAAAATATGATGGGGTTCTTTCCTTGTGGGCACTGTAAGGCCTGTGCCGGGAGTAGAAGAGTGTTATCGTACACCATACCCGACACAGGAAACGCGGTGCCCATCAAGAAATTCATAACCTGCAGTTCCCAGTTTGTAGTGTACTGTTTGCTCTGCCCATGTGGCCTTCGCTACATCGGCAGTACAATTAAGGAACTCAAACTGAGGATATTGGAACATCTCCGGGCAATCGAAAAGGTAGGCACCGCATACCCAGTTGCCCGGCACTTTGCCGAAGAACATGGAAAAGATCGTAACAAACTCCAATTCTTTGGGTTGGATATTGTACCACCCAACGTTAGAGGAGGCGATCTGCTGAGAAGACTTCGCAGGTTAGAATCAAGGTATATCATAGACCTCTCTACCAAATACCTGAGAGGACTCAACAGCGGAGAGGAAAAGTCATTCCATTTAGGGAAGTGATATCATAATAACTACATAACCTCCGGGGAATGGTCTACCTCGAACACAGGATAGGAACCCTCCACCGTAACGCCACCACTGTATATACAATGATTATAAATTGCCATGTTTTAGAACAGGGATGTGTTGGGTGGTATGACACGCATAACATGATAGAGATGATACATAACGGGGGGGATAGAGAACATCAACTATCCTTTTGGAACAGGATAAAGCTTGTTCCTCTTTTTCTGTCTCATATTAACCATGAACTGTGTGAATGTTCTGTTTGAATTATGCATTTCTCTTTTGCTTTGTTCGATTTTTACGCCCTGCATTTATTTATTATTCATGCAGTTATTGCAGGGCTTATGATGTGTATATATATACACATAAAAATTTGAATAGGGACGGCCACTATGTTTTTGAACTTTATCCAATGAACATAGAAAGAAAGAATCATATAAATCTAATTTACTTTCTTCATTAGAGCAGACTGGAACTTACCAATAGGATTAATGTAAACAGTTTGTGTAATATGCTTTGGATATCTAGAATTTTGTATTAACCATAGCTGAGCCCGATGAACTATGATGAACTATGATGACTTGTATTGTAAGACACTCTTTTATGAACGCTGTTGCTATTTTCAGTATATATTTAACGTAAGAATCATGATAAGACATCTTGTACATAGGACACTAGCCGATCCACGGCTCTATCGAACGTCATAACTATGTGACATTTCATAATTATAATACCCTCTTAATGGATATAACACCATTCCAAGATGGCGCCCATAGTGGTGCATGAGGGTCAGTCCTATGTCACTGTCAATGATTGTAAAGAAACTTTATTAACCTGCTGTTTGCATGTCACGAGTGACACACTGACGAAGGCTCACGCCGAAACGCGTCTTGTGCTTTTTTTCCCCACAATAAA